>NC_052628.1:121123234-121723234 GCF_016161935.1 Mauremys reevesii
GGGATTTAAATGTGTACTTTGTCTTTTATGCTGCAGTAAGGTGGTAGGGGGCTGCTTTTAATAGTATAGGAACCTTTTGTGTTCATACATCTAAATGCTAGTAAGGTCAGACCACTGGGGCAGGAAATAAATGCAATTTTATTTTAATGTAGTTCATCACACATCCATCCTACATGTATGCCACAAGGGCCTTTCTTTAAATGAGGGCTATTCATGATTAAATACTTTCAAATAAATAAAAAAAAAATCACAGGTTCAATTGTTGTTGTATTTGGTTATGCTCTCTCCCATAACAAGCCACTTTGCTTCATTTGAGAAGCTAATATTCTGTAGTCATTGTTAATGATATATATATTTGGTCATTCTGTGATAAGGAAGAGGCACAGACAGTAATTATGAGTTGATGCAAGGGAGTAAGTCTCAAAGTTGAGTATTATTTTTTTTTAATACTATGGCTTGTCATCCATTTTGGACTATTGCATAAACCACCTGAAGTTGTATTTTGATTATGAAAAATGTTACACTGAATTACCATGTGAATATAGAAATATGCCAGTTCAGTTTTCCTTTAGATTTTTACCTCTTTTTTCCCTACAGCCTTAAAATGCACATATAGATAAGAGCAATAATAATAGCTAGCTCTTATTAGATAAGAGTTGCTGAGTAAGTGGAGGTTGTGCCTTTTAAATGTTTTATTAAGCACTACTACTTGGAGAAGGTTTAAGTTTCTTATTTCTTAGTAACAAATTTCCACAGTAAATAGTGTCTTCATATCCAGAGTCACAAAATGATTATTCTAAAACCAAGTAATTTTTTTTATTAAATAGCTGCTGTGTAAGTAAAGGTCATATTGCAGAGTGGCATTTTGCCAGTATATGACAATTCATTGATTGCGATTTTTCAACCATATTATTCTGGGAACACTGTGGTAATCGAAAACTACCCAGAACTAATGTGTAAATAACTGCCTGCTCCCCTTGCTAATCCTGTGTAAGTGCCAAACTAGTATCCATTTTAGGAGAGGTGGTAAATCCTTTTGTTTGCATTCCAGGATAGCTTGAGTGTTTTTAAACTGTCACATGTTTTATTGCTTCCCTGTGCCCAGAAATGTAATGCATCTTACTGTTTCTTTACAAAAATAATATTAATATAAAATTCAAATATTTACATGCAATATTTTAATAAGACAGAAAGTGTGGAACGGTTGCACTGCACAGAGTGTACATTTTTCTCTGGAAAATTACAGGACTAGTAAAATATATAATAAATAATACAATGTTCAGCTCATCTGGAGAAAACCTTCTGTGGTGCTGTCTGGTTGTGTGGATTAGGGCCACTGGCACTACCTTTTATTTTTTAGAAGTTCCATTACATTTTGTTTATTGTTTGTATTTTTAAATGTAAATTATTGTAAAAATAAAGGAAAGCAGGTATATCAGGCATGGGAGAAAGGATTGGTTCAAAAACCTTAAGAAATGTTACTAATATAAATTTGCAAGACAAGGGGACTAGAGCATTGGAAGTTAAAACTACTGATACTGCCTGGAAAACGGAATAACCAAGATTTCTGATGGAAACACTCAAAATTGAGATTTACAAACCAAATGGGAAATCGTTCAAATGACCGAGAGATTATTTCCACAGTAAATAGAGGCGTTATAAAGAAAATTAAAGATGGTGCACAGATAATAGTTGTGTGTTAGTCACATATACACACACAGCTGTACACCTGGTTTTGACATGTATAACAGTCACATTAGCAATAGGTATTTGTTTCTGGCTCTGATATGTGTATAAAATCAGAATCAGAAAAGCCATTGTAAATTTTGTAAAAATATTAAGGAATATTAAGAAAATATTTAGCAGCCATGTCTCACTGATTCTCAATACATTTTTATTTTGTTTTTTAAGAAAGAAGTTTCATATTTCCTCTCCCCCACGTTCTGTGCTTTCTTCAAGTCTACTGTTAAATTGCTGTTATAGAAAATCTACTTTATATATAGTTTTTACCATGGACTTTGCTTTGAAGTTTGTGAATAAGATGGGCAAAGATCAAAACAGAAGACAGCAAGCCATTGTAAAAATAGAAGCATTAAAGCAATCTGTTATGCTCCTTGTTTACATCTCATCTGACATTAGGCTACTGAGGATTATTACTTGTAACAATTATATTTTGATTAGGATTCAGACATGTACAAAAACAGCAACATAATTTTAAGTTCACTTCTGTATTAAAGTGAAGTAACTGCTGAATTAATTTCCAAAACATTATGTAGGTTTCAAATGTTACAAAACACATTCTATACCCTGCATGCAGAATTTCAGTCTGCTGTGTTTGGGTTTGTTTTATAGTAATAATTGTTATGACAGTTAAGAACATGTTAGTCTCCAAAACTTCTAACCTTAAGAGAAGAAAGGGACAGAGAAAACTGTTACTGGCTTTCTGACAATGGCAGGGAGTGTGTTAAACCAGTGTAAAATTCAATTAAACTGTCTAGCCAGGTTTTTGAAGCTGAAATGCAGACCCTTTCAGTTAAGCTTCTTATTTTCCTGTGACCGACACCGGTGGATACTGTGTTATGCCAAAACCAACAGGCTGTAAAGCACCTTGTTTCATGCTCCCAGCTGATCAATATTTTTATTTTCCAGGCTTGCCCAGAAATATGGAGGCAGTATCACCTAACAGTAAGTAGAAACACCTTTTTTATTTTCTTGTACACCCAACCTATTTACTCTTCTGTGAACTGCTGACCATAAAATATAGACAAGCATCTTCTTCAGGAAGATAATAAACATCTGAAGAGTTTTTGAACTGGAGAATGCAATAATACGCTGTCCCTTTTTATCCATTCTTAGAAGTTCTGATTGTATTACTAGCATAATTTAATGACTGCATCCTATCACTTTCCGCTCCATAACTGCATTTACTGTATACATTACAAAAAGAAAGTTTAATTTTATACTGGGGTATAACAGTATTCCTCTCTCATTGTTTCCCAGATTTGGTTGTCAAATCCCCATATATTACAAGGCAGTTTCTTTAACTTTGATTTAAAGAACTTACCTAGAGAATGGAATGTGAATTTTAGAAATAAACTTTAAAATCTTTGTACATGATTCTTAAAGAAGAAATCAACTGCCACTTCTTCTTTGGCACCTGGTTAGTTGGTCTATGGTTATAAAAATAACTACTGCACACTACAAATAAATCATTCAGTTTTTAATTTAAACAAACTGCACCTACATTAACTAATGTGGAGTCTGAAAACAAGATTTAACTTGTTTAGAATAATGTCTAATTGATCTACACTACAAACCTTAAATACAAAATAAATATATATGTATGTATATATATATATATATATACACACACACACACACACATATATTTATGTATAAAAAATTAGGCCTTGCCTATGACTTCTTTTCAACATAAGGAAAATGTGTGTTCAACTGGAATAACTTTATAACCACTGTAATCCTTGTACGATTAAGGAAAGCAGAAAAGTTTGTCCAGTACTTTTTGTTGTGCTGTGGTTTTGAGGTTTTTCTTTCAAATAAGGGAATACTGGATGTCCTTTAAAATCTGTTCCTTGTGCCTTTTCAACATGTTGGAACTTTATCTTTTCTGTTTTAGCAGCTAAATTTAATAGTAAAGGATACACTCTGTTGAAAATCTTTCCTGTGCTTAGGGTTTTTTTTTTTAAACATTCACTTTGGAAATCTCCATTTCTATATGCATATTTTCTTTGCTCTTAAATTACCAGATTAAAGAAGATGTAATAAGAATAGGTTTAGTTGCATTCATTTATATTGTTGTTTGCTTTATTTATTTAAAGATACTCAAAAGAAAAGATTTGATCCTTTGTAATTCTTTATGCACCAGAAAAGGAAGTGTTAAAATGGTTTGTTAGATCCCTTATGGAACTTGAAATCTAAGAATCACATAGATAATGTGATGATGAATTAGGTTTCAGCTAATATGTCAAAATATATTTTGTTGTTCGGGCCTGTTTTGGACATTGAACAATTACTCAGAGAAGAGTTATAATCAACACTACAAAAATTCTTACTTTTTAAAAGGCTAAAAACAGATTCTTCCTGGCAATCATTGACAAGCAATCTGAGCTGTTTCACCATGAAGCATTGTAGCCAACTAATTTTCAGGGAAAATATTTTGACTCTATACTTTCAATGGTGTGAAATTAACAATATCCACCAACAGAAGATCTACTTCAAAATTTTTGGAGCTATGCATGGAAATGTCATATTGGAAAAATTAATTAATTTGGAAAATCTGTGCTTGTGAGAGAATATTTTGAAATGTGATCAAATATACATACATATAAATATTTCCGATTTCATTACTAAATATGTAGTCCCTACCTTGTTTCTTATAAATGCCTTTGTTATTTAGTACTATAAATTATCCAGGTTTTTAAGTTATCATGATATTTTGTATTTACATAGCATCTTTCATGTGAAGATCAATTTTGACAGCTACATTAATTGAAGCATAATCAGATTATACTTCTTTTAAAACTTCAGTTGACAACAGACATCGTAGATGTTTAAAATAGAGGCTGTAGTTCAAGAGAATCTATATTATTTAAACTACTTAAACATGTCAGGGTCAACTTTTGTTTTTTCACTTAAGAATTCTCTCTAGATCTAAACTGCAACAGAAGCAAATAATATCCACAGATGATGCTGAAATTGTCGTGTTAGAATAGACTTCTTGTCTACTTCTTTTACATAAGTATGACTAAAAGGTAGAAGTTGTTTGCTCTCATATAGGCATTCTACTGTTTAACTGCAGTCATCAATTTACAATTCCATCATAGTTTGCTATAAATACAGATTTCTAAATAAATAATGGAAGAGAAGAAAAATACTTGCATTTATTATTTTTGGAGAATATGTACATCGTTGCAGGTATATGTACTAATGTTAGATTCAGGTTTTCTCACACCTTAGCAATATATATAGCAAATTAACAACAGGGTTCAAACTGAATTTGGGAAAATTGTAAACTGATAATGTGCATAACATATATAGACATCAACCCAAGCAGAGCAACGATTATATTTTATACAAATATGTGTCATGTTTATGAACTTTTAAAACCACTTCTATCATACCGCTTTGCCAAAGGTCCGTATAAAAATTGTGTTTAAATTCACATACATTCTTAAAATGTTCTTAATTAATCACTCTGAAAGCTTGTTAAAAACAACAGAACCCAATTCTTGTCTCTTTGTGACGCTTTTGATGATTTTATTCATTATATGTCTCTTTTCTAAGAGGTGGACTGCCATCTATTGACTCATAGTAGCTCTTGCACTTCAATGTAGCTTCAGGAGGAACAATGAGTACATAACAATTCCATTGCTACTGTTATGGTTGGTATTAGGTTTTAGTTTAAACTATTACGGTTGGAAATTTTGAAATACTAAAAAAAAGTTGTAATATTGTCAGAAATGTCTTGCTGGCAGCTTCTTTTTGTTAGAATTTCAAAAATGTTAAGAGGCAGTTGAAATGGCAAAAAAGAATTATGAGCAGAATATTTTAGTTTGTTCCTTGTCAGAAAAAAACAGACAATTAAATCATATTAATGATGCTTAAATTTAAAGGCTCTGTGATAATCAAAGGTTTATAACTGGAGAGGGTTAGGTTCTTGAAATTTTAACTAGAATTACTATTTAATGACCAGTTTTGATGATGATTTAAAACATGATTAAATAATTTTCATTGTGCCTATTCTATATGTTTCTCCTTTTTTTCAGAAAAAATAAAATAAAGTTGTCAACATATTTTATGGGTTTTTTCCTCTCATTGTTTCCTACATGCAATAAATGATAGGCAGATACACAGTTCTCCATTTAGCAAACTTGTTGTTATGAACTCATAGCAGTAGGGTAATAATACAAGAAGTTGATTTTCAAAATCCAGTAAAAATAATTTTAAAATATTTTGGCCAGATATAAATAATGTTAGAATATGAAGAATCACAGTCCTACAAGAAAATAATTTTTAAGGGCCCCTGAAACAAGTTGAGTCCTACAGTGCATTGTCCCTGAGCCTTAGGAAACCTACCTATAACTCTGGCTGAAGAAATAGTATTGTCGTTTATGATTTTATTATGGTAGTAGCCAACGGCACCAATTGGTATTGGTGGCCTGGTTGTACAAGATGAGCTGCAAATACTCAGAAAGATGCAGTCTCTGATCCAAAGACCATACCAGCACTATAATCTCTTTCATATCATATCATATATATAGTAAAGAACACTTTCAGTCATAGCAATTCACTTTAAGAATAGCCTCTTTCTAAATTCTATCTTTCTGTTATTTTTCATTTCTGTTTATAAACTACTCACAACCCAAACTAGAATTGTATATGTGTTTGTAGAATATTTTGCTCTAGACAGATCCAGGCCTAGGAAAAAATCCTTCCCACTTCAGTTGCAAAAATAGTCCATACTGAAGTCAGTGGAACAAACAGGATTTATCTTCTAACTTACATTTTTGGATAATTTTGTTCAGCTTTGCCGTTTGCTAAACCTAAAAATGCTCTGTATATTTAATCTGATCACCTTTCTTTTTTCCCTGTGGCAGTTCCCCTTTTAGGTAACTTTGCACTTCTTGGAGACCCACACACCTACAAATACCCCAAACTGATTTGTACTCAATCTTGACTGTATCCTTAGATTGTGAAGTGCTTGGGACCGAGACCAGGCCTTCTGGAGAGTCTGGAAAATTCCTTGAACATAGTGAGCACTACCTTAAACCAATCATAATAGCAGATAGCCCTGTTGTTATACAGCAATATTACCCTCCTCAGAAGACTACTACTGCTGTGGCGTATTTCTGAAAAAAAAATGCCATCACACTTTATATGTAACAATGCGTGTGGCTTTGGGCTGAATCCAGTTTACTTTCACTGTGGCAGAGAAAGGCAGTCAATCCAGTGGCTGGCAGTAGAAGCTAGACAAATTCAGACTGGAAATAATGCAAACGTTTTTAATGTTGAGAGTAATTAACCATTGGAACAATTTACCAAGAGTTGTGGTGGGTCTCCATCACTGACCATTTTAAAATCAAGATTGGATTTTTAAAAAAAAAAACTTCTCCAGAAATTATTTTGGAGAAGTTCTCTGATCTTATATATAGGTCAGCTTAGATGATCACAATGGTCCCTTTTGGCCTTGGAATCTGTAAATCTATGAATAGCGTAGTGCCGTGGCTCTCAACCTTTCCAGACTACTGTACCCCTGTCAGGAGTCTGATTTGTCTTGCGAACCCCAAGTTTCACCTCACTTAAAAATTACTTGCTTACGAAATCAGACATAGATATACAAAAGTGCCACAGTATGCTATTATTGAAAAATTGCCGACTTACTCATTTTTACCATATATTTATAAAATAAATCAACTGTAAATAAATATTGTACTTACATTTCAGTGTATAATATATAGAGCAGCATAAACACATCACTGTCTGTATGAAATTTTAGTTTGTACTGACTTCGCTAGTGCTTTATACGTAGCCTGTGGTAAAACTAGGCAAATATCTGGATGAGTTGATGTATCCCCTGGAAGACCTCTGCGTACCCTTGCTTGAGAACCCTTGGCTTAGGGGGTCTACTAAAGTAAGTAAAATGAGTGGGATTTGGCTCGGGGGGGGGGTATAGTGTGTGTGTGCGCGCGCGTGTATTTTTTAATGAGCATTTACCTTTCAGTCAAATAAAGGATAACTATGAAGAATGTAGGACAAAGCTTATTTTTAAAAAACAACCCACAATGTTTTGTTTAAGGTACACAAGCGTATATTTCTATCTGTGTGTGTTCGTTCCTTTGCATGATTCAGGCTGAAAATGGAACAAAATGTACTGTATATTCACCTGATATGAGGCACAAGACATTAAGCACCAGGAAAGACACGGGCAGCCACTGTAATGTTTTGGCATAAAATAAATTTTGCGTTCGTGTTGTATAATTTCATTTTTTTCTAACTGTGTACATTATACTTTATCATAGCATATTGTAATCTAATGCATTCATACACTGAAGCATATAGCAACCACAATCCAAGAATAAAATCTACGTACAATAAAGAAATATAAATTAATCTTTCATATATCAATATGGCCTTCTTCAGGAAATACACGTAGAAAGACTAAGGAAAGGTAAATCCCAGCAGATGGACAAAATATAGGTTGTTTCTTGTTTTCTAATGTATTTTCCAGATGTGTAGATATACTTTAAAAAAAAATTCCTGCTGTTTTTAGGAGGGTTCTTTCCATAAGGATAGCTCATACTTGATAATCCCTCCCTTCCTCTTCCAGTGTTCAGCCAGTAACGGTCCCCTCCCCCATCTCCTGTCTCTGCTAGTTTCATTTATATTACAACCCCAGTCCAAGATGGCCACCAACAGAGTTTTACAGACATCAGAATTTTTAACCAGCGGAGGCTACCGTTTAACACATTTTTTGACAGTTTGTTAATCTTACTTTTAATCCACTTACATAAAAAAAGGTGAACCAGAAATTCGCTGTTTTGGCCTGTGTGCGTAAAAGACATGAAGGGACAATACATCTTTTGTGTTTAAATTTTGCGCTCTGATTTCTTTGTGTGCCATTATTACAATTCTACATGGCCTGCCACCTTTTTTCTGAAATAAAAATGTGAGCAGTCTAGCCTCAAATCAATTTAAATCCTTAAAAATGTGACTTTCAGAAAGCATTTTTAAAATAGAGCGTTTGTGAAAAAATATCTAAGCTGGAGAGTTGGAAAATTTGGAAACTAGAGAAGGCTTTGTAGGTTTTGTGCAGATGAAGGATGGAAAAAAGTATTTCGGTGGAGAGATTAAGTCTTGCTACTCTCCAGTCTTGCTGCTCTCTGACTCATGGATGGGATTAGTTGAGGCTCTTGGAACATGACTACAGTATTAACCCCTCTCGTTACTTGACCTAAGATTTCTAGAGCAGTAACTTTGTAAAGATTATGTAAATTATATTACATTTCACCAACTGATCACTGTTGTTGTCTTTTTTAAGAAAATACTGTAAAAATATTACTTTTGTTGGACATAGGCTGTATATTTTTCACATACGTTGGAGACACACAGCATCCCATCACAAGTTATATGTCAAAACTCACATAGCCATTTTACTGGATGTTTTATAGTGACGATAACCCAAAATTGCAAGGCATTTGAATTTGAAATAAGGATGACTTTGTGATGTTCTGTGCAATGGAAAAAACAGAGCATCTACACTTAGGAAAAAGTGGTTTATGATGTTTGGGTTGCATCAAGTTCTCACATGGCTTGAAAATTTATGCTGCAACATGCTTAGTTTAGGAGAATGATGTTCCAACCCTTTAATAATAACTGGTAGAGTTATTTTTTTTAATTATCAAATGTTTATGAAAATTTCATCCCTCCTGCTTTTACATGTGTGTGGCCTTTGCAGATGTTTCCATGAAGGTATTATGCTTTAAAAGTGTTCCATTATTTAAAAAAAAAATCAACCAGGAGTGGTTTGGTTTGACAGATTTATTAGTTAAAATAGAAACTTCTTTCATTTAGTTTTTGTTTTGCAGTATATAGTATTGTTTTCCTATTAATGGCTATTTCTTCCTTACTTGTGACTTCTTTGCAAGGTTAATTCAGAGTACGTTTACTGCTGTCACCAGAGGGAACTCTTAGGGCTGGTCCTATTTCCAAATAGCCAAAGTATACAAAAGGCGACCGTGATAGCTTTGAGATATAAATTAGCAGTTAGATCATTTTACACATAGTAACTTTAACTGTATAACGAGTCCAAAATACAGGTATGGGTGAGATTGATTGTTAAAATGATGGAGTGTTTTCCAGTTTTTACTTTAAACTGCCTTTAAAGTAGTATAGGCAAAATGAACGATCTTCATAAGTAATAAAAAAGATCATGTTAAACTTTTGAATGTCTACAAACATGTACTCTATGCATACTTACCTGCTCAGGAAAATACAATTTTAGAACTAGATGCAGCTAACCACTTATAAGGGGAAATAATTGAAGTACGCAATAATCAGGTTTTGGTTTTTACTAGTAAAGACAGAGTAGAAAATTCCAATTGCAGATATTTTTAAGTGGTGCCCATGTTACTATGTTTGTTTGAGGCTTTGCTACTGATGCTGTTCTTAATGTCTTTCTATACCTAGGGCTGGATCTTCAGCTCATGTAAATTGTCCTAGCTGTTCGGTGGAGCACTGTCAGTTTACAGCAGCTGAGAATCTGGCCCTTAGCCGTATGCTATGTCCACCACTAAAGCACTCTGAGAATTCTATGCTGTTGTTAGAGCCTGTGAAAGTTAACCTTGTTGGAATATGAACCTGCAAGTGGCACAACAATGAACTGTCATTTATTTGAACCATTTAACCATAATAGTTATTTTCTGAATATTTTCTATAATATTTTATGCTGAAACTAGGTGATGGTACGTATTAGGGCAGGGGAGTGATGTGGTGCAGCTTAAGCCTTGATTATAAGTTGTGGTTTGATGTGCTGTTGGAAACAGTCCTACACGGGGAAGAGATGGATGGACTGATCTCATCAGACTGTTTTCATTTCTAACTTCTGCGCACCTATGTACAGTAGCCCCTTTAACTATTTCCATTTGTTAAGATCCATCCTTCAGTACATCTGTGACTTCCATGTGTCTTCTGAATGCATAATAAAGATATTTAAGGATATTTAAGGATATTTAAGGAACTCTGTACTTTCTGCGGGGTGGGAGACTAGGACCCTGGCTTTACGGGCGGTGAAATTAATGTATTTTTATTTCAATTAACAATAACACCTTTTTATTCTGAAGGCTGTTGTACAACACACGTAGCTGTCAGTGATCCCAATGGCAGGGCATTCATACAACTGGGAAAGGATGACAATTACCCCAAATATTTACTAAGAACTGGAGTAGGAATCTCTGTGTTCTTAATGTCTAAACTGCCCTGTATTAATCTCTCTTCATCACACATTATTTTTGTGATGCACTGGAATGATTGGATAAATAGTTACTTAAGTAGAAAAAAATAATGATTAATGTTTAGATCTATCAAAAGGCCTTCTCCCTCATATAACCACCACCAGCTTCATTTAACTAAAAGGATTAACATGTGCTATCATTTCTGTAATGTTTACGGTGCTGGCGACTACTTTGACTTGTTTTGTTTTTTTTTAAATAAAAAAGATACCTATAAGCATTCATTTCGCTAATTTCTATGCTGACAAGTATTAACGATTTGAACAGTAAAATAAATAGCTGGAAGATTAGTGTCAGATTTGCTGCATTTTATGTTTACAGCCTTTAGTCTGAGAGAGTATGTAATAATTCTGTGCAGTTCACCTACAGTAAATATTTCATGCTTTTTACTTAAATTGTTGCTGTTCATTGAATCTTGACATACAAGCTGTGAGTGCAGAAACAAAGTTTACTGCATTTTGTTAAAGTATGTGAGGTTGTGTCTAAGGTTGCTGTATGAAAAAACAAAAAATTATGTTGTGGTTTAACATCTTTGTATAAAATCTAGGTATAAATATTTTTAATTTAAAATATTTGCATTTTGCTGCATTTTGCTCTTTTAAGTGGATAAATGCCTTTGAATATTGCAAAATTTAAACAACAGTTTAAAAATGTAAACTACTAACTCGGACATGGACATCCTGTTCTGATTCATAAGAATTTTGAGTCATAATAATAATGGCTCCTTTGCTTGTCAGTTGTCCAGTGAGTAATGGTCTGTAACTGGTATGCTTTAGTATCATTTAAAACTACTGCACTATATCATATAAATAATCTGCATGTTAAAAAGTCTATGAGTATTCACTTACCTGGGAGGAGAGAATATGGTGTGTTACACCAATTAATGTGTGTATATAAAACTCTTTTAGTAGACATGTATAGACCATAATTGCTGTTTAGGAGCTGAGAGTTTATCTTGTCAGTGAACTCAAACACATTAGATCATAACTTTTTAAGTTATGCTTGATCATGTTAATCATCTACAGATTGATTCCCTAAAAATATTCATTGACTTATTTCCGAGCGATCTGTCATGTCAATAATAACAGCAACACATCTAGGTATGGCCTGTCATGTCAATGAAGAAGTTACTATCTCTGACAGATTTACCGTGGTTTTGTTTTAATTAAAAAAAACCCATAAAAGTGATTAAAATATAACCCCATATATTAAGAGTTAAAGAGCTTAGTTCCAGGCTGACTAGGCACCATTTTATTTCAGTATTAGCGAAGTCTCAGAACAGTGGGTGATCTGATTGATCACGTGTTAAAATAAATATGTATGACAAAGTAAGAAGTCTCTTGGCTCTGAATTTTTTGGCTTCTGTGGATTGAAGTTAGACCTTCAACTTTTAACTTATTTTAGTATGTTAATTTTGTTTGTAATGTATAGTAAATTTATTCCAAAAAGCCATGACTATAACTCTCAAATGTGCATAGATATACAATATATTTTCATTTGCTTCGGCAGTGCTTCAGGTTTAAACAGCCCATGACATTACTGCCATTGGCTGTTTGTTTCCACCACCACCAGGACTCGACAAACGTCTTTTTAATTACTCGTTTGATTTCGCAGTTTGGTGTATATCTACTTGAATGGGATATTCTCCATTAGTGCCTCATCTGTGCATCTGCAGTAGATTCTAATTGTTTTGTTATATAACTGTACCTATGATAAGTTCTCATACTGTAGTTATTTAGCTGACAATGCTGACTGCACATGGCGTCTTTCTTTGTTTTTGTTCTTGACGGTGCTGTTAATTCTATTAGTAAATTGTTGCCCTGGCATTTTAAATAACCAGCGATAAAGCATAGGATTTCTCAGAAACAGCAGGTTGCCATAATGGCTCTAAAATGTTAGGGTTTATATTATTTTCTGTCTGTAAAGAGATTGAATTTAAATTATTGTATTTATTTAGATATACTGGATTTGACAGTGGTATACGGTTTTGGTTTGACTTCTTGATGGGCAGCCCAGAGAACCTGGTTAAACGAGATCCCACTGATGCGGCTTTTTTGATGGTGGTACAGGGGTGTTTGAGAGGGGGGCAGAGGGCATAGAAGTTTTCAGAAGGATGATTTGGGGACATGATTACTGTCAGTGGGGTATTGATTTAATTGATGTCAGAGGAAATTAAAATATTTTCTGCTTTGTTTTAAGAAACTTTAGACTAGCTAGTCAAAGTGCCCCAAATCATGTTACAAAGTAAAATCTAGCGACAGGTACCAATAGAAATGGGTATATGGGAAAGACATTTAAACACCATATGAAGTTTCAAAGAAGTTCATTTACAGATTGGTTTGAATTTGTTTGATCAGGGATTATCTTCGCTACATGTATCAAATATTTCCTTAAAGGCAATTTATAGTTACCAGGGGCTCATTGCATAGGCAAATGAAAATAAGTACAAAGTTTCTGTCTGGGATATATGTGGTATCTTTAAAGGGGGATGCCTAAGGTATGTAGCTATCAAATTGTAGACGCTGCTTCCTGCCAAATGAACATTAACTTGGATAGTTAGTAATCATATTGGTCATGTGCCAGTGCCAAAGTTATAAGGAAATGACCTTGTCTTTTTAATAGTCTGATTATTTTAAATGCACTGTATGCCTTCACTCATCAATACAAGCAAAGGCAATACAGATTGACAGCTAGCTGATATGTCATTAACATAGGAATCTTTAGTTATAATTCGTTCCTCCTGAGTTTCTGATGTCAAGATAACACTCCAAAAGCACAGCTAGAAGGGACTGAAAGACATTCTCTCAGAATCAGTTGTATTCAAGTACTACTGTAATACGCTTGGTTTTCATATTCTGCCATATTTTAAAGAAATAATTCCTTTTCTGAAAAAAGCTTTACTTGTGGTTAAGGGTGTTCCAGTAGACCAGATATAGTTTGGGCACGGGGGGGAGGGGGGGGGAGGAAGCTGTAAATCATTTAGAATGACAGTAAAAATTAAAACCTTGGGGTTTGTTTAGCTCCCCAGTGTATTAGCTAATAAATATAACCAAGCTTCAGTTTTGCTCAGCTCCTAATTTTACAGGCTCTGGAAATGTTTGTGTTCAGATTAATGTATAAATGCTTGTGTAAACATGCATATTCTTAATAGTGTGAGTGTATAGTATGTAGTGTCTATATAGTGTGTGTGTGCATGCGTATGTAAATGCATTGATAGCTACACTAATAAACATTCAAATAAAATATATAGGGAGCCATATATGTCTCCTCCCCCTCCTTCAACTCCCTCTTTCCTCCCTCCACCCCCACCCCACATCAAAGCTTGTGGTCCTTTTCCATCCTTGTACTAAAAGGTTTCTTTGTAAGCCAGGCCATTTGTCCGTCATTGTTTGAGGTCCAAACAGTAGTAAAATACCCTGTCACCGATCCAGAGTGCTGTGAATGGCAGCTTCTCTCCGGACAATTGGCGGAGGTGCCTAGAAATATTCCTGAGAGGATTATTTAACCTTTCAATTTAGGGGGCACAAAGCCTGGCTGATTAATGAACTTTCTGATGGGTGCTGATAAGCGGATCTATTTCTTTATTTCCTCTAAGAGTGATTCCTTCTCCTGCCCCATATTACTATAATCTTAAACAGAAAATGTGGCAAATAGATTAAAAAACAGCACTAAAGAGTTTATCTGGCTGGCAAACTGAAGGAGCTAAATTAAAATTGGTAATGAAAGCAGTGGCTGAGCCCTGTATATGGTTTTTAAATGCGCTGTGTATTTTGAAGAGACTTATTCTCCAGCTTGCCTGGTAATGACTGCTTTTGGTGCACAGTCCGGGGTTGGCTTCTGTTATCCCCCCCCCTCCCCCAAAATGAGTTGTGTTATCTGGATGACTGCAGACACATATGCATCCCCCTTTCTCACTGCATGGGCAGACAAGGTCGATAGCATTACAAGGTATTTGTGGCAGTGCTTGTTTCAGTTTTCAGAGCTGCCAGTTTCCAGCCAGATTTGAATTACAAAAGAAGAAGCTGGCATGAAAATTGAAAGGGTTTATCGGCTAGTCTGAAGCCTCATAGCACATTGCTTATTTATGCAGTCCATTTGCACCAAGAAATATAAAAAGGAAATACATTTTAAAAATAAGGTCATAAAGACCCAGATATGTTTAAGATGGCAAATAAAATATAGATCCCTATAATATCTTCCAGGAAACGATTTCACTTAATGTTGCACATTACTTCAGAGGAGCATTTATGTTACTGTCATAAATTTGTGCATTTGTGTCACTGTATAGGTAGTCTCTGGGGTTTAAGAAGGAAGCCTTTGCTAACTTACTTTAAAATTAAAATAGAGGAAAGATAGGTCTGTAGATTGAGAGCTCCATAGGAAATAGTTGAAATTTAATGCACCACCCTATTTAAATACCGTTTTGCATTCCATGTAAAATTAGGCATGGACCAGTGAATAAATGCCACCACCTTTGGAGAAAATTGGGATGCTTTTTAAGCCAGGAAGATTTTGGAGCATTCAGGGAGTGAATTGCTGTTATCCATACTGTCTTGCATATATTCATTGTTCTGAACTTACTGAAGATTTTTTTTGTCCACTTTACAGAAGCGACATCCTAAATTAATATTTTAGTGTTTTTCCCTATTCGTAAGAGTATCAAAAGATTACATTCATTTCTTTCATATGTATAATTTTCTAGTTTTTGTCTCTTGGTTTCATCTTTTCACACAGTGAATTGTAGCTGCCATTTGCATCTATTTAAAATGCATTATATAAATGTCTACTTCTGGAGAAGACTATCCTGTCTTAGCCCTTGTATTGTGGATTGAACAAGTTATATTTCTCCTTGTGGTTATTTGCAGGTGTTTGCTTTTCCAGACTATCCAATTAAAAAAAAATCTAGTCATTGATTTGTTACTTACTAGGTATCATTTACAGAAAATATAACTGCATAATTCACTCTGCTTTAGTAACACTTATTTCATTGTTTCTGCTATGTAGCCTATTTTTCTGAGGTTTATAAACACACCTAAATATACTCATTCACAAGTTATACCTTGTGAATAAGAGGTCACAAGCCAGGTGCAATTTAAAACAAAAAATTAATGGTTGGTGGATTTGAACAACGAATTTTTGGATGTGTACAGTTTTAAAGTGGCTAAAATGTAAGAAATAAATTTGACAAGGAATTGGTCTACTAAAATAGTCTAATTGCTTTGGTGGTTGTGAGATTTTTAAGCCAAAATATTTAAGTTATGTACTTCACCTGCATACTAAACATGCTCTGTACATTTTTTTTTTCATGAGTTTTCATAAGGATTTTTACTACGTAGCATGTGTGACTTAATGATGCAATCACGCGATAGACTAGGAATACTCTAAAGACGACGTTCTGGTCTGTTGTGTACATAATACACGTTTCAAAAATCTGCCTAATTAAGGAATTACCCAGTGGAGTGGAAGTCTGTTGGGTACATGACATGGTTTAAAAAAAAAATCTTAGTATAATTACGACATTACATGTTAGCTGTTACTGGCAGTTTTGAATGTAGGGGAATGACCTATAGTTGCTATTGCTTCTCCTAAAGTATAAATAGATTATGATCTGTTTTTAAAGAGAAATGAAATATGCTTTTACAGTAATGCAGTTGTTGTGTCACTTCCTTTGCCGCGTTTTGCCCAATTGTAGTGACATCTGTAGTATGTCATGATACAGTCAGACCCTCGTGCCTTGGTCTCAGAAAGCAGACATAGCAGCACTGATGTAAGTGAGTTTCACTCTCAGTTTCACATTTCCTTACTTGTCTTTTTGAGTAGCACATTTATGGCCTACAGCTGCAGTCCTCATTCAAAATACACCCATTGACTTCGATGGGAGGTTTGCCTGAGTAAGGACTGCAGGATCATCCGTGTTGCCTAGATGAAGGTTTTTTTCTGATTAATTAGCATTTTAATTGTTGAGCACTAGAGAGAGAAAATACTCTCTCAGTAGAATGAAGTAAGAAATAGCAGCAGAAAATGGAATCTGCCAGTGAGATGGAAACATAACAATTGCCATACCGGATCATCCCATCTAGTCCCAATATTTTTTGACCAGCAGAGGCCAGTGCCAGATGCTTTAGCGGTGGTACCAGAAATCTTGCAGTGGGCAGCTACATAGGATAAGCTGTATAGACAGTTTCCAGAGAGTTTGTGTGTTGGGTGCTAAAGTGGACTCTACCTACAATGTTGTTTGGTGTACTCAGGAAAATAGGCTTTAGCCTTAAAACAGAGGCAGAATGGTGGCTGGTAAAAACTGATCTGTGTACGAAGACAGTGACCTTGGTTTCAGCTAATGTAATTAATAGCAATTGAAACTTTTCACATTTTACTCAACTGTCAAAATCATTCCATTAGGTATTTGTGGATCATAGTAGACTTGGTTCTTTGGATGGGGTTCTCTCTGATAATCAAGTGGGAATCCGATATCTTAAATTATGTTTTCATGCAGTTTATTAGAGAATAATGTGGCTTGGAAGGACTTTGTAAGTGTCAGGTCTAAACTTTATTTAATCATTGCAGTTCTATGCATTATTCAAGTTGGATATATGTGTGTATATAAATTTGAGTTATGGAGTATGCAGTTAAGCACTGTATTTTCCTTTAAAAGTGACATTATGTGCTTGACTGTGAAATGAATAAACTTGTCAAAAATGCAATGTTCAATTCACATAGCATATTCTAGTGTAGTTTGGTCTCTGTGTGTGTAATCACACACATGCATTAATATAAAACTGAGACTAGAAGATTCTCTTTAATTAGTGAGATTTAGTCAGATTGCATATCCTAGGTAGTAATGAGCTTCATATAAGCAAACCCTCATTGGATCAAAGTCAGTTTAGATAAGGGCAGCTCAAGGTCACAGAGGGAGCTGCCCAGCAGGCCAATTTGCATAAAAAATTACTGTCAGAAATAGGCCACTGAGGCAGCCCTGGCATTTTGATCTCTTGGCCTTTGTCATGGAGATTCCTGGTTGAGAAGAGAGGAAGGCCAGTGTCCCAGATAATGATTAACTGTTTTAATGGCATTCATTCATTCATTCCGCACTAACTACTCATGCAGAAAAAAGGGTTATGTAAAATGACATTAGAAGAAAAATCATTTGTAATCGTTGCATCGGGCTGCACTTTGAGGAGACATTAGGAGTAAATCCGTGGCGTGGTAGGCTTATGCTTTATCTTCTGATATTTACTGAGTTTACTGGTGCATGAAAAGCTTTCAGCAAGAATAGCAGATGGGATGGACCTTTCATAGGTAATACTATCTACCAGGTTATTACTTCTATATATTGATAGTGAAGTAATCTCCTAGATATCACCCTACAAATATAGATTATTTAAATGTTTGTAACAAAAAAAATAACATAGAGGAGCTACTTTCATGAATGCTTTATTTTGTACCCATTGGATTGGAGTCCTTAGATGCTTTTTTAAACCTTAAATAATAAGAAAATAGAGGGCTTAAAAACATACAGGTTCCCCTTGTGTTTGGCTTTTGGAAAGCCGTAGAGATGTGTATAGTTGTAATCTGAACAGTAAGTATTCGGTTTAATTTGTCTCCTTAAATCTGACCTTTTCTATTTGCTAAACACAAGGGAATGTTGTATGGAGCTTTTTTCGTGTCACATGAGCATACATTCCTAATGCAGTGAATACTCTCAAGGATTCTTGTTAGACCTTGTACAGTACAATAAGAAAAGCTTAACATCCCTCTCTTTCCACCACTGAGTTCTGATGTACAATTGTTTTCTAATGCGGAAGACCTATTCAGAGTGCCATCCTCTTTTCTTAGTAGCATGGTGTACTGTAGTTGGTTAAAAGATAGCATGCTGATAACATTTATCATAGTAATTAAAGTTTTCAGCTCAAAGTGTTACTCAGATTAACAGCCAGACGTTTATCAGTCAGATCAGCGGAACATGAACTTCTGAGGAGAGCTGTCAGAGGCTGTAACTGCTAAGAACTTCAAGTGCTAGTGTTGACCCATCTTTAAATAGAAGAAAAGACACAAACTACAGAAGTACACACATAATTTATGAGCTGGGAGGATTACTTTTATCTTGAACTGTAAGATTTAACTACTGGATTAGAGTGAAGGAGTCTATAAGTACTTTTCATTTATTCATTTAGTCATATAAATTACTAGCATTATCACTGGCAGACATGCTAAATTCTATGCTAGCAGTATCATTCTGATCCTTAAGTCTGGTGTTTATTTAACAAATCGTGTCTCAAGAGAGAAGAAACCCTGATTTTTCTTTTTCAAAAGAAAGTTGTTGTTTTAAGCTTCCTGTAAATTTTAATAGAGATTTTAAATACATACAACAACAGTAGTCTAAATTGTTTTATTGGCTAAATCCATGTAACACCATTTGACAGTGCAAGGTGTAAAACCTCTCTAACATTGTAACAGATACTTTGAGATTAACATATATGTGTCTCTGATGTGTCACAGTTGCAATTTCACATTCCAAATACATCACAAACTGTAAGAATAAGACCATTTAATCAAATTTCTCCAGTTGAAATATAACCCTTTTAAGGCTTACCGGTAATAGAAATATAGAGTCATTTGTAATATAATGCAGTTGATCTTCCCTTGACAGATACACTCCACAGATATTCTAGATGAAGAGTTCTCTCTAGTAGACAAGTGGTGACTGAAGTAACCAGAGATAGATAACCTGTTGCAGTTTCTTGGTCACATCACAATGTGAGCGTCAATTGACATAAGCCTTGTAAACGGATTTCATACACATAAAATTCTGTATGACGGCAGAGGGTGAAGGATCCAGATTATTTAATTTATTTCTGCTTCTAAGGAACTCTGTATTAGAACCCATGGAACGTTATTTCCCATGAGTGGCAGGGCATGGGATCCAAAAACTGGAACTGGCCAAACCTACTAGGGTTGAAGGCTTTGCACACCACCTGTTCAAAAACAGTTCGAATTTATGAATGTTTTTTTTTCTCCTGTACATTAAATCTAGGGAGGGCTTTTTAGCCTGTCATATGTAGTAGACAGAATGTTCAAAAAGCTAGGCTGGCACAAGTGCGTGGCCTGAACACATTATTACTAGCTTTATATCTTATCTACAGAGAGCGACAGACTATATATTTGTTGTTTTATATGAGATTTTCTCTTTTTGTCTTTGTGCTCCTTTTGTCACAAACACTGGTTTTCATTCTCTCTGATGTTTGCTCCATGTTTATACTGTTTTTCATTGGACATGTCCTTTCTCTGATTCTTTATTCACAGTGTGTAGTGAATGAAATGTGAACTGAGTTAAATGAATCTGAAGCGTGCTTTTAAAGCCATGTGGGTTCAAAATGTGGTGAAACAAGCTTGTCCTGTCCTACCAAAAATGTGGTCAGATGCATAAAAGATGATCAAGGAATAATCCTGTAGTTTCTATCTATTTTACAAGCATCACTATAATTCCTCTGTATACAGTGGCATTAGAAGTATTAATGGGAGGTAAACACAATGAGAGGTTTGAAAGAAAAAAGCATCCCTTGCAATAAAAAAATATTGGTGAGTTCTTTGAAATCTCACACATTTTCCTGTGTTCCACTGGAATGAATAATAAAGGAAAATAGGTGGAGCTTTAAGTTAATTGGATTCTGTTTTGACCAGTTTTCATAGAACCTTTATTCCATCCCCCTTCCTTGGCAGATATGCCAACTCTGATTAAACAAAGGTTTTTTTGTATTGTTTTCTATTAAATAAGTGTGTGTTTATAACCTAGAACATATACATGTGTGCTCATGCATGCCCTTGAAAACATATGTGGTGGTACTCTGAGCAAAGTTATTATTTACTGGCTCTGGATTTAAAAAATAAAGCTGCCTGACCCATTGAATTCAGTTTAGTGTTCCAAATCTTTCTTTGCATTAAAAAATTGTTCTGACTTCAAACAACTAAACACAATAACTTAATTTGGTGTTTGGTGGAGATTCAGATCCACTAGATTGACTTGAAAATTGACATTGGCAGATTCTGTTCAGTGACTGAGGGGAGGGGGCAGGGGAGGTGGAGGGTGAGAGGAAATATGAGTGTGGTAGATTTAGACTGTGTATCTCTCTCAGAAGACCTTCCCCATATTGCCTTAAGTGAGTCCTGCTGGGAGGGACTAGTTTTGCAATACACAAATGCTCCTATCCAGCTGGTGGATGTAATATCTGATGGCCCTGGTTGTTCCCTGAGGATAGTGGGACATCTGCAAAAAAGAGAAAGAGAAATCAGCAGCCTACTTTCCTGTATTGAGAGTCGAAATAAAATGGCTTTATGGAATTGACATTGAAGTTTCCTGTCCCATTTGATTTTGGTGATCAAGGTTTAATTTGCTCTGTAATATTACAGTAACATGAGCAACTTGCCCCTTTTTCCAAACTTCTTGCTTGCAGCTGGAACGCTGTTGATTTAGACAGCTTTTTGTTAAGATTATTTTAACTGTAATTCAACATTTGGAATTCACCAGACCTAAATCTCACCTGTTTTCCATATTGCAGACCAGACCAGGATCAATCAAGAAGTCCAGTTCATACTCTGAGCATTCTGCATTGGTGTACTGCTACAACTGCTCCCAGAAAGGACATTATGGATATGTAAGTCTCAGTAGTCTCTGGCTAAATGTGAAATGTATCCGTCTTGTACATATGCTTATCTTCACTATGGTGTGTGGTTGGAGGAATGAGCTGAAAGACTCACGCCAGCACTGTAGACAGAACAATGGTAATTAAATATTTGTGATCTTGCAGCATTGTTAAAAATAATTGGATGCCACTGTAAAATGATCTGGAACAGATAAAAGAAGAAACACCTTAGGCTAATTTTTAAAAACGTGTGTGCATGCATGTGTGTGTTACAGAGAGAGAGCATATATATGGAAGAAATGGATAGTTGCTGTAGGGATTTAACCTTAAGTTCTCCTGGGGTGGAATATTGTTGAAATATTCAGTCTCTCCACTTTAGTCAGCCAGACTATTTCAAATTGGCAGGATTTGGTACTCCCGATTGTTCTGACATTGGGATAGGTATATATTAAAGTACCATAGAAGGAGTCTGAAAACCATGCCTTGAAGCAGTGCCATCTGATTAGAAATTCCCCCTGCCCAGCCAACTTTCCAGGCCATTTAACCACCAGTTTTCATACAAAAAAAAATGGATGGTTTCTAACCTGTAACTTAATGTCTCTTATTGAGTTTCATATAATTTCTTTATTAGGGAACAAATTTTGCAGAAGATGAGGGCATTTAGCACCTTACAGGATCAGTTCCTTGATATATATTTTGATTGTCAGTATCCTTACACAACAGGTGGAGCTCTGCACCTGTAGACACACAAAACAGGTGCTGTCATCTTAACTTTGCTGTGAAATATGTCAAGGGGAAATTTTACAGTGAGAAACAATATTGATAGAAAATCCACATTTCTAGTGTCTTGAAAGCTTTAGGTTCATGCTTTTCTAAAGCCTATGGATAGTATTCACCCAGACCCCCAAACACTCCTTCCTTCCCTCCTAACTGTTGTACATGGCAAATGCTGTGCTTAAGTGGACATGTTTTTCAGCATCACAAACAGAACAGGGTATGTTGTTTTCAAGGAGTGTCAGTCCTCATATGAAATGGTATTAGGGACATAAGGCAGTTAAAGGTCAATAAGGTTAATTAGGGCTACCCCTCCAGCAGACTTAAAAGTTAAATGAAGAACTTTAAAATTGGTGCACAACTTTACTTGGAGCCAGTGTAAAGATTTCTAGATTGGAGTGCTGTATTGTGACAAAAATGTACCTGTTAGGAAATCTGCTACACTTTGGATAAAGTGTTTCCTTGGGAGTGGGGAGGGACCCCAGAAAATAGGCAACTGCAATAATCCAATCTATATAAAATATGAGCATTAGTCATCAGCCCTATGTCATTCATATTGAGCAGCAATCACAAGCTTGGCAGTAGTTCTCAGATGGTACAAAGCGGTCTGCCTAATGATAGATCTAAGGTGCAAGTCATCTGCTTTAAGATGTAATGATAAATCTGCTGATAGTATGACACACTAACATTTATTCCTGTAGTTTGGTCTGTCGTTGCTCAATCTAGGATTTCAGACTTTAATTATCAGAACCTTCTACAAAGGAAATGTTGAAATTATTGGTCACATTTGTTATCTATAAACAGAATAAAGTCCAAACCAGTAATATATATATACTTGGTGCTTTAAAAGAGCTTATATCACAAAGTTGAAAATAATTATGAGCCGAAACATTTGGGAGAAAAAATTTAAACAGAAAACATGAATGATAATTCAGAAGTGTTAAAATGTTCTTGATGCCCAAAAAGTCACAATCAAGAGAGAAGACCACAGTGGTTAAAAGAATTAACCTGGCTTAGAGAGGAAGTGAAAAAATAAAACACTGTAAACAAGGAAGTGAAAGTTGATAGTAATGAATGTGTAAATCAGAAAATTGGGAATTGTAGAAAATTGATAAGGGAAGTAAAAGGAAACAAGAACAAAATTATGCCCAGCGGAATTCAGGTCAAAGAGAAGAAGTGTTTTTTAAGAATATTAGGAACAAAATGAATACTAACAACGTTATTGGTCCATTATTAGATGGAAATGGTAGAATTGTCAATAATAAAGCATAAAAGATGGAAGTGTTCAAAACATATTTATAAAATATTCATATCAGATAATGATGATGAAATAATTTCCTTTCCAACAGCAATTAAAGATGATTTTAAACTGCAGCTACTAAAGCTAGACATTTTTAACTTAGCAGACCTGGGTGACTTGCAACCAAGAGTATTAGAAGAGCTGGCCAAGGAGCTATCTCAACTATTAATGTTGATTTTCAATAAATCTTGGAACACTGTGGAAGTTCCAGAGGACTAAAATGATAGCTAAAATTTTAAAAAGGGTAAGCAGGGTGATCCAGGTAATTGTAGAGCTACCTGCCTGACATTGATTCCAGGCAAAATAATGGATACGGGACTTGATTAATAAAGAATTAAAGGAGGGTGATATAATTAATGCCAATCAGCATGGTTTTATTACAAATAGATCTTGTCAAATTAACTTGATACCTTTTCTGATGAGATTGCAAATTTGGCTGATAAAGGTAATAGTGTTGATGCAATAGACTTCTTTAAGGTGTTTGACTTGGCATCACATAACATTTTGAGTAAGAAATTAGAATGATATATAATTAAAATGGCACTCTTTAAATTGTCAAAGATATAACAAGATCCAATGGCTGGAAGTTGAAGCTAGACAAATTCAGATTAGAATTAAGACACAAATTTTCAACAGTGTGAGTAATTATCCATTGGAACAATTTACCAAGGTCTGTGCTGGATTTTCCATCACTGGAAACTTTTAAATCGGGATTGGATGTTTTTTGTAAATAAGATGCTCTAGTTCAAACAGAAATTAATTCAGGGAAGACCTATGGCCTTTGTTAGGCAGGAACAGAGATGAGAATATCTCAGTGGTCCCCGCAGACTTTATAATCTGTGAATCTATTACTTTTGTTTAAAGCTTGATAGAACAACCCCAAAACCAGGATAGTTTTACCATCCCACAAACGGAGCTAACCACACCTGGCAGGAGTAAACTCCCATGGGACACAGTCCTGCAAGCTAGCAAAACCCAAAGAAAAGGACTTAGTTCACTCAAAATAGAGTTGAAACAAGGTGGGACTCTGAGAAGGAATCTTCAGTTGTGACTTGTTATAGGACCTGAACATGTGTAGACAACCCACAGCCAACTGCAACAAGGTGTATGGGAGACTAGCAGCCATTTAGCAGGGTCTGAGCCATGAGGATGCAATCTGTGTTTTTTTACCCACTCGTCTTGACCCCATTGTGGGTGACACATCTACTTGCAATCATATTTCCCTGTGAAAGATTGCTGCAAAAGTGAATTCTGTGGCAATTGTAAGGGTGTGGAGTCCCCGTGCATAGTTTTCCACACATTTTGCCCCCAACTCAGCAGAAGGGTATTGTGTTTGCAGCCTTGTGCATCGTCAGAGCAGTTAAGAATTCAGTCCTTTGTAATTAAAGAGTGTGTCATTCACACTTTGGCTTAAGTTGCTCTATTGTAAAAATTCCAGCTCGGAAGTGGCTGAAAGTACGGACAGTGGCCCTTGCAGACATCTTGGTAGTGTTGCACCTAGACACATGTAGTCAGTAGATAGAGTTCAAATCTACAAATCCCACAAACAAAGAGAGCTGGTTCATAAAGTAAGTACAAAAAACATTGCCCCTCTCAACTCAGGGTTCTAAGCAATGGACATCTCTGCCTGGGTTTAAAAAAATCTGTCTTTAGAACAGAAAAAGGCTGCAGGAATGCCAAAATAACTAGATCTGCATAGTTTTCCTCAATTTGCTGTTTCCAAACCCCAAGAAGTAAATGACACACAGCAGAGTGCTCCTTTCCTTTAAAGCTGAAGTGTACCAAGGTGACTTAAGGAGAGAGAAGGCTCAGATTATGGTTTTGTAAAGAACTGTCTCAGCCAACGTTTTTCACAATCCCCCATCATATTTTAAGCTACCTCTTACTCCAGTTGATGAAATCTGAAATATTCAGTACTTGCTAGAAATTTAGGGATTCACTAGACTTTCACCATTCCCAAAAACTGAAGCAACAGCAAAAAGGTAGTTAATTGCTAGAGTTAACAGGACCATTTCCATCGATAAGATCATCGTAGGCCAACACACTTCCTCCATTGTTTTTAGATGTGGAAATACTTGGACATATGCTTAATACAGCGTGGATGCCTTGAGGTTACAATTGCCATAGACTTAAGTTACCATATTATCTGTTTACATTTTTTTTGAAAACTGTCACTTCCAAGAATGCTCCATTTCATTACAATCTATACATCCAAGCCATCTATTGGAACAGGCATAACGAGGACTAATTTTTAAGGGTCTCACCATTAAGTGTAATAACTTCCCACATTAATCAGTGACAACCCATTGCATTATTCAGATTTTGCAGCAGGTTTTGCATGTAACAAAACTAAGGAACTGGGTAGTGTCTGCAGATGTGCCTTGCATTCACATCCAAATGTGTCAATCAAATAGAAAATACCTCCGTTGGGTTAGTAGCAGGCTGTGCTTTCAGTCCTATGTGGGTTACCTGTAGTGCTGAAAAATGCCCCAAGAGTATTTAATGGTACAAAGTGTGTGGCAGTGTATTTGAAAGAGAAGGGTGTGGGAAAGTGCATGCTGTACACTATTGAGATGATTATTCAATGCGGTGAAGTTAAAAGAGGAAGCAGAAGTGCTGGTTTTGGAGCCATGTGCATTTCATCCACTAGGGCTTTACTGTCAACATAGTAACAACATGAAAACTAACGAAAGGGCCATCTGTCTGCCGCACAAGCCCTAGACTTGGTGCAGCATCTCAGAACAGACCTGAGGGAGTGTGTTTCACAGCCATCAAAGAAGATAACTGTGTCTTTGCATTACTTGTCTAAAACAGTATCACCGCTGCTTTTGAGTAAATATTTGGCAATTTTTTGGCTTAATGTTTCCTTTCACTTACTCTCTTCCTAGGCTTCTCTCATCTTAAACCTTGGCCAAGTGTATAATATGCATCTTTGAAGCGTTTTTATGTACTAAAGATGCAGTTATGCTTCTCTGTCTCTTTATACCTGAGTGGTGCAACTGGAATTGGGGCATGTGAGAGCTGGGATTATGCAAAGAGCAGAATCCTGTGCTTTATAGAGACTCAAACTGTCTCTCTCCACCACTTAGTTTTACACTGAATTATTGCGTTAGGAGGACTGGCTCATGCCACTCAAATTTAAAAGATGCTTTTTTCCTACCTATGACTTAACATTTCATCATACAGGCATTGTATCAAACAGACCTCATAGGAAGAGGAGGAGCGTTAGTTGCTTAACATGGGAGGGTGTCCTTTATCCCCTTTTCTCAGGGGCTGCCTTGCACTTTTCAATATTCAGAAGAATCTAATAAGTGGTGAAAGCACCATGTTGGAGGCAAGAATAGGAAAAAGTTTGGTATTTGTAATTATCAGTAGTTAGACACAGATTACAAATTGCAACAATATATATTGCATGCCAGAAAAGGGAGTAGATTGATTCTGAGACCTACAAATTTCTGTTGGAGAACATCCATATTGGATATCCTTATCCAGCTGCGCTGTGGTTGGGGGACATGCCTCCCCCAGTCTCAAAAAAGAAAACTGTTTTAGAATTCTGTAGAAAAATTCAGAAGTAGTTCTGCTTTGTTTGTAGGCATTTCACCTGTCTTTGCTGTCTGTCCCATCACACTCCCTTAAAGTGGCTTATTTAAAGATAGCTGAAAAAATACTTCAGTGTCCTCCTCTTGATCTTTCCCAGCAGTAACCAGTTCATTAGCTATTCTACAGCCCCCTGCCCCACATTTATTCTGCTAATATGTGTTTTGAGGAGTTTGGCAGGAGGGTTACGATCTTGACATGTCAGGTACTGATTACTGCTGGAAACAGCTTGCTAAATGTATTGTGCCAAATAATCAGTGCTTGACCTGGAATGGAAATCTTGTGGTCCAATATGTATCTCTTTCTTGGATATTCCTATTATGTAATAGAATCCTAGAACCACAGAGTTAGAAGGGACCACAGTGGACATGTAGTCTAACCCCCTGCCAAGATGCAGGATTTGTTGTGTCTAAACCATCCAAGACAGACCATCCTTTCCTTCTTTGGAAAACCTTCCGTGAAGGAGCAGCCACAATCTCTTCCATGGTCCTACTGTTCTTACAGTTCGGAAGTTTTTCCTGAGATTTAATCTAAACCTTCTATGCTGTAGTTTGAACCCATTGTCTCTTGTCCTGCCCTCTGTGGCAAGAGGGAACTTTTCTTTTTTTATGGCAGCCTTTCAAGTATATGAAAACCGTTATCATGTCCCACCCCCTTAATCTCCTCTTTTCCAACTAAACATACCCAGTTCCTTCAGCCTTTGCTCATCTGGCTGCATTCCATCCCTTTGATCATCTTTGATACTTGCCCCTGGATCCTTTCCAGTTTCTCTGCAACTTTTCTATATGTTGGTGACCAAAACTGGGGCACTACTCCAGGTGAGGCCTAACCAGCACTAGTAGAGCGGTATTATCGCCTCCTATGACTTGCATGCTATGCCTCTGTTAATGCAACCTAACGTTGCATTTGCTTTGTTTGCAACAGCATCTCATTGCTGGCTCATGTTGAGATTCTGGTCCACCACAACTCCCAGATCCTTCTCAGCAGCGCTGCTGCCAAGCCAGTTTTCCCCCGTCTGTATTTATGCATTTGATTTTTCTTCCCTAAATGTAGCACCTTACATTTGTCTTTACTGAATTTCATTTTGTTATCTATAGGCCAATTCTCCAATTTATCAAGACCCTTTTGAATTTTAGCTCTTGCCTCCAAACTGTTGGCAGCCCCCTCCCCCAGCTTTGTGTCATCTGCACATTTGATCAGTATGCTCTGTATTCCTACATCTCTGTCATTAATAAAGTAGGGCTGTCACGCGATTAAAAAAATTAATCGCGATTAATCGCACACACAAAAATTAATCGTGATTAATCACGTTATTAAACAATAATGGAATACCATCTATTTAAATATTTTTTGATATTTTCTGCATTTTCAAATATATCGATTTCAATTATAGCACAGAATACAAAGTGTACAGTGCTCACTTTATATTTATTTTTGATTACAAATATTTGCATTGTAAAAAACAAAAGAAATAGTATTTTTCAATTCACCTCATACAAGTACTGTAGTGCAATCTCTTTTTCATGAAAGTTGAACTTATAAATGTAGAATTATGTACAAAAAATAACTGCATTGAAAAATAAAACAAACCTACAAGTCCACTCAGTCCTACTTCAGCCAATCACTCAAACAAAGTTGGTTACAATTTGCAGGGGATAATGCTGCCTGCTTCTTGTTTACAATGTTAACTGAAAGTGAGAACAGGCACATGCATGGCACTGTTGTAGCTGGCATCGCAAGATATTTACGTGCCAGATGCGCTAAAGATTCACATGTCCCTTCATGCTTCAACCACCATTCTAGAGGACTGGTGCATCCATGCTTCCATGCTGATGATGGGTTCTGCTTGATAACGATCCAAAGTAGTGTGGATTGACATGTTCATTTTCATCATCGGAGTCAGATGCCACCAGCAGAAGGTTGATTTTCTTTTTTGGTGGTTCGGGTTCTGTAGTTTCCGCATCTGAGTGTTGCTCTTTTACGACTTCTGAAAGCATGCTCCACACCTCGTCCCTCTCAGATTTTGGAAGGCACTTCAGATTCTTAAACCTTAGGTCGAGTGCTGTAGCTATTTTTAGAAATCTCACATTGGTACCTTCTTTGCGTTTTGTCAAATCTGCTGTGAAAGTGTTCTTAAAATGTCAATGTGCTGGGTCATCATCCAAGACTGCTATAACATGAAATATATGGCAGAATATGGGTAAAACAGAGCCAAAGACATACAATTCTCCCCCAAGGAGTTCAGTCACAAATTTAATTAACACATTATTTTTTTAATGAGCATCATCAGCATGGAAGCGTGTCCTCTGGAATGGTGGCTGAAGCATGAAGGGGCATATGAATGTTTAGCATATCTGGCATGTAAATACCTTGGAACGCCAGCTACAAAAGTGCCATGCAAAAGCCTGTTCTCACTTTCACGTGACATTGTAAATAAGAAACAGACAACAGCATCTCCTGTAAATGTAAACAAACTTGTTTGTCTTAGCGATTGGCTGAACAAGAAGGAGGACTGAGTGCACTTGTAAGCTCTAAAGTTTTACATTGTTTTGATTTTGAGAGCAATTAGGTAACAAAAAAAATCTACATTTGTAAGTTGCACTTTCATGATAAAGAGATGGCACTACAGTACTTGTATGCGGTGAATTGAAAAATACTATTTCTTTTGTTTTTTACAGTGCAAATATTTGTAATAAAAAATAAAGTGAGCACTGTACACTTTGTATTCTGTGTTATAATTGAAATCGATATATTTGAAAATGTAGAAGAACATCCAAAAATATTTAATAAATTTCAATTGTTATTCTATTGTTTAATAGTGCGATTAATCGCGATTAATTTTTTTGAGTTAATTGCATGAGTTAACTGCGATTAATTGACAGCCCTATAATAAAGACATAAAATAATACTGGACCAAAAACAGAGCTCTATGGAACCCCACTCGAGACCTCCTTCCAGTCTGACTTCATTTCATTAATAGTTACTTGTTGTTTGCGGTTGTTTAAACAATTATGTATCCGCTTAATGGTAGTTCTGCTGAGACCGTATTTCTCCAGCTTATTTATCAGAATATCTTGTTGGGACTGTGTCAGAAGCCTTACTGAAATCCAGGTATATTATGTCCAGTGCATTCCCCCATCCATCAAACCAGTTACCCTGTCAAAGAAGGAAATCCAGCTGGTTTGGCAGGATTTCTTCTTGGTAAATCTATGCAATAATAGCACTACACTTAAAATAACTCCCTGCTTTACCTCTTGCTTTGAGACTGTTACACGGCAATATGTCTTAGGGCTTGTCCACACTTGAAATGCTACAACAGTGCCGTGGTGCTTCAGTGTAGACACTACCTACCCTGATGGGAATGATTCTCTTGTCAATGTAGGTAATCTACCTCCCTGAGAGGCGGGGTGGCTGGGCCGACGGAAGAACTCTTCCATCAGCCTAGCACTGGCTACACCCGGGGATAAGTCAGCTTAACTACACTGCTCAGGGGTGTGGATTTTTCACATCCCTGCGCGACATAGCTGGATTGACCTAACTTCTTAGTATAGACCAGGCGTCAGTAAACTTTTACACTAGTCTAATCTTCATTCTCACTGACACACGCTTTTCTTTCCAAACTGCCTTCCATTTGCATGAGCACTGAATTCAGTATGGCTAAGCTTCCCCAGCTACTGTTTTAAATGTCCGTCGAGATAGAGCCCACATAACTGAGATCACATAACCCTAAAGTCTGAGAGCTTTTTGTGTTGGTCACTCTGTTCACCAGTTCCTGCCTGTTAGTCAGTTTTCATGCTTGTACATAGTGTCAAGGTTTGCAAACTTTCAGGGAACATATCACAAAGATAATGTCATGGGGGTGAGGGGGAGGATATCAGAGATGTCAGTGTTGATACGTCATATCTACACACTGTGCTTTCTAGACTTTTGCTGCATATTTGACAGTATTAGTGTACTGATTTGTTCAGTGGAAAAAGAGAAAAAGTCAAAGATGAAATATTTTGGCATATTTTGTCAGCTAGCTGTGCAGAGGGCCAGCACAAGTCTTGAGTGGGATTTAAGTTGGGTATGGGGGCAAATTTCACCTTAACAGATCATTAATAACATTGCAAGCTTACGCTATAGACTGCAGACTTCTTGAAAACCTGAGACAAAGACCCTGATCCAAGACCAACACAACTTGCAAAGTATCTATCAAAAGGAATAAAGAAAGGAGGGTTGGAAGATGAAATCACTTAGATGGCAGAATAAAGGTGGTTTGAGTTCCTTAATTGTGAATTTGGATATTTTCAAGTGTTTGGGGTTCTTGGACATTTGATCTTTTAACTTTCCTGATTTTTAATGTGTTTTTTTGTTTGTGTGTGGGGGGTTTCCTAACTGCAATGTGCTAATAAGGATTTTTACTCTTAAGTTACTGAAGTGTTCTCTGAACCTTAGCTTTACTTCAGCCAAGTTCTTTGTCTGAATAGGAACCAGAGTAGTTAGAAATTTAAAAAAATGCATTCAGCTGCCAAGTCCACTACTGCCAGTTTGGGATATAGTGCCTCATTTAATCTTGGCCCAAAGACCAAGGAAATCCTAGCTGAAGACATTTCTAGTGTGTTGTAGATCTAAAGTGTATAGGAGGAAGAATGAGGTCGCGTAGGAAGAATAGGTTGTAGAGTTGGCAGTACCAAAGTCTTGAAAGAAAGCTGCTCAGCATCTGCTGGGGACTTCACAAAAGTGAAAGCTACTGGTGATTTCATGAGAGCTACAAGACAGACTTAATTAGGTTTGTGCAATGTTCAGAGAGGAAAAGAATCACACCTCCAAGAAATTTACAAGCAAAACAAAGCAGCAATTAGTATCACATGGCACCCTGAATAAGTGCAGTCAGGGTTATAGGAAGCAATACAACTTTAGCCAGATTGGCTATCAAGTCAGCAATAACACGGAATTTGTACGATTCGTATTTGCCAATCTGTGAGATTGATGAGCCGCACTATAAGTGAGGTTGTGAGTACAACTAAACCAATCAGTTTCTGTGACTCAAGATTCTAGACTTTCCCATCTCATTTCTTCTTCACACCACGTCTGATGTATTTGCAGGCGAAGTCTCCTGCAGAACGTGTTTTGATTCAGTATCTTTCAGAAAGTTAATTTCGCCCAGATCCCCTCAATCAATCAATTCATTTTTTGTACAGCACCTGCCTACGGTGGGCCCGACTATAGCCCTTCACTTCTGTGTGTACTACATTTGCTACATAACTTTATAAATCAAAATAAGAGCAGGTTTGTAATAACCGATGGGAGACATGGGATTCCATCTGTCACACCCCTAGCTATCAGAGGAGAGTAACAAAGAAGTTGAATAAATATTTAAATAAATGTTGCTTCATAGGCACAATCGTGATACAAATATACGCAGGGCTATTGGAAACTTATACAATTATCAGGATTTAAAGAACTGAAGGCCAGATCCCCAGCTGGTGTAAATCAACATTGAGATTTCAGTGGAATAAACCTGATTTATATATACCCTTTGAGATTCTGGCCTAGAGAATCTGGTTTATTTCCTTAACTCTGAAATCAATAATCCAAAGCTTAACAAGTTGTCACAGCATGTAGTAACCTAAAATGTGATTTGCAGGAGTGCTCAGAGAAGCGGATGTACAATGGGGCATTCCCATCTTCCCCATTCATCTACTACTATGATGATGAGTATGACATCAAGAGGAGAGCTCAGAGGGCAAAGAGAAAGGTTGAAGGTATGGTATATTTTGTGAAATACTTCTTACTGGCCATCACGTTTTTAAGTGGTCTCTAATCAGGGTACATTGCCTAACAAAAAGCAGTAAGTATACCATTTTGTAATCTTGGCTTTCTCCATGTTGTGGAAGATGATGATGGAGATTATCTCAATCAACAAGCAGAGCAAGGTTGATGAGTTTAGTAACCTCAATCTGTTCCTGAAATTCATTGTTCCAAGCCTCTAAAAGGAAGTACTTTAACCCCAAAAATCTCACTGGCCTTAAAATGGTTATAAACTGATGGGGAGTGTTCTCTGAATTGTAAATTATGTTTTTTTAAAAATCTGTTACTAAAAACAATTACAATGAAAAATATATATAGATATAGATATATGAATGGCCACTTTCTACAATGAGACCACTTGTGGAGGAAGGTACTACTCAACATGAGTAAAACTGGCAGGGTCTGGTCCTTACTCTGTCCAAATCTCTGAAAACCCATCTGTAGAACAGGCGTATCTACTTCACAGCCAGATCAGCAATTTTTGGCCTGCAGAATCTTGACTATAGAAATGTCCGAGGTAAAATGGCACTGTTTAACTTTCCAGTCCCAGATTGAATATATGGGTCTTCCAAAGATCATCGTTTTTTAAACTGAGCAAATTTCATATGAAGTCACTGAGAGAAAATGATTATGAAAACCCACAGTATCACTTTTTTGGCTGTAACTGCACTTTAAAATGACATGACGATAAACTTCTGGCTTACCCAGTGTTTGCCAAAATGTCTGAGTTTTATCTAGGTCCTCAGATTTTTACATACCAGGTCAATTGCTGACCCCCAAACTGCAAACAGAGCTGTGGTTTTCCAGGGTTGTGGTTCTGGCCTCTTAGTGACCATTAAAAGAAACTGTTCTATTTTACAGAACTTCAAGAAGCCGGCCTTTTGCCAGTGCAGTTCAAGAGGCTGCGCAAGGAGGAAGAGCATAGGGGACAGTGTCTTAAGAAAAAGAAAAACCTTTGGAAAGAGCATGTCAAGAGTCCTAAAGAAGAAAAGCGCCACAAAAAGGCCAATAAGAAGTCCTGGGCAAAGGAACACAAAGAGAAGAAACACAAGAAAGACGCCCAAAGGAATAACGACCAGGAGGAGGACTTTCCTAGGGGGGGTAGAACACATTCCCCTAAGGGCAGCACAAAGCATCACAGCTCTGCCTTCTCTCCTCATGGCAGGAAAACAAAAACTGGCCAGGAGCTGCTGGATGCAGCTAAAAAGAAGAAGAAAAAGAGAAGGCAGAGAAACAAAAAAGACAGTAGTTCCACCATTGATGAGAGCTTATTCCTTATAAAACAGAGGAAAAAGAAATCAAAACAGGAATCCAGCTGCTAATCTGTCAACAGAAAGCTACGGTGGGAGGGGGGCGTAACTCACTACCGTTTTGCCATGGTATTTTTCTGACCCTGTGCTAAGATGTAGAATTTGAATCCACCTGTGCATAGAGGCTTGGACGTGTAAAACCAACATGAGAAAGAATACTGACTTTGTGACTCTCAGCTTCTGAAAGAGAGTATTTGCCAACAGGTAGAAGTGGTTAATGTACACGAGTAAAATCATACTGTATTTTTTGACAGTCCCTCTTTTTCTGTAGGTCGATGAAAGGTTGGAAACTTTTTATTTTTGTTTGAGGTTTTTTTGTTTGGATGAATGAGGGAAAAGGTCCATAGTGGGGAGGTTTGGCCTTCTTTCCTTTGAGCGATTCCTTTTAAGAATGCTACACCTGTCAAAGTTCTGTAGTTGAGCAAATGTGATTCCCTTGCAGCCTGACTTTAAAGAGAGGCTTTCACACTGGGGTGACTTGGAGAAGGGGCAGGGAAGGGGAAAGTAAATAGCAATACAAAAAACAATCCTTTTGGTGAAGCATTTTCTTGCTTCTCACCCAGCTGGAGTCTGCAGTGACATTGTTGTATTGTACTTACAACATGACAGTCTTCTGCTGTGGAAACTCATGGGATGTCACAAATTCATCATAATCACAGCATTGCAAGTTTAAGTATCAGGAGCAGAGGAACTACGAGGAAGCAAATCCTTGATTGAATAACAAATCTCTTTGCTAACTGGTAAGCAAGAGAAGTTCAATTAAAAAATATTACAAGCAGTTGGGTTGACATCTGGAATTAAAAATGCCATAGTTTTCCACAGTGTGGAAGTCCTGCTTCTTAAAAGATAAAATTATGTAGCCAAGCTATAGAATTGCAAGCAAAATTTACCTGCTTCCAGAAATAGAATGCCTAAGTTTAATGGCTTAATGGGTCTTTTTGTTTTGTTTTGTTTTTTAAGAGATGAAGTATTTTTTGTACTCAAAGAATTAAAAACTTTGTAAGGATAAATACTTTATCAAAGGAACCAACCAAATAAAGTTGTACGTGGGGATACATGAAAAGATACATTGGTTATACATTTTCTTTTCAGGTAGAAAACAATACCCAGTTTTTGTTAACAAGATTAAATTATGTCACTTCCGACCAAAAGGCTCTCTGCTATGGAATAATATAGATACCCCCTTCTAAGCACCTTTTCTAGCCTGAGCAAAACAGTAGCTAACAATAATGGCTTCATGGAGTTGGTATGTACTCCTTGAGAGAGTTCTGCTGGCTTTGAAACCTGTTGGATTTTGAAACGGAACAGGATGTGTGTTACCCTGTGTAGGCAAGCCCTTAGTTACATGGGGAAGATTGCCTGTATAGCTATACCAATATAATTATGCCCGTACAATTCCCCATGTGGACACTGTTATCCCAGGATAATTATGCTGGTAATTTTCATCGGCATCTGGGTTGAAGGGATCACCTGGGTGAACGTAAGGATTTCAGTAGCCATATTCTTACATATCAGAGATTATTTGGAGCAAAAATAGACAAATATGAATTCATGTATCTCAGGGCCCAATTCCACTTCACATAAGATGTGTCCTCAGAGGTGGTTTCAAACTGATTTTTGTTTAACTCAATGCTGTATTTAAATGACAATTCTCTAGGGGCACTTGGAAAAAAATAGTCACGTGTAATTTCTTTAGTTCACTCTTGAAAAGACTTTTCCTTAATATCCATTCTGAGCCTCCTTCCCTATCTGGTGCATTTCACGTTCCTTTTCACTTCTCAGCAGACCATCCAGTCTGGACCAAAGGCCCTTGTGGGACAGCAAATTGCGGAGCTTTTCTTGCTTTGGATTGAATCCATCAGCCAACCCCCTAGCCTCTGTTCTGTCTCCGTGGTGTGGGGGTATGGCCAGGTAGCCCACGGCAAAGCAGCTGGGCTCCTTCAGAAGAGGAGAGTTTTCTGCACAGTATGAAGTGCTCTGCTCTTCACTCTCGTGCAGTCAGCTCCCAAAGCCCAGGAAACAGCACCCAGCATAATGAGGTGTAAGTGAGCACCCAAAGGAACAGCATGGCCATGCCCGTTCCTCAGGCTTGCACCCACATACAATGGGTACGTTCCAATGCTGGCTTCCCTCTCCACAAGTAATGGGCAATCCAGGCACTGGAGATGCTGTTCCCATCTTCTGGGAAAACAAACATATTCAAAGCACACACGCAGTCCTGCATGAATGGAATTCATCCTGGCAGGGGGACTCCATGGGTATATCTACACTGCAAGTAAACACCTGCTTCTGGCCTGTATCAGCTGATTTGGGCACATGGGGCTCAGCCTACAAGGCTGTTTTATTGCAGTGCAGATGTTCAGGCTCAGGGATCCTCCCTGCAATGGGAGAATCCAGAATTACCTCAGCAGCCAGCAATGAGTAAAAGGCCCCGGTGTGACGTGGCCTGTCATAAACGAGAGAGGCTAGAATGCGATAATTCAAGGGCAGGCAAACTTTTAGGCCTGAGGGCCACAATGGGTTTCCGAAATTCTATGGAGGGCTGGTTAGGGGAGGCTGTGCCTCCCCAAACAGCCAGGCGTGGCCCAGCCCCCGCCCCCTAGCCGACCCCCCCCCTCCCCACTTCTTGCCCCTTGACAGCCCCCCGGGACTCCTGCACCATTCAGCTGCCCCTGTTCCCTGTCCCCTGATGGCTGCCCCTGGGACCCCTGCCCCATCCACCCTTCCCTGTCCCCTGACCGCCCCCGGATCCCCCACCCCTGACCTCCCCCCGCCACCCCATCCAACCTCTCCCCTCCTTCCTGACTACCCCCCCTGGGGCCCCTGCCCCATCCAACCACCCCTTCCTCCCTGTGCCCTGTCTGCCCCCCAGAACCTCTGCCCCAGACTGCCCCCATTTGCCCCATCCAACTCCCCATCACCTTCCGGACTGCCCCCCTGGAACCCCTGCCCCCCGGGTCCCTGCCCTCTGACCGCCCCCACCCCAACCACACCCCTGCCCCCTGACCACCACCCCGAACTCCCCTGCCCTCTATCCCCCTGCCCCCTTACCGCACTGCCTGGAGCACTGGTGGCTGGCGGCACTACAGCCGTGCCACCCAGAGCACCAGGACAGGCAGCCGCGCCGCCCGGCTGGACCCAGCCACGCCACCGCGCCACACAGCACCAGGTCAGGCCGGACTCTGCAGCTGCGCTGCCCCAGGAGCTCACAGCCCCGCTGACCAAAGCATTGCACCAGTGGCCGAGCGAGCTGAGGCTGCGGGGGAGAGGGAACGGCAGGGGAGGGGCTGGGGGCGAGCCTCCTGGGCCAGGAGCTCAGGGGATGGGCAGGAGGGTCCCGCGGGCCGTAGTTTGCCCACCTCTGCGATAATTCATAGATTTTATGGCAGGAGTGACCATTACAATCAACAAACCTGACCTGCCCAACACAGGCCACGGAATCTCAGTGATTCCTGCCTCAGGCCCATCACTTCCGGTTAGTGTGAATCCAGCCTTGTATCTCATTTTCAAGACACCCACAAGGAAATAAAGGGCACAGTGCATTCCTCACCCATCCATCCTTCAGTGTCCACAATGTGGAGATGTGTAAACTTTATGTAACGGCATAGCCCAGTGACATGTAACACAGGGATTCCACAAATACAGTGCAATAAAAATACTCAAAAAAGCAAATTATAGCATCACTATCATTACCATAGTCATGAGGCAACGCTATAGAAAATCTAGCAATTATCGTGCTTAGTAACTACAAGTGTCCTTTAAATAACCATATGGATTCATAAAATCCAAGATCAGACGGGACCACTTGTGACCTCTAGTCTGAGCTCCTGTATAACATAGGACTTCCCCAAATTATTTCTAGAGCAGATCATTTAGAAAAACATCCAATCTTGATTTGAAAATTGTCATTGATGAAGGATCCACCATGACCGATGGTACATTGTTCCACTGTCTAATTACCCCTACCAGTCAAAATGTAGGCCTTATTTCCCATCTGAATTTGTCTGGTTTCAACTTACGGCCACTGGATTTGGGGGGCCGCAGAGGGGATAGCTCAGTGGTTTGAGCATTGGCCTGCTAAACCCAGGGCTGTGAGTTCAATCCTTGAGGGGGGCCATTTGGGGCAAAATCAGTACTTGGTCCTGCTAGCGAAGGCAGGGGCTGGACTCTATGACCTTTCAGGGTCCCTTCCAGTTCTATGGGATAGGTACATCCCTGTAAATTTTATTTATTATATTATATTTACCTTTCTCTGCTAGATCAAGGAGCCCGTTAGTTAAATATTTGTTCCTCACATAGGTACTTACAAACTGTGATCAAGTCACCCCTTCACCTTCTCTTTGTTAAGCTACATAGATGGAGTTCCTTGAGTCTGTCACTATAAGGCAGGTTCTCTAATCTTTTTATCATTATTGTGGCTCTTCTCTGAACTCTCTCCAATTTATCAACATCCTTCTTGATTTTTGAGCACCAGAACTGGACGCAGCAGTTGCAGCAGTGCCAAATACAGAGGTAAAATAACTTCTCTGTTCCTATTTGTGATTCCCCTGTTTATGGATCCCAGCATTGCATTAACCCTTTTGGCCACTGCATCACATTGGGAGCTTATGTTCAGCTGATTATCCACCATGGCCCCCAAATCTTTTTTCAGAGTGTCTGCTTCCCAGGATAGAGTCACCCATTCTGTAGTATGGCCTGTGTTCTTTTATCCTATATTGAGCAATACTGATATGCATATTATTTGCTTGCACCCAGTTTACCAAGAGATCCAGATCACTCTGAATCAGTGACCCGTCCGCTTCATTATTTACTACTTTCCCAATTTTTGTGTCATCTGCAAACTTTATTAGTGATGATTTGGGGTGGTGTATGGGGTGTTCAGGGAGGGGTAGCACCTCTGGTGTAGGGCATGTCGTGTCCTTCCAGGGCAGCTCGTCCACCTTTGGTCCCCACCTGTCACTCAGCTCTCACCTGTGGCTCCTAGTAGCTGTAGCATGCGCAGCGGCCACACCCCGGGCAACAGCTCCGACAGGCTGGCTAAACCAGGTTGAGGGTAGCCGTCGGGCATAGACCTACGGTGAGATAGGGCCTTGTCTATCCCGAGCATGTGAAGACAGACTCCGGCGGATTGAGCGGATGAGACCTTTTGGAATAGGACCAACAGTCATGAAGGCGGTTTCTGCAAGCGATGTGGTACGCTAAGAGCACGGCAAGACACGAAAGATGCCCTGGTCAACCACTGCGCCCAGCCCATCTCCAACCGTCTCGACTTTTGTCCTGCCATTGGAGCAAGATGGAATCTGGGAAGAGAGAGTGAGGCTGACTATGCGCACCTCTCCCTCATTTTAATCCAATTCACGCGCAAGTCTTGACATCCCTCCAATTTCCGTAAACTTTAAAGTCCTGTGGCGATGGGCGAGCGACGAAGCAGCAGGTGTGGATACACTGGGAGCTGTAGCCGCGGACCTGCACACAGGCGGCTCAGGTCTAATGGTAGTCTTCCTGCTGACCGAAGCAACAGCTGGATTCGGCGTCTACCTGAGTGACTGAGCAGTCCTCTTTAGGACCGCACTGCTCACCTCCGTAGTAAGAGGAAGGGGCTAGAAAAGGTGCCCTAAACATTGTTTGCTTCATAGAACCCTGGCCAGCTTACCGTGGCTCCAGGGGATCCCATCTTATGCGGTCGAACAACAACATTTCAAATAATAAAACGTAAGGTGACACCACTCAGGTGCCCACGCATGTCTGCCCGACATGTGGCAGAACATTCCGTGCCCGTATTGGCCTTGTCAGCCACCTGCGGACGCACTGTGGACAGCTTACAACCTGCTAGATGTCAAGGTCTTCTTCGAAAACGATGGACGAACATCATCTTAATTCTATATCGTTCTGGATTTTAAATCAAAATGTCGTGCAGTACCAAGTCAAAGGCCTTACACAAGTCTAAGTATATTACGTCAGCACAGTGACCTTTATCGGCCTAATGTGTAATCTGTTCAAAAAAGGTATCAAGTTAGTTTGACAAAACCTATCAATCCATGTTGATTTGCATTAATTACATTACCCTTCTTTAATTTGTTATTAATATAGTCCCATATCAGCTACTCCAGGGGTTGGCAACCTTTCAGAAGTGGTGAGCCGAGTCTTCATTTATTCACTCTAATTTAAGGTTTCGCTGCCAGTAATACATTTTAACATTTTTAGAAGGTCTCTTTCTCTAAGTCTATAATATATAACTAAACTATTGTTGTATGTAAAGTAAATAAGGTTTTTAAAATGTTTTAAAAGCTTCATTTAAAATTAAATTAAAATGCAGAGCCCCCCAGACCAGTGACCAGGACCTGGGCAGTGTGAGTGCCACTGAAAATCAGCTTGCGTGCCGCCTTCGGCACCCGTGCCATAGGTTGCCTACCCCTGAGCTACTCCATTGTCTTGCCCAGGATCGATGTCAGGTTGAGAGGCCTATAATAACTAGGTCATCCTGATTATCCTTTTTAAAACTTAGCACAACTTTAGCTTTCTTCCTGTCTTCTGGAACTTTCCCAGTGCTCGAAGATTTATTGAAAATCAACATTAATGGTCCAGCAAGCTCTTCAGCCAGCTCTTTTAAAACTCTTGGTTGCAAGTTATCAAGACCTGCTGATTTTAAAATGTCTAACTTTAGTAGCTTCCCTTTAACATACTCTGGAGATATTAATAGAATGGAATGAGTATTATCACCATATGATAAGACTATATCATCTGTTTTTCTCCAGATACAGAACAGACACATTTATTGAACACTTCTGCCTTTTCTGTATTGTTGTTGATAATTCTACCATTTCTATCTAGTAATGGACCAATACTATTGTCGGGATACTTTTTGCTCCTAGTATATTCTAAACATTCCTTTTTATTGTCCTCAACTCTGCTGGCCACAGATTTCCTTTTTGGGCGTCTAATAAGGTGTTCTTCAGTGATTCCCAATTATCATTAAAAACACTTGTTCTGAGGTGCTGAAGGATGTGGGAGGCAGACCAGCTGAGAGTCTCTGGGTAAGATAAAAGGTGTAAAAAATAGGGATGATGTCAAGGTTGAGCTCTACTATAGACCACCAGATCAGGATGAGAAGACAGATGAAGCATTTCTAGAACAAGTAACAGAAATACCCAGAACACAAGACCTGGTAGTAATGGGGGACTTTAACTACCCAGACATCTGTTGGAAAAGTAATGCAGTAACTCCTCACTTAACGTTGTAGTTGTGTTCCTGAAAAATGCAACTTTAAGTGAAACGATGTTAAGCGAATCCAATTTCCCCATAAGAATTAATGTAAATGAGGGGGTTAGGTTCCAGGCACACACACACACACACACACACACACTCTCTATAAGTTTTAAACAAACAATTTAATTCTGGTACACAGTAATGATGATTGTGAAGCTTGGTTGAGGTGGAGGAGTCAGAGGGTGGGATATTTCCCTTATTGCTAAATGATGAACTAGCAATTGGCTGAGCCCTCAAGGGATAACGCTCTCACTCTACAAGGCAGCAGGAATGGAGGGAGATATGCACATTTCCCTTAAGTACACTGCCTTGTTAATTAGATCAGCTTGCTAAGACCCGCAGCTGCTGCAAGCTCCCTCCGTCCTGAGCCCTGGTGTGTCCCCCCTGCTCTATGGAAGCGGGGTGCAGGAGCAGGGGGGAGGGGGACACCCTGTCATTAGCCCCCCTCTTCCTTCCCTGCCCTCTCTCCCCCCCTCCCCCCCCCCCCCCCGCACAGCAAGCAGGAGTCTCGGAGAGCAGCTCCAAGGCAGAAAGCAGGAGCAGCACATGGCAGTTGGGGGAGGGACAGCTGCTGCACAGGGAACTTAGGGGAGCGGGGAGCTGATGCGCTTCCAGTCCACCCTGGTTCCAAGCCCCCACCAGCTAGCTGCAACAGACTGTTCTTCCTGCAAGCAGTGGACAAAGCCGGCGGCTGCCAAACGACGTTAGAAGGGAACATTGCACAACTTTAAATGAGCACGTTCTCTAATTGATCAGCAACGTAACAATGAAACAGCGTTAACCGGGATGACTTTAAGTGAAGAGTTACTGTATCGGGAAACACAAAATTTCCCTTAGTTCTTGGAATGTATTAGGGGCAATGTTTTGTTCCAGAAACTGGAGCAAATAACCAGGGGCATAGCCATTTTAGACTTCATTCTGACCAACAGGGAGGAATTGGTAGTAAATCTGCAGGTGGAAAGCAATTTGAGTGAAAGTGATCATAAAACTGATAGATTTCATGAGTCTATAGAAAGGAAGGAGTGAGAGCAGCAGAATAAGGACAGTGGACTTCAAAAAAGCCCAGAGAACTGATAAGTAAGAATATCCCTTAGATTTTCTTCCAATGGGACTAAGGAGTTCAGGAGAGCTGGCAGTTTCTCAAGGAGACAGTGTTAAAAGCACAACTGCAAACTATCACGATGTGAAGGAAGGATAGGAAGAATAGCAGGATGCCAGTATGGCTCCCTCAGGAGCTCTTTAATTACCTGAAAATCAAAAAAGAACCTACAAAAAGTGGAAACGTGGAAAAATTGCCAAGGAAAAGTACAAAAGACTAGCACAAGCATGGAGGAACAAAATCAGAAAGGCTAAGGCACAAAATGAGTTACACCTAGCAAGAGAAATAAAAGGCAATACCTTAGGAGCAAGAGAAAGATGAAGGAACATGTAGGTCCTCTATAGACTTAGCAGGGAAGGGGAGTTGATGACTGATGTCATCAAGAAAGCTGAGGTGTTTAATGTGTATTTTGCTTCAGTCTTTACTAAAAATGTTAACGGTGACCAGATACTCAACACAATATTAACAAGGGGAAAGGAATGCAAATAAAAACAGTGAAAGAGCGAGTTAAAAATATTTAGATAAATTAGAATATTGACAGAGCCTGATGATAATCATCGTAGGATACTTAAGGAACTAGCTGAAACAATTTCAGAAGTGACATGCATCCGACGAAGTGGGTATTCACCCACGAAAGCTCATGCTCCAATACGTCTGTTAGTCTATAAGGTGCCACAGGACTCTTTGCCGCTTTTACAGATCCAGACTAACACGGCTACCCCTCTGATACAATTTCAGAACCGTTAGCAATTATCTTTGAGAACTCCTGGAGGACGAATGAGGTTCCAGAAAACTGGAGAAGGGGTAGGGTAGGAGTACCTATCTTTAAAACGTGGAACAAAGAGGACCCAGGGAATTATAGACCAATCAGACTAACTTCAGTACCTGGAAAGATACCGGAACAAAATATTAAACAATTTGTCAACACATGGAGGATACAAATAAGGAATAGCCAGCATGGATTTGTCAAGACCAAATGATGCCAAAATAACCTAATTTTCTTATTTGACAGGATTACTGATCTAACGGATGGGGGAAGCTGTAAACATGATATATCTTTATTTTAGTAAGGCACAGTAATCCCCAGTCACACATGACATTCTCATAAGCACACTAGGGAAATGTGATCTGCATTAGATTATAAGATGGGTACACAACTGGTTGAAAGACCGTACTCAACGTGTAGTTATCAATGGTTCGCTGTCAAACTGGGAGGGCGTAGCTAATGGGGTTCTGCAAGGATCAGTCCTGGATCCATCTTTTCATTAATGACTTGGATAATGGAGTGGAGAGTGTGCTTATAAAATGTACAGATGACACCAAGATGGGAGGAGTTGCAAACACTTTGGAGGACAGAATGAGAATTTAAAATGACTTTGAGGAATTGGTCTGAATTCAACAAGATGAAATTCAATAAAGATAAGTGCAAAGTACTTAAGAAGGAAAAATCAAATGCACAACAACAAAATGAGGAATAACTGCCTAGGTGGTGGCAGTGCTGAAAAGAATCTGGGGGTTACAGTGGATCACAAATTGAATATGAGTCACCAATGTGACGCAGTTGTGAAAAAGGCTACTCTCATTCTGGGGTGTATTAACAGGAGTGTCGTATATAAGAAACAGGCGGTAATTGTTCTGCCCTACTCGGCCCTGGCGAGGCCTCAGTTGGAATAATGTATTCATTCTGGGCGCCACACTTCAGGAAAGATGTGGACAAATTGGAGAGAGTCTGGAGGACAGCAACAAAGATGATTAAAGGTTTAGAGGACCTGATCTCTGAGGAAAGGGTAACAAAAACCTGAGCATGTTTAGTCTTGAGAAAAGAAGACCAAGGGGGCCCGATAGGTCTTCGTATATGGTGAGGGCTGTTACAAAGAGGATTGGGATCAATTGTTCTTCATATCCACCAAAGGTAGGAAAAGGAGAAGTGGGCTTAATCTACAGCATGGGAGATTTAGGTTAGATGTCAGGTTTCTAAATCTAAGGGCAGGTAAGCTCTGGAACAGGCTTCCAAGGGAGGTTATGGAATGTCCATCACTGGAGGCTTTTAATAACAGGTTGAACAAACCCCTGTCAGGGGCGGTCTGGGTTTACTTGGGCGTGCCTCAGCTCAGGGGGCTTGGATTTGAGGTCCCTTCCCGCCCAACATTTGTATGCGTCTATGATCATTCACGTTTTTCTGATTAAATCCTTCCTCCGGGTAATGTGGCTCATGATTGTTTTCAGCTTTGTGAACTGGCCCTATTAAAGCACGAAGTCTACATATCATTAGTCTGGGCTTTATAAACTGGGCTGGAAGGGTATTAGCTATGGAGTGAGGAAGGGCCGGATGCAATGCCCTGTGATATCAAGGGTGCTTTCCATTGACTTTAATGAGAGCTGGATGAGGCCTGAAAGCCTATTTGGGTGATTTCTCAGAGACTCAGTGACATCCGCCAACGCTGTGGTAATCTAGATTCTACTGCCATGTTTTCAGTTTTGGGTCTCTGGTGCCTTACTGCAAAGTGGCATGATTTGTCTTGGAAGTTAATGGGAGATGTGGATGTCAAAATCAGGCCACTTATTTAGGTGTCTAAATATACTGATCAGGGCCCATCAGGCGCATAATGTAAAAAATGTGTCCGTTATCTCTCAGTGGTGGTGATGCTCTCAAGCCCTGGCTCACGCAGCTGGGAAGGAAATGAATGGTGGTAAGAGAGAGCCATCCCCTCGCTGTGCTGAACGTGCAACCCAAGGACTAAGGCAGTTTCCTTTGCCACTAAATTGAGGAACATCAGAGTGCTGCTTCTACCCAGCCGGTAGACTCTGACTGATGCTCAGCTCCCTCTGCGTGTGGAATAGACCTGGCAGTGCAGATGGCAAATAAACAGCTCCCTTTGCACCCACACGCACCGAGAGGAAGCAGAACATTGGGGGTAAGGGGAAGGAAAAGAGAGAGCAGGAATGGGAAGGAACGGATGGGTGTTGGGCACAGTGTCCCCCGGGCCCATCGTTGCTGTGTAGAGCATGCTAGCCTTGCAGTCTCCATTCAAATGAACAGTGCTCCTACCGACTGTCAGTGGAACTCCCCAGCATGTGGGGGAGGTAACGTACCGTGCAGGGCTGGAGCAGAGCCATGGAATGGAGAGAATGAAAAGGCCTCGTAGGTTCTGAGTCCATCTCTCTGCCAGTGCAGGATCATCCCTCACACTCTACTGGACCCTGTCTTGTCTAGTTTTAAGTGTCTTCAACAATAGTTCCCAGTCCCGGTACATGCCCGCACTGAACTTCCAGTTCTTGTCACTGGTGCTAGGCCATCTGACCTCCCGTCCTCCTCCTGATCTTCATTGCATCCCTCCTCCTCCTGCAAGGTGAACGTGGGTTTGGATGCTCTCCTGGGCCACCCTGCAGTCAGCTGAACACTCAGTGGGGCTTGGCGTGTTCTAGCCACTAGACTTGCCCATTGTGACCTGCTCCAAGCCTTGACCCTGCATTGTTCACTTGGCTTGCGGACGGGGGTCCACTGGCTGTGGGGGAAACTGAGTCTGGCACAGCTGAGTTCCTAGTTTGGTGAACTCTTCTGAGAAGAGCTGCAGCGTACCCATCCTCTGGCAGGCCCACGGGGGAGCCCCTGTTCAAATCCCTTTTCCCCCTCAGGCCGAGGGGGGAATTGAGCCAGGGTCTCCCACAGCCCCAGTAAGTGCTGTAATCACAGGGCCAGTGGTTACCAGAGGGGAGTTCTTTTTGTGTGGAGTGAGGCAGACATCTCACTCATTCTTACAAGAAGCAACCTGGTCGCCTAGCGCCCGCATCCAGGAGAGGGAGTCCTGGCCGCGGATCTCCACCAGAGAGAGGCGCCTCAGTCCGCACAAGGGGCGGGGCTCAGCACACACCCCTCTCGTCCACTTTTCCCCTTGGCCCTAACATGCTGGCTTTGGCGGATCCCATTCATAAGCACCTCTCTCCCCCTATGCATTGTACAGGGAGCCTGGGCACCTCACTCAGGCTTGGTCGATCCCAGTCTTGCAGTGATTTTCCAAGTGCCTAAAAGTTTGCAACGCCTAAGTCCCTTTGTGGCTCTGGGCTCAGTAACCTCCAGTAGAGCAGTGTTACCGGCTATGTAACCAAGCACTTGCTGATGGGCCGGGGGAGGGGAGGAAGTGCCACTGAGACTCGGTTCGACTCTTTGCTCTCTGAGGGCCGGATCCACGCGGGCAAAAAGCCTCACTGGCTTCAAGACTGAGCTTGATAAGTTTGTGATGGGACGGCCTACAATGGCATGGAGCCGAACTGCCACTTGCTAGCAGCAAATATCTCCAACGGCCAGTGATGCAACACTAGATGGGATGGGCGAGTTACAACAGAGAATTCTTTCCCATGTGTCCGGCCGGTGGGTATTGCTCAGGGTCTGATTGATCACCATATTTGGGATCAGGAAGGAATTTTCCCCCAGGTCAGATTGGCAGATACCCTGGGGGGTTTTCACCTTCCTCTGCAGCATGGGACGGGTCACTTGCTGGTTTGAACTAGTGTCAATGGTAGATTCTCTGCAACTTGGTCTTTAAATGATGATTTGAGGATGTCAGTAACCCAGCCAGAGTTCAGGGGTCTGTTACAGGAGTGGATGGGCGAGATTCTGTAGCCTGCAATGTGCAGGAGGTTGGACTAGATGATCACGATGGTCCCTTCTGACCTTAAAGTCTGTACGTCTAAAACATGAACTTCACTTAAGTTTTTTCAATCCCTTTGTCTCAGACCTGGTGGCCAAATGCTGCTGGCTTTTTCCCTGCTGTAATTTTTGCCTTGCAGGGTAATGAGCATTTTTGTTCTGTTTTAACTCCTCTGGGTGGTATTATTTTGGGGTAATTAAAGGTAGCAAAGGTTAATATTAACAATCACAGCTGTTATATCCTGCCTTTCCACCATCTGCTCCAAGCTTAATATAGGAGGTAAGCATCATTAGCCCCATTTCACAGATGGGGTAACTGAGTCATAGAGTGGGGAGGTGACTTGCCCAAGTTTGCCCAGCAGGCCTAGGAATGGGACCCGGTCTCCTGAGTCTCTGTCCAGTGCTCCATCTAGTAGGATCCACTGTGTTACTGGAGCACTTGGGCCTGGATCCCCAAAGATGTTTAGGCACCTAACACCATTGATTTCAGTGGGAGCTGGTAGCTATGCACGTTTGAGAATCTGGGCCCTGGAAACCCCCAACTGAGATCAGAGTTCCAATGTGCTAGGTGCTGTATATACATTCAGGGCAGATCTACACTTAAAACATTGCATTGGTGCTGCTGCAGCACTTTAGTGAAGATGCGCCTACACTGACAGGAGAGACTCTTCTACTGCCAGCGCTGGCTACGGGGTTAGGTAGATCTAATTGTGTGGATTTTTCACACCCCTGAGCGATGTAGTTCTACTGACACAGGGCTGTAGTGTAGACCAGGCCATAGTGAGAGGCAGTCCTCGTCCCAGTGAATTTACAGTTGAAATAGACAAGACGAAGGATTATTTCTCCATCAACAGCTGGGCACTGGGGCACGAAGAGTCTGGCAGAGCTGGAGATTGGACCAAGCCCTTCCCTGCCCCATTCCTGGTCCCTAAGCATAAGATCATCCTCTTACATTCCACAAAATCAAATCAGGAGCATTTAACCGTAAGGCTCACCTTTTCAATCAGTGCCCGGGGAGTGGGGTCAAACACTAAAGAGTTTTCGAAGGAATCACAATAATAGAGTTGAAAACATTTTTACACAGGACAAAAGACAGGGTAGGAAGGGAACAGGGAAATCCTAGACAAGAGCAAACAGTGCCGGCAGTAATACTTAGTGACTTGTCCACTAGCAAAGGGAGCCTCAGCCGATGTCCTAATTAAAGTGTCTCTGTAAGATCCTCAGCTAGGCCAAGGGAACTGCAGACCTGAGTAAGTTTGACTCATCTCAATTTTATCCTATTAAACCAATGTGCACGTCAGTATGTCATCCCTCCCACCTGCTATTTTTTCTTCTTTTAAAGAGCTGTCAGGCTTCACTCCAGAGATGTCTGGGACTGGAAAACATGCTCATCCCAGGAGGCGATGGTGTCTCAAGGTCACAGTTGATATGCATTGGTGAAGCAGCATGAGGAAGCCTACAGTGTGTGAATAACTAAAGGGCTTTAGCTCAGCCTGAGCATTGCAGGGCAGTGCAGGGGCTGGGTGGGAGGCTCAGAGTCTTGGCTAGTATTGGGGGCAGATGTCCCAAGAGTGGGCAGGGGGGAAGAGAGAATTCAGTGTTTCGTTTGTTGCAGCTACTGCAGGGCAGACACTGCGGGGCTGGGGGTGGGGGGAATAAAGCAGCGTGTGTGTTCAGAGGAACGAAAGGGGTCTGTTGGGGAGGTGCTGGCTTCTCCACAGCAAAGGCGGCAGCCAAGCCTCTGTTTAAAGCTAGCTGCTCCCTAGGGTCTACCACAGAGCTCTGTAAAATCACGATCGGGGTGGCATGAATGAGGAAGTGGTATCCACCCCTGCACAAGGGTCACCTGGTGAAATGAATAAGCAGCAGCTTTAAAACAAACAAAAGGAAGAACCACTTCACACAACACACCGCATGGATGCTGTTATGCCAGTGTAAAGGAGCTGATGTCCGTACAGTCTATTCCCGTATGGCATCACAGCCTCCACCCTTGGCTTTGTGTCAGTATAACTATAACAGTAAAAGGAATCATCACCCGCCACACACACACACACACGTCCTACCCGAGCACCCAAACCGTGTGTAGAACAAGCCTCACTCCTTTCCTTGGCAGCAGTAGTAGGCTCTTGTCCTCCTTTGTGGCCCAGACAGTAGGGAAGGGCACACAGCTTGCGCTGGGTTCACTTTACCCTCAGGGTAGGGTACAGATAGGGGAAGTTCCCCAAGGTCATTTCTGCCAGGGCCAGGAATAGAACTTAGCCCCCTCTTACTGCAGAGCCAACCCTTGGCCACACTGCCTCTCAGAAAGGTGAGGCCAGATCTGTGTGCCTGGCTGTGCTGTGAGGCAGACACAAAGGAAGGCCTGGGCAGTGAATTCAGTAGGGTTCAGTAAAGAGGGGGATGGTTGAGTGGCCAGGGCAATGCCTGGGCATCTAGGAACCTTGGCTTTGCTGCGGCCTCCCTGCACGGTGTCTGGCTTAAAGCAGGACCTGCCGAGACCTCCCTACCTTTCACAAGAGCTCTGGGGATGATGGGACCCAAGAGAGGGGCCCTGGGTTGGGGCAGTACCAGCGGTGCAGGGGTCTTGTGTGGAGTGGGAGAGCAGGAAGCAGAGGGCCAAGGCCAGAGGCTGCAGACGCCCTCCCCTATGTAGCCTTAGGCTCACTGGGCCTCCCTTCTCCCTCTGCGCCTGAGGAGGGTCATGGGGGGGTCACACAACCCCATATGCCCCTTAGCAGGCTGTTTGCCCCTTTGGCAAACTCGCTGGGGTCTGGTCAGCTCGCTAAGGGGGAGGAGCTGCAAGGAATCCCCTCCGCCCTGCATGGGATCATCACCGATGGGGAATACACTGCACCCACCCAAGGGGCACCAGCCCCTGTGTGCTGTGGAGCACTCAGCACCTCCCGGGGCTGGTGCTACACAGTGTCACCCCCAAAAAGCACCCTCCTGCCCCCGCATCCGACCCATGTTCCTATTCCAAGTGAAACCAAGCTAGTGGGAGGCCATTACGCCCCACCACACTCTTAGGAAGAATCTAGGCCCAGATGTATGTAGGTGCCCAAGTCCCATTGAAACTGCTTTCAGTGGCAGTTAGGTGCCTAAATGGCCTTGAGGATCTGGGTCCTACGTGTGTAAAGGCCTTCGTATTAGAGCAGGTGAGAGCTGCCACTTCCCCTCACTTGATGGAGATGTTTGTTTACCCCTCCCAGCCTTGGGCCAGGTTACAAGCATAAAATAATCCACCGTCGGTCCCGTGATGGCTACCCCTCACTGAAACGATCCCTCTGGAGGAGAAAGGACATTCAGGCTGGAAGCATGTGGACTGTCCAGCTGTATTTGCCTGTCGGGAGCACTATGCTTCTGGAGCGGTGAAGCACATCCAGCAGCTTTACAGGCCTCCTAGAGGAGCCAGCTGTTATTCCTGGGTATCCCAGAAGCACGTAAAGGCCTTAGCCAAGACCAGGTGCAGTGTGGCCTAGTGGAAAGATGACTAGGCTTCAGGAGAGCTGTGTTCTATTCCAGAAGCTCTCTGAAGCCTGCCTCCCAAATAAGGGAAAGAAATTCAGAGGGAAGGGTTGAGCAAAGGGGATGAGCAAGCATCTCCAACAGGTGATTAGGAGAAAGCAGAAAGCCTATAAGAAATGCAAGGTGGGAGGGATCAGCAAGGGAAGCTACCTCTGGGAGGTCATCCTGCGTAGGGAAAAAGTAAGAACTGCCAAAAGCCAAGCGGAGTTGGACCTTGCAAAAGAAATTAAAACCAACAGTAAAAGGTTTTTTAGTCATATAAATAAGAAGAAAACAAAGAAAGACGTGGGACGGCTAAACACTGAGGATGGGGTGCAGATTAAAGATAATCTAGGCCTGGCTCAACACCTAAACCAAGATGGAAGTCAAATTCAAACAGCTTAATGGAACCAAAACAGGGGTCCTGGATAATCTCCCTCCAAGAATATTAAAGGAACTGGCACATGCAATGGCAAGGCCAATAACAAGGATTTTGAATGAATCCGTAAACTCAGGGGTCAAACCCCATGACTGGAAAGTCGCTAATATAGTTCCTATTTTTAAGGGGGAAAAGTCATCTAGGAAACTACAGGCTTGTTAGTTTAACCTCAGTTGTATGCAAGGTCTTGGAACAAATGTTGAAAGAGAGAGTCGTTAAGGACATAGAGGTACACGGTAATTGGGATAAAATACAATATGGTTTTACAAAAGTTTGATCTTTAAGAGGATAACTCATTTTTTAGACAAAGGAAATGCAGATGATCTAATCTCCCTGGATTTCAGTAAAGCATTTGATACAGGTCCACATGGGAAATTATTAGTTAAATTGGAGAAGATGGGGATTAATATGAGGACTGAAAGGTGAATAAGGAACTGGTTAAAGGGGAGACTCCAATGGGTCATGCTGAATGGTGAACAATCAGGCTGGAAGGAGGTTACTAGTGGAGTTCCTCAGGGATTGGTCTTGGGGTCAGTCTCATTTAACATTGTCATTAATGACCTGGGCACAAAAAGCGGGCATGTGCTAATAAAATTTGAAGATGGCACAAAGTTGGGAGGTATTATGGAGGAGGACCAGAATCAGTAGCGTAGCTAGGGGGGGAGCGGCAGCTCCCCCACCAAGCACAAGTGGTGCCTTTTTAATTTTACTCACCTGGGAGCTGAAAAAAAAAAGGCACCATGCGCTGCAGTGCTTTTACTGACAGGGCGGCGCTCCGGGTCTTCGGCGGCACTTCGGCAGCGGGACCTTCACTCGCTTCGGGTGTCTTCAGCGGCACTGAAGCTTCATCGCCAAAATGCCGCTGAAGACCTGCGGAGCAAATGAAGGTACCGCCGAAGACCTGGAATGCTGCCCTGTCAGTAAAAGCGTTGCAGCGGGTGGCGCCATGTTTTTTTTCGCTCCCCCTCTTCCCTCCACCTGGCTACGCCACTGACTGGAATATCATACAAGAAGATCTGGATGACCTTGAAAACTGGAGTAATGGAAATGGGATGAAATTTAACAGTGAAAGGTACAAGGTCATGCACTTAGGGACTAACAAGATTTTTTTCTATAAGCTGGGGACATATCAGTTGGAAGCTACAGAGGAGGAGAAAGACCTGAGTGTATTGGTTGATCACAGATGACTATGAGCCACCAGTGTGATGGAGCTGTGAAAAAGGCTAATGCAATCCTAGGATGCATCAGGCGAGGTATTTCCAGCAGAGACAGGGAAGTGTTAGTACCGTTATCCAAGACACTGGGGAGACTTCATCTGTGCAATTTTGGTCTCCCATGTTTAAGAAAGATTAATTCAAACTGGAACAGGTGCAGAAAATGGCTACTAGTGTGATCAGAGGAATGGAGAACCTACCTCATGAGAGGAGACTCAAGGAGCTTGCTTGTTTAGCCTAACAAAACAAAGGGAGAGGGGAGATATCATGATTTCTCTCCATAAATACATCAGTGGGATAAATATCAGGGGGAGGGAGAGGAATTATTTAAGTTAAGAGTCAATGCTGGCACAAGAACAAATGGATATAAACTGGCCATCAACAAGTTTAGGTTTTAAATTAGCCAAAGGTTTCTAACTATCAGAAGAGTGAAATTCTGGAACAGTTTTCCACAAGGAGCAGTGGGGGCTAAAAACCTAGCTGGCTTCAAGACTGAGCTTGATACGTTTATGGAGGGGGATGGTATGATGAGACTGCCTACAGATGACTGCTGGCAGCAAATATCTTCAGTGGCCAGTGATGGGACACTAGATGGGGAGGGCTCTGAGTTACTATAGAGAATTCTTTCCCAGGTGTCTGACTGGTGAATCTTGCCCACATGCTCAGGGTCTAACAGATCACTATATATGGGGACAGGAAGGAATTTCTCCCCAGGTCAGATTGGCAGAGACCCTGTGGGGGAGGGGGTTTGCCTTCCTCTGCAGCATGGTTTGGTTTCACTTGCTGGTTTGAACTGGAGTAAATGGTGGATTCTCTGTAACTTGAAGTCTTTAAATCTTGATTGGAGAACTTCAGTAATTCGGCCAGAGGTCAGGGGTCTGTGACAGGAGTGGGTGGGTGAGGTTCTGTGGCCTGCAATGTGAAGGAGGTCAGACAAGATGATCATGATGGTCCCTTCTGGCCTTAAAGTCTATGAGATGTCCTCAGTGTCCAGTACTGGGCTGAAGATCATTCACTGTGTGGATCCCAAGAAGGCCTGTGTGAAACCCCTGTGGAGAGGAGAATGGATACAAATGTACCCTTGGCACTATCCCTGTGGGGTTGAAGATAAAGAACATTGTGCTGGACAGAAGGTCCATTAGTTCCTTTCGGTCTTCTTCATGTGGAGATCTAGAGGCCAATAGAAGGGCTCCAACTTTTCTCCTATAGTTAACCTAATTCCATATCTGATATATACACATGCTTCAAAGCTCTGATCTGTTCCAGGTTCAGGGTAAGAGAATCAATAGTCGTTTATGAGAAAGAAAGCCATGAATTGATCCTTCCTGTCTATGTATCTCTGACATCTTCTTCTTCTTCCTCTTATTCCATCAACTAGGGGTCAGGATGTCAAGCAAGCATCTCCTATCTTCATGTGCCTGAGGAGCCCTTAAGATCTAACTGCTTACCATCTTCTTCAATGCAATCCATGCATTGCCTCATTGGGTGTCCTTGAGATCTCTTTCCTACCACCTTTCCTGCCCAGGTCTATCTGTAAGGGGGGAAAATCCATTAATTTAAACCTTGTCAGGAGATCTTAGATAGAAGCAAAGGATCCTTGTTGCCCATTAGGGATCAAATCCTAGCCCCATTGAAGTTAATGGCAAAAGTTCCATTGACTTCAATGGGGCCAAGTTTTCATCTTAGGTCTTTAGCTGTCTGGTTGAAGAGACTCCCAAATACCCTTTTCCTGCAGAAGACTAGGATAATCAGGTAGAATCTTTGAGGGTAATAGCAACAATAAAGGCTATGGAAATTGCAACAAAGGCCACATTCTTAGTAAGTAAAGGAATTGACACAACTGTTGCATTATGGAGAAAACCTGATGATGTAGTTGATGGAGAGAGAATCCTAGTAGCCAGTTCAGGTCTGGTGCTATGATTCATAGGCAAGATGAAGGATGGGATTTTTGAAGAGTACCTAAGTGATTTACGAGCACAAGTCCCAAGGAAAGACAAATGCTTCTGAAAACCAGGCCCAAGGGCACTAGAACTTGTTTATTGCTGACTGATTGCTGCCATTCATTAATTATTCAAAAGTACATTTCTGAATGAGTGGGTTAAGGGCACAAAAGACTCATTGAACTGTTTCTAAAAAATGTCAAATCCTAGTTAGACGCTGTCTTGGATCTGCATGGACAAAATACGGCCTCCATTAGGGAGGAGAGAAGTTTTTCCAATGGCTTGCTTCGATACAAGGAATGATGCAGTCGGGCAGTCTTTGTGCAAAAATTTGTACAAACTACACACAGCAGCAAAGAATACGTTTGTCGCAAGGGAAGGAGCAACAAGATAGGCTAATTCCAACATTTTCTGTGATGGGCTGGGGCGGGATAGGAAGAGAACCCAGATGGACCAATCCAGAAGATATTCCTTATCAAATTGTAACAATATTAAGGAGACAAGTTGGTGAGATATTATCTTTTATTGGACCAACTTCTGTTGGAGAAAGCGACAAGCTTTTGAGCTTACACAGAGCTCTTCTGCAAACCACAATATTTAGGTGCAGAAAGTCAAATTTTGGATCTACGCTCTTGCCCCTTAGGAAAGGACCTCATCACACAAACCACCAGTTTAAAATCGTACCTTTAAGCCCTCATATTTACTCACAATGACATGTTATCCCTACTATTACTATTTACCTGCATGTTGGAAGTTCAAACCCTAAAGGAGTTTCACTCCTCTGGAGGTTTAAAGTGTGGTTGTAATTCACCAAACCAATTGGCATGGTGGGATTCCAGGTTAATTGAGTCTCAATGAGTCAATATCAAATATGCTCAGTTTTCAAATAAAGAGATATTTTTCTAATGGACAGCCTCACAACCTGAGAGCTGAACGTCAGTCTGGGTTCTTTCCTTCCGCCTGCCTTCACCAGTTGATAAACATTCTGCAGGCCAAACTGTGCCCTCTGGGCCACCTGTGCAAACCTCTTCAATGAGGCTGCAAATCTGTTTCTGTTTGGAATTAAGTAAACAGTTCTGCTGATGATGCTCGAGAAGGAATAGGATCCACCTCTCTCCCTTGTACCTGTGTTAGCTCTGCAGGGCTAGCAGGTGTAAAAAGTGGTGATGGTACTTTATTCCTGTATTTACACACACCGGATTCAGGCTGGCTCTGTCAGAAGATGTCATTTGTACACAGATATTTACCAGAGTAGTACCGCATTTTAAGACAGAATTTTAATATTCATTCAACAGGGTGTATTTTTTTAATGAATAAACTCCATCATTGATAAAGCCAGATTTTTAAAAAGCACCAAACAAAGAATAACATTCCACCCCCACCACCTCCCACCGAGGAGAATACATTATCATTAAGGCCTTACTTAATTTGCAGTATTGCGGAAATTGCAGATCCTGCAATATTAGGTTTCCATCGCAATTTTGTCAGCCACCCGGGGCTGACAGCGCATGGTGGGATTCCCGCTGTCAGCCCCGTGCATTAATGACTGTAATATAGCTGCAGCAAAATGTCTGGTTATCAAAAAAATTAGAGTGTTTATATTGTTCCAGCAAATTTTTCTTAAACAAACAGGTCTTCTCTGGCTTTTCCAAGTTACCGCAATTAATAAAGGTCCATTATTACTTTTCCGCAATTTTCCATGTCTTGTCCACAACTCAGCCGCAATTATTTGACAATCATCCTGCAATTCAAGTATGGCCTTAACTATCATTTTTCCATAAGCGTTGTTTTCTCCCTGTCTTTCCTGACATATTAATGCAATTTGTCATACACCCACCCAGCTCTCACCACTATGGTCATTGACTCCATATGTGGCATTCACATAGGGCCTGATCCAAAGCATCCGGGGGTCTCCTGTGAGGGCTAACTGCAGAGGAAGTTTGAAGTGCTATGTCAGAATGAACACGGCTCTTTTGATAAATTAGGAAAGCTCTTGTGATTTTTGTAATGTCTGACAGCCTGGCCCAGATGACTCAAGCATAGTTTCCCAATGGAGACCTTCACGCAGGTTTGCCGGGTGAGAACATCTATCTGCATAAGAATTCTTTTGAAAAAAAACACATTTCCAGCTATAAATTAGCCATGAAAGCTGCCTGGGTTGAAGACGCTGCTCTGTGGACTGTTACCACTTGAAATCTCATTGTGTGTACTTTCTAAAACAAAGTTAATGAGGACTAACAATGCTGTGAAGGCCAATCTCCAACATTTCAACTCCCTAATCACCCTGAGAACGTGGCAGCACTTGCATAAAAATACATTTTTATCCTGTTATTCGGGGCTTAAACAGAATGTAAGCTCCAGGAACCCTGGTGTATGGAAAAATTTGCCACTGACTGAGCAGCCTAGATACATCTCGCTCCTCCTCCTCCACTCAACTTGTGTCTTAAGAGGTTCTTTTGAACTCTTGGTGGATTTTCTATGCCCAGTGGTTTTTCATTTTGCCTTTTAATTTTGACTTTAATGACTTACTTTTAACAAAAGAACAAAGTAACCACAAAGCTTTAAAATAATAATTAAAAAAACTCCTCACACACACATTGGGTTGTTTAAATTTTAAATTAGCTTCAGCAAAATTCTGCTTTAATTGAACTTAGAAATTTCCACCTAAACTGCATCCTGTGTATAGATTAGTCAGACACTCTGTATTCATCTATTTAGACGGCTGATCTGAAATCTGGTGGTTATCGTGTGTTTAGAAGGTATGTGGGTGCTATAGAATGGGGAGACTTTAGACTAATGTATAACTTGTACCTATTCATACAGACAAAGGTATCAGAGTGTGTGAGCCCAACAGAACGAATGCCTCCAAAATGAACCCAATTCTGTTTTCAGCTGTATCCTCCAGTAAAAAGAGAACCAAAGAGGCAGAAGTTGTTGGATTATATCCAGCTTTGTCACTTATTCTATGCCTATGCTGTGCAACCTCCTTTACAACAATACAGATTTTTATTTTATAAAAATAGTATTTTCTCTGTATGTGTGTACAGTGCACTGTAGTATTCAAAACAACTCAGTGTGGTGAGAAACAAAGAATTCCTTAAACCAATCAATACAAATAGACTGATTTGGGGGAAAAAATAGTTCTTAGGGCAGTTCCAAAAGATTAATCAAGTTTTTTTTTAAATAGTATTTTTGTATCATTCCAACACTTCTTTGCTATTATATTTTTCCTCCTTTAAGGAGAGCAGACTAGGGTTCTTGAGAGAAAGTCAGTTTTGAGTGGAATTAACCAGAAGGTTCTGTCTGGGAAGGGGAAGAGTAGTGGGGAAATCTACATAAAATTTGTAAATACTTAAAATATTGTAAAAGTTGATAAGATATTCCAGAGTTTCACCTTTTCCAAATTGTCCTGTTTTCAACACTTGTCTTTTCTTGTAGGCAACTGCTACAATATATAACATAGTTGTAACAATTCCAGAAACAGTGCTTTGACTTTCAGTACTACAGCTGTAATTCATCCTTGACACAAGCAGTCCAGGGTTCCTTGTGCCGTTCAGTGATATGTCTTTATTCACTACAGCAGACAGGCTCAGAAGAGGGGGTTGAATGAATTTGATACACTAATTTTCAAACGGTGATTTTTTGAAGTTTCATTGCTATAATCTAACAGTCACTCAGCCCATAAAAATGGGGAGCTTTTGTGTTCATTCTGTTCATTTTTCTGACCAAAAAGAGTCAGCGACATTATATAATGCTGTCCGGTGCTCTTTGTCATATAACTGTCTCCTGGCCACTTCTAACAGCGATGGTCTGTCAGTGTTCCTCAGTATCCGTGCCTGGGTGTAAGACCTCCTCTTATGTAAGCACATATATATGTGTAGACATGGGACAACACTGAATTCCAAGTTCTGTTTCTCCCTTCACTACTGTTCAGAATGATAAATTGCCTCTGTTTAGTAAGAAGACAGCCAGCGCTATTCTTGTTCGATCTATTCCCTGTTTACCAAAGCTCAAAGGGCTTCTGCTTAACTATAACATATTTTTAAATAAAGACCTACAGGGAGCCAACACTTCCATGGTCAGCAACCGACCCAGAAAGAACTTGGATTGCAGAATGCTTTAGCAAACCTGTACCTTCACTGAGGAGACCCAGTTACCAGAGATGATGTACCCTGGCAGAGTTCGCCTCTGCTGAAATATTTAGTCTTTGGAAACCAGGCCTGACCCAAAGCCCACTGAAGTCAATGGAAAAACTCCCATTGGCTTAGGTAGGTTTGGGATCAGGCCCCAAGTCCTGTCTTCAGGGAGGGGTGGCAGGAGAATGGGTTGGCTTCATGAGATGGCAGCCAAGCAGCTGTTACCAGCATCCATGATGAGTCATTATTAAGGAGCGCCATTGTAGGTATCACTTGGAGTGGAGTGGGTTATTGTCCCTGTGATGGGAGATATAAGGCCCATCCTGCCTCGGGTTGCCAATTTGGCAATATTTAAAATCCAGACACTCCAACAGGAGTGCTGGAATGTCCCCTGCCCTGTCTCTTCCCCCTGAGGCCTCACCTCTTCCTGTTTCTTCCCCCTAAAGCCCCACCTCTTCCCCTGGGGCCCCGACCCACGTCCACTCCTCTTCCCCTCTCCCTCCTGCTGCTTTTCTCCTCCCACTTCCCCACCCCCCGCCTGGGTCAGGAGGGACTCGCCTGCAGCGCCGGAGCTAGGAGCTGCACCCACCCAACGCAGGGAGGAGGCGGCCCCAGCTGAGTAGGGGCTGGCACGGATGATGACCCAGCGCCTCCCCTGCCCACAGTAACTGGACTTTGGGTGTCCGGTCAGTAGATCTGACTGGACTTCCCAGTGAAAAAACGGGCACCTGACCACCCTAATCCTGCCACAGCTACTAAGGTGTTAAGAGGCAGTAGATACCTCCTCAGCGGAGGCTAATTAGCGGATCTTCAACAGCTGGATCAGAGCCTGCAGACCAGGCAGGAGGGGACTGCTACGGGGACCTGCGTCAGCCATGAAATGGCAGGAAGCAGCCCAAGGAGCTGGACCCTCCTGGGAGAAAGTGCCGGAAGGAATTGCTCTGCAAAAGGTTCCTGGAGGTAGACGAAGGTAGAGCGTGGCCCAGGGAAACAGCAGAGGGTCTGAGGAAGCAGATCAAAGTTGCTGCCCTCCTGATGCCTGTGGATAAGGACTATGGAGCCTGGGGGAGGATGAAGACCTGACATAAGCTCACTGAACTTTTTTTTTATTGTACTCTCCACTCCCCTGGAAGGGGTGAGCCCTAGAAGTGACCTGACTGGGGGGTGGCATTGTGAGAGGGGCTGTTGACAGGAAGCACCAGAGCCCAAGAGGCTGCTGGACCATGCCTGGTCAGGAGGGGGGCCCCAACTGGTGAGTGACCCCTTCACAGCCCCCCAGGTAAAGGGAATAATCTACATCACTGAGCTAAGAAGCCCACCCTTCGAGGCATTGGGTAGTGGTGGTACTAACTCTTAACAGAGTAAGTTGGCCAAGCCTGGGGAGGTCAGAGGACTGAATTAGTGCAGACTCCAATGCAAGAGATCTAGGATCACCCAGTGTCAGATCCAATGTGCTGCCCTGCCTGGGAGAGGGACCATACCTGCCTTTTGCTGTGTGGACTATTTGCTTATTCTGCTGTGTCTTAACAGAGCTGCAGCTATTCTGCCAAAGGTGTTGCATGTTCTTTGCTCTGCATGCCTATGGTAAGGCGATGGATATATTCAACCAATCAGATTAGCCCCAGTGGCACTTTCCCTCAGTCTTCCAATCAGGAATCAACAGTTCTGTGCATCAGCAGCTTGGCCACTCGTGTGAAGGAAATATAATAGCAAAAATGGTTGGTTAGTCAACTCAAGAGTGTCAAAGAGCAGAAGTACCACCGTGTAATGAAAGTTAAGGAGGCAGACCCATGGAGTGAAAATGCATAAGTTCTGCATCTGTGTTACGGGTGACAATCTCCAGGACATGACAAATGTTGGAGAAGTCGTGTCACTAAAAGCCAATAGCAGAGACAGCTCTCATCTACAGCAAGCAGATTGAAAGGAAGCAAAATCAAAGGTGACAGACCAATATTAGCCTCCCATGGCATTAGAGCAACTTTAAGATCACCATGGATTGGGAACCTTAGGTTTCTGTTTTGCCATCCAATTTAACATTTTTATGCTTGTGTTTACATGAAATCCATCTACCAGCAAAGGGATTACAAACCCCAGAGTGTCGTCCACCGCTGACCTCGCCCCACGTTCCTGCCCGTAGCACTCAAGCGCCTTCTCCCACAGCTAAACGTCCTTTCAAACAATTATAGCCGAGTGTGACACTGCGCTGCCTGACAGTCAGTAATTGGGCTTTTTTGCATTGCAAAATGATTATTAGCCCCTCAGTTCATTATCAAAGCAAATTTAATTTTTCCATGTAGAGGAGCCAGTTGCATTTATAAAGGCTATATTGTTGATACAGGCAGAAAAAATTAATTCATGACAAATGTGAGGAAAATTAATAGTCTTTAACCAGGACAATATTTGACTGTGTCTAATTGTCCTTTGCCATGTAAAGCATGCTATCTCCTGGAAAGTACTGACAGCGATTCTTCCGAAGGTGTTCTACATTTATTCTGAAGAGACTGTATTTAAACCATTTTAAAAATAGAAATTAACCTAATACCAATCTGGTAAATGTGGAAAAAAAAAAGTTTCAGAAACTCAAGTTTCAGCAGTCTCTGGTGTATTTGTGGGTAAAAACATTGGCAGAGCTACTGTGTACATTTCAGGAAGGGCTCATCTAATCCATCAGGCATGGGGGAAAAGAGAAACTGCCAAGGAGCTGGTGGTCACTGAGTGCAAATGGCCCTGAACTGGTCTTTGGAGTCAGCTGCCTACTGGCACTTTGAACAGCTCCCCCTTCAGGTGTAAAAGGCGTGACAGAGAAAGGAATTTCAGCCACTCTAAAAATATCCACCTTAGAAAAATTATCATCTATTTAGTGTCAAATTAGATGTGATACAAATGGCAGTAACCCAGACCAGAGCTTAACTTGTACCAGGGCTTTCTAGGCTTGGCAGGTCGTATCCCGAGCACCTCTGGGCTTGGCAGGTCGTATCCCGAGCACCTCTGGGCTTGGCAGGTCGTATCCCGAGCACCTCTGGGCTTGGCAGGTCGTATCCCGAGCACCTCTGGGCTTGGCAGATCGTATCCCGAGCACCTCTGGGCTTGGCAGGTCGTATCCCGAGCACCTATGGGCTTGGCAGGTCGTATCCCGAGCACCTCTGGGCTTGGCAGATCGTATCCCGAGCACCCCAGGGCTTGGCGCGTTATTAAAGTAAACAATTTGCTTGAGCCTCTTTCATTACAAATTAAGCACTGGCTGAGACAGTCGTGCTCCTTGTCCCTTATTTAGTGCTAATGCAACAGGAGAGGAAGCACTACCACTGCCGTGTATAATGTCGTCCTTTACAAAGCCGGACGCTTCCAATGCTGCCATTTTAGGAGCTCACACCTGTCTGTGGCCAGCCTCGCTTCCTCTAACGTCTTGTTGGACAATGGGAACAGCTGCCTGGAAAGGGAATGTCATGCTAGAGCAAGCCACAGGTAAACCGGACATTACTGCTTCAGAGAGTCCAAGGATGGAAGATCAGGGCAAGGGTGAAAAGCACTGGCAGTGACAGCGCCTGCTTGCACCATGCCCAGCCAGATCCAGCTCTCAATCCAGCTGCTTTGTGCCAAGTGGATGGAACCCTTGTGTGGCACTGAACAGCCGCAAAATTTCTCATGCTAGCCCTGCCCCCAACTTCTGGTGTATAGAGTGTGTTTTGGGGGGGGGAGTGGGTGTGTCTAGGGTATCCTCACACCCCAGCAATGGAATGGGGCAATTAAGTATGACTTAGAGCAGCCCAGAGGCTACTCTTCCTTGCATGGATAACTGTTGACCCCGAGCTGGGCACCAGCATCACAGGAGCATAAAGAATTTAGGAAATCTGACTTACAAGGAAAGGTTAAAAAAAACGGGCTTGTTTCGTCTTGAGAAAAGAAGGCTGAGGAGGGGACCTGATAAGTCTTCAAATATGTGAAGCACTGTTATAAAGAGGACTTAGAGCAATTGTTCTCCATGTCCACTGACAGTAGGGCAAGACGTAATGGGCTTAGTTTGCAGCAAGGGAGATTTAAAGTAGATATTAGGAAAATCTTTCTCACTCTAAGGGTAATTCAGCTCTGGAACAGGCTTCTGAGGGAGGGTGTGGAAGCCTCAGGACTGGAGATATTTAAGAACAAGTTAGACAAACCCCTGCCAGGATGGCCTAGGTTGACTTGGTCCTGCCTTCACACCGGGAGCTGGATTTGACGACCTCGCAAAGTCCCTTCCAGCACTAGGTTTTTATGATTCTATAAAGCAGGCTTGAAGGCACCTTTGCTCCCCTGCCCAGCCTTGCACTAAGCTCAGCACTGGGTCAGTGTCATTGGTCCCTCACATTTATACACACTGAAATTATTCTACAAGTGCTTTGGAGAGGAAAACTTTTTTCACGATCCCTGGAGGAACAGGGTCTGACAGCTGGCTTTGATCTACAGGGGATGTAAGGAGCAGCCCATAGTTCACAGGGGCAATGTTACCTGGCAACTCCCTGGAGCACTGTGGGAAAGCAGGGAATCTGCAAACCCCAGCAAGGAGCAAAATCTTGCCAGTGCTGCACCTTCCACAGCCACTTCCTGGCCTGGCGGATGCCCTGGCAGCTAGAGCAGGTGGCTTCTGGAAGAGCTAGACAAAGAGAAATCAGCCAGTTTGCTCTTTTTCCTTGAGCCTCCAGCTTTCTCCAATCTGAAGCCCTAATCTGAATTCTGTCCCCTACTCACCCCCTTCACTGAGGGCTCTATGTATCATCTAGAATTAAGACAGCAAAACCTTGTCTGATGGGCCTCTAACGACCACACAGACCTCTGGAGCTTGAGTTTTGCAAGCGCAGCCGTTACTAAAATCCTTTTGACTGCATTAGAGCCTGGTTATTCGCTGCTGCTATGTCCTCCATCTCTCTATCAAGCATGCTTGCTTCATTGGAGTGTACAATTATTTTCAACGCTTACAATAACATAAACACTTTCACGCAGCTCTCTTTCATAGTTACACTGTGAAAGGCCTCATACTCCTCTGTCTTATAACACATCCTTTATCTCTACTGTTACATATACCTAAAACATCCACCTCGATCCCCCTTTACACTGATCTGAAATGCTCCCTTCGTTCTACTCAGCTAGGCAACTTGAAGTTAATTTGCATTGGATAATTATTTTCAATTAAGTGATAACAATCCTGTTCCGTACAGAAATAATCTCGTCCACAGGCCAAATAGTTTATCCTGACTAGGAAACAAGGCTAGAGCAGTGCCATTACTGTTGTCAAGCTACCAGGGCTGGAGAGCGTGATGCTGTGATCAGGGAGGGTTAAAGGAAAATCCCAGGGCTAATTCAGCTCTTCTCCATCACTTTTAAAGTGGCCCACAAATGCAATCAGCACTTGGTACCAATCCACAAAGTTAATGAGGTGGCTAACTCCCTATAACTAATAACTAAGTATTGTTGACACTCGGTCCATTCCATGTAGATTCCTAAATGAAAGCTAAACTGTTCTGAAAATCTGCTGCTTGTGCCTGTTGTGGCCTCTGTCCCTCTCCCTTTATAGCACCGGTGACAAGGTTTGGCACCAAAAGGGAGTGACGGACGAGCGATGCCCACTGTGTCATTATAATGCCAAAAAACCCAAATACACTTAGGTAAACTGGATTTAAGTTTGCAGATTTCAATCAGCCACTTAAGGGAAAAAATATCTCAACTCATGGGAAAAGTGCAGCTTTCTCAAAAGAAAAGCATTAGCCTGGAAATGAATGGTTAGGGTGCACTTTGCAGTGAGCGGAAGGGTGGGGTTGTACGTAAGGCATTAGCTGGGATTCAGGATACCTGCGTTTAGTTCCCGAACCTGCACCAGACTCCCTCTGTGACCTTGGTCAAGTCTGTGAGGCCCTGATCTTGTTCCAATTTACATCTTGTCAAAACTCCCGGTAATTCCAATGGGCACAGAATCGAGGTTTTCAGCTCTCTGTGCCTCCAATACCCAGCTGTAAAGGGAGGATATTAATGACTGCTTTGTCTACTTAGCCGGTAAGCTCTTCAGGATGGGGACTCCTTCTCAGTATGAATATATTCAGCACCAACAACAATGGGGCCTTGCAGTGTTGCTGTATCATTTTAAAATGAGATGTTACTGAAATGTGCAATTCTCGTCCCTAAACAACCTTTGCTCTGCCCGTGTCAGGGCAAAGCCATGTGGTGGTGCTTATGGGGCCTGATTTTCTGCAAATAAATGTAGGCGTCCTTGTGCACGCATCGCTTGATGTGTGCATTCCAATGGCCAGCTCCTCATGCCCAGGGCTAAATGCTCAGCTACTTAGCTAGGTGCATATGCAAGCCAGAGGTGTCCATTTTGCAAGCCCATAAATCCTGCATTGGAGCTGTGTGGATGGGGCCTAGCATACAGCACAAGCGATGTGACCCACTATGTCACAAAGAATTTGACAGCAAAAAGAAGGCGTATTGATCAGATTATATCTCATTAAGGTTCACATGACTACGGGACACACTTTACAAGCCTCACAAAAGACTTGGTCATTCCAACTCTCAACATAGATTCTATAGCGGATACAGTATTTGGGACTGTTTACTTAAGGGTACGTCCATACTACCCGCCCGGGTCGGCGGGTAGCGATCGACTTCTCGGAGTTCGATATATGGCGTCTCATCTAGACACGATATATCGAACTCCGAACGCGCTCCCGTCGACTCCGGAACTCCACCACCGCGAATGGCGGTGGCGGAGTCGACGGGGGAGCCGCGGACTTCGATCCCGCGCCGTGAGGATGGGTAAGTACTTCGAACTAAGGTACTTCGAGTTCAACTACGCTATTCGCGTAGCTGAACTTGCGTACCTTAGTTCGAACCGCCCCCCTAGTGTAGACCAGGCCTAAGATTTCATGAATGTTACCAAATGTATGAGAGGACCGTCGCTGTATTCTCTGCAGTATCATCATCATCAAAGCTAAACTGAAATTGACCGAGGCATATTTGGAATTCTTTGTATTATGTGAGTTCTCTTTACTTACCAGTCGCATGATTTAGTAATTCACAAGGGGGCTCCCAGCCGCTAGTGACATTCTACTGAGAGTAGTGTACAGATAGAAAATCCTAATGTGCAAAGCAGCAATACCATGAAAAGAAATACTGGGGGTGGGGGGGGGGAAATCACTACAGGAGTTTGGGTAAATGTTTACATTTTTTAGAAAAATAGGGTGAAATCCTGGTCCCATTAAACTCAATGAGCATTTAGGCATTGTCTTCCATAGGGCCAGAATTCACCCATAGCTAACAGCCTCATATGGCAGACAGCTCAGTTCAATGTACTGAAACTTCAGCATTAAAAATAAGTCAGAGCTCTTTCAAGTGAAGATGGCAATACCCTTTAACCCACTAGAGGGCACTCTGTCTAGGCCAGGACTGAGTTACATTAACAGAGCCATGTTCAGAGGCTTGTCTACCTTGTGCATACTGATCTTATTTATTCACATAACTTTTGTTGACAAACCTCTGTACTGTAGACAGTACTTATGAATGCTTGTAAGTTCCTGCATGCATTAATCTCACTTAGAACATCTCCACCCCATGCTTTAAGGTGATGATAAGTGTTGGTGCAGTGCAATCCTTTGTAAGTCATCAAACAGGAAAGAAACATTCATTAATGTAAAATGCTGGCTTCCTAAAGAAGGTGTTAGGTCCTGCCTACCAAGAAGGCCTATTGAAACCAAATGAGCCATTATGGACCATCAAAGAACAAAGACTTTGTTGATTTCATTCCTCTCTCCCTGCACCCCATGAAGAGGAGACAGGCATATGAACTCATCCCATCAGCTTGAACTCTGTGGGAAAGGCAATAAAAATCCCTAACAAGAAGAAACTTGTATCTCTGTGCTGCTCGGACTTTGGGAGGACAAGATTTCTAAGCATAAGCAAGGGATCCTCAACTGCTTAGCCTGGATTAGCCCTAAAAGACATATAGAGTTTGCACATTACAGCAGCGTTTAGCACCTTTTGGAGCCTAACACTGTAACTCATTTCTGTGTGTGTGTGTTTCCCTGCTTTAACCTTGTAAATAATCTTTTATTTCTTCTTACTTGATACATCTTTAGATAGTTTATTATAGGATTGGCTACAAGTGTTGTCTTTGGTGTAAGATCTAAAGTGTAATTGACCTGGGGTAAGTGACTGGTCTTTTAGGATTGGGAGTAACCTGAATATTGTTGTGATTTTTGGTGTAAGGGACCATCTATCACAAAGGCAGGCTTGCCTAGCTGGCAGGCTAGACTGGAGTACCCAAGGGGACTGTCTGTGACTCCATGGTTGGCCTTTTATAGCGCCTGAGGAGCTTACACTTGATACTTGGTTGGTGAAATCTGACAGCCAGGTTGCGGTTGGTGCCTTGAGGTTGGTACTCCTGTTCGTAAGCCACTTTAGACAGCTTGACACACATCAAGCAATGAATGACCACGGAGTGGACATAAGTAGTTTGTCTGCCTAAGGCTCCCATCAGAGTTCTCCAGGCCCAGAGGTCTGCCATTGTGTACTGCCTGGGGGATCTGGGCCTTAGGTTATAAGCTCCTTGGAGCAGCATCTTAGTTACTGGGATCAGTATCATACTGAGCACGCGGACAGTTCTCAATACATGTATCTATTATATTCACGCATTGTCTCCCTTCCAGCATAGGGGAGTGAAATACAGTCACCGAGCTAAAATAAAAAGATAAACATTAGAGATGGTCGGAACATTTTTTGCCAAAATATGCTGTTCCGAAGCTGAAGTGATTGGCAGAGACGTGTTGGTTTCCACAAATCTCCATCAGGCAGATTGATAGCATGAGGATCCCTGGGACGAGAGCCCAGCTCTGCGGAGCCTGGACAGCTGATGTTCTCACAGCACCCGCAGCAGCCATGCATAGCCCCAACCAAGGCGCCCTTTGGAGATTAGGCACTGCAGGAAGAGCCTCCCAAAGGCTCCAGCATGGCAGCACCCTGCCAGCCTCTGATTGGCCGATGTGCACTATTTAACCCTGGAGGGTGGCCCAGGCCGTTGTCTGGGTAACCACGCAGATTTCTGGCCTGCTGTGACTCCAGACCATGCCTCGCTTTCCCATCTCCAGTCTCCAACCCAGCCTCACGCTGACCCTGTCTCTTGCTTAGTGGTCCCAGCCCTAGCGATTACTCCCATCCCTGCTCGGTGACTTGTGCACACCAGCCCAACTGTGACTGCTAGGCCAGACTGCCTAGGCCCTGGTCCCTTACAGAGAGGCAGCAACAGCGGGAGAGTCTCTATAGCTGAGGGCTAGAGGGACTAGCCTGGGTTTGAGGGATGGCTCTGTCTGATTTGAAGTGATCAGGGGTTCTCCCCACTGCCAGACCTAGCCCCTAGGGTATGGAGTGTGCCATACACAAGGCCATTGTTGTGAAAAGGTTTGAAAGGTTTTGTTTCCAGGCCAGTGGGGAACACAAACAAGTTCTGAAACCTTAAAAGTTGCCATGAGACAGAATTGGTCCCCTCCAGTCAGCCCTTACACAAAGGAAACACCTTTGCTGAAAGTGTACGATATTTTTTGTAAACGTCGCACAGCTACCCCAAACCCGGGAGCCAGTAAAACGAAGCATGATTACACCAGCATTCTACGCGAAAGGAAATGCGTTAATGCTTAGCAAATCAGTCATAGGGCCTAATCATGCTTCTGTTTGTCAGGCTTGGATTCCAGGGGGTCAGGCTTGGAGCCAGGGTTGAGAACAGGTCCCCAAGGGTCAAAACTGGCTGTAGCATTGGGAGCAGGCCAAAAGCAGTGCTGAAACCAGAGCTGGGGGACACGCCATGGGTCAGACCCGAGGTCAGAGTCAGTAGACAGGGTCGGAGTCAGAGCCTGGACGTAGGCTAATGGTTGAAGCTGGGTTGGAGTCAGGTAGGGCTGGAGCAGGGTTAGAGATGGGCACGGACAAGTCGGGAGCAAGGGTCGGGTTTGGCTGGGACAGGACCTGGCTCAAAGGCCAGCTGGAAGCTTAGGGAGCCTGTAGCACTGCCAGGCAGTAGGAGAGTTCCTGGCAGAGTAGTGCCCGTTGCACAGACTAAGGGCTTGTCTACATTTAAAATGCTCTAGTGGCACAGCTGCAGCACTTCTCCCGTCAGCGCAGGTAATCTGCCTCCCCGAGAGGAGGTCGCGTCAGCCTAGCGCTGCCTACAGAGGGTTGAGGTTGGTTTAACTATGCCCTGAGTGATGGAGTTATGCTGACCTAATTTTCTAGTGCAGCCCAGGCATTACTCCCAGCTCTGGCAGGGTCAGTGAAATACCTGTGCCTGGGGGTCATCTGAGCCGGGCCCTGCCCATGGATAGGTTGTTGCAGAATGCCGAGGGCTGCAGGCTCTGTTTACAGAATGAGTCAGTGCAGCTGAGGATGAGTCACTGCAGGCTCTGAGGGAGGGGTGAGTCATGGCAGCTGACCGAGCAGCCCTAGTCTGGCTGCAGATTTGCCTCATGTTACCTTCCCCACGGGTGCCTCCCCGGTGTCCCCGGGCCGGGTTTGTGGGGATAGGACTGGTGGCACTCACAGAGGGGACATGGATGTTGAAGGTGGTGTAGAGTCTGGGAGTGAAGGTGGGCCCATGCTCTTTCTTCTCTCCTATGTATGCTGACAAGCAGATTAGCCTTGTCCTCTTGCTGTCTCAAGGGTCCTGTTTACTACTTATATGTATTGAGGTAAGTACACATTCCTTTACTTAGGATACACCTGTTTAACCACTGCTGCCTAGTCAGGGCTATGTGAGTTTGAACATGAGAAGGTCCAAGGTCCTGCTAGCCTAATATCCTGTCTTCCGACAGTGACCAATGTCAGGTGCCCCAGAGGGAGTGAACAGAACAGACAATCATCAAGTGATCCATCCCCTGTCACCCATTCCCAGCTTCTGGCAAACAGAGGCTAGGGACACCATCCTTGCCCATCCTAGCTAATAGCCATTGATGGACCTATCCTCCATGAATTTATCTAGCTCTTTTTTGAACCCTGTTATAGTCTTGGCCTTCACAACATCCTCTGGCAAAGAGTTCCACAGGTTAACTGGGCATTGTGTGAAGAAATACTTCCTTTTGTTTGTTTTAAACCTGCTGCCTATTAATTTCATTGGGCAACCCTTGGTTCTCCACACCAGTCCAGGGCACACCAGAGGGTGGGGCAATTTGCCCCAGGCCCTGGGCCCCACAGGGGCCCCCACAAGAGTTTTCAGCGGGTCCTTCAGTGCTGCCAAACACACTTGGAGTGAGTGAAGGACCCGCTGCCGAAGACCCGGAGCTTCTTCCACTCTGGGTCTTCGGCGACAATTCGGCGGCGAGGGCTCCTTCCACTCTGGGTCTTCGGCGACAATTCGGCGGCGAGGGCTCCTTCCACTCCGGATCTCCTTCATTCGCTCTGGGACCACCGCTGAAGTGCCCCGAAGACTCGGAGCAGAAGGACCCCGGCCACCGAAGACCCCAGGCCCCCTGAATCCTCTGGGCAGTCCTGCACCAGTCAAGATTTTATAGACCTCTATCATATTCCCCCTTAGTCATCTCTTTTCCTAGCTGAAAAGTCCCAGTCTTATTAATCTCTCCTCATACAGCATCCGTTCCATACCCCTAATCATTTTTGTTGCCCTTTTCTGAACCTTTTCCAATTCCAATATATCTTTTTTGAGATGGAGCAACCACATCTGCATGCAGTATTCAAGATATGAGCGTACCATGGATTTATATAGAGGCAATATGATATTTTCTGTCTTATTATCTATCCCTTTCTTAATGAGTCCCAACATTCTGTTCACTTTTTTGACTGCCGCTGCACATTGAGTGGATGATTTCAGAGAACTATCCACAGTGACTTCAAGATCTCTTTCTTCAGTAGTAACAGCTAATTTAGACCCCATCATTTTAGATGTATAGCTGGGATTAGGTTTTCCAATGTGCATTACTTTGCATTTATCAACACTGAATTTCATCTCCCATTTTGTTGCCCAGTCCCCCAGTTTTGTGAGATCCTTTTGTAGCTCTTTGCAGTCTGCCTGGGACTTAACTACCTTGAGTAGTTTTGTATCATCTGCAAATTTTGCCACCTCACTGCTTTCGGAAAATCCAAGTACAGTATATTCACTGGGTCACCCTTGTCCCCATGTTTGTTGAGCCCCTCAAAGAATTCTAGTAGATTGGTGAGGCATGATTTCCCTTTACAAAAGTTGTGTTGACTCTTCCCTAACAAATCATGTTCATTTAGGGGTTTGGTAAATCTGTTCTTTACTATAGTTTCAACCAGTTTGCCTGATACTAAAGTTAGACCTACTGGCCTCTAATTCCCAGCATCACCTCTGGATCCTTTTTGAAAAATTGGTATCACATTAGCCATCCTCCATTCATCAAAAGTTTATTTAAGTCAGGGGTCGGCAACCTTTTAGAAGTGGTGTGCCAAGTCTTCATTTATTCACTCTGATTTAAGGTTTTGTGTGCCAGCAATACATTTTAACATTTTTAGAAGGTCTCTTTCTATAAGTCTATAATATATAACAAGACTATTGTTGTATGTAAAGTAAATAAGGGTTTTAAAATGTTTAAGACGCTTCATTTAAAATTAAATTAAAATGCAGAGCCCCCTGCACTGGTGGCCAGGACCCGGGCAGTGTGAGTGACACTGAAAATCAGCTTGCCATAGGTGCCATAGTTGCCTACCCCTGATTTAAGTGCTAGGTTGTATGCCAGAGTTAGTAGTTCTGCAATTTCACATTTGAGTTCCTTCAGAACTCTTGGGTGAATGCTATCTGGTCCTGGTGACTTATTACTGTTTAATGTTTGGCGTGAAAGAGTGGCAAAGAGATCAGGTCGAACTGCATAATCTCCTGGTGTTCTCAGATCACAACCTAGAGAGAGGCTGTCTCATGGGAAATGGGCCAGGAGGCCAGCATACTGCCATTGATAGCCTCCCGCTGCTCTGGGACAAACTTCCTCTGGATGGGCTAGTGGTTGGCTTGGGCAAAGGCCAGTCCATAAAGTTGCTGGACGCCCCAGAGTCAATCAACGAGCGGGGTGTAGCTTACTTCAGTTGTGGCTGGGGCCCGGAGCTGGAGGGGGGATTGCAGGTGCAGTTGGCAGGCGTCCACCTTTGCAGAGGCACATGTGAGTAGTGAGAGGATTTTTATGGGAAATTGCTCTCCAGGTTATGTCCGGCCACAACCGTTCTACCAGAGCTGGATGGAGTGGTTTCCAGTAACCGTAGTGGATCTGGGTTTATGGGGCACCCTGAGGCGAAGTGGCCACCTTCTCCACAGTACAGGCAGGGGCCATGCAGCACCTGTATTCCTGCTCTTGGTCTGCACAGTGCCTCCTGGTGATGTCGATCTGCATGGGGTCTGGGTCAGAACTGGGCAACAGGCATGCGCAGGGGCCCTCGGTACAAGGCTGGGGATGGGTAGAAGCCTGTTTCCTTTCCAGGCAGCTCTCGCGCAGCCAGTTATTGATTCATAGGCGGCGCTTGATGTAGGGTGGCAGCTCAACCGGGGGCTCCAGGGGACCCAAGCCATTTCCTTTATTGCGTTGTTCAAGTCAGTAGCAACATTCTCAATGACTTCAACGGGAGCAGGACCAAGGAAAGGATTACACAACCCTTGGTAGGACTGTACCACTTCCAAAATTCAGGGTATTTATAGACAATCGAAAGCTTCAACCTAAAGAGATGCAAAGGCAGAGCCAGTCCTTCAAACACTTTACTCACATGTCGGCCCAATGAGTTTCATGGAGTTAGTCCGCTGAGTAAAGTTACTCACTCCACAAGTGTTTGCAAGATCAGGCCCTAGATATTTGCTACAAATTTTATAGATGCGCCATATATCTATAAGCGAGGGGATGCACTGGCAGATATACTTGTGTTATACACATTGTCAGTGATCAACAGTAGGATTTGGGATTGCAATAGAAAAACTTGGGGCTAGATTCTCAACTGGTATGAACTGGTCCAGCTGCACTGCATTCAGAGGCGCAACCCTGATCTACACCAGCTGAGGAACTGGCATGGGAGTTTTAGAGTAAGGTTGTTTACTTCCCACAGCTCGTTAGTTGTTTTACCAATGTTCAAAGCTACATGCAAGGTATATACTGGAGAGCAGACATCTTCACAGCGAAGTAAGTTGCTTGGTGTTCTCATTTGCATGCCATACCCAGGATGCTTAGGGCACAAACTGAAAGGTTTGGGGGCATATTTATGAGCACATAAATTTCTATAGTGTGCTTTGCTTGAGTAAGATTTTTTTTTTAATCCACTGACGCCCAATCAGTTGTGAAGATTGGCCTGTGGAGCTCCTGCAAGTGAGAAATAGCCTATACGGTATCTTGTGAGTGGTATTTTTATATTCAAATTAGACATAATCTCCATGAATAAAATGACTGTTCCCAAAGGGATCATGCCCAATTTAAATGTCTAAAATGCCATTAAAAGGGCACTGGCTTGCCATTAAAATTTAACTCCAGCAAACCCCCAATGTCATTTGAATTATACTTTTATAATTAAGCCTGCGATGTTGGAATAATAGTTTTGATGTACAATCTGGTACTGTACAGTAAAAGTGCATTGTTTCTAAAAAGACCGCAGCCAGATCCATTGTTAACAACAAAGCTAAACACCAGTCGTGCCTGCATGCAAATAGGCAGCCATGACTTGGCAGTGCGACTCAGGGCTCCCAGAGAGAGGATGGCAAGTCAAGACCTCCGCTTAATAGAAGCTCAACGGGGAATAAGTAACAATCTGGTCTCAAGTTAAGGCTTTGACTCCTGCTCGTTAAATAGGCTCAGCTATGACAAATTACTACGGTAATAATTTTTATGACAGGAATTACTCACCATCAGCATGAGCCATGACTACTAAGTATACTTGGCACTGAATTCTAGGTCGGTTTAAAAAATGTAGAGCAGGCATAGCTAGACTTCACCTCATTCAGCCAAGCCCATCAGAACTGTTCCTAGCCCAGAGCAAGACACTCAAAGTCTATGGATGCAGGAATCTCATGGGTAGGTCCCCTTGCTTTCCAGAACCTGGGCAAGTGGCTTTTTAAAGCCTCAAGCCTGTGTAACTCATTGCCACGAGATGTTATGGAAGGCACGAATTGAGCAGGACCTTATTAATCACTTCTATTTCAGTAGCACCTAAAGGCCTCAGTCAGGTATCATTGTGGTGGACACTATATAAACATGTAGCAAATGGCAATTCCTACCCCAGGAATGTCTACAAGACAAGACATAAGTGATAGAGGGAAAAAGCGAGTGGGGGATGGAGAAGGGCAGTGAGACAGGACAGAGTAACAAAACTAGGATTTCATAGCATGGACTAGCTGAGTACACGATTCGTAGCCAGTCAGTAATCACAATTCGCCACCCAATGAAAAAGAGAATTAGACCCTTATACGAATAAGAACCATCCACAGTTGTATTAAGTTAAAATATAATTGTAAGTGATATAAACCCTCCTGTTTCAAGGCATAAATCAACTCCTAAATACCTGGGAATAGGAAGAAACGTTCCTGATGGACAGGTCATTCCACAAACTCCTACTGGTGCTGATCACTGTCAGGACATTGGACTTCAGACCAGTGGTCTGATGCACTCTGGCAGCTCCTATGGCCCTACAAAGCACAGCTAAGCACACCAGCCAGCCAGGTAAACCTCCAAGGGAGAAAGGCCTGTGTGAATGAACTGCCTCCCCACCCCCCCTGAACAGCTGACCTGCTAAACCACTTCGCACAGCTAGCCTGTCTGCTTGCAAGTTTAAGTTTCAATAGGAAATCAATACGGATGGCGCTAAGCTGCTCCTGATTGCAGCCTGTTCCATGAGCCGCTTGAGCTGGATGAGGCCAGGTGCCTTCAAAGCGGTGTTTAGCACACGGGCCAGATTGTCATGATGAAGAGTGCTTGAAGGAGGACTAGACCTCAGCCTTCTCCTAGAAGGGCTTACCCAGGAGCGTTAAACAGCCAACACCTTCCAAGGGAAAGTCTGGGGGAGCAGCTCTTTGGACAATAAGGCCACTTATTTAGGAACCTAAATTTGGGCTTAGGAGCCTACTTTTAGGCCCTCATTTCTTTGTTACAGAGGCAGCTCCAGTGGCCTCTAGCATCACATGGTAAGCACGTGGCCATGCATCTCCTGCCAGGAGCGGGCCTCCACAGTGGTCACACTGGCAGGACTTGGTGGTATGATGACTGTTCTGGAGCAGGGCAAGCCAGCAGCTAACGTGACAACCGAACTAGCAACCCAAGCTCCAGCGGGAAACTTGAAGCACGGAGACAGACTGGTTGATGGGGGAGGTTCACCGCTGTGGGAATCTCTCACACACCACTCGGTCGTTTCCCTCTCTCCCGACCTGTTCCCTGGAAGGAGGGGAAGTTCCTGCCCTGCACCTGCTCCTGTGGCGCCTGGCAGCCGCAGAGAAGCGGGAGGAAGGGCTAGAAAAAATTCTCCTCTAACTCCATTGCTGGGAGGCTGGTGGCAGCAGCAGGGACCGGGACAGGGGAGCAAGGAGAGTGAAGAGGCCTAATCTCTCAGGCTTAGCAGCAGAGACCAAGGATGGCGGAGGCTGGGATGGAGCCTGTGCAGTGGATGTGCAAAGCACCAAAGCTGGCAGGAAGGACTCAGGTGCCCATTCCCTCCCCGCCCCTCTGAGCTGCAGCCAGCTGGGAGCAGGATCCCTTGTGAACTGCAGAAGGAGATGCAGGTAAGACAAAGGGCCATGATGGCTTGAAGGCCACATGTTTCAATACATGGGGAGAAGAACCTGGGGGTGGGAAATTTTCACCTGGTTTTGCCTGGTTCCTCAGAGGATCACCGTCCTTATCTTGACGGCCCCAAATCATCTGTCATCTCCAAATGTTGCCACCGCCAGCTCACCCCTTTCTCCAGGTCACGACTCCATTTACTAAGCATGGAGCCCTGGGACACCCCCTCGTTACTGCATCGCCGTGCTGAAAAGCTGACCCCTCATTCCTACCCTATGTCCTCTGCCCCAGCAGGCTCTGAGCCACGACTGCTTCCTCTCAGCCCGCGTCCGCTTCGTGCTTAACTGCCGCTGGCGAGCCTTTGTCCCAGGCTTTTTGAAAGGCCAAATAAACAATGTCGCCCGTTATTAACGATTGTGTGGGCATGCGCAAAGAACTGGCGTAAGTTAGGGAGCTGGGGTTTTCCTGGCCAGAAGATGGCTGGTTCATTCTTACCTCACATTCATCGAGGTGTTGCAGAATTCTGGTTTTAATTGTTTCAGTCTGCTTAGCTAGCGCTGGCAGAAAGACTCCCTGGTCTGTAATTCACATGGTCTCTCCTCGCAGCTTTTTAAGGATAGAGCAACATTTGTTCCCCTCCTGTCCTCTGATATTAGTGCTGTCGCTGATTTAATGAGAGGTGGCATATGTTGTACTTGGCAACTCGGGTTTCCTTCAGAACGCTTGGATGCACAGCTTCTAGCCCAGGAGGTTTTAATGGACTGATCTTCCAGCACCTCTTTTTTACCTGGAAACAATAAGTATCACCCCAATCTCCTCTGTAGCAATGTCTGGTACCAATAAATCATTTAGTTTCTGCGTAATGTCCTTATCCTCTTTAATTGCTCCATTAGGCACTGACCAGAGGAGCACTTAAGCACATACTTAACAGAATCAAAGCCAGAGAGATGTGACTTGCCCCAGGTCACACAGGAAGTCTGTGGCAGAGCAGAGGACTGAAGCCAGATCTCTGGAGTCCCAGTCTAGTGCATTAACCACTAGGACATCCTGCCACATATTTCCTCTGAAACCTAAAGAGTTTAAATATCAAGTGTTAACATGTTACTCCCATTGACTTCAATGGCCATTGGATCGGGCCATAGCGCTATTAAGCTGTGACTGTATATTTGTCAATTAAAAGGGCTTTAAAAGGAATGAGTGTGGCACATGTGCAGTGCGTTCTTTTTATACCACACAATATACTGCACATTGTAACACTGTTGTTGTGGAGGTGCACAAATCAACACAATACTAAATATGGATTTATTTGCACGATAGACCATAAGAAGTCTGAAGCAGCTATCTATAACAAGTCCGTAATATACTTTATGCGTAAATATCTATTCCCCAGACAGAATATCTCAGAATGAGCTTTCTCTTGCTACCAAATAATTAATATGCATTAAAGTGTATAATACATATTTAAATATGCATTTAACTGTTTGAGTAAGTAGTTGGGTGAATATGCATGTTATACAAAATACATATTTAACTAATAGTGTAATTAATTAGAGAAAACATTCAAAACCACTTATTACTTAAGGGAACAGAATATCTGCAAAAGTGTTTTAATTACTTTGATTGTTATATGCTAAAAAAACAAAGATGGAAGTGGTCTGTTCCAAGCAACATAAAAATGAACCTAACACCTGCTGAGTCAATCTGGAAAGGGAGAAAAAGTCAGTAAAACAGAATCTATAGACTTCTGAGCAGCCACACAGCTAACAGACTGTACTCGTTGTTATAAAGAAGATGGTGATCAATTGATCTCCGTGTCCAGCACTGATAGGACAAGAAGGAATCCACTAAGTTTGCAGCAAGGGAGATTTAGGTTAGACATCAGGTAAAACTTTCTAGCTACAAGGACAGTGAAGTTACCCAGGGCAGTTGTGAAATCCCCATCACTGGTGATTTTTAAGTACCGGTTAGACAAACACTTGTCAGGGATGGCCTAGGTATTCTTAATCCTGCCACCGTATGTAAGGGGGTGATCTCCTGAGGTCCCTTCCAGCCCTACCTGTCTATGATTCTGTAGCTAGGGGATTCAGAAGTCCTCTAGGTTAGGCTTATTAAAAACATGTATGTGGTCTGGAACTTACAGCTTTTTATTTATCTACAATATAATGCAATAAACAAAATATATCATCTGGTGGAATGAAGTAATCAGTAATTGCCCATAACACAGCCATCAATAACAAAATAATTAGTCTGAATATACAAAATAAATATGACTTTCTTCAGCTATGCTGGGTCTTGGAATTCAGGGCTCAGCTGTATCAGAATGTTCTTTCACGGTGCTGGTTGTTTCTAGCTCAGCCTTTTCAGGACAAGAATGTGCCCCCCCGGTGAAGTCACTACGTTTGCCCACTGCAATCGAGTCTCACGTGGGAGAGAATTAAAATATTGCCAGCCCAGGAACCTGATTGTCCTTTTTCCTAGGTTTATGGTGGAACTCCATAGGACTTGAATGGCGTGACTGAGAGAAATGAAAATCAGCTGCAGAACTTGAAGCTGCTTCTTTACATTCCCTTTAAACCCAAGAGGCCTGTAGCCAAGCTAAGTGTGCGCTGCCCTGGGATCCCCTCGCCTTGGGCTTGGCTGTCCTCAGAATCAGCTGCCTGGGTATGTATCCAGCACTTGTCTGCATTATAGCTGAACCGCCGGACACAGTCCAGAGCATGTTATCACAAAGCTCTCAAAAATAAACTGTCCTGTATGGAGCGGTCAAGTCACCCTCATGAAGACTGCCAGCAAAGAAGAGGTGTGATGGCAGTTGTTGCTGGCACGGTTTAACTTTCAACCATTGCATGCCAGGGCCCAGCAGTCAGTTACCTAAAGCTTCGTCAATGTCGCTATAACCTGGAGAGCGATATAAAAACCTGCATGAAATAGAAGTTTAGGCTGAGATTTTCAAAGCTACGTAAAGCTTTTGGACACTTCGATTTCAATGGGAGTTTGGTACCTAAATACTTTTGTGGCTCTGGGCCCCGGTTACTATTCAAATCAAATGGGACTGGGGTGCCCAGATTCCCAAGACTGAGATTCCAATGCTGCCTAATGCTCCACTAACATGTTGGCAGGTCATTCTTAGTTCCAGTGGCACTGTGGCAGCAGAAGGAGCTTCTACTCCATTCCCGCTGAGATCTAAATCAGCCCCCCGATGACATTGCAAACAGAGGCCTGGCTCAACATTCTGAGGAAAGTTACCACCTCTCCCTGCAAAACACCGGGAGCCCCCTGACTCACTCTTGAACTTCATAAAACACAAGCAAGCTGCCAACAAAATGGAAAGCATTCATCTGAACAACAGCGCAGCTAGCTAGCCAGTATACCCCGCAGATGGAGCCAGTAGCTCTGTCCCTGTCTATCCGAGGGGAGAGAGAGAGATTGCATTCACCGCTGTGATGTTTCTCCCGCAGACATTACAAGAAGATGCCACGGAAGGAAACAAGGCAAAGCTTTTTGTTATGCATGCATGATCTACAATGGATAAAACATAGGGATGGCATGTGTCATCCACTAACTCCCAGCTTGATTTCCACTTCGCACTGTGACAAGAAGTATAATAAAAATCCTGTTTCTCTACCTCTGCTCTCTTGTGCCTTCCGTGGGATCCAGCCCCAAGCCCTACCTTTCAGTCACAAGGAATAGCTTCCTGGATAGTAAAGCCAAACGGGACCATTGTGATCACCTAGTGAGTCTGGCCTCCTCCATCACCCAGGCCATAGAACTTCCCTACATTAATTCCTCTTTGAACTAGAGACGATCTGAGCAGAGTTTTATAGAAAAATCCATCCTTGCCCAGTGCTGCTTCTTGCTGATTGCTCTTCCTTCAGAGGCTACGTCTACACTACCCGCCGCAGACGGTAGGTACGATTCGATTTTCATCGATATCGCTATCATCTAGCACATATACGATATCCGATCGCGCTTCTATCGATTTCGAACTCCACCGCCCAACGGAACGGCGCGGCGCGGCCGATGGAGAGCGGCCACGATCGACGCGCGCGTGAGGAGGGACGGTCGTTATCGATATATATAAGATACTTCATTTCAGCACGCGCTGCTGAGCTGAAGTCTTATATCGATATTTTTTTTTCCTAGACCAGCCCAGAGGGACCACAGACCTCCCAGTGGGTCCGGGTCATATGCTCCCGTGGCTGAGGTCTACCCAGTGGTACTCTCACCTCTGTGACTTGCACGCTATGTCTCTGTTAATGCAACCTAACATTGCATTTGCTTTGTTTGCACCAGCATGGCATTGCTGAGGTGGTGATCCACTATAACTCCCAGATCCTTCTTAGCAGTGCTGCTGCCAAGCCAGTTAGTACATGTGAAGGTCCCCTGTGCTGTGCATCTTCCCAAAGATGGATCCATGGGTCCATATAGCCCTTCCCAGTGGATTGCTCCAGTTTTGTTTCCCTGGGGAATGGGTGGCAAGCTACGGGGCAACATACGGTGCCAGTTTGAGGCCTGATCCAAAGCCCATTGAGGCCAATGGAAAGACTCACAGTGGGCTTTGGATCAGGCCCTTTTGTGGTTATCTGCCCCCTTCATGCATTTCCCCTCCACAGGGGGAACATATGGTCTGAGTCAGCAGCAAGTGTCCCAGCAGGCATCAGCTGAAGCAATCAGATAAACTCTCTCCAATGCAAATGTAACAGACAGATACAGGGCTCAGCCCAGGTTTTTACAGGCCAGTTCTAGTGTTGAAAACTCCATGGAACAGCTTGCTGTACATATGTCTCCATATTGCTAACCCGGGGTGGGAGCAAATTCAGAGCTCTCTTTGTTCCTGCAGTACAGCTGCCCCCTTCGTAACCTATCTAAAGGAGAGGGTGCCGCTAGCCTAACTCTAGGGACAAAGCCTCTGCTTTTATGTTTGATTGGAGGAAACGGCCAATATGTCTTTTAAAAAATGAAGCAGTGTCCACATACACGCCAGCCTCTAACTGGGCTGTCACGTTATGTGGCTTTGCTCACGGTGTCGCATTTTGCGAACAGGTATGTGAATCCGAGACACAAATATTGCCCCACCCAGCAGCCCACCACATCGATGCCCCCATCAAGGCAGCTGGTGACAGGAGCTTGCCGAGCTCAGCCCTGACCACTGACGCTTTGTGCTATTGTGTAAAAGAAATAAATCAGACCGTGTTAATTCTTTACAAAGAAAACAGTTTAATCACGGTAAGAAACTATACCTTGAGGGTATCATTTCATATCAATACAGGCAGAGATTAGAAGGGATTTGTGAGATTGTGTTTATTCCCAATTTAGGCGCTTTCCATAAATTAATTATAGAAGCAAAGCGAAACAAGTGAGAAGTACACTGGGAAATTCTCAGTGTTAGTCATTTTCATGCACTAATATTCATGCCATCTGCTTTCCTTTCTCTCCTTTCTTTAAATGCTCCATTGTTAACCAGGGCTTATTTTCTTCTGCTGCATTTGTTCCATCTACTTCTGTCGCGCTGTGGCGGGCGGTAACACAGCCCGCACCGTTACATTTATATTGAAAAGGCATTAAAAGTAGGAATGCTTGTTTTTTGCAACTGGCACTTTACACAGCAAACAGCGCTTAGCCACGTGGCATGGATATTTATTCCTTTTGGAAAGCCAACACTTGTTTGGTCTTTACCCACTGTCAGAGTCTGAGCTATAAATTAGAACAGTGGGGGCTAGTTCATAGATCCCCAGGCTAAAAGGGACCATTGTGATCATCTACTGCCGGGGGAGGCAGCCACGAGCTGCCAAGTAAGTGGCACCGAAAGTTTGCACCCTGGGTTTTTTGGGGGGGGTTTTGGTTCACTGCTCCAGTCTCCCTGCACCCTGGTTGGTTTTTTGTTTTGTTTTGTTATTGGGTTTTTTTGTTTTTTTTTGCTTGGGGCAGCAAAAAAAGCCAGAGCCAGCCCTCAGTGCAGGCAGCGGACAGGGCTAGCCAGACCTTGGGCTTCAGACTGGAGATGGCTCGCCCATCCGGCCCCTGGGCCATCACGGCTATGCTATTTTTAGCGACTAGCTAAATCAGTGGTTCTCAAACTTTTATCCCGGCAACCCCTTTCACACAGCGAGACTCTGAGTGCGCCCCCCCTAATAAATTAAAAAATACATTTTTTATATTTAACACTCTTATAAAGGCTGGAGGCAAAGCGGGGCTTGGGGGTGGAGACTGACAGTTCACGACCCCTCACATAATAACCTCGCGACCCCCAACTTGAGAACCCCCTGAGCTAAATCAAAGCAAACACAAGTCTGGCTCTCCAAGCTGGAAATTACACCTCCAGCTCTAGTGCAGACATGCCCTAAATCTTAAAAAGCAGCTGAGTAGTTCCTTTCAGCAGAACAACAGAGACGCTTGCTGACAAAAAGCCAGAAGAGGGAGCTCTGAAGACATAAGAGCTGCCCTATTAAGATTGTTTGGGATTCACATTGTTTGCCTGGCCCCGTAAACAATTAGGGCCAGATCCTCTCCTGGTATAAATTGGTGTTACTCCATTGAAGTGGTGCTGATTTACAGCAGCAGAGAATCTGGCCCTCAGCCACATGCAAGAAAGATGGCCACAGATTTCACAGGTGGGTAGGGTGACCAGACAGCAAAGTGAAAAATTGGGACAGGGAGTGGGGGGTAATAGGAGCCTATGTAAGAAAAAGACGCAAAAATTGGGACTGTCCCTATAAAATGGGGACATCTGGTCACCCTACAGGAGGGTTACACAAGAAAGATCTCAGAAGATAAACCTTTGCATTTAATTGCATGGCCTACTGCCTTTGCTTCGCTAGAGTGGTCAGAAAATGTTTTTTAACACCATAGAAAGTTTTGATTTTTCATGTGAAACCCTAAAGATCCATTTTTATCTCAAAGGTTTTAGGGTCTCTCTGTTTTTTGATGACGTGTCATTTTTCCGCAGCGAGCAGACACATCCCACGGAAAATGTAATGTGATGAAAACTCCAGTTTTCTGCTGAAAAACAGTTTGGATGGAAAATTATCAACTGAGTGGAAGTTGAGAAACCTGCTCATCTTGCTGCAGCGCCATGAGGCCAGGCTCCACCCCTTTGGGGCACCGTGCATCCATGCAGAAGGTCATATGAGCACGGAGACCAGCTCCCAGAGTTGCTGAGCCCGGAGCATGTTCCCTGCCCTGTGCGGTGATTGTCTGCCCTGCTCCACACCTTGCTGCTGCACAAATCAGGTTCATTCCTGCTCTGGGCAGATCGAAACCTACTTTCAATAATACCATTCCAATTCCTGCGTCAGGGTGAAGCAGGGTGGGTTAGGGAACGTACACAAGGGAAGGTGCCCACCTGTGATCAGCCACTTACAGTGGGGGCCAATGATCATCTCATCTACATCAGTGTAGCTACTACATTGACTTCAGTGGAGTTGTTCCCGATTTACAGCAGAGTGAGGTCAAAGCAGATTCAGTGAACTAAAACCAAGCTACAAACTCGCAGTAGGCGAAATCACAATGAGAACACAAATCCAGTCGGGCAAGTGTCCTGGCAGAGATCACAGAACAGCTGCATCACCTACACGCTAATGAAGTAAGTCCACCAGGTTGAAACTTCCTTGTGAAGCACAGAACTGGGCTAGCCAGTCAGCTGCTGAGCAAGGACTTGAAGCTCTGAGATCTGGTTTCGAAGCTTCCTACGTTATAAACTGTTGGCCCTACAATATGATCACATGACCCACATTAGAGAAGAAGCAAAAGGCCAGGCAACCAAACTACAATCAGAAAATCATCAAAAGGGGAGGAGGGAGAGAACAGACACAAATGGATGAAGATACACTTGGTCATTTCTAATCTGACATTGCAAGATCAAATGAATCATTTGTAGGAGAGCGGAAAGGTACTAGCCCCCTTCCTAAGTAACAGGGCACATGAGAAAAAACAATAAGGGAAGATTCAAATCAAAGACAAAAATAAATAGTGTTCCTAGGATGGAACAAGTGAAGCCAAGCAGGCTATAGTCATATGCAGGCACCACAGTAGGAAGAGAGAATTCCAGAGACATTTGAGAAGAAAGGAGAAATAGCGTATGCAGCTGCCGCATCACCAGCAGTTGGTGTGTCACTATAGCCCACTGGCCACAGGGGCCTAGTTGTGGAAGTGAGAGTGCGGCCTGGTGGTTAGAGCTGGGTCCAGGGAGGGCAGAGTCCAGGAAACAAACTGAGGTTCAGGACTGGAGGAATGGAAGCCAAATGCCAGAGCTGAGGGAGGAGGGGTCTGATTCCACCACTGCATTTTTCCAGTTTTACATCAGTCTTACCTAAAATTAGAGCAGCATAGTAGTGAATCGGGCCCAGGATTTTTCTGAACTGCTAGGATATTTTTTGTCTGCAGAGTTATTGTAGTCATGCTGGCCCCAGGCTATGAGCGCGACAAGGTGGGTGAGGTAACGTCTTTTACTGGACCAAATTCTTTTGGTGGAAGGGACAAGCATTCGTGTGTAGCTCAAACCCTTGTCTCTTTCACCAATAGAAGTTGGTCCAATAAAAGATATTACAGGCGTTCCCAAACTTTTTGCCTGCAGGTCCCCATTTTGAGACTAACTTCTTTCCTGTGATCCCCAGACAGCAACAAAGCAACCTACCGATCAAGGAATCTAAGGCGTTTACACATTAAATACATTATTTAATGCTCCCTGATGTGACACATGGACTTGTGTGTTGCGACACAGCTTCTCGAAGTCCGGCGGCATGGTAAAAATTGCACATCTAATCTCTGATGCGACGTCAGCAGTAGATTGATACTGATGGACCCAAGTGCGCTGAATCCAGCTTCGCACAAATACACACTCACAAATGGCCCCGTCAGTTTCAAGGCGCATGTTGAGTGTGCAGGACATTTGTTCTTGACAGGGCATCGGAACTCTGGGAGAGAAAGTTGGGCATAGGTTCCTCACAAGAATCGATCGCAGGAAATTTCGATGAACTATTCAATTTCAGCTGCTGGCAAATCCTTGGCATCAGGCTCGCACTGAAAGGGGTTTCGCGCCCAATCAGATTTTGTCATCATGTCCAAGTCAAAGTAAAAGGATGCAAACTGTTCCTTTGTGTGGCGGAGATGCTCAGCCATCACCTGCGTGGGAGGCTGAATAATTTCATTGTCAGCCAGGAACTTGCAGAGCTGCAGGAAGGATTCATTTGTTGTCTTCAATCGATTAGTCTTCCAGAAATCAATTTCCTTCGTGAATCCTGTGATTCAATCACTCAGCTGATGGATGTGGGTGTTCTTTCCTTGGAGACCTGTATTCCATTCATTCACTTTCCCAAATATGCCTGTGACATAGGCAAGACGGCACATCTTCCTTTGGTCACACAGGAAATCAGCGAATCCACTCTTTGTGCCATCCATTGCATAGGCACCCAGCTCGTCTCTCAGTTCAGAAAATCATCCCAGTAGTTTTCCTTTCAAGGGCCAATGAGCTTCAGTGTGGAACAAAAACAGGTGATGAACGGACCCTGGGTTTCCACACACTGTTGCAAATAGCTGCACGCGAAGAGGATGAGTCTTCATGTAGTGCACAATAGATGAGACCTGGACTCAGAGCTTTAGCTGCCAGGTGTTGTCTGTGAATCATGCAGTTGTAAGGGGACTGTTGCCCCCTTACTAACATTCAGTGGGGGTGTTTTGGCTGCTAGCTCCCAGCACTAAAAGGGGAGGGATTGATGGCAAATCAGGACCCTGAGACTGACAGTCCCCAGGAACAATGGCAAGAGGCCAATGCTCCAGGTCAGCCTGATTGACAGGGCAGGCCGGCTAATCAGGGAGACAGAAGGCCAGTGTGGGTCCCGTCCTCCGTGTGTGAGCAGGAATGTGCCGGAGTCAGACAGAGTGGGGCCGAGCTAAGGAGGAAGCAGGGGCCCAAGCTGAGCTGGAGAACAGAGCCAGGCCAGATCCAGAGGCACAGCCCAGAGAGAGCAGATCCTGTGCTGGGAGCGGAGCTGCAGCCAGAGAGCCAGAGGCACAGCCCAGAGAGAGCAGATCCTGTGCTGGGAGCGGAGCTGCAGCCAGAGAGCCAGAGGCACAGCCCAGAGAGAGCAGATCCTGTGCTGGGAGCGGAGCTGCAGCCAGAGAGCCAGAGGCACATCCCAGGGAGAGCAGATCCTGTGCTGGGAGCAGAGCTGCAGCCAGAGAGCCAGAGTGTGGTGAGCAACTGGGGCCAGCCAAGGGGGAACCAAGGGCCCAGCGCAGAAAGACACTCCAGCCAAGGGTCCATGCAGGCCAGGCTGGGAGGATCTTAACCTGCCGGGGGGCTGGCACTGGGAAGAAGGATCCCACCATCCAAAGCCCGGAGGTGTGTGGTCACCACCATTTCAAGTGTCCCACCCACAGCATCCCTGCAGCACAGCCAGGGCCTGAGAAGGAGGCCTGGGGCCTACAAGGAACAGACTGCAAAGTGCTTTGATGTCCAGAGACATTGTTTGTAATGTTCCCTGCCACAGAGCAGGGTGATGTGTTTCCATTTATTCTTATTCTTTTCTTTAAATTGATTGTTAAGTAAACAACTTGTATTTGCTTTAAATTGTATGGAATAATCAGTGGGTCAGGAGGTGCCCAGTGCAGAGAGGGTACCCGGAGTGGGGACACCTTAGCCCCTGTCCTAGGTGGCCACAGCAGGGTTGGGGGTTGAGCCCCCCAGGAATCCTGGGCCCAGTCTTGTTGGGGCTACGAGAACTCTGCCAAACAGGAGAGTCCTCAAGGGCAGGGAGGCCTCTGGGTAAAGGAAGTGGGAGCAAGGACTCAGATCCTTTCGCTAGCCCACTTCACCGGGGTACACAGAAGCCAGGAAAGTTCCCCACAATAGCGGGACCATTCCCCCGCTTACATAATTGGCGTCACGAACAGGATCCTATCCACAGGGTCCACCCCATTGGTTTACTGGTTGAGTTCTAGTAGCACTGTCCAGGCCTGGTTGAGCACTCTACCATGGCTGGAATTGAAGAACTACGAACCCAGTTTGCTGAACTTCAGCGCAGATTATCAGACCAAGCGGAGGCATTACAACAAGCTAGAACTGAACAGAGAGAAGCCTTATCGCTGGCCAAGGCAGTAATAGACCAACAGGCAGCAGAAGCTAAGAAACCCGCTACTATTTATGTCCCACGGGAGCGGAAGGTCACAGAGTTTGGTGGCTTCCCGACAAGACCAGGAGACATTACGGTAGAAGAGTGGGTCAAGTCTGTGAGGGCAGCGTGCTAAGAGTACCTGTGGAAGACCATGTAGACTTCATAGAGGAACATCTCAAGGGCCAGGCCAAGGCCACAGTAAAGTTCATGGCAGTGGCAGACAAGAAAGATGTGGAAAAGGTATTTGAACTCCTCCTAGAAGTGTATGGAGACAAGGTGCCTATTGGAACCCGACTAAAGGAGTTCTTTGAGAGAAAGCAGGAGCCTGGTGAAACTATCCGGCATATGCATATGACCTCCAGGAGAGAATGAGCAAAGTGGAGCGGCGAGACCTCAACGAGTTCCAGACCCAGATACAGTTCTGAAAGAGCAGCTGGTGTTGGGGCTTCGTGATGACTCCTCAGACGTGAAATGAAAAGGAGGTTTAAGGAAGAGCCCAGTAAGAAGTTCTATGAACTCATGCAGGCTGCCATTATGTGGTCAGAAGAAGAGGAAGTTCCTGTGGCAGAGACAGCCAAGAGTAACCCCATACACGAAGTGGGGCCTAGTGAATGCAGCTGCTGGGAAAAGCCCTGCCCCAAACACAGCTAACATTGGAAAGCTTAAGTGAAGCTGTCCAAAACTGGCGGTCCAACAGGGGAGATGCTGAAAGTAATGACTGAGGTGATGAAAGGAAAACCCACCAATATGCCAAGATATCCAAGGGCCCCAGGACCCAAGAAGAGCCCCACTGAAGGATGAGCTGGGAAGATACATTTGTTACACTTGTGACAGGCCAGGACATACTAGCCGAGAATGTTCACTGAGAAGGAGAACAGAGTCCCAGGCACTAAACCAATGGGGCACCAGGAGCGAGTGGTCCATCTAGAGTAGAAGGCCAAGCAGTGGCAGAAGGATTCCTAGGCCTGTCCTTGGTGGAAAATCCCTCTGCATACAGTGAGAGGAACGTGGTCAGTGCCAGCATATCTAGCGACTTCTGTAAGCGAGCATTTGGAGACTGTCTAACTGCTGAAGTATATATAGCAGGGGTGAAGACCAGATGTTTGGTAGATACTGGCTCCGAAGTCACCACCATTACAGAGTCGCATTTTAAAAACTATTTGAAGGACAAGGACCTGACCATGCACAGCACACGGTTTGTACGTCTAACAGCTGTTAATGGACTGGCAATCCCAGTGGCGGGGTGCCTTGAAGCAGACATAGAGTATATGGGCCAAACGCTGCCGGGAAAATGCATCTTCATCCTGAAAGACAAAGCGTCAAAAGGGAGCCATATGGGAGAAGAAGTTCCAGGGATTCTAGGAATGAACATCATCAGTGAGCTGAAGGAGCTACTCTTACCAGGAGAAGGAACCAGGAGGATGAACTGTCACGAGCACTATACGAAGAATGCTGTGCGGAGTAGAGTATTGGCTCGAGCGGAGAGGCAGAGTCATTCCCTGGGCCCCAGGAGGCATATTGGAAATGTTAAAGTGGGCAGAAAACAGAAGACCATTATTCCTCCGTGGAAAGGGAAGATCCTTGATGAACACCGCTGTGTACCAGAAAATGAGCTGCAGATGATGAGGGAGAAGGGAGGACGAGTTACCTTTCTTCCAGAAAGATGTGATGGGAGACTGCCAGTTCCTGTTCACGTGGCACGCCAAGGGCTGATTCCTGCACATGTCAGAGAAACATCAAGAAATCTTTTCTAAGGATGAGGTGACCAATTATGATGACCAAGTCATCACCATGACAGGCTGAAGATAGCCTGTGAAGTTTCTCTCAATACATCTAAAGACACGGCCCAAAGTAGTAAAAGGACTTATGATCGCAAGTCCAGTGGTGCTCTCATCAGTCCCGGTGACCGTGTAATAGTTCAGAACCATAGACACCGGGGGCGTAATAAAATACAGGACAAGTGGGAGTCAAAGCCCCACATTGTAGTTGCTCACACCAATCCCGAGCTACCAGTTTACACCATTCGGCCTGAACGAGGAGGTCCTGAGAGAGTAGTACACAGGGACCAGTTGAAACATTGCACTCTTAGTCCAGACAGGGACCATAGGAGGCGTAGATCAGTACACTCTGAGGAGGCTGAAACCAGTTGGGAAATGGTTCTAGTCCCACAAACCAAATACAGAGGGGGACAGAGTGGGGCAAACCCAAACCCTAACGAGAATGGCCAGATCCCTCAAACTGACCCAGTATTACCCGAGGATAGGGAAACAGAAAATATGGGTAACGAACCACCAGTTTTAAGGAGGTCCCAGAGGGCTAATAAAGGTGTACTTCCTGTTAGACTTAGAGATACTTATTTTATTGGTTCTATGTAGTGTGTTGATGAATATTGTTATGTATAGTATTAAGAAGTAGATGTGGAGTGTTAACTATGTTAAATGTTCTTTTCGTAATTGTTAATGGGTTTTTAATATAATATGATGTGGATATATGTTGTTGTTATGGGGCCTGGATGTACCGGTGTAACTATTGTGGCTGTGGCAGAATTTTAGCAGGGGGGAATGTAAGGGGACTGTTGCCCCCTTACTAACATTCAGTGGGGGTGTTTTGGCTGCTAGCTCCCAGCACTAAAAGGGGAGGGATTGATGGCAAATCAGGACCCTGAGACTGACAGTCCCCAGGAACAATGGCAAGAGGCCAATGCTCCAGGTCAGCCTGATTGACAGGGCAGGCCGGCTAATCAGGGAGACAGAAGGCCAGTGTGGGTCCCGTCCTCCGTGTGTGAGCAGGAATGTGCCGGAGTCAGACAGAGTGGGGCCGAGCTAAGGAGGAAGCAGGGGCCCAAGCTGAGCTGGAGAACAGAGCCAGGCCAGATCCAGAGGCACAGCCCAGAGAGAGCAGATCCTGTGCTGGGAGCGGAGCTGCAGCCAGAGAGCCAGAGGCACAGCCCAGAGAGAGCAGATCCTGTGCTGGGAGCGGAGCTGCAGCCAGAGAGCCAGAGGCACAGCCCAGAGAGAGCAGATCCTGTGCTGGGAGCGGAGCTGCAGCCAGAGAGCCAGAGGCACATCCCAGGGAGAGCAGATCCTGTGCTGGGAGCAGAGCTGCAGCCAGAGAGCCAGAGTGTGGTGAGCAACTGGGGCCAGCCAAGGGGGGGAACCTTGGTAAAAGGGCCCAGCGCAGAAAGACACTCCAGCCAAGGGTCCATGCAGGCCAGGCTGGGAGGATCTTCTGCCGGGGCTGGCACTGGGAAGAAGGATCCCACCATCCAAAGCCCGGAGGTGTGTGGTCACCACCATTTCAAGTGTCCCACCCACAGCATCCCTGCAGCACAGCCAGGGCCTGAGAAGGAGGCCTGGGGCCTACAAGGAACAGACTGCAAAGTGCTTTGATGTCCAGAGACATTGTTTGTAATGTTCCCTGCCACAGAGCAGGGTGATGTGTTTCATTTATTCTTATTCTTTTCTTTAAATTGATTGTTAAGTAAACAACTTGTATTTGCTTTAAATTGTATGGAATAATCAGTGGGTCAGGGAGGTGCCCAGTGCAGAGAGGGTACCCCGGAGTGGGGACACCTTAGCCCCTGTCCTAGGTGGCCACAGCAGGGTTGGGGGTTGAGCCCCCCAGGAATCCTGGGCCCAGTCTTGTTGGGGCTACGAGAACTCTGCCAAACAGGAGAGTCCTCAAGGGCAGGGAGGCCTCTGGGTAAAGGAAGTGGGAGCGAGGACTCAGATCCTTTCGCTAGCCCACTTCACCGGGGTACACAGAAGCCAGGAAAGTTCCCCACAATAGCGGGACCATTCCCCCGCTTACACAGTGAGTCCACACAGCAGATGGAGCAACTTTCTTTACCAAAGCACACAGACCTGGTCTGTGGCCTGCCATAGGCAGCGCTCCAGCTACACAAAAGCCCACTCTGCGATCACACGAGATATTTTTGTCTTGCACGTGGCACATCAAATATTCCTTGTGCCATCTCATGTTCAGGAAGTGGCAGCAGAACAGAATATCGTCATCACCAACTTGAAGAGCAAAAGCATCCGGGTGGTTTCAGGTGCTCCACCAGTGCATTGTCCTGATCTGCTGCCATCGCCGCAATCCTTCGCTTCACTGTGGTGTCAGAGAGCGGTGTGGCTTTGAGTTGGCTTGCCTCGGTTTCCCCACACATTATCTTTACCATATCAATTGCAGCTGGAAAAATCAAAGTCTCTCCAATGGTGTGAAGCTTCTTGGCCTGTGCAATGAGGTGTCACATTTTAAGAGTGGACAGAGACAGACATGGATCTCTTGAAGTGCACTTGTTGACATGGAAGTTCTTTCCAGAACTGTAAAAATGACCTTGGTGTTCTTTGTGACGGGTTTCCTAGTGTGATTTAAGAGTATGAGGCTTCATGCTTCCGCTAGCTAACTGCAACACATCAGGCACTCCCGCCTTTCTTCATTCTTGACAAAATCCCACTGGTGAAGCCACGCGCAAAGGAAGCCTCATCATATTTGTGAGCAGGTTTCTTACTCTATTGTTTTTCCTTCATAACTGCGGGGTGAGACTCGCTGTTGGAGGCTGAAGCAGAGACTGTGTAAAAACAACTTTACAAAATGTCAGCCTCTGCACAACGTGACTTCGCATGCACCATGTGCTCTTGGCATGGCATCCGTGGAGCAGGTCTGGACACATCTGGGGGCAAACAGCATCATCTCATGGGCCGAATCTAACCCGTGGGATCTGCGGATGGTGCGAGCCCATTTGGGGTTGCGACCCACAGTTTGGGAACTGCTGAGAAAATGCCTCACCCGGTATATTTTTTGACATAGTCCCACGTAAATATTTGGGACCCCCAGTCTCAATCTTTGTTACTTCACAATTCAAAAACAAATTGTTTTTAAACATCTATGGGATCTCAGCTTCAAATAGAACTTTTTAATGCAACAGGAAACATAAACCAACAGTTGTTCTGCAGAAGTTCAATGTTTTTCCCCAAGTCACAAAGGTTGGTGTGAGCCCTGTTTTCTTATTAACCAGGTTTTCCCTCCTCACAGTCCTTGTCTTATTTAAACTGCTAGATTAAAGAAGAGTGCACAAACATAAGCTGTGACAGGTCAGCTCAGTAAAGAGAACCCGGCCTCACCACTCATTGGTCCAAGGGATCTTATCACACAACCTCCCACTCTCTGGTCACACAAACTCGCTGAACTGACTGGCACAAAAATATCTCATCCAAAGGCCTGCTTTCGGACGCTGTCAGTGCCTTTGCTCTGCAATGCGGACGCTCGGTCATTTGAGACGGCTGAAGACGACGCTGGTGCCAGAGTTCCACAGCTGGTGTAAATTACAAGCACCAAATGCAGCTGGGAAGCAGTTACCTAGAATCTATGTGACCCGGCGGATTCCACCGGATGGGATGAAGATCCTGAGCCAGTCAGGGCTGTGAGTATTCCTTTTATGTCCATCCAAAGCCTCCCCTGGGAAAAGAAAGGCAGAGTAAAGCCCACGCCTCGCACACCATTGTCAAACGTTGCAGTCTGTGGAGTAACAATAACGTAAAACTGGAGTAACTGAAAGGAACCCCCTGCCCCAGTATGTCAGTGTCTCTGAAGTCAGTCCAGCTGGGTTGAAGGTGGACTGTAGCACTGAGTGAATCATTAACTTCCAAGGAAGGAGAAGGTGCTAGATTTCCAACAGGTCCATGGTGCATTTCTCGAATGCTTGAGGTTCGTCTGACTCTCCCTCATCTGACTCCCCCAACTAGCTTGAAAGCAGACTCTGAGGCTGAAATCCTGGCTCCACTGAAGTCAATGGAAGCTTTGCCATTGACTTCAGTGCGACCAGGATTTCACCCCAGGTGAGGGGAGAAGTTGTTCGGCATCCATGAATTCATTACACAGAGTCATTTCGTGGGCTTGGACATCTCACTGCGAAGCTGCTGTTTGGGTTTGATACAGATGGAATCTCAAAATTCATAGCAATGTGGCTATTGGGAGCTCAGTTTGCCTTGGCAATGATTCGCCTGCATTGTAAAGCTACTGTTCTGCCATTGAAATCCAGGGAAATGTTACCATAGACTTTAGCAGTAGCCTTTAACCAGGATGCCTGCTGGAATTCACAGGCATCCCAACATGTGTGACTACTGTTGTTTTTATTAGATGTGCTGGGGAAAACAGTACAAAAATGTAAGATTTCAATAAAATTCCTTACATTTAAGCCAATGAAAGGCCAAGGCATTTATAAAGCTCTCTTCTGCAACAATGTCACTTTACAATGTAAAAATCAGACAGTGTTCCAAATGATTGCAAATATAATTTTAATATTCTAACCAAATATACATTTGAAGCCTAGAACCAACAGTCACCTGACTTTACATGACAAATCTCTCTGAAAAAATTAGATATTGTTGGATTTTCTAAAACAAAATATTGAGCTTTGAGAAACCAGGTTAAATGAGGGCAGAAAAAATAGCGAGTCTTAATTAAAGAGCGTTTGATCCAAGTGGGAATTAGATGCTGAATGGATGAATAGGCCGAGTGCCTAATAGGGGAAAGTTAAATAATAAAACAGTCAAAGAGTTAGTTCCGAACTCTGTACAGTTACTCAGCCTTCAGTGGGGTCAAAACCCAGAAGGCCATGAATGGTGACTGGACTGGGTCCACTTGTTCCGGGGCCAGGTCGGCATGAGGCACAAAGATGTCAAAAAACCAGCCCTGAGGCTAGAAATTCCAGCCCTGCGTGGCACCAGAAAGCATTGTCTATGCAAAACGTGAGTGGAGTATGGAAATCCAGGCTGGTTGGAATTTTTGAGTTACAAAATCGGGCGGGGGGGGGGGAGAAGTGGGAAATCAATTTTTTTTTCTGAGCTGGTTGAAGTGTTTTGAAAATTTGAAGTTTTAAAGAAGTTTTTTAATTCAATTTTTTTTAAACTTGAAAAAAGTCACCCTTGTTTGACCAGCTCTGTTGGAACTAGGCACGGTGAGCTAAAGGAGCTATTTAATGAGTATGAACAAGTGCATCCGTAGCGGACACGTGGTGAGATGCTTCTGACAACAGACCTGTTCACATCTATGGGTACAATCTATATGGAGTTTGAACGGCAAGGAGAAAGAGAGACCTCACCGCACAATTCAGCCGGGAACAGGGTAGCAGTGAAGGGAGGTATTTTCAAGACTGCCTAAGTGAGTTAGGAGCACTGTTTGTAGTTCTAGCCAAACCCAGGAATGTCACCGCAGACCCCTGAGTGGCCAGTGGAGTCACTAACACCTGCACATGAAACTTCAGAGGCTGCTACTGCGCTTGCTATTAGAGCATCAGTGGCTGTGGGAGGGGGAGTATTTCTGGGTCTCTTGCTGACCTCTGGGGAGTTCAAACCATTGCCTGACCCATCCCAAGCCCATGACTGGATAGCAGCAGTCATGGCCCTACTCAGTGCTCTGGAGAAAGCAGACGAGGTGCCTCAGAAGAGAGTCAGGCTGAAATCAGGCCACTCCCTTCCCTCCACACACACCAGAGGAGAGCTAAGGGCAATGGGAAGGAGTCCTGGGGAGAGAGCATGGGAAAACTTGAACCTCTAAGTAAACGTGCAAATTTGGCCTGTTGTCACCCCCTCTGAACTGCAGGGACCCTGTAGAATTGTCCAGCCCTGGTTGGCACTAGACAGCTATCTGTGCAGCCGTTCCAGATTGTAAGTGATATTGACATTGGAACGAGCAATATCTGTGATATGTGAGTAAACTTCAATAGTCCCTGGCCCTGCTGATCACTGCGATCACATACCGTGTGCTGCGTCTCATCCTGCCCCAGAGGCGCTCTAGGGTTTAGCACCATTATTCGGGAATGTTTGGGGAAATGAAGCAATTTCTTATCATTCCTGAGAGCCAGAGCCTCGCGGTTCTGGCAAGACAGGCATAATAAGGGCAGGCATGGTGCCATCTCAAACCCACAGGCTCTGCCAATGTCCTGCACTCCTGAGCTGGCTGTAGGGCTGCCCAGCCCGGGGTGCCCCAGTCCCAAGCAGGTGCCAGCCTGCCTGATGGTTTGTCCTGTGGAGGAGAGAGATGTCAGCCATTTCTAACCCATGTCAAGCTGAGGAAGGGACTAAATAGGGCTTTGTCAAAATGTATTTTTCTGCAGAAAATAAAATGTTGTTAGACGTAAGTGTTTCATAATGAAATATTTTTGGGAACGAAACCCAATTGTTCATTTCAAAATTAAGGGGCGCCCCCCCCACACACACACTTCCCAACACTCTTTTCCAACTGCCAGAGGTTGGAAAGAACCCCTGCTTTTTCATGCCACTTTACTGTTATAGTTAAAAAACGATAAGAGTGAAAAGGGGGTTTTCTCCCCACTTCCCTCCTTTTTTCCCTTGGAAATGGGGGGGGGGAAGGGGCCAAACTGCTGGGGAAAACACCCAAAAAGGTTTTTAAGAACAGAATTTTGGAGGGCTTTATAAACCAAATCATTTTGAAGTCAAGTACGTTTTCATTCGGTTTTAAAGTTTCCCATAGGAAATCCTCATTTTTTAGTTAAAACAAATGGATATGGATTCCCCCCGCCCCCCGCAAATCCCCTCCAATCCAAATCCCTCTGAAGCCACTAGAGAGGCTCCCAGCGACTTTAATGAGTGCTAGCCTATATATGGAAATGGTGGGAATTGCCCTGTAATGGGGCGGCCTTACCCTTCCAAGGACCAGGAGGCCTCAGGCAGGCCAGCCAGTCCTGTTCAGTCAGCCCCGCCCATGCCAGATTAGCTGCCTCCCAGCCTAAACGTGCTGGATTAATTGGGGTCAGTTGACAGTCTGAGACATCCGGGCTGAGAAAAGACAGTTGGGTAGAGGAATTGCAGGGGGTGGGTTGTGGAGGGCCGGGAAGGACTCCTGAGAACGTGCCTGAGACTCAGTGCTCTGCTCCCTGACACTTAAATGGAGCCCTCAGGGTGGGCTAGGAAGAGCCCCAGTGGGGAAAGAACTCTTCGGTTGTTTGCATATTTGTGACTCTGGCAGGAGACTGAAATCTGAGAGCCACGTGAACCCTGGGAGAGACTGAAATCTGGCTGAGGAAAACTGAGGCAGGCAGAGCGATAAGTGGCCAGCAGGGACTGCTGCAAGGCAGGCGTGCCCTGCTATGCTGTATGATTTACCATAGACGGGGACGGGGGGAAAGGAAAGTTTGGCACAATTCCCTGGCAGAGATTCCTCCTACTCCTTCCCTTGGAGGGGGCAGGCTTCACCCCAGGCCTTCTCCTAACAGATCAGAGAGCAGCTCGGCCCTCCCCACACTGCCACAGAGCTGGGGTGGTTTGCTAGAGGCACAGGCCTTGGCAGAAGCGCTGGCCTCCTTGGTGCCAGGCTAATAGTGAATGGGGCAGGGTCACGAGTCTGCGTGGCATTGTACAGCTTGCCTCTCCCATACGCTGCTTTGGTTGCTAACGAGGCCGTAGCGATCTAACTAGAGAGGCAGCAGGTGGCCATCAAGGTCAAACTAAAGTTTTTGCCCAAGTCACCACTGTGTGACCGTGGTGCTGGAACGCTTTTTTCAGTGGGGGTGCTGCCTCTCCCTGTGCTGCCTCTCCCCAGAGCTGGGGCCAGGACCGGGCCGTGGCTCCAGGAGGGGACGGGAACGCGGACGGGGTAAGGCAGCTGAGGCTGGGACCACAGCTGGGGATGGGAGCAGAGCTCCGGGGGCGGGTCCTGCAGCTGGGACCCTGGCGTGGGGCCAGGAGCGGAGCTCCAGGTGTGGGGCTGATGGCCGGAACCCCGTGCAAAACCTGGGAGTACTGCAGCACGCCCCACACCCCTAGTTCCCATACCTATGGTGTGACCCTGGTTTTAAGCTGGCGCCGCTACTGGTCTCGGTGGAATTACACTGGTCTAAGAATGATGGAGCAAAGTGAAGAATTGGGCTGTATGTCTTCAGTGCTGTTTTGAATTCACCCCACCCCGCACAAACAGGCATTACCACAGCCCCCTCCTGCGTAAAGAAAGAGGCGTTTCCTCACACTTTTAGTGCAATCACTCACTTTGGCAAATAGGGAGTTAATCGGTTCACTGCCGCTGGTTAATGTGCAGTCTGGAATGACTCAAACCATGAGTATCCACCATGAGATCACACCACTAGAATCTAAAGGACATGGTATTGGTGGTAGGGACCATCTTGTGCTTTTGTGAGTGTATAGCACCTGTACAATGGGGTCCTGGGCCTCGACTGGAGCTCCTTAGCACCCTGCAATAGAAGCACGCTAAGTGATTTCTTCAGTTGCACCCATCCGGTTGGTCTGACTATGAAATTTCTCCTGTCAAAGCTTTAAAACTAAAAATAAGCAGACAGTCATTATCTCTTTTAATAAAGGAAAATTAAAATGCTGCTCCTTAGAACACAATTGCCCAAAGATTTTGGTTGCAGCTAACTAATTACAAAATCCCATGCCTTAAGAAGGATTAAATAAACTGGGCTGGTTAAAATCCCTAATGGAGAAAATATGTTGTTTTCTCCCCTACAGGAAACCTTCGAATTCTTAGACTGTTACTGCAAGATTATTTTTATAACAGCCTAAATACATGTGTTTGCACTTCAGTGAGCACAGACTTTCATCTGCTTAATAGACTCCGAATGTCACAAAACCTGAAACAATGATGCCAATTTATGATCCACATGTAAAATCTCTGGTGGTGCCACCTGCAAAAGGAAACGAATAACTGCTGTGAGCGGGGTATGATGCTCTAGATGACTGAGCAATGCAAAACTGAGACTGATGACAGGCACCAAACCCTCAACACAAAATTAAATTCAAAACCTGGCCTCTGGCTGGGCCGGTGACCTAGCCAGGAGGGGAATATGCTTCTGTCTAGGATAACTGGGTTCTGCATTCTTGCTCTTACTGCAGGGATTAAGGGCCAAACTCATCCCTGGAGTAAGTGCACTGGCTCCTGTGGAGTCACACTAGGAAGGAATGTGGCCTCTCAGATGGAGAGTGGGGTTAGTCAATTCTTGTAGCAGTTAAGCACAATACAATAATGACAGAATCATAGAAGATCAGGGTTGGAAGGGACCTCAGGAGGTCATCTTGTCCAACCCCCTGTTCAAAGCAGGACCCGGTGTAATTCTGGAGTAACCCCAGCAAAGCTAATGGATTTACATGCATAAAGTGACCACACATCTCAGTTTCACTGAGCTCATCCTGTTTGTCCATATGAAGCGTCCCAGCAAAACTGACATCACCCTCCACAGCATTGTCTTTTTATACCTTTCCCACTTGTGTTACTGAATGAAGTCCCTCTTTCAACGCATAGGGACACAGACTCTGCTTCCAGTCCCGCTGGAATGCTGGACCGAACCCAAGGAAGTTAGTAGAGTTACGCTGTATTTACACCCAAATAACTGAGAGGACAATTGTCCCAGGAGGACCATAGAACTGGTTACAGTACAATGACAGGAAGCCTTTCGCTAGAGACCATTCAAGATTTGACACCAAACACTGCAGTGGTAACGGTAGCTCTTCTGGAATTGCCTCATGTGCAAATTAGGTATCTGATAAACCCAGACTTTTAATTTTAGTGGTTCTCTTCATTTTCTGATCCTGTTTGGAGAAATAGATATTGCTTGCCCTGAAAAAATAATTCACAAGTAGCACACACCAAACAGATACTTAGCACTTCTGAGACACGTTCTCCTTTCTAAAGGGCTCCTTTGTAACTTGGCACAGAGCTCGCTGGTCCAAGAGCAGGCCAGAGAACACGCTGTGCCTCTAAGAGCCATTGCTTCCTGCCCTGCTCTCCCCTGGATCTAGGATGTTCTAGAGTAAAACATCACCGCAGGTTACCCTCGCCCAGTCCGCGGGCCCAGCCAGCTGCTCTGATTTTTAAACAAGGTGAGTACCCAGGTCTCCTCTCAGTCTCCCTCTAGCATCTTGCTCACAGGGGTAGTTGGGAGACTAGCCAGACATTGTCTGGCGCTGCAATCAGAGCAGGAGAGCAAGGGGGCTTTGCTGCCTGGTAAGGGTTGTAGCAGACTAGCCTTGTGGGCTTTACAAGCCACAGCCACGGCCCTGATACCTTTCCCCATCTCTCTTCTTGCAGCTGCAGCATTGAGCAGTGGGATTCGGATGAGCCCGTGCCACGCTCGGAACTCCTGGCGAAGGTTGCTGGGATTCGAGGTCTGTATTGCCTCCTGACAGAGAAGATAGATGCCGAAGTGCTGGATGCAGCAGGTAGGGCATTGAATGCTGCAGAAGTACTTTGAACTTGTCGGTATGAGATGCCCCCAAATGATCATGCATTCATGTCCACTCATGCTAGCGTGTTCCCATTTTACATTATTGATGGTCAGGTGTGGAAGCTCAGCAGCTGAAATGGGCTTTGAAGGGGCCCTTCTACTTCCCAGTGTGTACAGATAAAGAGGCATCTATGCTGGAATCAGTCCATGAGGCAGGTTTCTTTCTGAGTGGCCATTTCTGTGATTTGAATTAGGGTTCTGCATGCACCCTGCTATTTGACCGGGGGGTAGCCGGGGGTCTGTTTGGGTAGCTGAAGAATTATTTTTAAAATCACTTAAAGAATGAGGATCTTGTTGTAATCCAATGCTATGAGCTAAAGGAGTAAATTCATTAGCAAGTAGCAGTAGTAGGCTTTTATCCTCCGTTGCAAGAATCTGATGCAGCTTATCCTCTGAGGAGCGCTGCACAGGTATAACACAGTGGGAATGTGAGACAGCCATCTGCAGAACATGGTGTGCCGAGGGGACAGGGAGGGTACGACGGAGCTAAGATAAGCACCCATGCCCTAGCCAGTGGTCACTGTAGTGGTTGTTTGCAGGAGGAGTAATGGAAGGTTACCAGAACTATAGGGCTGGAAAGGACCTCAAGAAGTCATCAAGTCCAGCCCCTTGCTCTGAGTCTGGACCAAGTACACCTAGACCAGTCCTAACGGGTGTTTGTCTCACCTGTTCTTCAAAACGTCCAGTGATGGGGATGCCACAGCCTCCCTTGGAGGACTACTCTTGAGCTGAACTACCCTTAGAGTTAGAAAGTTTTTCCTGGTATCTAACCTAAATCTCCTTTGCTGCAGATTAAGCCCATGGCTTCTTGTCCTATCTTCAGTGGACATGGAGAACAATTGATCCCCATCCTCTTTGCAACCGCCCTTATCATAGCTGAAAACTATCAGATCCCCACTCAGTTTTCTCAAGACTCAAGCTATTGAATGTGTGCAGTAGTAGATCTCACCTAGCTCTCACCGAGCATGGAGCTGAGGCTGCCAAGGTTGTTACACAATCAAGCTCTGGTTGGATGTGAACATCAATCCATTTGTTCTCTCCTCCAACCACAGGGCCCAGCCTGCAGGTGGTCAGCACGATGTCAGTGGGCTATGATCACGTGTCTCTGGAGGAGCTGAAGAAGAGGTACAATGTGCTGTTGTGGTTTAGTCACAAGCTGTACAAATGCAAGAGTCACCACAGTCCCGTCTCCCAAGAAGGGAAATGGGGGTAGTTTAAAGGTCTGTCTGCCCTTGGGCTGGCTCAGGAGCTCCTTGTTACTTTGGAATCCCAGTCACTCCCTTCTTTGTTAGGAGCATGGTGCTATCCATCAAGATTATAAACGATGCCAAAGCAGACATCACGGAAACCCTCTTGTTTAGCACTAACTTCTATCACCATCCCCACTCTTCCTGGCCGTGTCAGCAAGACAGCCAAGGAGGTACTGGGTTTGGGGGCTGATGTCTCAGCGAGGTCAGCAATAGGAAGTTAGCAAGGAGAGCAGCTGTGCAGTCCCTGGTCTTTGTAGAATGAAGAACCTCAGTCCCAGATCTGACCCCTTTCTCGTTTGTTTGTCTCTCATACTTAGGTGACCTCCGTGTCTTTGTGACCTCTCCTATCTCCTGAAGGGGAATTCACTGCTAGTTCCCCAGGCGCTCCAGCCCCTTCTTGAAGGTTAAATAGACTGGCACCTTGCAGGAGCAACAAATGTGTTTTACAAGAGAAAGTACCAGTCAGTGTGTGATTATCTAATGCACAAAAATGAACAACGAGCCACATTAATACTATTATCTTAAACAGAACTGCACAGCATCTGCTTCTTCACAGTCAGCCACCCCACCCACCCCGTCCCTGTTTGGAATCCCTAGCCTCACCTTTTCCCTGCCATGATGCCAATCCCCAATCGCCTCAAGTGGCCCTTCTTAGGGTTTTTTTTTAATGCAGTTGCAACGTTCCCTGGAAAAACCCAATTCCTGAAACAGAGTCAATAGGAGTCAATAGATGCCTCACCCCAGTGTTGAGTTATATTTAAACCCCGAAATCTCCTCAGGTGGAATGACTAGAAGGCCTCCATTTTCAGAAGCAGCTAATGATTTTGGGTATCTGTCTTGACACGTTGGGGGGAGGGGAGGGATCAGTTTTCAGAAACCGTGGAGCACTCACTCTCTGGTAATCAGCCCCCTGGAGATGTCTCAAGTGTGGCCTGGAAAAAAAGAATACCAAAATTTGGCTCAGTGGTGATCCCAGCTATAATGCTCAAAGTTCACCAAAATATTTTTGTATACAATGTAGAGGCTCAATGACTTTCAGCGAGTTTCCCGTCCATCGCGAACCCCCAACAAGATGTGCTGGGTTTTCATACTGAACTTTGGCACAGCTCTAATCATAGCTTCAATCCAAGACCTTTCTGTAAGTCTAGAGAAACATTTATTTCTGAGGACATGTGGCATAACCTTCGTATCCTAATCGTCTGGAAACACTTCAGATGCGACCGTTTCTACACTGAGAAGACTCCAGTGATGTGATGGTGTATTTGTTATTTGTGTTCCTTGATGCAGAGGAATCAGATTAGGATACACACCAGACGTATTGACTGAAGCAGTTGCTGAACTGACAGTTGCTCTTCTTCTGGCAACCTCCCGTCGACTGTTAGAAGCTGCGCATGAAGCTAAGAAGTAATTATTTTTGTCTTTATTCAAACTACCTCGTGAAAAACGTTTATGTTGAGTAGGTTGGTAGGAGGTGAAAGACCAATGTTTTGATGAGTAAACAACCAAAAGCTGGGGACTTAGACAAGTATTTTAGGAGCATATTCTCCTCTCTGTGATTAGCAGTTTTATAGATGATACTTCACATGACCTGAGATGAGAAAATATAGCCTATGGGTATGACTGCGCCATTCCTCTGGGTAGGGCGCCGCGCCCGAGCGTTAGGGTTCCTATGGGTAGGGCACTTGGAGCTAGGGTTCGGGTTCCTATAGGTAGGGCTGCACACCCTAGAGTTAGGATTCCTAAGAGTTCGGCACTTGGAGATAGGGTTAGGGTTCCTATGGGTATGGCTTCCCGCCCTAGGGATAGAGTTCCTATGAGAAGGGCAACCCGCCCTATGATTAGGGTTCCTATGGGTAGGGCACGTGGAGCTAGAGTTAGGATTCCTATGGGTAAGACTTCCCGCCGTAGGGTTAGGGTTCATAAGGGTAGGGAACTCGGAGCTAGGGTTAGGGTTCCTATGGATAGGGGACTTGGAGCTACGGATAGGGTTCCTATGGATAGGGGACTTGGAGCTAGGGATAGGGTTCCTATGGGTACGGAACGTGGAGCTAGGGTTAGCGTTCCTATGGGTAGGGGACTTGGAGCTAGGGTTAGGGTTCCTATGGGTAGGGAACGTGGACCTACGGGTTAGCGTTCCTATGGTTCGGGACTTAGAGCTAGGGTTAGGGATCCTACGGGTTGGGAACGTGGAGCTAGGGTTAGGGTTCCTATGGGTAGGGGACTTGGAGCTAGGGTTAGGGTTCCTATGGGTAGGTCTTCCCGACCTAGGGTTAGGGTTCCTATGGGTAGGGGACTTGGAGCTAGGCTTAGGGTTCCTCTGGGTAGGGGATGTGGAGCTAGGGTAAGTGTTCCTATGGGTAGGGAACGTGGAGCTAGGATTAGGGTTCCTATGGTTAGGGAACGTGGAGCTAGGGTTAGGGTTCCTATGGGTAGGGGACTTGGAGCTAGGGTTAGGGTTCCTATGGGTAGGGGACAAGGAGCTAGGGTTAGGGTTCCTATGGGTAGAGGACTTGAAGCTAGTGTTAGGGTTCCTATGGGTAGGGAACGTGGAGCTAGGGTTAGGGTTCCTATCGGTAGGTCTTCCCGCCCTAGGCTTAGAGTTCATATGGGTAGGGAACGTGGAGCTAGGGTTAGGGTTCCTATGGGTAGAGGATTTGGAGCTAGGGTTAGGGTTCCTGTGGGTCGGGAACGTGGAGCTAGGGTTAGAGTTCCTATGGGTAGAGGACTTGCAGCTAGTGTTAGGGTTCCTATGGGTAGGGAACGTGGAGCTAGGGTTAGGGTTCCTATGGGTAGGTCTTCCCACTCTAGGGCTAGGGTTCCTATGGGTAGGGAACTTGGAGCTAGGGTTCGGGTTCCTATGGGTAGGGAACGTGGAGCTAGGGTTAGGGTTCCTACGGTTCGGGACTTAGAGCTAGGTTTAAAGTTCCTGTGGGTCGGGAATGTGGAGCTAGGGTTAGGGTTCCTATGGGTAGGGGACTTGGAGCTAGGGTTAGGGTTCCTATGGGTAGGGGACTTGGAGCTAGGGTTAGAGTTCCTATGGGTAGGGAACGTGGAGCAAGGGTTGGGGTTCCTACAGTTTGGGACTTGGAGCTAGGGTTATGATTCCTATGGATCGGGAACGTGGAGCTAGGGTTGGAGTTACTATGGTTAGGGGACTTAGAGCTAGGGTAAGGGTTCCTATGGATCGGGAACGTGGAGCTAGGGTAAGGGTTCCTATGGCTAGGGGCCTTGGAGCTAGGGTTAGGGTTCCTATGGCTAGGGGCCTTGGAGCTAGGGTTAGGGTTCCTGTGGGTAGGGAACATAGAGGTAGGGTTAGGGTTCCTACGCTTCCGGACTTAGAGCTAGGGTTAGAGATACTGTGGGTCAGGAACGTGGAGCTAGGGTTAGAGTTCCTATGGGTAGAGGACTTGCAGCTAGGGTTAGGGTTCCTATGGGAAGGGTACTTGGAGCTAAGGTTAGGGTTCCTATGTGTAGGTCTTCCTGTTCTAGGGCTAGGGTTCCTATGGATAGGGGACCTCTAGGTAGGGTTAGGGTTCCTATGGGTAGGGGACGTGGAGCTAGGGTTAGGGATCCTATGGGTAGGGGATTTGGAGCTAGGGTTAGGGTTCCTATGGGTAGGGAACATGGAGCTAGGGTTAGGGTTCATATGGGTAGGTCTTCCCACCCTAGGGTTAGGGTTCTTATCCGTAGGGGACTTGGAGCTTGTTTTAGGGTTCCTATGGGTAGTGGACTAGGAGCTAGGGTTAGGGTTCCTATGGGTAGGTCTTCCCGCCCTAGGGTTAGGATTCCTATGGGTAGGGGACTTGGAACTAGGGTTAGGGCTCCTATGGGTAGATCTTTCCTCCCTACTGTTAGGGTTCCCATGGGTAGGGGACTTGGAGCTAGGGTTAGGGTTCCTATGGGTAGGGGATTTGGAGCTAGGGTTAGGGTTCCTATGGGTAGGTCTTCCCGCCCTAGGGTTAGGGTTCCTATGGTTCGGGACTTAGAGCTAGGGTTAAAGTTCCTGTGGGTTGGGAATGTGGAGCTAGGGTTAGAGTTCCTATGGGTAGAGGACTTGCAGCTAGGGTTAGGGTTCCTGTGGGTCGGGAACGTGGAGTTAGGGTTAGGGTTCCTATGGGTAGGGATCGTGGAGCTAGGGTTAGGGTTCCTATTGGTATGGGACTTTGAGCTAGGGTTAGGGTTCCTATGGGTAGGTCTTCCCACCCTAGGGTTAGGGTTCCGCTGGGTAGGTGACTTGGAGCTAGGGTTTGGTTTCCTATGGGTAGGGAACGTGGACCTAGGGTTAGGGTTCCTATGGGTAATGGACGTGGAGCTAGGTTTAGGGTTCCTATGGGTAGGGGACTTGGAGCTAGGGTTAGTGTTCCTATGGGTAGGTCTACCAGCCGTAGGGTTAGGGTTCCTATGGGTAGGGGCTTGGAGCTAGGCTTAGGGTTCCTATGGGTAGTGAACAAGGAGCTAGGGTTAGGGTTCCTATGGGTAGCGAACAAGCAGCTAGGGTTAGGGTTCCTACGGTTAGATCTTCCGGCCCTAGGGTTAGGGTTCCTATGGGTAGGGAACGCGGAGCTAGGGTTAGAGTTCCTATGGGTAAGTCTTGCTGCCCTAGGGTTAGGGTTCCTATAGGTAGGAGACTTGGTGCTAGGGTTAGGGTTCCTGTGGATAGGGAAGGTGGAGTTAGGGTTAGGGTTCCTATGGGTAGGGGAATTGGAGCTAGGGTTAGGGTTCCTATGGTTAGGGAACGTGGATCTAGGGTTAGGGTTCCTATGGGTAGGGGACTTGGAGCTAGGTTTAGGGTTCCTATGGGTAGGTCTTCCTGCCCTAGTGTTAGGGATCCAATGTGTAGGGTTCTTGGAGCTAGGGTTAGGGTTCCTGTAGGCAGGGGATTAGGAGCTAGGGTTAGAGTTCCTATGAGTAGGTCTTCCCTCCCTAGGTTTAGGGTTCCTATGGTTAGGGGACTTGGAACTATGGTTAGGGTTCCTATCGGTAGGGGACTTAGAGCTAGGGTTAGGGTTCCTATGGGTAGGTCTATCCGCCCTAGCTTTAGGCTTCCTATGGGTAGGGATCTTGGAGCTCGGGTTAGGGTTCCTATGGGTAGGTCTACCTGCCCTAGCTTTAGGCTTCCTATGGGTAGGGGACTTGGAACTACGGTTAGGGTTCCTATGGGTAGGTCTTCCCGCCCTAGGGTTAGGGTTTCCTATGGGTAGGGGACTTGAAGCTAGGGTTAGCGTTCCTATGGATAGGTCTTCCCGCCCTAGAATTAGGGTTCCTATGGGCAGGGGAATTGGAACTAGGGTTAGGGATCCCATCGGTAGGGGACTTGGAGCTAGGGTTAGGGTTCCTATGGGTCGGTCTTCCCGCCATAGGGTTAGGTTTCCTATGGGTAGGGAACGTGTAGCTAAGGTTAGGTTTCCTTTGGGTAGGGGACTTGGAGCTAGAGTTTGGGTTCCTATGGGTAGGTCTTCCTGCCCTAGGGTTCGAGTTCCTATGGGTAGGAGACTTGGAGCTAGGATTACTGTTCCTATGGGTAGGTCTTCCCGCCCTAGAGTTAGGCTTCCTATGGGGAGGGGACTTGGAACTACGGTTAGGGTTCCTATGGGTAGGTCTTCCCGCCGTAGAGTTAGGCTTCCTATGGGTAGGGGACTTGAAGCTAGGGTTAGGCTTCCTATGGGCAGGGGACTTGTAGCTATGGTTAGAGTTCCTATGGGTAGGCCTTCCCGCCGTAGGGTTAGTGTTCCTATGGGTCGGGGGCTTGGAAATAGGGTTAGGGTTCCTATGGTTAGGGGACTCGAAGCTAGGGTTAGGGTTCCTATGGGTACATCTTCCCTCCCTAGGGTTACGGTTCCAATGGGTAGGGGACTTGGAGCTACGGTTAGGGTTCCTATGGGTAGGAAACGTAGAGCTAGAGTTAGGGTTCCTATCGGTAGATCTTCCCGCCCTAGTGTTAGGGTTCTTATGGGTAGAGAATGTGGAGCTAGGTTTAGGGTACCTATGGGTAGGGGACTTGGAGCTAGGGTTAGTGGTCCTATGGGTAGGTCTACCAGCCCTAGGGATAGGGTGCCTATGGGTAGGGGACTTGGAGCTAGGGTTAGGGATCCTATGGGTAGGAGACTTGGAGCTAGGTTAAGGGTTCCTATGGGTAGGGGCATGTAGCTAGGCTTAGGGTTCCTATGGGTAGCGAACAAGGAGCTAGGGTTCGGGTTCCTATGGGTAGCGAACAAGGAGCTAGTGTTACGGGTTCCTATACGTAGTGGACTTGGAGCTAGGGTTAGGGTTCCTACAGTTAGATCTTCCGGACCTAGGATTAGGGTTCCTATGGGTAGGGGAATTGGAGCTAGGGTTAGGGTTCCTATGGTTAGGTGTTCCTGCCCTAGGGTTAGGGTTCCTATGGGTAGGGAACATGGAGCTAGTGTTAGGGATCCTTTGGGTACGGGACTTGAAGCTAGGGTTAGGGTTCCTATGGGTAGGGAATGTGGAGCTAAGGTTAGGGTTCCTGTGGGTAAGTCTTCGTGCCCTAGGGTTAGGGTTCCTATGGGTAGAGGACTTGGAACTAGGGTTAGGTATTCTTTCGGTAGGGGACTTGGAGCTAGGGTTAGTGTTCCTATGTGTAGGGGACTTGGAGCTAGGGTTAGTGTTCCTATGGGTAGGTCTACCCGCCCTAGGGTTAGGTTTCCTATAGGTAAGAACTTGGAGCTAGGGTTAGGGATCCTATGGGTAGATCTTCCCACCCAAGGGTTAGTGTTCCTATGGGTAAGGGTCTTGGAGCTAGGGTTAGGGTTCCTATGTGTAGCGAACATGGAGCTAGGGTTAGGGTTCCTATGTGTAGTGGACTTGGAGCTAGTGTTAGGGTTCCTATGGGTAGGTCTTCCCGCTGTAGGGTTAGGATTCCTATGGGTAAGGAACGTGGAGCTAGGGTTAGGGTTCCTTTGGGTAGGGGACTTGGAGCTAGAGTTTGGGTTCCTATGGGTAGGTCTTCCCACCCTAGGGTTCGGGTTCCTATGGGTAGGAGACTTGGAGCTAGGATTAGTGTTCCTATTGATAGGTCTTCCCACCCTAGAGTTAGGGTTTCTATGGCTAGGGGTCTTGGTGCTAGGGTTAGGTTTCGTATGGGTAGGTCTTCCCGCCCTAGCTTTAGGGTTCCTATGGTTAGGGGACTTGGAACTACAGTTAGGGTTCCTATGGGTACATCTTCCCTCCCTAGGGTTAGGGTTCCAATGGGTAGGGGACTTGGAGCTACGGTTAGGGTTTGTATGGGTAGGGGACTTGGAGCTAAGGTTAGGGATCCAATGGGTAGGGGACTTTGAGCTAGGTTAAGGGTTCCTATGGGTAGCGGCTTGGAGCTAGGCTTATGGTTCCTATGGGTAGCGAACAAGGAGCTAGTGTTACGGGTTCCTATACGTAGTGGACTTGGAGCTAGGGTTAGGGTTCCTACAGTTAGATCTTCCGGCCCTAGGGTTAGGTGTCCTATGGGTAGGGGACTTGGAGCTAGTGTTAGGGAACCTTTGGGTACGGGACTTGGAGCTAGGGTTAGGGTCCCTATGGGTAGGGAACTTGGAGCTAGGGTTAGTGTTCCTATGGGTAGGTCTACCCGCCCCAGATTTAGGGTTCCTATCGGTAGGGGACTAGGAGCTTGGGTTAGGTTTCCTATGGGTAGGTCTTCCCGCCCTAGCTTTAGGCTTCCTATGGGTAGGGGACTTGGAACTACGGTTAGGGTTCCTATGGGTAGGTCTTCCCGCCCTAGGGTTAGGGTTTCCTATGGGTAGGGGACTTCGAGCTAGGGTTAGGGATCCTTTGGGTAGGGAACGTGGAGCTAGGATTAGGGTTCCTATGGTTAGGGAACGTGGAGCTAGGGTTAGGGTTCCTATGGGTAGGGGACTTGGAGCTAGGGTTAGGGATCCTTTGGGTAGGGTACTTGGAGCTAGAGTTAGGGTTCCTATGGGTAGGTCTTCCCGACCTAGGGTTAGGGTTCCTATGGGTAGGGGACTTGGAGCTAGGCTTAGGGTTCCTCTGGGTAGGGGATGTGGAGCTAGGGTTAGGGTTCCTATGGTTAGGGAACGTGGAGCTAGGGTTAGGGTTCCTATGGGTAGAGGACTTGCAGCTAGTGTTAGGGTTCCTATGGGTAGGGAACGTGGAGCTAGGGTTAGGGTTCCTATCGGTAGGTCTTCCTGCCCTAGTGTTAGGGTTCATATGGGTAGGGAACGTGGTGCTAGGGTTAGGGATCCTATGGGTAGCGGACTTGGAGCTAGGATTAGGATTCCTATGGGTAGCGGACTTGGAGCTAGGATTAGGATTCCTATGGGTAATGGAATGGGTAGGTCTTCCCGCCCTAGCTTTAGGCTTCCTATGGGTAGGGGACTTGGAACTATGGTTAGGGTTCCTATGGGTAGGTCTTCCCGCCCTAGGGTTAGGGTTTCCTATGGGTAGGGGACTTGGAGCTAGGGTTAGGGATCCTTTGGGTACGGGACTTGAAGCTAGGGTTAGGGTTCCTATGGGTAGGGAATGTGGAGCTAAGGTTAGGGTTCCTATGGGTAAGTCTTCCCACTCTAGGGTTAGGGTTCCTATGGGTAGAGGACTTGGAGATAGGGTTAGGTATTCTTTCGGTAGGGGACTTGGAGCTAGGTTTAGGGTTCCTAAGTGTAGGGGACTTGGAGCTAGGGTTAGGGTTCCTATGGGTAGATCTTCCCGCCCAAGGGTTAGTGTTCCTATGGGTAAGGGTCTTGGAGCTAGGGTTAGGGTTCCGCTGGGTAGGGGACTTAGAGCTAGGGTTAGGGTTCCTATGGGTAGGGGACTTGGAGCTAGTGTTAGGTTTCCTATGGGTAAATCTTCCATCCCTAGGGTTAGGGATCCTATGGGTAGGGGACTTGGAGCTAGGGTTAGGGTTCCTGTAGGCAGGGGACTAGGAGCTAGGGTTAGAGTTCCTATGAGTAGGTCTTCCCGCCCTAGGTTTAGGGTTCCTGTGGTTAGGGGAGTTGGAACTATGGTTAGGGTTCCTATCGGTAGGGGACTTGGAGCTAGGGTTAGGTGTCCTATGGGTAGTGGACTTGGAGCTAGGGTTAGGGTTCCTACAGTTAGATCTTCCGGCCCTAGGGTTAGGTGTCCTATGGGTAGGGGACTTGGAGCTAGTGTTAGGGAACCTTTGGGTACGGGACTTGGAGCTAGGGTTAGGGTCCCTATGGGTAGGGAACTTGGAGCTAGGGTTAGTGTTCCTATGGGTAGGTCTACCCGCCCCAGATTTAGGGTTCCTATCGGTAGGGGACTAGGAGCTTGGGTTAGGTTTCTTATGGGTAGGTCTTCCCGCCCTAGCTTTAGGCTTCCTATGGGTAGGGGACTTGGAACTACGGTTAGGGTTCCTATGGGTAGGTCTTCCCGCCCTAGGGTTAGGGTTTCCTATGGGTAGGGGACTTCGAGCTAGGGTTAGGGATCCTTTGGGTAGGGGTCTTGGAGCTAGGGTTAGGGTTCCCAAGGTTAGGGAACGTGGAGCTAGGGTTAGCGTTCCTATGGGTAGGTCTTCCCGCCCTAGAATTAGGGTTCCTATGGGCAGGGGAATTGGAGCTAGGGTTAGGGATCCCATGGGTAGGGGACTTGGAGCTAGGGTTAGGATTCCTATGCGTAGTGGACTTGGAGCTAGTGTTAGGGTTCCTATGGGTAGGGCACTTGGAGCTAGGGTTAGTGTTCCTATGGGTAGGTCTTCCTGCCCTAGCTTTAGGGTTCCTATGGTTAGGGGACTTGGAACTACAGTTAGGGTTCCTATGGGTAGGTCTTCCCGCCGTAGAGTTCGGGTTCCTATGGGTAGGAGACTTGGAGCTAGGGTTAGGGTTCCTATGGGTAGGGGACTTGGAGCTACGGTGACGGTTCCTATGGGTAGGGAACGTGGATCTAGGATTAGGGTTCCAATGGGTAGGTCTTCCCGCCCTACGGTTAGGGTTCCTATGGGTCGTGGGCTTGGAGACAGGGTTAGGGTTCCTAAGGTTAGGGGACTCGAAACTAGGGTTAGGGTTCCTATGGGCAGGGGACTTGTAGCTATGGTTAGAGTTCCTATGGGTAGGCCTTCCCACCGTAGGGTTAGTGTTCCTATGGGTCAGGGGCTTGGAAATAGGGTTAGGGTTCCTATGGTTAGGGGACTCGAAGCTATGGTTAGGGTTCCTATGGGTACATCTTCCCTCCCTAGGGTTAGGGTTCCAATGGGTACGGGACTTGGTGCTAGGGTTAGGTTTCGTATGGGTAGGTCTTCCCGCCCTAGCTTTAGGGTTCCTATGGTTAGGGGACTTGGAACTACAGTTAGGGTTCCTATGGGTAGGTCTTCCCGCTGTAGAGTTAAGGTTCCTATGGGTAGGGGACTTGGAGCTAGTATTATGGTTCCTATGTGTAGGTCTTCCAGCCCTAGGGTTAGGGTTCCTATGGGTAGGGAACTTAAGCTAGGGTTAGGATTCATATGGGTAGGTCTTCCCACCCTTAGGTTAAGGTTTCTATGGGTAGGGAACGTGCAGCTAGGGTTAGGGTTCCTATGGGTAGGGAACATAGAGCTAGGGTTAGGGTTCCTATGGGTAGGGAATGTGGAGCTAGGTTTAGGGTTCCTAAGTTTAGGTCTTCCCGCACTAGGGTTAGGGTTCCTATGGGTAGGGGACTTGGAGCTAGGGTTAGGGTTCCTATGGGTAGGTCTTCCTGCCCTAGGGTAAGGGTTTCTATGGTTAGGGAACGTGTAGCTAGGGTTAGGGTTCCTGTGGGTAAGGGTCTTAGAGCTAGGGTTATGGTTCCTATGGGTAGGGGACTTGTTGCTAGGGTTAGGGTTCCTATGGGTAGAGATCGTGGAGGTAGGGTTAGGGTTCCTATGGGTAGGTCTTCCCCCCCTAGAGTCAGGGTTCCTATGGGTAGGGGACTTGGAGCTACGGTTAGGGTTTCTATGGTTAGGGAACGTGTAGCTAGGGTTAGGGTTCCTGTGGGTAAGGGTCTTAGAGCTAGGGTTATGGTTCCTGTGGGTAGGGGACGTGGAGCTAGGGTTAGGGTTCCTATGGGTAGCTCTTCCCGCCCTAGGGTTGGGGTTCCTATGGGTAGGAGACATGGAGCTAGGGTTAGGGTTCCTATGGGTAGGTCTTCCTGTCCTCGGGTTAGGGTTCCTTTCGGTAGTAGACTTGGAGCTAGGGTGAGGGTTCCTATGGATAGGGAAAGTGGAGCTAGTGTTAGGGTTCCTATGGGTAGGGAACGTGGAACTACGGTTAGGATTCCTATGGGTAGGGTACTTGAAGCTAGGGTTAGGGTTCCTATGGGTAGGGGATTTGGAGCTAGGGTTTGGGTTCCTATGAGTAGGGCACTTGGAGCTAGGGTTAGGGTTCCTATGGGTAGGGGACTTGGAGCATGGGTTAGGGTTCCTCTGGGTAGGGAACGTGGAGCTAGGTTTAGGGTTCCTATGGGTAGGGAACATGGAGCTAGGGTTAGGGTTCCTATGTGTAGTGGACTGGGAGCTAGGGTTAGGGTTCTTATGATTAGGGAACCTGGAGCTAGGGTTAGGGAAACTATGGGTATGGGACTTGGAGTTAGGGTTAGGGTTCCTATGGGTATGGGACTTGGAGCTATGGTTAGGGTTCCTATGGGTACGTCTTCCCGCCTTAGGGTTAGGGTTCCTGTGAGTAGGGAACGTGGAGCTAGGCTTAGGGTTCCTATGGGTAGGGGACTTGAAGGCTAGGGTTAGGGATCCTTTGGGTAGGGGACTTGGAGCTAGGGTTAGGGTTCCTATGGGTAGGGGACCTGTTGCTAGGGTTAGGGTTCCTATGGGTAGGGGACTTGTTGCTAGGGTTAGGGTTCCTATGGGTAGGGATCGTGGAGGTAGGGTTAGGGTTCCTATGGGTAGGTCTTCCCCCCCTAGAGTCAGGGTTCCTATGGGTAGGGGACTTGGAGCTACGGTTAGGGTTCCTATGGGTAGTAGACTTGTAGCTAGGGTTAGGGTTCCTATGGGTAGGGAATGTGGAGCTAGAGTTAGGGTTCCTATGGTTAGGGGACTTGGAGCTAGGGTTAGGGTTCCTATGGCTAGGGGACTTTGAGCTAGGTTTAGGGTTCCTATGGGTAGGGGACTTGGAGCTAGCGTTAGGGTTCTTAGGGGTAGGGGACTTTGAGCTAGGATTATGGTTCCTATGTGTAGGTCTTATATAAATCCATGGTACACCCACATCTCGAATACTGTGTACAGATGTGGTCTCCTCACCTCAAAAAAGATATTCTTGCACTAGAAAAGGTTCAGAAAAGGGCAACTGAAATGATTAGGGGTTTAGAGAGGGTCGCATACGAGGAAAGATTAAAGAGGCTAGGACTCTTCAGCTTGGAAAAGAGAAGACTAAGGGGGGACATGATAGAGGTATATGAAATCATGAGTGATGTTGAGGAAGTGGATAAGGAAAAGTTATTTACTTATTCCCATAATACAAGAACTAGCTGTCACCAAATGAAATTATTAGGCAGCAGGTTTAAAACAAATAAAAGGAAGTTCTTCTTCACGCAGCGCACAGTCAACTTGTGGAACTCCTTACCTGAGGAGGTTGTGAAGGCTAGAACTATAACAATGTTTAAAAGGGGACTGGATAAATTCATGGTGGCTAAGTCCATAAATGGCTATTAGCCAGGATGGGTACGAATGGTGTCCCTAGCCTCTGTTCGTCAGAGAATGGAGATGGATGGCAGGAGAGAGATCACTTGATCATTGCCTGTTAGGTTCACTCCCTCTGGGGCACCTGGCATTGGCCACTGTCGGTAGACAGATACTGGGCTAGATGGACCTTTGGTCTGACCCGGTACGGCCTTTCTTATGTTCTTATGTTCTTATGTCTTCCAGCCCTAGGGTTAGGGTTCCTATGGGTAGGGGACTTGGAGCTAGGGTTACGGTTCCTATGGGTAGGGAACGTGGAGCTAGGGTTAGGATTCCTATGGGTAGGTCTTCCCACCCTAAGGTTAAGCTTTCTATGGGTAGGGAACGTGCAGCTAGGGTTAGGGTTCCTAGGGGTAGGTGACTTGGAGCTAGGGTTAGGGTTCCTATTGGTAGGGAACGTGGAGCTAGGGTTAGGGTTCCTATGGGTAGGGGACTTGGAGCTAGGGTTAGGGTTCCTATGGGTACGCAACGTGGAGATAGGGTCAGGGTTTGTATGCGTAGGGGACTTGGGGCTTGGGTTAGGGGTCCTATGGGTAGGGGACATGGAGCTAGGGTTAGGGTTCCTATGGGTAGGGAACGTGGAGCTAGGTTTAGGGTTCCTAAGGGTAGGTCTTCCCGCACTAGGGTTCGGGTTCCTATGGGTAGGTCTTCCTGCCCTAGGGTTAGGGTTCCCATGGGTAGGGGACTTCGAGGTAGGGTTAGGCTCCCTATGGGTAGGGAACATGTAGCTGGGGATTAGGGTTCCTATGCGTTGGGGACTTGGAGCTAGGGTTAGGGTTCCTATGGGTAGGGGACTTGGAGCTGGGGATTAGGGTTCCTAAGAGTTGGGAGTTGCAGCTAGGATTAGGGTTCCTGTGTGTAGAGCGCCCTGCCGTAGGGTTAGGGTTTCTCTGGGTAGGGCACTTGCAGCTAGGGTTAGGGTTCCTATTGGTAGGGCTTCACGCCCTAGGTTTAGGGTTCGTATGGGTAGGGCACTTGGAGCTAGGTTTAGGGTTCTTATGTGTAGGGCACTTGTTGCTAGGCTTACAGTTCCTATAGGTAAAGCATCCCGCTCTAGGTTTAGAATTCCTAAGGATAGGCCACTTGGAGCTATGGTTAGGGTTCCTATGAGTAGTGCACTTGGAGCTAGGTTTAGGGTTCCTATTGGTAGGGCACTTGGTGCTAGGGTTAGGATTCCTATGGGTAGGGCATTTGGAACTTGGGTTAGGGTTCCTATTTATATGGCACTTGGAGCTAGGGTTAGGATTCCTATCGGTTTTGCTTCCTGCCCTAGTGTTAAGGTTCCTAGATGGTAGGTCACTTGGAGCTAGGTTTAGGGTTCCTGTGTGTAGGTCGCCCCGCCCTAGCGTTAGGGTTTCTCTGGGTAGGACTCTTGGAACTAGGGTTATGGTTCCTATGGGTAGCGCTTCCCGCCCTAGTGTTAGGGTTACTAAGGGTAGAGCAGTTGTAGCTTGGGTTAGGCTTCCTATGGGTAGGGCACTTGTTGCTAGGATTAGAGTTGCTATGGATAGGGCATCCCGCCCTAGGTTTAGGGTTCCTAAGGGTAGGGTATTTGGAGCTAGGGTTAGGGTTCCTAAGGGTAGGTCACTTGGAGCTAGGGTTAGGGTTCCTATTGGTTGGGCTTCCTGCCCTAGTGTTAGGGTTCCTAAGGGTAGGTCACTTGGAGCTAGGGTTAGGGTTCCTAAGGGTAGGGCATTTGGAGCTAGGGTTAGGGTTCCTAAGGTTAGGTCACTTGGAGCTAGGGTTAGGGTTCCTATTGGTTGGGCTTCCTGCCGTAGCATTGGGGTTTCTATGTGTAGGACTCTTGGAACTAGGGTTATGGTTCCTATGGGTACGGCATCCCGCCCTAGGTTTAGGGTTCCTATGGGTAAGGCACTTGGAGCTAGGGTTAGGGTTCCTATGGGTAGGGCACTTGTTGCTAGGCTTAGAGTTCCTATGGGTAGGGCATCCCGCCCTAGGTTTAGGGTTCCTATGGGTAGGGCACTTGGAGCTAGGGTTAGGGTTCCTATCGGTAGGGCACTTGGAGCTAGGGTTAGGGTTCCTATCGGTAGTGCTCCCCGCCCTAGGGTTAGGGTTCCTATGGGTAGGGTACTTGCAGCTAGGGTTAGGGTTCCTATGGTTAGGGCATCCCGCCCTAGGTTTAGGCTTCCTCAGGGTAGGGCTCTTGGAGCTAGGGTTAGGGTTCCTATGGATAGGGCACTTGGAGCTAGGGCTAGGGTTCCTATGGGTAAGGCACTTGGAGCTAGGCTTACTGTTCCTAAGAGTTGGGAGTTGGAGCAAGGATTAGGGTTCCTGTGTGTAGGGTGCCCCGCCGTAGGGTTAGGGTTTCTCTGGGTAGGGCACTTGGAGCTAGGGTTAGGGTTCCTATGGGTAGGGCTTCCCGCCCTAGGTTTAGGGTTCCTATGGGTAGGGCACTTGCAGCTAAGTTTAGGTTTTTTATGGGTAGGGCACTTGCCGCTAGGATTAGGGTTCCTATGGGTAGGGCACTTTTAGCTAGGGTTAGGGTTCCTATGGGTATGGCACTTGTTGAGAGGCTTAGGGTTCCTATGGGTAGGGCATCCCGCCCTAGGTTTAGGGTTCCTATGGGTAAGGCTTCCTTCCCTAGGGTTAGGGTTTTTAAGGGTATGTCATTTGGAGCTAGGGTTAGGGTTCCTATGGGTAGGGCACTTGGGACTAGGCTTAGGGTTCCTAAGAGTAGGGACTTGGAGCTAGGATTAGGGTTCCTGTGTGTAGGGCGCCCCACCGTAATGTTTTGGTTTCTATTGGTAGAGCACTTGGAGTTAGGTTTAGGGTTCCTATGGGTAGGGCACTTGGAGCTAGGGTTAGGGTTCCTATGTGTAGGGCTTTCCGCCCTAGGTTTAGTGTTCCTAAGGGTATGTCATTTGGAGCTAGGGTTAGGGTTCCTATGGGTAGGGCACTTGGGACTAGGCTTAGGGTTCCTATGTTTAGGGGCACTTGGAGCTAGGTGTAGGGTCAGGGCCGCCAGGGTGAGCAAGTGGCCGAGAATCCCTTCCCTCTCTAGAGGCTCCTTTTTAATTTTTACTCACCTGTCGGCTCTTTGTGTCTTCGGCAGCACTTCATCGGCAGGACCTTCACTCGCCCCAGGTCTTTGGGTTCACTTCAGCAGCAGGTCCTTCAGTGCCGTCAAAGACCCGGAGCGAGTGAAGGACCCGCCTCCGAAGACTAGGAGTGCCGCCCGGTGAATACAAGCCCCACATGTTTTTTTATGTTATTTTTTTTTCAGTCATTCCTGCTGGAGCCCCGTTGAAACTGTTCGAATCGTGCCCTGCACTTGCTAACGCCCACCCTGACTGCGCCGCAGTCAGATGTGTGACTTCAGCTCATGTACACATACCCAAGCTAGCTTTGATCCCGCTAGTCTGAATAACAACATCAGCAGCATGGGATTCACACAATGTATATGGAGAACAAGACTGTTCCGAGTTAATGATGTATGCAGTGTTTTGGTAGCTGTGTCAGTCCCAGGACCTTAGTGAGACAAGGTGCGGGAGGTAATATCTTTGATTGGACCATCTTCTGTTGGTCAGAGAGACAAGCTTTCAGGCTTACATAGAACTGAAGTAGGGCTCTGTGTAAGCTAGAATGCTTGTCTCTCTCACCAATAGAAGTTGGTCCAATCAAAGATAATACCTCCCCCACCTTGTCTCTCAACAATGGCTAATCTAAGATTTGTGGGGGATATAAACTATTATTGCTTCAATGCAAAAATCAACCACTAATTAATGAGGGTTAGGATGAAACTTTCCCTGGGGGTATGTTATCCCATAGCTGCCTGCTATAGGCGTTCTTGCAACTTCCTCCTGGCCAGTGTTGGAGACAGGACTACTGACTTAATTCAAGCCTTGGTCTGACCCAGTCTGGCAGTTCCTGTTAAATGATCAACCAGAGCTAAATAGAAACAGCCTCACATTCCAAAGTGTCAGGGAAGGGTGGATGCTGTACTGTGTATGCCTGAAATAGCTTCCAATGATATTTTAAAGCGGTGGCTGGGGAACCTGGAAGCCTCTGTGGATGTGTGGCTATGGTCTGACAGACAGCACTGTGGGGATTCTAGGACTTGGAAGAATAGGTAAGTTGCAAAATCTGTGTAGAGTTTTCATACAGAGCTGGCCAAAATGGTCTATATTTTGATTTCTTTTGCTAAAAAATCAAATGGATGAAAAGAGACCAAAAAAATCAAACAGAGTTAGAGTCAAAATCTGAGTATTTTGGAAAAGTGTCAACAATTTAAAAAATCATGAGGTTGCTTTTTTTTACATTTCTGTTTTTATAGCCATGAATATAAAAAAGTAGATCTGGCCAACATTTTAGAATTTGCCAATTTTTAAAAAATTGGCACATTTTGCAAAATTCTCCTCTTCCAATGTTCCTCCTCAAATGTGTTCAACATTTGAGAATGAAGGAAACCTGTTGACAAAACTTTTCATGAATATTTTTCCTTTTTGGATCAGTTCTAATAAAAACACCATTAAGTGCTTCCACTTTGTTGCTTATACATTTCTAATGCGACAGTGGTGGATAGATCTAGATTTCAAGTACTGATTTTATATAGGTCTGATAGTCTACTACCTCGCATCGTAAGACCTCATTTATACCTGTAAAATGTCAGTACCGCTGGTGTAAACGAATGAAGAATTCTTATGTGGCAGTCTACACTTTGCACATTTGTCAGTAGAGCCGGGTAAAATTTGCTTGGCAAATAATACATTTGCCACAGAAAATGAATTTTGACGAGGCACTGAAACTACTTGAGAATTGTGGTCAAATTTGGCAAATAGTTTTAACCATAAATGATTTTTTTTTCCCCTGAAAAAGTTGAAATGGTTCATTTTGACCATTTTGAAACAACACGTTTTGACTTTTTGTTTGAAGCAATGTTTCATTTAGAAATGTAGCTAATTAAATAAAAACAAAAAGGAAGATTCAAAGCACCTGAAAATGACCCAAAATGAAATGGAAAACTGGTAAAAAATTGTTTCAAGTCAAATAAAATGTTTTGGTGACCCCAAAATTATTTTTTCAGGGTTTTTTTCCCCCCACAATGAGAAATACTGAAAAAATTCAGTTGTGGTTTGAAACCAACCAATTTTTTCAGATCCCCCATCCCCCGACCAAAACATCAATTATTCACTCAGCTCTGCTTCTAATTGACAACATAAAGTGTTGGGCAGTGGAAAACCTTTTAGCCTCTGTGGCTATTTCATCCCTCGATCTGCTAAAATCCTTTCAAAACCCACTAAATTCCACTTAAGCGCTATTAAATCCACAGGGGTGAATTTTGCCCTCACGGCACAGTGTAGAGCAGGTTAGGATTACAATAAAAGTATTTGCTGTATTTGCACATTGGCATCAATTGGATTAGCAGGTGATCAGCATCTCTGAAATTGGGCCACTTTTTAGGTTCCTAAATATGGAGTTGTGTCTCTAGGTTTAAAAATGTCGCCTCTTTGCCTCAGTTTCCCCATCTGGACTGTGGACAGCAGACTTAATCCTGTTTGTTTACGCACCCCATCAGGTTGTCATGAGACTGAGTTGGTGTTTGTAAAGTGCATGGAGGAAGAAAGGCGATTGTTATTAGGTTTCTTTACCATCACCACAAGAAAGTAGGACAATGGATGCACTTCCTGGGGCATGGTTACTTGCCAGACTATTTAATAACAGCACTAACCAAATCCAGTTGGTTACTAAACAAGACACAGGAGTGTCCTTTGCAATCAGGGCTGGAAGTTATGGTAGGGGCTCAGCAGCTTGCTCTCATCTCCCACCAGTCCCGCAGAAAGCCCCTCAGCCAAAACACTTGGGCGAGAAGAGGTCCCAGACTGGCATGTGGATGCCTGTTCTTCATGGCATCATCCCATCTCGACACCGAACAGATTATTCCCCTGTGTTCAGTAAATCTGGCCCGGTCGTTCTACAGTGACCTCTCCACTCAGCAAGTCCCTCTTCCCTTGGGAATGGGCTGAGGGGTGGTTTCTGGAAGGGACTGCTGCCATGGGCCTCCATGGATGTCCTGAGATCCATGCAGATTTGGGGGACCCCTCACAGGTGTAGGGAGGTGGACACCTGCTTATCCCACAGGGCAGTAAAATCCCTCTCCACAACGTGATGATGTAAAGGAAACTCACCTTAGGGATTCCTGCACCCTGCACACTGGTTCTCCTGCAGAGGGGGAGAATTTGCACAGCAGATGAGCAGCGATAAGGTGGAACTCATGGCTGTAATTCCCACTTTTTAGGAGCAGCTGTCACGGCCCGGTTAAAGCCATTTGGAGTCAAGAGATTCCTCTATGCCGACACTGGCCCGAGACCTGACATGGCCACCAAGATCCCGGCCGAGTTTGGTAAGATGGAACAGACCGTTTTTCAGACAGTGGAGAAGTCCAGCTGGAATCCCACCTCACCAATGCAAAGCCTGAACTGCTGGAAAGAATGTTTTCCTAACTACCTGGCTAGGGAGCTTCCTGCCTTGCATGTGTATGGGCTGTGCAGTGGTGGCTTTAGTTTAGATTAAAAATAGAGGTAGACTGCGGTTCCCCCAGCCATCCTTTCAGAACACCCCCATTTAAAGCCATGGCCTCCCCCCCAAAAAAACATGAGATTGGCATAGAAATGATGAGATTTTAAAAATCATAAGTAACGGATTCCTTTTATTTGCGTTGTGGTTTCTGAGCCTGTAAGGGTCTCTCGCCTTTTCATGTTTTTCCACACTCGTGAGACCCGGAAATATGCTTTTTATAACATTTTTAAATGAAAGCTGAGATTCTCATGGAAACACATGACTCCAGGAGCTGGGGCTTTAAGAAAAACACTCAATTTTGGGAGACTCGAGATCAAACCATGAGAGCTGGTGACGTCCCTTAACTCCAGAGAAGCAGTTTGGTTTAAAAGCTTTTCCCTCCCTATTTATTTAGCCACAAGCCTTTTTGTATCATTTCCAAGGGGTAGCCCGTCACGTCAGCATATTGCAAATGACATGGTTGATTCAAAGCCCAGGGAAGTCACTGAGCACAGATGTAATTAAGTGCGACCAATCACCCCCATGCCGTATTATCCAGACAATACACACAGAAAGAGTTTGCCCCCAACTGCTGTGACTGCAGAATCTAAAACAGTAAAATGGCTCTTTCTGCAAATGTACTTTTAATGCATTTCATTGGTGTAACTTGCTCTGTACCTCGAGGTATGTCTCCCAAACTAGCCATCATGCCCATTCTCAGCTGGGCATTTTGAACTGTGACCTGCTGACTAGCCACATCCACTGAGGGGGGAGGAGTGGGGGAGACTGCAGGCCGAAGGGGTGGGGAGGAGCCCCCATGTGCTCTGGCCCAGGGCCCCACAAACCGCCTCTGGGTACGCTGATTGCAGATGGGGAGGGCTTGTCAGAAAGCTGCAGGCCTGTGGAACTCGGAGGAGGTCAATAACTACCTTAAACTGGACTAACCAGTCCCACTTGGAGGAAATTGTTTACATGAATTTACAGTAAACGTCAAATATGTTGGGCCCCCAAGAATATTCAGACTAAGGCCATAGGATTGAAAGGGGCCTCCTGGAACATCGAGTCCAATCCCTCTGACGGCAACCCTGTATATCATCCCATTTACAAACTTATCAAGCTCCATCTTAAAACTAGTTCGATTGTCTGCCCCACTGCTCCTATTGGAAGGCTGTTCCGGAGCCTCGCTCCTCTGGTCAGAAACCTCTTTCTAGGTCAGTCTGTTATCTGTGGACTCTGGTCAACGCAGCGCAAAGATAAATCCGAGGCTTTTTCCAATGGTATGTGCCTTTTTTTTTAATCTCTGCAGCCTTTCTGCTTTCTTCTGAATAGTGCCACTGGAGGAATTGGCTCGGCATTCGGACTTCATCGTTGTGTGCTGTGCCTTAACGCCTGAAACACAGGGCATCTGTGGCACCGGTCTTTTCTCCCTAATGAAGGATACTGCCATCTTTATCAACACCAGCAGGTGAGGTAGGACAGGAGGGAAAGAAACAGCTTAGAGCCAAGGCTCAGCAAGATAAACACACAGACGTCACACTGGAGGACATAAACTTCTGACACAAATCCTTCCATGATCATAGAGGGAGACAAGATTTATATTCCCAACTCTGACAGCAGCCCAGCTCAATAAAATAAAATCAACTTTCAAGCAATTATTAAAAATAAAGGGCTTACGTTGGTGTAATCCGACAACACGCTGATTGAGGGAGATGTATCATGACACAGGCAAATCCCATCCAGAGGATTCGGTCTCATTAGATAAGCTGATCCCACACATAATACAGTATGAATCGTGCCGGAGGACAGAACTGTAAGCCCCTGGCCTCAGAGTTTATTATAAAGCAGCCTTTAAGATCAGCCTGCTGTGCACTCCAACTTCATCCAACCCCGTTGTTAAAGCTTTCACCAGATAACTAAGGCTCTTAGCTGCTAGAACAGCTACACAGAGAAGATGTCCAGAAGTTGATAGATACTTTGTTTTTCTTTTCCCAACAGGGGCGGTGTAGTGAACCAGGAAGACCTGTACCAGGCATTGGTCAATGGTCAGATTGCAGCTGCTGGTCTGGATGTCACAGAGCCCGAGCCTCTGCCTACAGATCATCCTCTTTTTAAACTTAAAAACTGTGGTGAGTCTGTGTTGACAGCTGCTACTGCCGCCTGAAGAGCGGTGGCTGAAAATGGTGATTTGGGAATTTAAAACTATGGCCTGATTTCTAGAGCAGGCAGCCTATATCTGCGCTGGTTTGTAGTTGTTTCGATGGAACAGTATTCCTTCGGACAAGGCAGCTGCCTTGATATGAAAATGTTTTGGGAGAGCGTGTGAATTTTGACAACAGGAGGAAGTTGACAGTAATAATTCAGACTTTTTATAGTTCATTTCAATATTGTCAAAATGTTTCATTTCAGCAAGGTAAAAATGTTTCATTTTGACTTTATTGTTTTGATCCATTTCCATGAAACTTTTATATTATATTCAAATCACAATTGTAATATTATATTAGATTTGTAGCTCATAATTACTACTATGTATACTAATTAATATTTTGTGTTATTATAATGTTTTGACACTATCAAAACAAAATGTTTGGATGTTTCCAAATTAACATTTTTTTTTAATTTCTGTTCTGTGGCAGAATTTCTAAATTTTGACCAATTCAGAATGAAACCAAATTTCAAAATGTCAGAATTTCCCACAAAATAGAAATTCCAGTTTCCAGCTGGCTCAGGGGTTCATTTCTGCATGTTTGTTTTTCCAGTGATCTTTACAATCCTGTGGATTCTGCATATCAATTAATCTCCTTTAAGAGATGTGCATCCTGGAATAAAAAATAATAGGTCAGACCCTCAGCTGGTATAAATCAGTATAACTCCACTGTAGTCAATGGTGCTGCACCAGTTTACCCCAAGGTGCATGGATAAAGACACAACTTTAACTCTGCATTAAAACAGTCTTGATTTCCATGATCACATTATTTCTTAATAATAAGTACAACATCATACACAATGTTTGTGCTATATACACCCTTGTATATCTTATCATTTTCCCTATTCTTTTTCTATGACCACTAATTTCATTGTCATAAAGGGCCAGTAAATCAGTACTGACTTAGGGTCAGATCCTCAGCTAATTACATCACATGAGGATTTGATCCTTTGACCTTCCCTCTAATTTAGTCATTTGGTCAATACTAGTGTACTGTATTTTCTTTTCAATCAACAGAAGTGCAAGTCCTTTAGGGGCAAATTACGGAAGGAGGCAGTTAACCAGGGCCGGCTCCAGACCCCAGTGCGCCAAGCGCGCGCTTGGGGCGGCGTGCCGCGGGAAGGTGGCAGGCGGCTTCGGTGGACCTCCCACAGGCGTGCCTGCAGAGGGTGCGCTGGTCCCGCGGCTCTGGTGGAACATCCGCAGGCGTGCCTGCGGGAGGTCCACCGGAGCCACGGGACCAGCGGACCCTCCGCAGACACGTCTGCAGGAGGTCCACCGGAGCCGCGGGACTGGCGACCGCCAGAGCGCCCCCAGCGGCATGCCGCCCTGCTTGGGGCGGCGCAATTCCTAGAGCCGCCCCTGCAGTTAACTACAAATTTGGTGGCTTAGATGTGCCCGTACATTTTCACCCTTGCTCTAAGACAGATACTGGATGTGTAAGTATGGCTTGCTGTGTATGTCCATGGGCCTCACTTGTCTGGCATACACAAAGTAAAACATAACACTACAAAGTGTGTATCTAAAGCTCTAGGCTATTGCATTTATTTGGCAAATTGCATAGCCTATATTCATTATCGATGTGCTGTAATGCATCCACACAAGGAGGTTGAATTAACTAGCTATGATACAGATCCCCCAATCCCCAGCCTCAGTGTATTTATTGTGAGAACATCCCTCAGAGGTAGGGAAGTGCCATTGTCAAGATGAGAAACTGAGATTAAGTGACCAGAAATCTGTGGTAGAGCAAGGAATTGAACTTAAGTCTACCAGAAGTGCAAGCTAGGGCCCTAGCCGCTGGACTAGACTTCCTCTCCAATTAAGGTTGCATGGACCACCTTGACTGTCGGAGGACTCAGCGGGGCAACCCTCGTGTTCCAGTGACATATTTTTCTCTGGAATTTCTGGTGGGTTTTTAAAAGAAAAAAGATGAGGAAAAAGAGGGAAAAAACCATTCAAAAGCAAGTGCTTCACTCTGCAGACATTTGCTGGAGTGCAAAGAATTCATAATGACGTGTAAATTCCATATTGTGGAACTATTTAGCAAGATACCACCAGAAAAACAGCTCCCATGCCTTTAAAAGGCCCACACCAGAGCTCTGGTCCCACCAACCTCAGGAGCTGTACAACAAGGCCATCAAAACAGTGTTATACAAAGAGTGCCAGAGCGCTCCCTAACCCGCATGGCAACTTACAGGAAGCTAGTCCCCGCCCTATGCTCCATCACCTTTGCGCTATGTTCCAGTGGGAACGTTGCTGAAAAGGGTGGCAAGGATATTTTTACAGTGGGGGACATGTATTTGCTTTACTCCTCTCCTTAAATGGCTGAACTGGGTTTGCTCAAACTACCAAAACAAAAAATCACATGCAAGAAGAGACCAAACCTAAAACATTGTAGCCCCAAAGCCAGAAGCTTCAGTAAGTTCTGAGTGAGATACGTGAGACTGGAGATACGTGTTAGAAGGGAAACTGCTACATGAACTTACCTACAGCGATAACAGCTACCGCCCCGTCTGCTAATATTCAGGGGGCTAGGGTCTGGCCTGGCAGTGGGAAACCGAGCCGTGGGATCTGTGCCGGGCAGGTCTGTACAGGGCCGGCTCCAGGCACCAGCATTCCAAGCAGGTGCTTGGGGCGGCAATCTGCAAGAGGCGGCAGTCCCTGAGTTTTTGCCCCCAAGCAGCGTGCCAAATTGCCGCCGCAGATGGCGGGGGCAGTCCGTGTGCCGTTAGGGCAGCTGGTGCGTTTCCGTGGTGGCAGCAATTCGGCGGCAGGTTCTATGTTCAGCTGTCCGCGGCGGTGCAGCTTCTGTCTTCCGGCAGAAATGCACGTGCCGCCCTCCGGACTCCTCCTCCCGACCCCCCGTCCACAGCAGCAATTCGGCACGCTGCTTGGGGCAGTGAAAACAGTAGAGCCGGCCCTGGGTCTGTAGATCATGTTTGACAAATAGCATGAACTGGCTATTGTCAACCCATCTTTAAAGGTGTTGAACTCTGTCTACATGAGGCGTAAAGTCATGTCTAAAAGCATTGGCCCGCACGGTGTCAAGGATGACCTATTTCCTTAGTCTAGGCTGGGCCTTAGTTGCCAATTTAAAACCAGCCCAGCTGGGTAGTCATTACCACATGGTGACAGTTAGGTGGCCTGTGCAGAAAGAGTGCAGTAGCTTTGCCATGTCCAGGGAACAGAGCTTCACATCATACCAAACCGCCAGGTGTCAGCTCCTTGGGGCACAGACTGTCTTTTTGTCCTGTGTTTGTAGTGTTTGTACAGCACCTAGCACCGTGGGGCCCTGGTCTGCAGCTGGGCTCCTAGGCACCACAGTATTACAAATAATGATAACAATGAGCAGTAGTTTGCATTTTCACTGGTCATCCCAGAAGTGAGCCCAAGGAGAGGCTGGGCCATGGAACTCACTCAAAGCTCTTCCTAGCTGAATGGGAACCTTTTCTGGCATGGCAGTAGCTAAACAGAGGCATGCATTCTCCTAGGCTGCCACTTTCCAAGAGCATTACAAATAAACACACAGGCCGTCTCCTTTCCCTGCACACCCCCAGGAGCCAGGCTCATGTGCAGCCCAACCGGCGTGTGTACCTGCCTGCGGCCCAGGAATGTCCCTGTGCATGTTATACCATCCATAGCAAAAAAAATGTTAAGTACATCAGAAGCAGGAAGCCTGCTAAACAACCACTAGGGCCACTGGATGATCAAGGTGCTAAAGGAGCACTCAAGGACGATAAGGCCATTGCAGAGAAACTAAATGAGTTCTTTGCATCGGTCTTCACGGCTCAGGATGTGAGGGAGATTCCCAAACCTGAGCCATTTTTTTTAGGTGACAGATCTGAGGAACTGTCCCAGATTGAGGTGTCATTAGAGGAGGTTTGGGAACAAATTGATAAATTAAACAGTAATAAGTCACCAGGACCAGGTGTTCTGAAGGAGTCTGAAGGAACTCAAGTGTGAAATTGCAGAACTACTAACTGTAGTCTGGTTTCAGAGTGGTAGCCATGTTAGTCTGTATCAGCAAAAACAACGAGGAGTCCTTGTGGCACCTTAGAGACTAATACATTTATTTGGGCATAAGCTTTCATGGGCTAAAACCCACTTCATCAGATGCATGTAGTGGAAAATACAGTAGGCAGGTATATATACACAGTACATGAAAAGATGGGAGTTGCCTTACCAAGTGGGGGGTCAGTGCTAACGAGGCAATATAATTAAAGTGGAAGTGGGCTATTATCAACTGTAGAATACCAAGGGAGGAAAAATCATTTTTGTAGTGGTAATGAGGCCAATGTATGAGGAGAGATTAATAAGACTGGGACTTTTCAGCTTGGAAAAGAGATGGCTAAAAGGAGAAATGATTGAGGTCTATAAAATCATGACTGATGTAGAGAAAGTAGATAAGGAAGTGTTGTTTACTACTTCTCATAGCATGAGAACTAGGGGTCACCAAATGAAATTAATAGGCAGCAGGTTTAAAACAAACAAAAGGAAGTATTTCTTCACACAACGCACAGTCAAACTGGGGAACTCCTTGCCAGGGGATGTTGTGAAGGCCAAGATCATAACAGGGTTCAAAAAAGAACTAGATAAATTCATGGAGGACAGGTCCATCAGTGGCTATTAGCCAGGATGGGCAGGGATGGTGTCCCTAGACTCTGTTTGCCAGAAGCTGGAAATGAGCGAAAGGGGATGGATCACTTGATGATTCCCTGTTCTGTTCATTCCCTCTGGGGCACCGGGCATTGGCCACTGTCAGAAGACAGGATACTGGTCTGACCCAGTAAGGCTGTTCTTATGTTCTTATCCGTCCAGTCGCTTTGCCTGTTCTGGTCTTGTGAGCCACCAGGGGAGTGACATTTATAAGAATCCGGCAGGATTTGACTAAAACATCATCTTAACTTTAAAAATCCTTTTAAAACCCTGCAGGATTTGTGTAAATTTCAATCCCCTGCCAGCTCACCCGGACAGAGCAGGCAGGCAGAGCGGCGGGTCGATGTGACTTGCATGCAGACAAAACACAGCTAGTAGGTTTGGTCTTAAGCTGGCCATTCCTGGCAGTGCCCTTTCAATCCTCCGGGCTTGCAGCCCCCCCTCGCAAATCCAGCTCAGTTACAAGGGGTGAAGAGGCCTCTGTGAAGAGAACAATTCCCCACCTCTGTCAAACAATCTGTATTTCCCCCCTCCTGTCCTTACACGTCCTCCTGGAATCATTTTAGCCTGGTGTATTCCCATGCAAAGTTCAGCAGTGCAGGTCAGGGCCCTAAGAAGATCCAGCGTCAATGGAATCCTGGTGTCCCCAATGGGCTGTTGCTCAGGAGCAAAGTGCAGCCTGTCCCGGGAGCCGATCCTCTCCCATGGCCAGGGCCAGCGCTGTCAGGGGACATCTGCACAGTGGGTGATGAATGCTGGTGAGAGGGTGAAATAAATTCACAGCGGGGCAGGCCCTTTGATTGCGATTGCAGGTCCCGGCACCGAGAAATGATCTCTCTGAACTTTGTTCCCTTTCTGTTTGCAGTTATTCTCCCCCATATCGCCAGCGCTACGGTGGCTACCCGGAACGCCATGGCTGCCTTAGCTGCCAGCAATTTACTGGCAGGCCTTCAGGGAAAAGCCATGGGCAAGGAGGTGCCACTCTGAGGGGGGGAACGCAAAGCGCTTACTCTCCTTGTGCTCACCCTCCTGCAAACCGCCCCTGGCCTGGATGAATGCAGCCTGCCATTGCTTGGAGCTGTTTGATTGGCGGAGGTCCCACGGCAAGCTGTTGGAGGGCGAGAGCACCATTGTTTTCTTCACCGAGAGAAAGAATAGGCCAGGTCTACTGATGTCTCAGATATCCTGTGTCCAGTTCTTGGGAGCCAGCAGCCCATCTCCCTCTCCTCCCATTACCAATGTGCTGCAGCTCAGCATATGTATTACATATTGTGCCGTGTCTCCCCACAGCGTTGGGTGCTGCCCCCTCCCCCACCCCCCGACATTAGCAGCTGGTTACAGCGAGTATGTTCTGCTCGTTGCTGGACGTGAATGTCACCAAGAGATAAGCAATCGCTTTCGAATGTGACCTTTTTTCTTAAAGCTAACTTGGCATTTGCTAAGGGGGAGAGGGTTCATTAAAATTGTCTGTAGTCTTATTGTGCATTAGGCAATCAGCAGGGAAGATCTCCAGGAAATTTGCATTTTTAGAATGGGCACGTTCCCAGAAATAAAATGTATAACATTGTTATCAACCTTGGTACTTTTTTTTTTTTAGTTTAATTTTCTTTGTGAATTCAGATTATGTTCTCCTTGTTACGCTGAAACTTCTGAAAGCTACTGTCCATTAACGATATGAAAAGACCTTTCCATTTCTACTGTGTTAAAAAAGATGGTTGCCAAACTGCAAAAGTTTTGAAGTTCCTAATTAACCAAAATGAAATCTTTATACCCACCTCTTCTATTTTCTTCCTCGTATCTTAGTGTCTTATTTCAGTGCAGCACGTTACATCTGCTGCATCAAGAGTAAGATTCTCAAGGGTTTTATTTTTCATACTATGTGCTTCATTTGTCCCCAGTCACCATGTGTATTTTCTCAGTGGCTGCATATTTATTTTACTGACAGTAGATGTGATTCATCATACTCCGACTGGAAATTATTACTAGGTCTTCTTTTTCCCCAGTCACAGCGTGTAAAAAGGACTAAAATGATGGTGTTGTCTGAGGAAGAGAAACACATAGGGGCGGGGGCGAGGGAGGTGCAAATGCATCAATGACTTTAGACAGTGGTGTAACTTACATGTGTGATTTCAGTGTGCTGGAAAATAAGTGTAAGGGGTAAAGTGGTGAAAATGAGTGGGCCAGTCTGGCTTTCAGTGTGTGTGCAAAATGAATGTCTCATGCACATCCAGGCTATGCCTCCACTGGAGTTTTAAGGTGAGGGTGGACTGGACAAGTTGTAGTTTTACTGAATCCTAGAGGAGAACCTAGAGCCCATCTCAACCAGCTAAATCAAGGCAAATCAATTTGTCAACCCGCTCTATTCCTAAGCCATGTGCTTGGAAGCAGAGCACAGTGGCCAACTCCTGCTTCCCCTTCCTGGTGCAAGTGATCACTCTGTCTTCACTGGGGCTACTCACTTGAGTAAGGGAACAGGATGTGTTCCACTGTTGACCAGTCCACAAGTAGGATAAACCCTTCGATGGGCTGTTGTCTCAATAATTTACCACTCGTGTAGGGAGATTCAGATTCCTTACAAGTCCCCTAACTCTTATGGCCAAAACCCTAGGGTTCTTCTGGCGTATCTGTACTCACCTGCACAGTGCTTCACCAACTACACTGCTGTTTATACCCGTGCTAGCTGGGCATGCAGTGTGTGTCCTCTACACACCACCATAAAGGAAACCTATCTGAAGAGATATAGCTTGGAACATTCAAAGGAGTTAAGTGCCCAAACCCAATTGGCTGCACTTCCTGAGGTTCTATTGGAAAGCCCGAGCTCTTGCCTATTTTGCTAACCCAGAGGAATCTCCCTGGACGTCAACAGAACTGCTCACGCAAGGAAAGCGGCCACTGAAAAGCCTGACCCCAAAGGAGCTCCTGGAATATTTGGAGTGAGACTCACTATCTGTTTAAGGGACTCATCCAGCTCCCATCATTGTAGTCTCTGAGCACCTCACAATCTGTAATGATCTAACCTCACAGCACTCTTGGGGGACAGGGCAGTGCCATTATCCCCATTGAAGAAATAGAGACACAGAGATCCTAAGTGCCTGATCCAAGGCCCCCTCCCCACAGCAGAGACATGCTCCTCAGTCTCTCAGCTTCTACGCTAGCAACCTAACCCCAGATCAGCCTGAACTAGCAAGAAGTTTCTAAAGAAGATGGATTTTTTATTTTCGCGTCCCAGTTCTTGGATCGTTATTTAAAACGTCCAGCCATGTCTGAGGTGACCTAATGCTAATTCTGTGCAGATTTACAGTTGCTGACTTCCTGTTAACTTCAGCGGTGTATAAATCAGCACAGAATTTGGCTCATTACTCATTGGTGCATTCCCTCTTCGTAGGTTCTTTCTGGACAAAGGCAGGTTGATTTGGATTCACCTGTGTTTTCGCCTGTGTTGCCTGCTGACAACATAATGTATTATTCACCTGCCTGGTTTGTGTCCATCACAGTCTGCGCACCATCAGTACATTAAATGTTAGGTCACTAAAGTTTAGACACGAGAGCTGGTGGGAGGATGACAATTCTCTTTTGAAGCAACTTTCAAGGTTTGAAAGTTGGTCTCTACGTTGGGATGAAAACTTCTGGACATTTTTTACTTATTGGAATGGCGTCAAAGTGTCCATTTTCTGGTTGAAACCTCCATATGAAATTTTGTAGGGGTCCACAAATGAAAAATGTTTGCAAACCACAGCTGTAAAGCATGAGTCTCACCCACTGCCTCTGACAAAAGCTATATGGAAACAGCTACATGTTGTCAAAAATGTTCCAACCAGTTCTAGGAGACAAACCACAGAGAGTGGCTGGGATGGGTGCAATGGAGACATCTACTAGTTAAATTGGTGCATGTATAGTGTTACCTCTTTTTGACTCAAGCAGTTAGCTAGTTTTCAGGGTCTAGTTGGTTATTTCCATTAGGAGGAGAAACTGCTGGTGGAGTCAGGTGCTTCTCTGATGCAATCCTGTTTACATACAAAGTCCTGTTTCCCTGAACACAGCAAGAATCAAACAGCATGACACAGTTACAAGCCTCTTTTGGTCAGCACTCAGCCCAAAAGCTCTCTCTTAGCTTTTTCTCTTGATCTTGCTACCACTGCTCTGGCAGTGTCTGGAGCTTCTTTGGTCTTTCTGTGTGTTTCTGTTGGTTGTTTCGCTCGCTCGCTCGCTCACACACATGCACGCACACACACACCCTCCCTCCCTTCCTCCACCAACCTGTGCCCCAACCCCTGCATTCACTATGTCAGTCTCTAGGGAAAACCCCTTGAGCCATATGGCTCAGCTTCTACTCAAGTCTTGCCATGTGCCTGTGCTTTAGGTGGTGGCTCCTATTGTTTCAGAAACATGGTTCCATAAAGGAGCTTCGTTGTTTCTTACATTTATCCTGAAAGAAGGGCAACGGTTACTTCCACCAGCTTCAGTGAGGTTTCACCCAACCTCCCAGCATAACTATAGCATCATCCATTAGGCTATGGATTTTTGGTAGCCTATTGTTCATTTGTAGTAGCAAGAACATTATCAGAGGCAGAGCAACATGCATCTTTCTACAGCACTTGGCCTAAAGCTAGAAGTCCAGTGGATTTATTAAATGTTTATTAAATGCTCAACAGCTTAGTCTTGGTGCACCTTCACAGACTACTTCCACTGTCTGGGCCCTGACGAGGACAGGTCACGGTGGGATGGGCAGGTGTCTGGTAGGAGCTTGTTGAGGCTAGAGAGAGGGAGAAACTAGCAGCAGAAAGACAGGTCAACACAGGAGAGAGTCTGAACTCTGCTGGGGGATGGAGCAAAGGGAGCCAGAAGGTTTGCTGGGGACATAGCTCAGGAGTGGGATAAGGCTGGCTAAGCTTCAGAGACACATCTCATTCTGGGGATGCTTATATACGAGCAAATTAAAAAACACAGTAAGAGAACCAAAAAAGAGCCACTGTGGCTAAACAACCAAGTTAAAGAAGCAGTGAGAGCCAAAAAGGCATCCTTTAAAAAGTGGAAGTTAAATCCTATTAAGGAAAATAGAAAGGAGCATAAACTCTGGCAAATGAAGTGTAAAAATATAATTAGGAAGGCCACAAAAAGAATTTGAAGAACAGCTAGCCAAAGACTCAAAAAGTAATAGCAAACATTTTTTTAAGTACATCAGAAGCAGGAAGCCTGCTAAACAACCAGTGGGGCCACTGAAGGATCGAGATGCTAAAGGAGCACTCAAGGACGATAAGACCATTGCAGAGAAACTAAATTAGTTCTTTGCATCGGTCTTCATGGCTGAGGATGTGTGGGAGATTCCCAAACCCAGTGGCGGCTCCAGGCACCAGCACTCCAAGCACGTGCCTGGGGCGGCAAGCCGCGGGGGGCAGCCTGCCGGTCCCTGCAAGGGAGGCAGTCAGGCTGCCTTCGGCGGTGCGCCTGCGGGAGGTCCGTCGGTCCTGTGGATTCAGAGGCAATTCGGCGGCGGGTACGCCGAAGCCACGGGACCGGCAGACCTCCCGCAGGCAAGCCACCAAATCTGCGGGACCGGGGACCTCCCACAGGCAAGCCGCCGAAGGCAGCCTGACTGCCATGCTTGGGCCGGCAAAAAAGCTAGAGCTGCCTCTGCCCAAACCTGAGCCATTCTGTTTAGGTGACAAATCTAAGGAACTGTTGCAGATTGAGGTGTCATTAGAGGAGGTTTTGGAACCCATTAATAAACTAAACAATAATAAGTCACCAGAACTAGATGGTATTCACTCAAGAGTTCTAAAGGAACTCAAATGTGAAATTGCAGAACTACTAACTGTAGTTTGTAACCTACTATTTATATCAGTTTCTGTACCAAATGACTAGAGGATAGCTAATGTGATGCCAATTTTTAAAAAGGGCTCCTGAGGTGATCATGGCAATTACAGGCCGGTAAGCCTGACTTCTGTACTGGGCAATCTGGTTGAAACTATAGTAAAGAACAAAATTGTCAGACACATAGATGAACATAATTTGTTGGGGAAGAGTAAACATGGTTTTTAAAAGGGAAATCATGCCTCACCAATCTACTAGAATTCTTTGAGGGGGTCAACAAGCATGTGGACAAGGGGGATCCAGTGGATTTAGTGTACTTAGATTTTCAGAAAGCTTTGACAAGTTCCCTCACCAAAGGCTCTTAACCAAAGTAAGCTGTCATAGGATAAGAGGGAAGGTTCTCTCATGGATTGGTAACTGGTTAAAAGATTGGAAACAAAGGGTAGGAATAAATGGTCAGTTTTCAGAATGGAGAGAGGTAAATAGTGGTGTCCCCCAGGGGTCTGTACTGGGACCAGTCCTATTCAACATATTCATAAATGATCTGGAAAAAGGGGTAAACAGTGAGGTTGCAAAATTTGCAGATGATACAAAACTACTGAAGATAGTTAAGTCCCAGGCAGACTGCGAAGAGCTACAAAAGGATCTCACAAAACTGGGTGACTTGGCAACAAAATGGCAGATGAAATTCACTGCTGATAAGTGCAAAGTAATACACATTGGAAAACATACATCTAAAATGATGGGAGTCTAAATTAGCTGTTACCACTGAAGAAAGAGATCTTGGAGTCATTGTGGATAGTTCTCTGAAAACATCCACTCAATGTGCAGCGGCAGTCAAAAATGCGAACAGAATGTGGGGAATCATTAAGAAAGGGATAGATAATAAGACAGAAAATATCATATTGCCCCTATATAAATCCATGGTATATCCACATCTTGAATACTGCGTGCAGATGTGGTTGCCACATCTCAAAAAAGATATATTGGAATTGGAAAAGGTTCATAAAAGGGCAACAAAAATGATTAGGGTTATGGAACAGCTTCCATAGGAGGAGATATTAATAAGACTGGGACTTGTCAGCTTGGAAAAGAGACGACTATGGGGGGATATGATAGAGGTCTATAAAATCATGACTGGTGCGGAGAAAGTAAATAAGGAAGTGTTATTTACTCCTTCTCATAACACAAGAACTACAGGGTCACCAAATTAAATGAATAGGCAGCAGGTTTAAAACAAACAAAAGGAAGTATTTTTTTCACAAAATGCACAGTCAATCTTGGAACTCCTTGCCAGAGGATGTTGTGAAGGCCAAGACTATAACGGTTCAAAAAAAGAACTCGATAAGTTCATGGAAGATAGATCCAGCAATGGCTATTAGCCAGGATGGTGTCCCTAGCCTCTGTTTGCCAAAACCTGGGAATGAGTGACGGGATGGATCACTTGATGATTCCCTGTTCTGTTCATTCCCTCTGGGGCACCTGGCATTGGCCACTGTCGGAAGACAGGATATTGGGCTAGATGGACCTTTGGTCTGACCCAGTATGGCTGTTCTTATGTTCTTATGAGTGAAATCATTTGTGAAGGTCTCCATCCCTGAATGCCATGTGTTCACGCCCCGCCGGCCCAGGCGCACCTTGCTATCAGTGCTGAGCGCATTGCAGCTCCTAGGCACTGAGAAGCAATGACGTTCGCATGCCAGCTTTGCAGAGCCCGGTGCAAAGGAAAGTGTGAGGGAGCCTCGGGCAGATTGGGACTGGGCAGGAGGAGGATGCTCATTAGGGAGATGGGAAGGAGGGGGGGGGACAGGGCACTTGTCATGTCTGTGGTAGTGTCATAAGCAGGGAGCAGACGGACAGGGAAGATTTCAACCCCTGGGAGGGGGCTGGGACTGCGCAGTTCAAAGGAGGGGGAGTCAGGCCATCGAGAGGGGGATGAGCTACATTGCATGCTGGGACAAATGCTGACAAAACAAAGGCCTGCCACAGTGTGGCTGCACAATTAGGGTATCTATCTAGGGCTGGCCCTGTTAGCTGAGAAATCCCCAGGGAGCTCCTGCTTCTCTTAGCAGCATCCTCTCCTCACTGACTTTCAAGGCACGCTGCTTTGGTGTCTTCAAACAGCTCTGGGCTGAAAGCAGCTGGGGGGGTTTCACGCCCCCTGCCTCTCCCCAACCAGATGTATTTTCTTTCTGCTGTTTTGCCCTTTATTGATGGTGTGCAGAGCTCTGCTTTCCCTATGGGCAACTGAAATGCTGCTCCTGACTGTGATTTTGGAGGTGCCAGCTGATCAATAGGATAGCGCCAACATGGTCCATGAAATAGCCGGCTCTGCACTGGGCCATGTTGTGCAGGATCTAAGCTGGCAGCTCAGCGATCCAATCAGACCTCTCTCACCGAGGCCTTACATCATGAGGCAATGGCCGCCTGCAAAACTTGTTGTTACTTGTTTGTTTGCTGGTTAGTTAAATAGGTTCACTGGGGACCGAGTCTGATCTCACTGACAACAGTGTGAATCCAGAGTAACTCCATGGAAGCTACTAGAGACAACTCCAGTTATTTTGCTGCTGCTAAGACCAGAATTCATCCGTTAGATAGTTGTGTAGAAGCAAATTCTACCCTGCCTTGTATCCCTGGCCCCCACTCTGTAAGCAGTGGGGTTGCTCAGGGCAGAAGTTAGTCAGTTAGCTCCTATCACTTGGTGTTCCAGGGGGAGGGATAGCTCAGTGGTTTGAGCACTGGCCTGCTAAATCCAGGGTTGTAAATTCAATCCTTGTGGGGGCCATTTAAGGATCTGAGGCAAAAATCTGTCTGGGGATTGGTTCTGCTTTGAGCAGGGGGTTGGACAAGATGACCTCCTGAGGCCCCTTCCAACCCTGTGACAGCCTATGACTGTTCTGGCAGGCATCCCATGGTTCAAACTCCAGCTGAAGAAGCACATGCTGCTCACATATGAGCAAAGACACCATAAATGCAAGTTAATGCACACACAGAACCATTGCCCAGGACTGCCCCAGAAGCAGGGTTCAGAAATCCCTGCTGTGTTCTGCCAAGGTACCACCTGCTGACCCATCATTGTTGCATGCAGGGAGAGCTGGGCCAGCTTTCCCAGTGAGCTACTGAAACTAAGGATGGCATAAAGAAATGCAAATATCTCCTCTTGACTTGTTTGCAGCTTTAGAGTGTGAAGCACAGAAGTGGTCTGATAACCTGTCTCTGGCCTATACCTGATGTTTCAGAGGAAGGAACAAACAACTAACCCTTAATGTACCTATTCAACTGACCAATCGTTTGTAGTGGTGGGAGATTCCTTTTGAACCCCGGAGCCGATCAGTGCATGCTCTGGACTCTGGAGCAATCGAACTGGGATTCCTTGTCACTTGATGACTTGGTTTCTGCATCCGACAATGTTATTGTTGGAGGTAAACAGCTGTTCCTTTCCCTTTCCTAAAACAGGCTGGAGCAGTCGCTCCATGCGTGGCTCGCCAGCCTGCAGTTCTCAGCGTCCCACGGCGCTTCCTTTGATCATTGTGAAGCGGGGCGTCAGACCCTTCCAGCCACGCCTTCGGCGGGCTCATCGCTTTCATTTACTATGAACCAGGGATGCATCTTAATGAGCTTCCCCTCTCGGGGGAGGAGGGGGGATCTTTAACAACAGCAAAGAGAATTTGGATGGAAGCCCCCCCCCCCCAAATAGCTCTTCCCCGGGGGGCTGCTCCCGTCCAGCCTCGCCGCTTCCTGCCCGTGATCCGAGCGCGCATCACGCGATCCCGACAGAGGCAAAGGTCCCTCCCTCCAAACCACCCGCCGGCGGCTCCTGGCTCCACGCAGGCGGGGAAGGAGGCGGCGCTGGCGGGGAGAGGACGCGGGGGGCGCGGCCCAGGATAAGCCGGGGCGGGCCAGCGCGGCGGCTGCGGGCTGATGCAGGTGTTTGTCACCCGGCGGATCCCCCGCGAGGGGCTGGCGACCCTGAGCCAGGCTGGCGTGTAAGCGGGGGCTGCAGGCGGCGGGGCCCGGGCCCGGTCCCCCCCCCCGGGCGGGGGCCGCAGAGACAGGCGGGTGCTGGGCTCCCCCCACGTGCGGCCGCCCCGGGAGCCCGCCGGGCCCGTTCGCAGCAGGCGGGTCCGGTGGTCGGGCGGGTTCCCGGCGGTGGGACTCTGCGGGGGCAGCCTGGGGTTGGGGGTCAGACTCGGGGCTCGATCCTGAGCGGTGCTGAGCAGCCCGGGCCCTGCTGGGAGGCCCGGGCAGCGCCTGGGCGGGGTGGCAGCCTGGGCACCCAGAATTAGCCGCTGCTTCTGGAAAGGCAGGTCCCATCTCTGTGTCCCCGGGGGCCAGGGGTCCTTCACCAAGGCCAGCGACTGGCGCACCGTCCCCTGAAATGCGCTGGGGTCCTGTTCCCATTGCTGAGACCAACAGCAGGGTGGGGGAGGGATAGCTCAGTGGTTCCAGCATTGGCCTGCTAAACCCAGAGTTGCAAGTTCAATCCTTGAGGGGGCATTTGGGGTTGGTCCTGCTTTGAGCAGGGGGTTGGACTAGATACCTCCTGAGGTCCCTTCCAACCCTGATATTCTATGAACACCTTGGCAAATGGTCCTTGTTGTGTATTCTGTGTTTTGCCATGGTGCGCAGCAACGCCAGTCATGGCCCCTGGTGCTGGGTGCTGTACAAACACTGCACAGAAAGAAGCCTCTGCCCCCAGGTGCTGCCAGCCTAAGGATAAGAACCTTCTGCTGCTGCATCCACCAGGGAAATTAAGGTTTTGGGTACAAATGTTGTTGCTGATTTCATCACTTGTCACTCTGCAAGTTTACTACAGTTGCAGGTTCAACGACAGAGACCCAGCCCTGAAGAGTTTACAGCCTATTTCAGACATAGAGTGATTGTCTAGCCTGCGCTGCGGCATGTTCTGTGCCCCATGGGGCAAGGGGCAGGTGTTTAGAACGTGGATTGTTGTGGTGCCACCTATTTTACAGCAGTTCCATTTCTGACCCTTTCCATGACAAACTTTTTGATGCTCAGAGGTGTTTGTAGATGGGTGGTGGTTTCTTTTTTCTTGTAACTGATCCATCCGAGGCTGAGGCCCGGGGGACCGAGAGCTGGTGTCTATTTACAAGGAAAGAAACAAACTGCTGCGCTCTTCTTGTCTTAGGCACTTCTGAAAATATTGTCCTTTGAAGCCTCTAAGTCCCACTGACTTTCAGTAGGATTTGGGCTCCTAAATCACTTAGACCCCCAGATCCACAGAGATAGACGCCTAACTCCCCTTGATGTTGGGATTTGTGGCACTTTTGAAAAATTTTCCCAGAACCCCTCTTTCCCTTCCTGTGACTTGAAAAGACTTGGCTTTTTTTAAAAAAAATAAATAAAAATGCAGAAATATTTTGTAAGCCATTGATCTCCGATGCTGGTCGGTGCCTTTGATTCCAAGAAGCAAAAGTTAAAATAACAATAACTATGCTGTGCATAGAATATACCCAGCTAAGGTCCCAATTCCAATTGTGTCAACACTTATGTATATCCTTAATTTTATGCACCTGGCTAATCCAGTTGTCATCAGTGGAATTACTCATGTGCATAAAATTAAGGCCATGCCTATGTGTGGGTAGGATCAGGGCCTAAGTTTTGCAGCAGGGAGATCAATGGGAGCAAATGGAGGCCTGTTATGTGTCCTCCCTCCCTCTCTCTGGCTATGGGTTACTTGAATTTTTTAACCTTAGTTTGATATTGTACATTATCCTTAGATCAGCAGTTTTTTAACTATCTTTGGCCTTCCAGTACTTCCCAGGCAAAACATTCAGAAACCAAACCTGTGTTTCTATTAAAAGTTGTTTTCCTGACTACGGCTCACTTCCCTCCCCTCCCCCATTATTTTGTCTGTGCAAAGCCAAAGGACAAACAGTGCCTTAAAAGAATTAACCCACCCCGACCCCCAGCTCTGGTGTAGCTGCCACTGGATTTCCCTTCTCCTGGCGCACAGGTCCTGACAGCTCAGCGTTGTTTCATGCATCGAATGTGCTAAAATGAGTTATGTTGTGTTTTGTGCCCGTGTTTGTTCTTTAAGAAAACCAGCAACTTTCACATATTGCAAAATGCCAATTACTGGCGTTACAGAAATGCAATGACCCTCCCCCAACACACGCACGCTAGTGCATGGGCAGTGAGTGGTTGTGTGGTGTCTTTGTTTAAATTGGCATTCCAGGCCTTCTGTAAAGTGGTAGGCCCCCAAATTGATTGCAGTAATGTGTTCCCAGAACGTTGTTGGGGCACCGCAGGCTGCCTGAGAGCAGTAGAAAACCATCCCCTTAAAATGAAAGGAGCAAATCAACCAGCATCCAAACCAAGGCCTTCAGAAAGGAGTGGGCAATGAGGTCTGTGTGATTATGGGGCTGGCTAGGGGTGCAGACTGCCCTGGGTGACCTCGGAAAAGTCGCTTAGTCTGTCCGTGACTCAGTTTTCCCATCTGTAAAACGGCAATGATAATACTTCCCTGCCTCGCCTCATGGGGGTGCTGTGAAGATAAATTCATTGCTGATTAGCAGGTGCTCAGATATTCCAGTGATGGGGGAGCCATATAAGAACCTAGAGAGGCCAAGTGCCACCCAGGAAAAGTTTCCGTTGCTATTTAAAAGTGTGGAAAGATGACCTGGGGGCAAAGGTTAAGGGAAAGCCAGTTCCGCCCCTGAGGACTCTCCACAGTAAGGGCTGCTGATGCAGTCCTGCGGGGGGGGGATCCCTGAACCACGGGTCACTTCTGAGCACAGAGACCATCCAGGCTGAGGCTCAAGGGGAAGTGCCTGACCTGCCCTAGTGTCTGTACCGTTTGAAGCTTTAAACAACAAGTTTGCCCCGTTAGGCAGCCCGTGCAAAGCCCACCAGACCCGTAAGGCAGTGATCCCAGCGGATGCAGGCTCGAGGCAAGGTTTGGACAAGCTGAAAGTGATGCCAGAGCTCAGGTGGTGTTCCAGCGTGCGCGTGTTGTCAGGTCATTGCAAGACTGATGTTCTTTGCTCTACGCGTGAAGAGATCCTGCCATTATTCTTCCTCCTTCCGCTGCTGCGGTTGTTGAAAGAAGGCGACGGACCTTTCGTGTGCCAGTTCACAGGTGGCTTGTGTGTGCTACACAGGACATCATGTGGCTGTATGTTAGTAACTGTGTGCCACCGTCCTGGGCTGTGAAAGGGAAATCCACAAGGGAGGAAAGGAGGGAATCCTAATCTGCCTGCCTGAAATAAGAGCGTGTTTCTCACTCCGTTTTGCTGACTTCCCTTGGCAAACAGTACGAATACCTGGGGCAATACGCAGCGCTGGCTTGAAGAGGGCCTCCTTCTCGTGCTTTAATGTGATTTGTGACTCTCATGTATCCTTGTAGCTGCAGCATCCAGCAATGGGATTCGGATGAACCTATCCCGCGGTCAGAATTGCTGGCGGGGGTGGCCGGGAAGCATGGTCTGCTCTGTCTCTTGTCTGACCGGATAGACAAAGAGGTCCTCGATGCAGCAGGTGGGTATGGATGGCGGCTCTCTTGTGAATGGCTCATCGAAAAAAGAGAGGACATACAGAATTGGATCTGTGCTGCCCGGATCTCTGTCCCGGTGTCTCGCCCTCACAGCCCCTGAGAAGCGGATTGGCTGACCCTTCCTTTGCTGACATGCATTAATACGAATCCTCCACTTCAATTCCACCTCACGCTGTCCCTCCATCATGGCAGCACGGAGTTGTAAGACACGAAGAGATGTGTCTAGGTCCCTGGTATCCGCTGGCCGGAAATTCAGGATCCAGTGAAGCTCATTAGCCAGAATTCACTGTCAGTCCCTTTTGGGTGTGTGGTTTTTTTCCCCTGCAAGAAGAAACTTCTCAGCCTAGCGCAGAGGTCCCCAGAAAATGACCACTAAAGAATGACTTGTGCCCATCCCAGTCAAAGAGAAGAACCTAGGAATATAGATGCAGCATCTTTAAAGAGACTTTTCCTTAGCTAAAGGGACACTGTCAACTTTCTTTGATGTTTTTGGCATTTAAAAAAAATCCTATTTCTGGCAAATCCTCCTGATTTTGGTTTCAATTCCTTTAAAAGTTATAAGGGATTTTCTGCTTCCCTTCCCAGTTAATGTTTACAAGGTGTCTTGTAAAAAATCTGTTCTAGTCCAGCAGAAGTTACGAGCTTGATGCAGAAATGTCTGGGCGATGTTCCCTGGCCTGTGTTAACATGAGATCAGCTCAGATGGCCATAATGGTCACTCTGGCCTAACTCTGTGAAATCTCAGTGAAGGAGAAAATTGACCAGTTGTGAAGGGGAAACAGTGAAACTGACTATGCACAAAACACTGTCAAATGTCTAGAGTCAGCTGCCTGAAAAAGTAGTATTTCGGTTTTGCTGACTTCCTTCAGTGTCAGCCCTGTTAGGTTTTTCTGGTCATTAGAATAGATTCCAAAGATTCAGACAGTTACAAGCCAGTAATTGTAAGACATTTTTATCCTTTCATTTTTCCATTGTTCTGTTGTTGTGTTTCATTCTTTTTAAGCTCTGTAGGTTCTGAGGGTTCTGTCTTCATGTTTTGCAGGGTCCAACCTTAAAGTAATCAGCACGTTGTCTGTGGGTGTTGACCATCTGGCTCTAGAAGAAATTAAAAAGCGGTATTGTTTGCTCCTTTGTGTGCTAACTCTTAACTATGGAAGGCATTTGCTTCCGCTATTTGCTGTGTCCCCTGCCATTCTCTTGGGTGCAAGAAATGGAGAACTGTTAATTGAGAGAAACCAGCTGGCACAGAGGATGGGTCGGCTTGGGGGTAAGGCATTGCACTGGGACTCGGGGGAAACGTTGGTTCGGTTCCCAGTTCTACCACAGGCCCTAGATAGCTTTTAAAACGTGACCCTCAGTCTCTCTCTGTGCCTCAGTTCCCTGTCTGTACAGTGGGGATAAGAGTACTGCCCGAGCTCCCAGCGGGGTTGTGAGATCGATGATTGATTCATTATTATTTGCTTGGTGCTCCGATAATACGGTAATAGAGGAACCTGTGTGGGGGGAAAAAATGCCCAGCAGAATGAAGTGTAATACAAACAGGATTTCGTCCACATGTAAACAAACGCGCAAACTAGCATTTCACATGTTAACACTTGGGGACCGAAATGCTGTGTTTGAATTGCAGTGGAATCCGTGTGGGATACACCCCGGACATCCTGACGGACGCCACGGCCGAGCTCTCGGTAGCTTTGCTCTTAGCTACGTGTCGCAGGCTGCCGGAGTCAGTGGAGGAAGTGAAGAAGTGAGTATTTACAATTTAGGGCTGGCTTCTGAGTTGTGTGACGTCAGTGAGAGTCTGGAGTAACTCCACAGACTGTGTGCGTGATCAGTCCTGGACCCAATTACAAGGACATTGGGCTATGGCCAGAGTACACTGCACAAAGGGGCTGTGGGGAGTGGAACAAAAGTTAGATCAGTCTTGAGGCTGCTCTAAATAACACTAAAGGTGACTTAAAGCAGGAACATTATAGAGCCTGTCACTTCATGCTAGCACCATTCAGACCTGTTCATTTCTGTTTCTAGGGTGCTAAATCATTTCCACCGGTATGTGACACTGGGGTTGTGAAGTATTTGTGCCATTCGTCGGGTCCATATCCAGACTCCAAGCCAACCTGGAAAATGGAATCGGTCTAACATCTGTTTGTATTTCACTTCCTTTTGTAGTGGTGGTTGGACAACATGGAAGCCTCTGTGGATGTGTGGGTACGGGCTGTCCGGTAGCACTGTAGGAATCATAGGGCTGGGAAGAATAGGTGAGTGTATTGTATTGTGTAGCTATATACTCGTATTTATCTCCCAATAATGGGAGCACTGTTGACTGACATAGCAATGTGTGTGCGTGTAAGATATCATTTTCCAAAAGAAGACACTTCACTGCACGCACCCCTCCCTCTGGGGAGGGGATGAGAGAGCAGATACAGGCCAGCCGTCGTTACTTAGTGCACTAGTGGAAGGTGCTCAGGTACCGTGGTGATGAGCATGGTATAACTACCTGCATAGAATAGAATGGTTGATTTAAAATAACGAACTCGGTGATCAGTAAGAAGATGTTTAGCTCTCCATTGTGTACTCTCTGTAGCTTTAATATTTTCCTCAGTTTTATCACGGCCAGAAACTTTCTTCTCTTTGCCTCTGTTTTTTGTGTGCATGTGAACTTGTGTCTAGCCCCCTTTCTTGCAGGGAACAACCCGTGACTCAAGTGTTCTCTTTCTTGTTAGTTAGAGAATCGATGAATCCTGGATGTAACTTTCAGCCCCTATGTTCACTCGGGCTTTTGCTGAGCAGACATTTATGCTCTCACCCGTTAGGTGGGGAGTTCACAAGTTACTTCATTCTTTGGTTATGCTAACAGTTTTGTGTTTAACTTTGCCCCGTGGTAGTGGTGCTGGACACATTCACAGAAATTGCGAAATAAATAGAGAACTGTAAAGGACAAAAAATTCTGAGGACTTTCAAACCAGTGGCTGATGGGACACTCCCCCATTCACCTGCCCTCCCAGGAGCCAGAGGCTGACTGAGCAGGAATCCATCTCTCCATCCTACTAATCAGCGTGCGATTGCAATCAGGCTTAGACCTTAAGCTGTAAAACATTCACATTTCCACCTTATCGGGCTCCTAAAGCAAACTGGACTTTCTCTTGCTTTATTTCAGTTAAACAAATATCCCAAAGTCCATGGTGCCACTGGAGTGCTGACTTGTCTGTTAGCTTGTGGAGTTGGTCAATGGATTTTTTTTTTCCTTCCTTAAATTTTCTCTCTAAATCTGAAGTGACATTTTGATGTCCCATCATTCCCTTTGCTGCAACTGCCTTACCAATCGAAAATTCATTCACTTCCCACGGAGTGAATGAGAGCATGTTGCCTCCAAAATGAATGTGAACCCTCCAGGGACGATCCTAACTGGTGCAGTCAGAGTAATCTCTTAATGAAAGTGGCAGGTTTCATTGCAGTTGAGTGAACAGTGGATGCATTCTGTGGCCTTGTCGAAAGATGCAGGAATAATACACTTGGTTTTGGGCTGTCAGATTGCAGGGTTAGTGGTTTACTTCCTGCAGTGCATGATCTAAGGCTAGGTCTACATTGTGGGGGTCGACCTAAGATACGCCAACTTCAGCTACGCGAATAGCATAGCTGAAGTTGGCGTATCTTAGGTCTATTTACCTGGCCGTGAGGACGGCGGCGAGTCAACCGCTGCCGCTCCCCCATCGACTCCGCTTCCGCCTCTCGCTAATGTGGAGTTCCGGAGTCGACGGCAGAGCGATCAGGGATCAATTTTTATCGCATCTACACTAGATGCGATAAATCGATCCCCGATAGATCCAGGGAGGGTAGTGTAGACGTACCCTTAGTGTGCAGAGACGTGACTGTTTCTTCTTGTTTTTAGGACAGGCAGTGGCGCGCCGTTTAAAGCCATTTGGGGTCAAGAAATTTTTGTATACGGGAAGTCGCCCAAAACCAGAGCGCGCCGTGGAGTTTCAAGCCGACTTTGGTAAGAGACATAAATGAAACTGGAAAGACAGCTCTGGAAACAAAGCTTCCTTCGTAGGTGCAGAATAACCAACAGTACAAATGAGTAGATGCAGGGAAGATCTTGTCCTCGGGTGTGGTGACTGGAAACTTGAAGGCTTCCTCAAGCGCCGTGTAACAGTGCTGAATTATTATTAAGGCTCCACAGAGTGGCTGGTGTTTGAGTGTAGAGCGCAAACACATTTAGTATGTTGTTGATTGAAAGTGGTGACGATGTCATGAGTGAAATCTGGACCCCACTGACTTCAGGGGGCCAAGATTTCATCCCAGACCTCTTAGAAATAACTGGCAACTCCTAAATGAGACTCTCTTCGGATATAGTCACATTTACATCAAATATTTGTTTTCCTTCCTATAATAATACCCATGCTCTGTACTGTGCTTTTCTGCATGTTCAAACTCATTGGTAGACTTTGTCCTGCAAAGTCCTAAGCTGTTGCCCAGCTGTGACTTGCGTTTGGAAAATAAACGGTTCCAAAAAAATCAATTTTTATTGGGGTCAATCTTTTGGTTTGTAAATCCAGTGAACTCTACCTATTCCTCTCCACCCATCCTTGGGTGAAAGCTGAAAGAGTTGTCAAATCTGTCTTCAGGCCTTACAGAACTTCTAAATGTTTGTTTAAAATATTATGGTAATATTTTGCTAACTAATATGTGCCACCCCTGAAATGCACAATGCAGCCACCTCTGGGGTGAAAGACTGACTTGCTAAGCATGGGTAAATTTCCTCTTTTGGTTGATGAAACCTTGTCTATTTTTTTTTAAAAGGTCCTTTAAAATATGGCACCTTGTTCATATGTTGTTTTTTTTGTTTGGGTTTGGTAACCCAGTCATGGGGTGAGATTAGCATGGTCTTCCTGAAGCAGAAGTCCTTCACTGATGACTCTTTAATGGACATTGGGTAGTTCCCAAACTAGTTAAAATAAACGAGACCCACCCTTGCTGCCCCCCCCCCATCGCCTCCCCCCGGAAACTCATGATGTGTTTTTTGTTTTTTTTCCCCCAGTCCCACTCGCCAAGCTAGCAGAGGAGTCAGACTTCGTTGTTGTTACCTGTTCCTTAACTCCTGACACTGAAGGAATGTGCAACAAGGATTTCTTCAGCCAAATGAAGAAAACATCTGTGTTCATCAACACAAGCAGGTGAAAATCTTCACTGTCATCTTAAACAAGAGTAGATTGAGGTGAAAAAGGAAAAGCAGGTGATATTCAGATAACTGATATACGGGTGTTACGGATGTCAAGGGATTGTGCTGAAATTGCCATAGCCATAGGGGGCAAGTACTGGCTTGTGGCACCAACTCTGAGCTTGGGCTTGCTAGCCTTGTTGCTTGGCCTGCTGCGACTGTCGTTTAAACGGATGCTGTATATTAATGTACACCAGAAAGCAACTTTTCTCCCCCTTAGGGTGGAGTCCAGCGAATATCATGGGATTATTGCCGCTCTAAAAGCTGCAAAGTGGGCGCCATCTTGGATTCTCTCTTTAATGGGAGGAAGTGGCTGTGGCCGTTCTCCATGGTGGAAAAGCTTTGTTTGTGTTGCTGGTGATAATCAAACGGCCTTTCTCCCAGGAAGGGGTGCGCGGGCTGTCACCATGGAAGATAGGAGCTGCATGGGAATTGGCCAGATGCTACGGTCCCATCTGTTACAGCTGAGAGTTAAAACTGTGCTTAAACACAGTTCAAATGATGTGTGCCCAGATGGGGTTCGAATGCAATGGGACACCACAGCCAGGTTTGTACCTGGGTACAGTGACTGTTACGATAACCCGTTGCAGAGCATCGAGAGAGCAGTTAAGCAGAACCTGCTTGTTAGTGGTGTGAACAACGGGCACAAAGTGACATACAGAGCTGACTATTCCTGCCTAAGGCCGATGGGGCAAACGCTCAGGCAGGTGAGTCGTTCCACTGAAGCCGGTAGGATGACTCGAGTGTGTAAAGTTAAGCACGTGGCAGTGTTTGTGTCCCATGCTTGTCTGGCTTACTAGTAACAATACCTAGCTCTTGTATAGCTTAAACTGTGTTTCTTAGGGGAGCGGTGGTGAACCAGGAAGACCTGTACCAGGCTTTGGTTAGTGGCCAGATTGCAGCTGCTGGTCTGGATGTCACAACCCCAGAGCCGCTGCCTACAGACAACCCTCTCCTTTTCCTGAAGAATTGTGGTAAGCCACCGTCTTTGCAAACAGCAGCTGTTTGCACCTTCTCGTACATTCCACTTCCTGCATTTCTGATGGGGAGGCAGTGGCTTCCAGTGGCTAGAGCAGGGCGCTCATGTAGTTCTTGCTATTCTGTTTGCCACACTGACCTGACGAGGAGTTTCAGTCGTGGTGAGCTTGGCATGGTTCGTGTCTAGCAAGGGTTTAATATGAGGGGCTAATTAGTCACAGGCAGGGAAAGCCAAACCATATGTGCTTAAGTAAGCTGCCCATAGCACTGAGCCACAGCAAGGCAGTGTGATAGAGGGACATTGAGGAGGGAAAACCTTGTCAGCTGAGTGTGTTACTTAAATTCAGGGCAAATTTTAATGAATTCAAATAGATTTGCTCATTTGCAAACATCTCACTGACTGATCTCAGTACTCCATCCGCTGAGAACTTACACCCCATTTCAGCAAGGGACTTAAGCACGTTGCCTGGCTTTGAGCACGAGTAGTCGCCTTAACGTCAATGGATTGGGACCGTACTGCTCAGATACCAAGGTGATGAGCATGTTAGCAGAGCTGTCAAGCCAATAAAAAAAATTAATCGCGATTAATCGTGTGATTAAAGGGTAATAGAATACCATTTATTGAAATATTTGTGGATGTTTTCTAAATTTTCAAGTATATTGATTTCAGTTACAACACGGACTAGAAAGTGTACCGTGCTCACTTTATATTTCTTTTTTATTATAAATATTTGCACTGTAAAAAACAAAAGAAATAGTATTTTTTAATTCACCTAATACAAGCAGGGGACCTGAGTTAGTGAACCAGGAAGACCCTTCCAGTCCTGTGTTCTTGTCAAACAGTGAGATGTTAGATTGGGTCTGTTTTGTCTGGAGAAGAGAAGACTGAGAGGGGGCATAACTGTTGTTACAAGGACAAGGGATAAAAATTGTTCTTCTGAACCTCTGAGGATAGAAGCAGCAGCAATGGGCTTAAATTGCAACAAGGGCGGTTTAGGTTGGACATTTGGAAAAACTTCCTCACTGTCAGGGTGGTTAAGCACTGGAATAAATTGCCCAGGGGGTGGTGGAATCTCCATCATTGGGGATTTTTAAGAGCAGGTTGGACAAACACCTGTCAGGGATGGTCTAGATAATACTTAGCCCTGCCATGAGTGTAGGGGACTGGACTAGATAACTTGCTGAGGTCCCTTCCAGTCCTATGATTCTATGTTAGGAACAAGAGGTCCTAACAATGATGAATGGGGAAGAAGGGAATGCCCCATTAGTTGTAAAGAGGTAGCTTTTATACTACATAAAGGGTACAAGATCACAAATACTTTCCATCTCCCCTTTAAAAGCATTAAGCTTTAAAATGTATTATTAATTTCATTGACAGAGCTGCTCAGATATCAAACCCATCTGGCATGTAGCTGTGACACCAACAAAAGCAAGGACACTCTGGAGTTGGCTTTCACTCTCTCTGACTGGAAACTCCTTGCTCTTCTGTTCACTGGTGAAGCTACAGCCAGCACTGCTAATAGACCATAGTTTGTGGAGATGATGTAATTCTGGAAACTTGGGGTTAAATCCTGGCCGCATTGAAATCAGGGGGAAAACTGCCATTGGCATCAGTGAGGCCAGGATTTCACCAATGGTGACTAGGATAAAGCCACCAAACTCCTCTCCCAAATTACTCCATAGCTGGCGCATTAGCTCAGCTGAACTTCTCAGACCCATCCCACATGGAGACTAGTTACAGAGACGTGGCATTAGAGAGCCACCATAAAATGAAAGTGTACATGCTAGAGTAACAAGCATACTGCTTTGGTGCACAGACCAATCTCTGAAATATGTCTTCTCTCCCCCCGTATAGTGGTTTTGCCTCACATTGGAAGTGCTACCTATGCCACCAGAAGCGCCATGTCTGTGCTGTCCGCTAACAACCTCCTGGCTGGCTTGAAAGGGGAAAGTATGCCAAGTGAATTCCATCTGTGAAGAGAAGAGAATCCCAGGAACATCGCTGGCTAGGCCAGGTCATACCTTAAAAATGACCATTTTCTCTTAGCCCAGAGAAGCAGAATAGATCCTGACTCATTCCTGCTGTAAAGTTGGTGTATGTGTCTCTGTCGTTCTGCAAGTAGAACTTATTAAACCAGGCTTGAGTAACACACAGTTGTATGGTGGTTGTGTGGAAGCGGTATGTGTATTGTGCTATTTCTAAGAGAAAAACTGAATGCTTGCGAGACTCTGGAGAGCACATAACTGTATGTGGATGGAAACTCAAGAGATCAAAGAAAATCACTCCCTTTCCTGGAACAATTGGGCCCATTTTCACAAGGCAACAATCCTAATCAGATGGGTGGCTTTATTCTTTATGGCTCTGATAAAGCAAGACTTAATCGTACTTGCCGGCCATTGGGTCACATCTGACGTTATGTTATGTGCCCCCCTCCATGTCTGATCTACCGAGGATATGGGTCTGTTATCGCTCTCAACTTGAGAGCAAAGCTCTGTAGCTCAAGTTGTAGAGACTCATGATTTTAGCAGTGAGGGTCCCCAGTTCAGTCTCCAGGTTGTCAGCCCAGATGGCAGGTATCGCATTAGCATATGTCAAACGCCTCCATAGTGGGGCTGCTCAGATGTTCAAATCTCTGGATTAACTAAAGGTGGCTGAACACCGTGAAATTCAGAATTTCCAATAAGAACATTTCCTACTATGCAGCAACTATTAATTCTGCTTTAACCCACGTGGGCAGAATAGTTGTGAGAGGAAAATTAAGTCTCCCAGGAATGAGTTTCTGCACATGGGACGGGCTGGGATCTGCAGGTTTTTGGTAAGGTACGATTTTTCTTATTCTTCTTCCTAGAGAAGGTCTGCATATCCCTTAGAGTGGGATGTCAAATGGAGGCACATAGTCAGGGCGGGTATAATATAATTATATACAATTGTGTAATTAGATTCTGACCCTCTGAATTGCCTTGGGGAGTGTTGCAAAAAGTGGAAAGGCAGGTCCTGATTGCTGCGGGGGAAAGTGCATCCCTGGCTCTGGCTCAGAGATCCCTCCTAGAGAAGAAACTGGAACTAGGTCTCATGATGAGTGACCCAGGGCTCTGACTATTGAGTCAAAGTCCTGGCTGAAGATTCCATTCCCCCAGCTCTATCGTCTGTCTGCCCAGCCTGGGTGTTCAACTCCCCTTTAATGTAGAGAGCTTAAAGGGACAAAAAGTTGTTTTCTGCCCATAAGTGTGGGAGGTTGGATTCCTGTAGGATGGCTGTGGATCTGGTGCATCCTTGTTTGACAGAAGCTACTGTGGTGTGAGACATCACTATTTAAAGGCATTCCTGATTGTTTGAGGCCATTTGATAGTGTTGAAGCTCCTTGTCCATTCGTGACCCTTAGATCGATTTGTTCCCTGAATGGGCTCCCCATGCTTTGAGACCGGCATTGATTGTCACCAAGGTTCTCTCTGGCTCTGCCATCGTGTGGTCTGATGCATAGCTGATTTGCAGCCTCCAGGATAGAGATTTCAATACTGCTTTGGGCAACGAGATTAAGGTAGATAGAGTTGATGGGTCCTGTGGATCCAGAGAAATCAGGAACTAGAGAATACAGGTAGAATCTTGCCCATTGCAGGACATCTGTGCAGGATACCATCATATGGAGGGATGATATCAGAACCCTTGTAATAAAGTTGGGTGATTGCTGGGGGATAGTATCTATCATCCTGCATATCCTGTCTGTTAGGAAAACTTGGTGTAGCTCAGTAACTCTCATGACTTCCAAGTGTAACTTGGGCTGAACTAGACTCATTTGGCTGTCTGTATGGTGGATAATGAAGCCATGCTGCTCTACAACTTAGCTGTGCAGAGAATTGTCTGTTGTGCTCATTCCAAGGAGTGGGACCTGATCAGAAGACTATCCAGGAAGCAATATGCATGCAGCCTCCTCTCTGAGAGGTTGGGATAATGAGCATCTGGGTAAATAGCCTGGGGGTGGTTGCAAGGTAATCTATAGCCTTTTTCAGGCAGCTGTGTTTCATCTAGTTGGGGGAAGTTCGGGAGATCAAGAACCTAGGTTTGGGACTCGCCTTTGACTCTTAATGCATAACCCAGGCAGACTCCTGTAATGTTATGTTATGTGCCCCCCTCCATGTCTGATCTGAGACTCAATCCCAGGAATGAGTTTCTGTAGTCAGGGCGGGTATAATATAATTAACTATGTGGTGTAATTGCAGCCAGCTGCAGAGCTTTGTCACGTGCTCCCTGTCTGAGTGACCATGCCATGGGGTCAGCCTCAGGTCATGTTTGATTAAAAATTGGGGTTTTCCAGAGTGATCACGACTGCCCCTTGTGCCCTTGGACCTATTCCATCTGCCACGGGCTGGTTGGGTGTCCTGCAACTGATATTTTAGAGTGGGGTACAAAAGGAGTAATGTGATCTGTAATAAATAAGCCTACATTCTCTTTTCGAGGACCTGGCTGTCAGGAAAGTCATCTTTGGTTTTATTGAGAGGATCCTCCTGTGGATTTGTCAACAGGCTCACTGAAGAGTCTTGGCCAGTGTCTGTCATGAGCATCAGCCTTTCACATGACCTTAGCCATAAGTGATGACATGAGGCAGGGTCACATCCCATTGCCCTCACAGTGAATCTGAGGCTGTCACGGAAGGTGCCTGCTAGAGAGACTGCTGCTATGGCAAGATCTCTCAGAATGGCTCCGACACGGAAGTATTTTCTGATTTTGAAAGGGAATCAGTCCATGGCAGGATGACTCAAGTAGAAGAGGTGGAGGCTGTGGATACCCAGAGGGTGTCGGAGGAAGCTTCAGAATTCCTCCTTAAGCAATCTGTCTTCCTCTCTCTGTCTGGTCCTTGGGGGAAGAAATCACCCTTAACTGGGATCATCCTGTCTTACAAGGGATGAAAGGGCTGCATCCACATTTGGTAGCGTAACTAGGTCTGGATTGGATCTATACTGCATCTTGGCCAGCCTCTGAGCTCTTGCTGGGTTTTGCACTCAGCCCTAATTACATCTTCCAGTGTAGCATGGAGAGGGAGATAATAGGTTTGAGATGTTGAACTAAGAGGAAGTACTTGAGGGGTTTCACTCCCTTTTCTGTCTAGATCTATTCTGTGTAAGTTCTTACCTTTTGATGCCTCCTCTTTTTGAGGTTCTTCCAGTGGGGTTCAGTGCCAGGACAGAAACAAAAGATCCTGTTGAAACAACTTGCTTTGAGGTTCCTCCTCTGGGGGGCTTTAGCTCAGATTCAGAAAATTGTCCATCCCAGGAATGAGAAGCTGCAGTGTCCTTTCTTGATCTTTTTGTCTTCCTGCTCTTTTTAAAGCCTTTTGTGCCAAGGGCTTTCTTTCCCCCTGAAAATGGAAGAGGAAGTGAAATAGTCCCTCCATCTCTTGCTCCTATGTTTGACAGGCAACAAAGTCTTAGAAATTGGGTCCGTCGGAAAGGGTTTGGCACCTCAAACAGTAAGCTATAAGCACACTTAAAATTGCCACATATCCCACACCACTGGTTCCTTGATAAGTAGAGCCATGGAGTAAGGTATTACCTCTAAGTGAATCTGATATTTTTATGCTCTGCTAGCCTCAGCTCCTGGCTGAAACATACTCAGCAGTTAGCAAATTTCACTGATCAAATAAGAAGTGGGAGTATCGCAGCCATTAAATGTCCAAGGATTTCGTGGTGTTTAAACCACCATCACCTGCATCATAACCCTGGTGTGGAGTGCACAGAGGCACCAGGGGCTTGTTTTTGTTGCCCTTAAGCCAAGTTTGCATTATAAGGAATTGACACTGGCAGATGGATCTAAATGTAAGACTCTCTTGATATCACTGTAGAGAAGCTACAGCTAGAGAAACCGAACAGTGGTGTTATATATGTTTAATCCTGTTTGACAGAGAACTCAACAACTGTGTTCTAACTTGTCAAACTTTTCCAGTATTCAACCTAGCATCAAGCTTTCCAAGACCCTTTTCCATGACACAGGAGAGCAAGTTTAAGTAAATCAGATCCTTAAAAACATAAATTTGTTTTACATAGGTGTAAAATTCACATACAGCTTTCACCAAGGGCCTTTTAAAATTGGTGGGATATACTGTACCCTATATGACAAAGTGCAGCCCATGTTCACCACTTTTGTACGGTCAGGATCTATTGTGTTTGAAGTATGCCTTGTATCATTTGAAAACTCAAGCTACAGCCGGCCATTGTCTTGGTAATCTATCACCATTGTACATGGAGCTATGAGATTTTACTATGTGATTGACAGCCTATTTCAGGAACATTCTGGGTAATACCCTCAGACTGGTTTTTTCAAAGTCTAAAGGCACACCGGCGAGGTGCTAAAAGGTGGAGATTCACTAGCAGGGGAGTTGTAAATGAATTATTTACAATTCCCCAGAACAGCTTGCAGAACATGTATGCAATGGAACTGCTGATCCCATGACCCAGCAAAGCCTTTTCCAGTACCAAGGGTTAGTATATAAGAGGGAGAAAGCCTCTGGCCACCTCACCTCTCCCATGCCATCACTAAATAGCTGAACAACACTGAACTAAGGGGAGTGGTTCTAGGCTGGAAAAAGAAGGAGCCTGACACATATACTGCAGCTAATGGTGAGACAACTGATTTTGCTTTTAGAGTTAGCCTAGGTAAAGTCTAGAAATTAGAGTGTGGTTTTCTCTCTCTTTTGTAACTAAATCTGACTTATGCCTTAGCACCTGTAAATCACTTAAAATCTAGCTTTCTCTAGTTAAATGTGGGTTACTGTTTTAGCTAAACCAGAGTGTGTGTTTGAAGTGTTTGGGAAACCCACACTTGAGACAAGGGTGGTGCATATTCATTATCCACTGTTGGAATGACAAACGATGAGTTAGTACATTCTAGTGGGCCCCTGAACAGTACAGGACACTTTGGGGGGGGGGAGGGGCACACAAGGCTGGGAGTGCAGGATATGCTGGTGTCCCCTTGTATCTGTTCATGGAGGGCAGAGCACTCATGGGGGAATGACTTTATATGCTGGGGGTGAACAGAGCCTGGAAAGGTTGCAATGCTGACCGTAAGGCAGTGTAAAAGGGAATCCAGGCTGGAGAGCTAAGGGGACATAAGAGCCCAGCAATTCAGGTTGCAGCCTGAGGAATGTCACAACTGATTCAGAATCTTTTTCTTCCACTCTAGGCTCCTTGCCAGATACTTCCAGCTATTTACTTCCATGTAGCATTCTGCGTAAGAGAGGGAGACTTGGCAACAAGGGGCATCATTTTTCAAGATAATGAAGGTCTTGTTTGTAATATTACAGAACTGTATTTGTTTTTTTATTTAGATTTAAATAACCAAGAGACACCTATGCAAGGAGCTCAGTACCCTTGCATAGCATTAGCGATCCACTGACTTAAAATAATTCAATAGGAACTCAGGACTCATACTGTCAACCTTCTCCAAACATACGCAGCTGTGTTTTGCAGCATACCTGAAAGGTCACCAAATTTGGACAGTTCAGAATCCTCAAGCCCACACACCAAATGCCCTGCCAGCCACCCTCTCTGCTTTATTACAATAGGGTTCAAGCTCAGGCATTCCTGGAAAGGGCAGCTGTGGCAGAATGGTACAGGAAGAGAGACAAGCCCTCAGGTAAGCCAGTCCCATGTTATTTAGGGCTTTTTAGGTCAAACTCCACCGAGACCAACACACGAACTCGTAGACCCACTGCAGCATACTATCAGTGGTCCAGTCAGGATTAAGTGAATAATGAAATCAAATCAGACACATCAGCACAAAAATGTAGTGTTTATTTTCAGACGTATCTCATAACACTAGAAACATACGGAGAGCTTCAGATGAGACTGCACAGTATAGTGCTCAGCTGTTAAGTCTGAACAGAAGTGGGGTGAGGCTCTTTTTGTAATTATAGTCAGGTGTGGAGATAAGCAATATATAATTTTACAAGATGGGTCAGTTTAGTAGTGTGTGTTTAATTCTGAGATATTGCTTCACACAGGAAGACTAAGACAGCAACAGCGGTCAGAGATGGGTTACTGAAGCGGTAATATGTCCTTCTAGAAACACTATCATTTGATATACTGAAAATTAAGTTTGTTACATCTAAAAGATTCCCAATGTTGGTTTTAATTTTTTTCTTTGTTGTTGTTTCTGAAGAGAGCAGCCCTCCCTTACCACCCATGGCCTTTCACATAACCACAAACATTATAAAAACTGATCCAGATGTAAACGAAACCTATATTTAACTGTACATGTTCATATTCATTCTTAAAATTAAGTGCATTGATTGCCCCACCCCAATCTCTGCTTTCTTCCTGTGAGTGGGAGGGTTTTAGACAGATTCTAGATAAAGAAAACAGCTGGAAAATAGAAAATAATAGTTTTTGGAACAAAACTGGAAAAAGGCAAGAGATTAAAAAGTTAGGCAAGACATTAGCAATAAGGCAACACATCAACAAAATTAAATTAGAGAACACCGCATGGAGATGTAGCGAGACTGATGTAGGTTCAATGCTGTTAGTCCCTTGATGTCAACATGATTACCACATAAAACGCAGAATTTTCTAATGCTATTCATGAACTTGGCACATTTCCTTGGTGCCTAAAAAAAAAGCCAGAACTGTAGCCATTAAAAACCAGTCCTGGGACTGTGAGGTTTTAAAAAAATTAATCATGTCATAATAGTTCCAAGTTCCTGCTTAACTTAGAAGCTTACATTGCAAATCAAATGTTAACAGCCCTTAAGCAGTTCTCACCACAAAGCAGGAGAGAAGAGTACATTTTATTTCTCTCTGATAGATATCATTTCATACATATCCCCATGTTTCTGTGGTACTGATCATGATTGTTTAGTTCTAATGTTTCAACTGTCTCAGTCACTCAAGACTAAACTAGCTACAGAACTGAGGAATAAGGATTTAATTTTCACCTTCCATTCAAATAAATCCAAGATTTTTCAGGAGGCCAACATCCATATTAAAAAGTAGCAAAAGGTTTAATCAAAGTCAGACAGTAACTCCACACAGAATGAGTTTGCTACATAACATTGAAGATGAGGAGGCTGGGAAGTTTGCAAATGCTTTTTTTATATTAAAAAAGCCCCAACTGCTGCTGCTGCAGATTAGCTATATTAGATGCTCATGATCTGTCTCTTTTGCATATGACAGATGTGCTGAAGCACTAACTGAGACTCTGCATAAATAGAGTAACACTGTTCAGTAGAAGTGCTCCAAAATGTTAATAGAAACCCAGTTTGTTGAACTCCAGGAGTTAGTTCATGTGCATCTTAAAAAACAACCAACAAAAAAAACCCCACAACTGCAAAGAGTATTAGTTACAATGGTATCAAAGAGGAGGAAATTAAAATAAGATCTGTGAGATTCATGGGAAACAGAGATTACTGAACTTGTTTTACAAGGTGTACAGTGCTTTTTTTTTTAAATTAAATTTGTGTTGGATTTTTACTTGTGGGAAAGTACATTTATGATACTTCTCTAAATTGAAGAATCAGAGTCAACCGCTACATTTATACAGAGCGGCATATGAATATGGCAAGACAGGCTCTCATTCCTGACTGTTCCTCAGATCAAAGCAATCCATGGTTGGGAGGACAATAAGTATATGGAGAAGGAAATTAAAAAGCCTGAAGATAAGAGCCTCAGAAAAGGATAGTCTGCTTACACAATAACTTGGATCAGATTGACTGTCAGCATCTGGAAAGGGTAAGAGACTATCTTACACAATAAAAAGCCACCACAAATCATATCTCCCATTTAAAATAAAGTAGACAATAACAAGCTCTTTTCAGACATCTATGTATATGGAATTTTAACATATGAAATACAAGTTGGTTAAAATACTGCTAAGAATAGCACATACAGAAACAGTACGTCACTTATCACTCATTACAAGTCTTTACAGGAAAAAATGGTGAAACACCTAGGAGATCTTGCAGTATTCAAACTATATATACACCTAACAGTCCAAACGCTACTTGTCCTGGACTCAGGGTAAGCACCTTCATTACAGTGTCCATTACAGGAAAACAGCCAAAAATACATTCAGAACCCCTACAACTATTTTCATAATTAACATTTTAAAGCATTTTGTGGTAGACAGGTGTATGTATCCAAGATATCTTTAAGGATATGCAATCTGCATTAGTAACAGTAAAGAGCTCTTTGCATTTTTGTTCATATACATAATGTATCAACTTATTTTACAAGTTATTTATTTAAAACACTTTCACAATTTTACAAAATTCCTAAAAAAAATTTGCACTTCAGTTTCTCGTCTTTGAAATGTGCTACTTTAACATAATTAGGAGCTGGCTACATTTTCACCCATTCCCTCCTATTTCTTCCCTCCCACCTCCCCCCACAGCAAAGGAACTACTTGGTTTTAGGGATTGCATCCCCATGAGCCCAAGACCTGCATTCACATAATACTTAATACTTCTATAGTGCCTCCTTCAGAGCATCCCAAAGCGCTTCCAAACAGTTGTTTAAGCCTCACAACACCTCTGTGAGGTAGGTATGGTATTATCCCCATCTTACAGGACCAAGACTTTTTTTTTCCATGGGGGGGGGGCGCCCACACGATCACACTTAAGTGTTTACTACAACGGCAGCTTCTTAACCTGCAGTCTTGAACAAAATAGTGTTAATATTCCAGACACAGTTCATGTTCTTACAATTTGTATTGGCATTATTTGTATGGGCTTGGGGGTAAGGATTAAAGCAAAGTGCTGGGTAGGTTGCTGCTCTGCCACCGCAGGCAGGTAGTTTTGGAATGTTTATACAAATGGCTGGACTGGCTGAACCGTTTGCCACATTTTAAACAGGCATAAGGCTTTTCTCCTGTGTGCACACGGATGTGCTTCTTACAGTCTGTTAAGGTCAAGAAAGTCTTGCAGCAGATTTTACAGGCATATTTGCGAGCACCTTCTACAACCAAAACATTGTGCTCAGATAAGGCCTTCTTACATTTTGAAAGAACATCAGCAGATGCCCTGGTCAACTGTGGTGGACCAGGCTGGGAAGGATGCCCATTTTCAAAAGAGGAACTGGTCCCATTCATTATCAACTGGGAATTAGGTGTACTATCTTGCATTTGGGAGCTCCTAACAGAGGTCACAACAGGCATTTTGGGGGCTATGCGACGGTAGCCAGGAAAGTTACTGGCTCCACCTCTTGGAGAGCCCATCATTGCCCTTGATAAAGAGTGTAGTCCCAAGCCAGACCTTGGAAAGTCCATCCCAAACTGTTCTGCTGCCCGGTATCCAGAAGTCTGTACACATGGAAGACCCATTACATCCTGCATAGGTCTAACAAAGTGGGAGTCTGTAGGTTCATGAAATGGATTCTCCACGTGAGAGACAGTAGCAGAGGAATGGCCATTAGTAGGGCCAGACTCTGGACTCATTAAATAAGAGGCATCTCCATCCATTCTGCAGTCACTGGTAGTATTTGGAATGTTGTCATCACTTTGATTAGCACCAAAATTGCCACCTCGGCTCTTATTCAGAAAATTTGAGATACTGAACGTAGACTTGTGTTCCAGGTTATTTGACACCTCCAAAATATGGATGTCACCAACCCTATCAGTACTAGATTGTGGGTCAGAAAAGCTACGATCGCTACTTTCCGGACTCAGTTCTATCTTTTCTGCACTGACTACTCCTCCTTCCACTTCAACAGACTCACTGCCTTCTGCTTGGGAAGTGACATCACTCACTTCATCTTGAGGCTCTGGGGAACTCAAGGGCTCGGATTTAACCACCACCCTCATGTGTTCTTTTTCGTTTAGACTGATCTCTGGATTTTCACACTGAAAGTTGTTTTTCTCAGAAGTAGCTTCTTGGTCAAAGCTAGTTTCCACTTGTGTTGCTTGAGATGCCATGGACATTTGCGAAATGTTTCCTCCACTATTGTCAGACTGACTGGGCACTTGGGCATCTTCTTGGGCACCAAAAGACTGATCAAACATAATGGTGTTATCCTCTGGATTATCAGTCACATCAGCAGCTTTAGAATTGTCCACAATCTTCAGTGAATCTGGTGAAAAAAATTCTTCCCGTGAATGCACTACCGACTGCCCGCTCTCTGGGGCAACGTCTGAAATGATGGACTCATCTATGGTAGGCCTGATTCGCTGTCTGGCCCGGTCTTCAGAAGACTGTTTCCGTTTGTGGAGACGCCGAATAGGAAAAGTAGTGCGTTGTTCTATGTTACTTCTCATTGATGAGCTCATAGTATTTTGTTGTTCCTCTGTGCTCTGCGTGGAATTTAATGCAGAGCTCACTATACTCAGTCCAAGCTGCTGAAGCATGAAAGATCTTTGCATGCGTGCATTTTGTTCTTGAACTCTATCGCTAGGTGGCGACATTGGCAGTGTCCTTGTAGTAAGGTAGTGTTTACATGCTTTAACAACAGAGTTCAAATGTAAGTGAGAAGCTGCCAGCAAGACATCCATAACATTGCTCTCTCCAAGCATGAGTGTGGAGGTGTACATCATGTCAATCAGAGCAGCAAAGGCCTCAGCTGTCACTACCTCACTGTCCAGCTGGATCATGTTCATGGTCTGGTCTCCCTCTGCTACGGTAAAGAGAGCTCGAAAATGTGTGCTGCATGCTGCCAAAACAGAGCGATGGGCTTTGAAATGCCTGTTCCCCACCACAATGACACAGTCACAAAGTTGACCATGAAGACGCTGGTAGTTTAGCTGTTGAAAGATTTGCTCAAAATGTCCTGGAAAATCCATGATCCTACAAAATAATTAAAAAAAAAGTGGAAAATGTAAGACAAAAATGGCTGGCATTCTATTTTTATCACAATGAACTAGGGTTTATTATTGAATGCAGGTGGCTCAGAGGCAAACTATCAATAACTGATCTTTTACTTACCGCCACCATATTACTATAACACTTATGCTGGCAACCTTGTGAAGGAGCATAGAAAAACTGCATCTTCTGACAGATTCATTCTTTTTTTCAGGATTTTCTCTAATGTACTTCCCAGCTAAGTATCAAACATACTATAGGCTGAGCTGATAACACAACCTGTAGTTAAAAGTGTCTAATATCTTCCACTGTGAAGACCCTACTTTCAGCTGCTTATAACTTCACCAAACTTTAACCCTTCAGGCTGAAATTCCCATGCCTGGTCTCTCCCTTAGACTACATTTTGCTGGAAAGCACTAGCTAAAACAGTTCAGCAGTTTGAGAATGAGATTAGGAGAAAATATGCTGTTCTGCATACTAAACAAACAAAAATTATTGCAACCATTTCACTGAAAAGTTCTAGCACCTCCGTACATTGAAGAAAGGGTGTGAAGTTTGACCAGGGGTGGGAGGGTGAGGAGGTTAGAGATGTACTTTTTGCAGTCCCAGTAAAAATTCACCCAAGCATGGCCATACTCTACAAAAGCTCAGCACATGGTCAATAAAGACTTGTTAAGAGTGTGGCAGTTAAATTCTCTGAAGATTCTACCTTCACTGAGCATGCTCCAGCCCAGGTCTTTCCTTGAAATTGCTCCTCCCAGCAGCCAAGAGAACTGAGAGCAGGAAGCCTGTCTTGCCTGTGTTCTCAATGGCCCCTCTGTTGGCATCCAGGCAGCACGGAGGAAGAAGCTGCCTACCAAAAATGCAGAGGGGTGAGGAATAAGGAGGGGTGTTGCACAAATCAGAAGGCAGAAAGGTGGTGGGTGGGTGTGGTGGGGGCAAGAGCCAAGTGGATTGGATAGAAGAGAGGGAGGGGTAGAGAGAAGCGTGGGGATAGACAGAAGGATCTATAACCACTAGGTAACACTCCCCTACAAAACCTGGATTTAACCCAGGAGTTTTCAGTCCCTGCATTCCTCTGCTATCAGCAAAGATAACAGCATACTACCACTAGGGGTTACTCCATTAGCTCAAGTGACAGAGGACTGTGCTGTGGATATAAAGGTCTAAACCCTATTACTGACCTAATTTGAGGGTCAGTGTGTGTGTATCAGAGGGAACCAAATTAAAAAAAATTGGAAGTCACATAAGATCCACATTAGAAAAATGTAAAGCACTCAAAAAATTAGGAAATGCTCAAATCAAAGTTGCCCAATTCAGCTCCTGCGTGTGTATATATGCATTATGAGAGGTTTTAATTACAGAATCACACACTACACTTACCACAGGACCCCATCTCATTCAGTGCACAGTTTGGACAGACAGTGCTCTGGGAATGAATCAGGGTTGCATACTGAATCAGGCTGCTGCCTGTAGGGCACATGCTTCATTTGTTGCAGAAGTTGGAAGGTGTTCAGTGAATGGGGCAGGGGACTGTAGAAAGAGAAAGGACATTCTAATGGTTAAGGATGCTAAAAGCCACTCTAGATAATTGAATTCTATCCCTGCCTCTGCCACAGAGTTCCTGTGTGATGCTGGACAAGTCATGTAAGTCAGAATATTCTGTCGTCTAATTGTGGGTTCCTCATCTTCGGAATGCCCAAAACAAAACTTCTGCCACCAGATTTGCTAAGCACTCACAACAGCAACTATAGTCAACTGGAGCTGTGCTCTGAACATATAAAGTGTAATAAAAATGCTGAATACTCTGAAAGCCCTTAGGGTTTCAAGCTGGGCATCCAAAAATAATGGACACTTGAAAATGTTGGCCTTTATCTCATAGGGGTGTTATGAAGACATATTAATGTTTGTGAAGTTCACAGATGTTATAGCGCACCACAGAAACGCCCAAGAGGAAACTGATCCTTTTGTATTAAGTGCAGGGTTTGTTAAATGAAGACTAGGACCACAGACTAGAACCTCCTGCATAACTCGGGCCATAAGACTTCCCTAAATTAATTCCTGTTTGAGAGCATCTCTTTTAGGAATAACACCCAATCTTGATTTTAAAATTGCTAACGATGGAGAATTCACCACAACCCCTTGGTAATCTATTCCAGTGGTTAGTTACCCTTACTGTTAAAAACGTGTTCCTTTATTCTAGCCTAAGCTTGTCTAGCTCCCACTTCCAGTCACTGGATCTTGTTATATTATGTCTGTTAGCCTGAAGAGCCCTTTGCCATCAAATTTTTGCTCCCCATGTAAGGTACTTATAAACTGTGGTTAAGTCACCCGTTAACCTTCTCTTAGAAACACAAAATAAATTGAGTGCCTTGAATATTTCACTTAAATCTTAGGCATTATTTTCCCATCTTTTAATCATTCTGTGGTTCTTCACTGCATCCTCTCCAATTTATTAACATCCCTTTTGAACTGTAGATGTCAGAACTGGACAGAGTATTCCAGTAGCAGTTGCACCAGAGCCAAATACAGAGGTACCAAAACCCTCCTTACTCCTACTTGATACTCTCCTGTTTATACATCCAACAATCACACTTTTGGCCAGAGTCGGTCTGGGGGCTCACCATAACCCCCAAATGTTTTTCAGAGTCACTGCTTCACAGGATACCTTTGTTCCAAGATGTGTGATCTTAACATTTGGCCATACTGAAACATATCATTTGCTTACACCCAGATGACCAAGTGATCTCTATTGTTCTATTTCAATCTCCTCTCCATTATTTACCACTCTCTCAATCTTTGGGTCATCTTCAAACTTTAACTGTCATGATTTTATGTTTACTTCCAGGTCATTCATAAAAATATTAAATACCATAAGACTGAGAACCAATCCATTAGCCAGTTTTTAATCTATTTAACATGTAACATGTTCATGTTGTATAATTCTAGTTCCTCAATCAAAAGATCACATGGTACCAAGTCCAATACCTTACAGAAGTCTGTTACGTGTGTTTGTACAGTGCCTATCACAATGGAGTCTATGATTACGGCTCCTAACCACTATAATACAAAAACAAACTTGTAATCGCTCCAAAAAAAGATATCAAGTTACTTTGACAAGATCTATTTTGTCTGCAATATCATGAATGCCATGTTCATTGGCATTAATTATGTTACGCTCATATTACATTGAATGTGGAAGATAAAAGAAATACTGAATAACTACCCATCTAGTGAACAAAGCAGGGGCATGCGGGGGGTGGGGAGAAGGGGAGCAAGGAAGGGACAGTATGTGATCATGTAATCAAAGGTTATCAATGCATACACATAAGGGGGCCAAACTAAAGTTGCACAGACACGCTTATACTAACATTTCCTAACTTATGTACTTGTCTTTGCAACCTTAACCGTCTCACAAATATATATTTATATCAAATTGGACAAGGAGATTCACCTACAATGCCCAAGGTAAAAAAACAGAGGAAGAGGAAGGATGGTCATGTGGTTAAGGCACTGAATCATGACTCAGGCGATCTGGGTTCAACGCCCAACTCTGCCACCGATTTCTTGTGCAACTTGGTCAACTCACTTAACCCCATGCCCCAATTTTCCATCAGTGAAGTGGGGATAATATTTCCTTTTGCCTATGCTGTCTGCCTTGCTTATTTAGACCAGAGCGTCTTGCCTACTATGTATGTACATACACATACACGTCCTGTCTTCTCTGTAAATACTTTTTCCACTGATCCTTCTGGTCCTGCTAGCTCAGGACCCAAACTGTGTTGCATGCTTAGCAACATGAACACTGTTCAACAAGAACTGTGGTTAAGGTTTGGGGTTTTAAGTTTCCGTTAATATAACTGTAAAATTAAACAATATTTCAGTGTGTTCTAGACTGACCCTTGCCTTAGAAAGGCAGTTTTTCACTATCTGTACCTTTCTGATTAAGAAGATAACAGGAGGGTTTTTTTAAACAAACAGACCAATAGTAATATTGCAGTGTATTATATGACAGATTACCAGACCCTATAGAAACAGCTAAGACGGGACTGGCAAATTACAGAAACATATATCTTGGGAAAGGAGTCAAAATTAAGAGACAGCCTCCTAATTTAAAGAGTTAATGTTTACATTGGCTTACAATTCCATGCATTTATTTCAAAATGTCATGCAAGACTCAAACCACGTACCTGAATATTCTCATATGCATATAGAGAGTCATGCACTAAGTTCATTATGCGTGTACAGAATTCCAGATACATGCATTATGATATAAATGAGACAAAGCAATTTATTTTGATATAGGCAATAAGTATCAGGTATGAATTTTACAGACTTCACTTCTAAACTGAAGATGGGTAAAAGGAATTTGACCTCATTAGACAAACCTGAAGTTTAAAAAAAATAAAAAAACAACAAAGCTAATCTGAAAGATTCCCAACGAATGAATACTTGTTTCAGGGCCAAATTAAAAAAACCCACATAAAAACATTACTTTTTCCATTTTAATATATCTATGCTTGTTTTTTAGAAGAATGACTCATGTCAACTTAAAAAGAGAGCTTCTTCCAAAAGCTGAAAACTTAACAAATAGGTTTTAATCATAGTCTATTTCTTTTACTGCGGTGTCCAAAGCCAACGTGAGAATTAAAAAGTTATTATGCCAACTATCCTTTTGGACATAGCCAATCATAACTGAAAGTACTGGTCCAAACAAAGATTACAAACTGAACCTACAGTCCCCCGCCGCAATTTGACATGGGTTAAAGAATGTATTTATAGTGTGATGGACTATGGTTTTGCATCATAAGAGGGGAGGCCGTGTCTACACTGGCAATCTTACAGTGGCACAACTGTACCAATAGAGCTGTGCCACTGTAAGATTGCTTGTGTAGCTGCTCTATGCTGATTGGAGAGAGTTTCCCCCATCGACATAATAAAACCACCACCTAAATGAGCAGCGGTAGCTATGCTGGAGAGAGAGCGTCTCCCATCGACACAGTGCTGTGCACACGAGCGCTTATACCCGCAAAATGTATGTCCCTCGGGGTGTGGTTTTTTCCACACCCCTGAGCGACACACGTTTTGCTGACATAAGGGGTAGTGTAGACATGGCCCTAGTGTCAACTGTCTTAGATATGCCATAGTTAAACTGAATATCCAAGGGAGCTTGGCACACAAGTACTAACACTCTAAGTCATTATCAGTATTACAATTGGGTTGCTTCTTGCTTGTCAGGCAACAGCTGGCAGTTTACTACTTGGACTCCCTCCCTCCCTCCGCACCTCCCTAAACCTTCAATATTTAAAATATATTTGATGCGTCAGACTCCAAATCTGTAAGGATTCCCAGCACACAATTCATATGAAAAGATGCCCAAATTATGTTAAATAACTTAAGCAACAAGGTTGTATTTCACCACATTAGAATGTATTTGTATTGTGCTCAACTGTTGTGCCAAATACATCCAAACCCATAGAAAACTCCTTTGGAGACCAGAACAGACACTTAATCCAGGTACTTAAATAGTAAAAGTGTCATTCATGTAAAAATCAAGAATGCTTTTTTCTCCTTTTCTTCCCTTTCAGCAGTTGGATTGTATTTAATAAGCCATGGAGAAAATCTTAAAGAAGATGACATTTTCAGTAAATTAACTCTTTAAACAAAAGAGTTAAACGGGTCATTAGTTCTAAAGTTACATTCTGGTTAAACACACACAAAATCTTAATTTAGTGACAGCTAAGGTTGCATCTGCACATATCCCATCCATCCAAACACCTTAAAAGTATGGAAATAAGGTAAGGGAATCATCTCCTGTATTCTCTGTCGCCTTCACACTGTCAGTGGCACACTTCATCAGGTTTTCACCTCCACCTCCAACAGATAAGCAGCAGCAATATGTACCCAAACATAACCAAAAATGACAACCTTATTAGTAAATGAAGTTTGTGGGAGTTTCTTAGGGTGTTGGTGTTGTGGTTTGAGGGTTTTTTTTAAATACAGGATTGGTAGTTGGTGTAGCTCAGTGGTTAACTCCCCAGTATCAGGGAGGGGGAGCTGCAGTTGCTTGGCAATCAGAGGGATAAGCTGCACTGCCAAAGCTGCTCTGCCACCTTGACCCTCCAGAAAAGGCTGAGACATGGCTCAGGAGAGCTTTTGTCCCTAATATTTTATCACCATTTAAAAAGTGACTGCAAGTACGGACTCCAAATGCACTCTACTGTAATTAACAGCAATGCATAGTTTATCAGTCAAAGGGAAGCTCTGTGATGGAATAAGCATCATCACTTGCTTCCTGAAACACAACATAGCCTCTCATACACTTCTTGAGGTTTGACACAACCAAAAGCAACTGTAGCAGTAGAGTGTGTGCGAGCCTGGACTCTGGCAGAAGGGCTACATAGCATGTTCCTCTTTTTTCTAGGTCCCTTGCCCTGCCCCTGTGAAGAGTATTTCAGCTTTCAAACCTGCAGTATGTGACACCTGAAGGCAAAGCATGACAAATCATTGAAATGTGAAACACTTGTATTTTGGCCCATCACTCCAAAGTTTACAGATTCTAATGGTTTAAATACAAAAATTAAAAGGTGTTTTTTCACTAAGAAAATTAAATTATCTTCAAAAGATTTTCTCAATGCATCCATAACATCACCGATTGGGTCATCAGTTTGAACCCTAGCACTGCAAATTCCTAGCCAAGACCTTTTGCCACCTGGGCTTCCAGATGTAATTGCTATCCTATAGGGGAATACTCTCTAGAAGGGGACTTGACACACACTTTCCCAGTGGGTTTGCTAAATAGTGGTAGAAAATTGGAGATCAGGGTCCTGGATTCTATCCCTTACTTCAAGGCAGCAATGTGGTATACTCAGAGATAGGATAAGAAAAAACACAGAACAATCAATCTGAAAGGCATCATGGCTGAGTGGATAAGATTTGGGTTACGATAATAGAGACCTGGGTTCTACGTTACAGCAGCTACAGTGCTGCAACTGTGCTGCTGTAGCATAGACACTTTCTGCATTGCCAGGAGTTGTTCCATTGAGAGGCAGTAACTAGGTCAATGGAAGAATTCTTCCACCTACCTACCTGTGTCTACAGTGCGGGTTAGGTCAACTCAACTACTTCACCCAGGATGTGAAATTTTTTACAGCTCTGAGCAATTTAGCTAGGTCAGTCTAAGTGTAGAGCTGGCCTTAGCGCATCTGAAATTATCTTTTTTAACATCTACTTGTTAAAGGGAAAGTGTGGGGGTAGGGTATAGGTGACAACTTATACTTGACTGACTTGTAGGGTTGGGGTCATGGCCTTGGTTGATAATAAAGGTGGTGAAGGGCACAGAACTATAAACTGTGAGAGATCTGAACTCATGTTCTCTGGTTCTCAGCTCAGAGAACTGTTCTCTGAACTACCGGTATAGTGGCACTCTCTCTCTCTTCCTCTAACTGCTACAGAACCATCTGGGGGTGGCAGAAACATTATGTCATATTAAGTTCTACACAGGCAACTCACTTTCAAAAGTGCTCAATGTGTTCACTTCATGTTGGCATATATAAAAACTGACACTGGTGAAAATTATGTAAGAAGAATAGAAACAAATACCTACTCTGCAGATGTGGGGTAACGTGTGATGCAAAAATCAGATCCAAGGAGTTTATACACTTGTCTAAAGGGATAAAAAAGTGGGATGCCTCATTCAAAAGTGATCATTCTAGGACATATTAACAGCAGTGTCATATATAAGACACAGGAGGTAATTATCCAGCTCTACTTGTGACTGGTGAGGTCTCAACTGGAGTACTGTGTCCAGTTCTGGGCATCACTTTTTAAGGAAAGATAAGAACAAACTGCAAAGAGTCAAGATCAGAGCAACAAAAATAATTAGATGTTTGGAAAAAATGTCTAATTCTTTCACTCTTTCCTCATACGACATGCTTAGTCTAGAAAAGAGAGAGTTTTCAAATATGAAAACGGCTGTTTTAAAGAGGACAGTGATCAATTGTTCCCCAAGTCCATCAAGGGTAGGACAAGAAGTAATCAGCTTAGTTTGCAGCTAGGGATATTTAGATATTACAAAAAACTTTCTAACAAAACTATAAAGGATAGTTAAGCACTGGAACAAGTTATGTAGGGAGGTTGTGGAATTCCCATCAATGGAGGTTTTTAAAAACAAGTTAGACAAACAGCTCTCAGGGACAGTCTAGATATATTTAACCCTGCTTCAGGGCTGTGGGGGGGGGGGCGGACTAGGTGGCCTCTTTCTATATTTCTACAGAAATACAGATGTCTACATTTCTATTATTATTATTGTCTTATTATTCCATTTGTATCAGCCTGACAGGCACCAAACCACCATGAAAACTTCAGATACTATGCTAGTTTTAATTTCTGTTTTGTCAGTTTTACAGTATTTCTGAAAAATAAAGCTTTAACACTCCCATAAAAATGAAACTTTTCTTATGGCCTTGCTACCGCTGCACCATAACAGGACACTTGTATTTCCAATCTCCATCTTCATCTGCAAAAGCTGAATGGATCCATAGGGTGGCCTCTCTGCCACCTACCTCTCAAATGGAGGCCCCAACTTTAAAAAGAAAATTCAGTTTCCAGCTTTCCCATTTAAAAGCAATCCTCTGTCCATGAATCAAACCTCAAATACCATATGGAGCCAAAGAGCTGCATTTAAGTATCCCAGGAGAAAGAGCAGCCACAGATACCTGAGCATGATACCATCTTGCCCAACGGGGCATTAAACTTCTAAATCTAACACATCAACCTCACTTTACCATTTCCTAGAAATTCAAGACCCCTAATGACTTCTCTCAACTCTTGCTAATTTTGAAGCAGCTTGGAAACAAGGCATAAGTTTTTAACAGTGACAGTAATTAACCAATGGATAATTTGCCAAGGGTCGTGGTGGATTCTCAATCACTGACACTGACTGGATGTTTTTTCTAAAAGATCTGCTCTAGGAAATATTTTGGGGAAGTTCTATGGCCTGCGTTGAACAGGAAGTCAGTTCCTGCTGGCCATGGAGTCTATTAATCTTGCATGCTGGTTTTTTAACTCTAGTCATCTAACCAATGATGATTTAGTTTAACTCAGAATGGAGAAATACATTTTTACCAGAAAAATTTAAAGCAGACTAAAGTGACAAATATCATTTGTGTCTTCTCCACTGTAGATGATACATGGGCTGGATCAATTTCCTTCATGATTTTAACTTCCAAACCGGATTATTTTATCTATAAATTAGGCATGTCTCCAGCAAACCAATCCTGCATTTTAACTGAGATTTGACATATTCCCCTGCTTCTGGCCTCCCCAAACCTATTCACATTAAAATTATTTCAAGAATATACCTTCTCATGGCAGTGTAAGTTGAACCACTATTAACGGAAAGTCTGTGTTGTACAATCTTTCATACAAATCCATAATATGATTCCAGACATTTTAGTATGTATTAATTAATAAAAATATTTTTGGCTGAAGTAACCACTATAATTTTGTAATTCTTAACTCTTTTAAAAACCTCAGCCACAAGTTTGTTTTTTAAAAAAGAAGTTTATTTACCATATGTTCAAATAATGTAGCTATGTCTAAACTAATTACTTTTAGTTATGGGAAATAATGAACTGTTGCAATCACTGAATAATTTCAACAGTGACACAACAAAGTTAAAAGAAAAAAGTAGCAACTAACAGGCTGCCTAAATGTAGAACGCAGCAATATATACACACTCCCTTTGCTTTGTTACATATTTCAATTTTATATCAAAGTGTAACAGTAGCCACATGGTTACTAGTTTGACAGTACTATTGTGTAAAAAAATGTAGATCCTAAACATATAAATAAGAACGTAAGAATGGCCATGCTGGATCAGACCAAAGGTCCATCTAGTCCAATATCCCGTCTTCTGACAGTGGCCAATGTCAGGTGCCCCAGAGGGAATGAACAGAACAGGGAATCACAAAATGCAGTTGCCAAATGACCTCCATACAGTCTACAGACAACTATCTTTTTGTACTTTGGCAGTTTGTTTTGCAAGAGATTGCACTATTTGTTGTACCTTCCATTACACTTGCTAGAACGCGTTCAATGTTATAAATGCAAGCCAACAGAGGCTCTAAAACAGTCACCTACAATTATTTTTATTCTCTGAAAATTCCAAATAATCAAACCAGGAGTGAGGGAGAGGGGAGGGGAAGAATAGTTGTTATAAGTGTTTGGGTACACTAGAAAGGTAACCTGGAGTCAAACTAAAGAACTAAGCTATGCCAAAACTTGTTTCACACCTACTTGAACAGCAAGTCACTCATAGTTATACAGGTTTAGAATGGTTTCCACACTACCCCTACATTTCACAGTTTTTATCATTCACTATCCAAGAAGTTAAAAAAAAATCTGCAGAAGGTTCTTTTTTGAAAACTCTGCTTCACATACTTGGTCACGCGATTTTGTAACACTTGATTTGCTTAGAATCACACATTTTTTTTAAAAAGTGTTTCATAGAGTCTTGCAGCAGAGATCAAATGCCAGCTTCATTTCACTAGATTCATAGTATGTCAAATGCTGTTTTGGAAGACCTCATTCCCTCCAGGCTTAGAAGTCTCAGTGGCATGAATGATGCCTTGAAAGTGAAAGATTTGTGCAAGCTGACAAAAATTTGAATCTGCCAAGAGAAAATCTATATGGCAACATGAGTATAAAGGCGATATAAGTATAAAAAAGCCCCCATTGGTTTTCTGCAAATTACACATTAACCGGTAGCTGTGTTTTTAATATAACACATACCACATTTTTATCATCTACTTAAGTATTCTTATGCAACCACAATTGGTTCAGTAGCACTAACCAATGACTAGGGGTTGAGTGCTGCAGTCCTTCACTCACGCAGGTAGCCACCACAGTCAAGTCAGCAAGACTTTGCTCACTTCAGAATGACCAGACCTGGCCCTATAATTATATTTCAATGTGTCTACTACAACCTACAGATTATAACACCTGTTACAAAGTTGCACAAATGTGAGGACTCGGACAGAACTTCCAGCACAAATGGTGTGACTGCCAACCCACTCCCCATATGAATTCCACCCATGTGCACAAGACAGATCCTCAGACAAGGTGGTTTTCACTACAGCCATCCCCCCCCAATGCACACACTTGCTCAGGGGTACCCAACCTGGGGGAACATCACTACAGCTCTCCCCACCCCCAGTCTTGAAGAATTTTGGGACTCGATTTTCCCCAACAAGTAACAGAGAGCTAACGGGACATTAGGGGAACCTGCATGGAGTGGGGAGGGGAGCAGGGTCTGGAGATCATGGGAGCCTGAAGGGAAGGCTCAGGATGGACAGATGAGGGAAGGATGCAGTGGGGGGCCTACATGCAGATCTGTCACTGCAGGGGAGCCAGGGCTGGGAGATGAGGGGGGCTGGGGGACGGGGTATGTCTGTCCCAGCCGGAGGATGTGTAGATGAGGGAAGGCTGCAGTGGGGGCCTATGGTCATGGCTATCAGTGCAGGGGGCAGGGAGATAAGGGCAGCCTGCGGGATGGGGTGGGGTCTGTCTGTCCTCGCAGGGAGGTGGGTGGGTGGATGAGCGAAGGATGCAGTGGGGGCCTACGGGCAGGGCTATCAGTGCAGGGGGCAAGAAGATGAGGGCAGCCTGTGGGGATTGGGGTCTGTCTGTCCCCGCAGGGTGGGTGGATGATGCAGTGGGGGCTCTACGGGCAGGGCTGCCCGGGGGGGGAGGGCAGATAAGGGAAGTCTGTGGGGATAGGGGCAGGTGGGGTCTGTCTGTCCCGGTGGGGGTAGATGATGCAGTGGGGCCCTACGGGCAGGGCTGTCCTGGGGGCGGGGGCAGATAAGGGCAGCCTGTTGGGGAGGGGTGAGCAGAGGCTGCAACGGGCCCTACAGGCAGGGCTGTCCGGAGGGGGCAGATAAGGGCAGCCTGCGGGGAGGGGTGAGCGGAGGCTGCAGTGGAGCCCTACAGGCAGGGCTGTTCCGGGGGTGGGTAGACGAGGGCAGCCCGCGGGGAGGGGCAGGTTGGGGTCTGTCTGTCCCCGCGGGGGTGGATGATGCAGTGGGGCCCTGCGGGCAGGGCTGTCCCGGGGGCAGATAAGGGCAGCCCGCGGGGGGAGGGGTGAGCGGAGGCTTCAATGGGGCGCTAGGGGCAGGGCTGTCCCGGGGGGGGGCAGATAAGGGCAGCCTGCGGGGGGAGGGGTGAGCGGAGGCTGCAGTGGGGCCCTGCGGGCAGGGCTGTCCCGGGCGGGGGGAGGGGGGGGAGGTAGACGAGGGCAGCCGGGGGACGCATATGAGGAGCCTAGTTGGTGCCAGCCCGAGCCCTGGCCAGAGGCCGCCGCCCTGTCACTCACCAGCCGGCCGAGGCCCCGCCCCTCCCGCTCAGCCTGTCTAGTGTCGGTGACACTAATCTTGCCGTCTCCCAGGCCCCGGCGCATGCGCAGGACCCCGGTGGTCCCCTCCTCACTCCCCAACCCCGCCCCGCGCGCATCGGCGAGACAAGCGCTGACAAGCGAACAAACCACCCCAAACACAGCGCGCGCCCGCCCCGTCTCGCGCGCGCCCCCGGCGCAGCGCAGCGCGCGCGCAGCCTCGCCCGCCCGCCGCCCCGGGCCTGCCTCACCTGCGCCGTGCAGTCCCCTCCCCTCCCGCGGCTCTGCGTCTCCGGGCGGGGGGGGGCCCGTCGTTCTCGGCCCCGGCGGGTTCCTCTCCAGCTCACTCCGGTCTCCTCCCCGCTCCACTCCGGACACTGCAACCGCCTCGCCGGCAGCAGGAAGTGACGCCATCGTCTGGCGGCCAATCAGCGAGGTGGGCGGGGACGAGAAGAAAAAAGGCTCCGGAGGCTCCGGGGATGCGAAACTCCTAGCCAATCATAGGGCTCCATTCGCGGGCCTTGGCGCCCCGAGGCGTAGCTTCAGCCAATCAGCCACCAGTTTGCTGATACCACCACGGTGCTCCGGAGGGTTTATCAATAAACTGCTCGCTGATTGGACATGCACTCCATAAACCAATCAGAATGTGATTTCAATAAGGGCTGAGGCTCAGGAGCTCCCCCTTTCCTCTCAAGTAGAACTGCAGCCTCCCAAGAGCCTCAGCCCCCACCTCTATCCCCCATGTACATTGGCCTGATCCCACCCTGAGCTGGGCCCCTCTGCACCCTCCACCCTGCAGGACCAGTCAGTGCCCCACACCACAGCTACTGTTCTCTCTAAGCTGTGCATGTGGGCGCTCACACAGATCCTAAACCACACACACACACACGGCAAAACACCGCATGCACAACAATTTGCACAGACATTTTTTACGCACACAGCCTGTCAAAAATTTGCACAGATTTTTTGTGCACATGGCCTGTCAAAAATTAGAGGGAACATTGATCACAGCCCAGAGCCTGTTAAAGTAGGATGGAAACTGTGCACACCCTTATCTAAGGCATAGGTACCTGGGCTTCCAAAGCAATGCTCCAGGGCATTTCCAGGAGGCTATAAAAGAAGAACTGTTGCCAGTCCCCGATGTTCAAAAATCATGAGTCAGGCTCCAAAAAAAATGAAGCTGTATTAGAAATCATGAGATTCTTTTAAAAAATTAACATTGGACTATTTTCCTATGCATTCTGTTTTTTGTGCTTTTAGGGTGCACTTGAGTCATGCTCCCAAGCTTTTCTCTGCACTTGTGAAGGCCACAAACTTACTTTTTAATAAAAATGAAAGCTGAGATTTTCACATAATTCTGTGCCTGCAAGAGCTGGGGCTTGAAATGAAACATCAAATATTGTGAGATGCATGATAAAAATCACACAAGTTGGCAACATTTCACTAAGTAAAAAACTATCCATAAATGATCGTTAAAGTCTTCCAGAAGCATAATTCAACTCATTCTAAAAACAGGAGAAAATTCTCAGGCCTGACTGTAACTACCAACTGTACTGATTGGGACAAACCACAAGAGAAAACAAATAAGAACAGATTTAAAATTTGTATTAAAGATAATAATGTTAAAATGATCTAATATACATGTTAAGAAAACAGTTTTATACACCTGAGTATAATGATATAAAAGTACAAAGTTTGGTTTAAAAGTCATAAAATATAAAACATAAAAACATACTGTATATAATCTGCACTATCCCAAATTAAGGTTAATAAATTTAACAATACCATTAAAATATTAGGATCCAAATATTTGAGTACATCACTCACAAAAAGTTATACTAAGAGTAGCTTGTAGAAAGCAAACATAGCAATGACTGCAGATTGTCCCAGAACCAGGCATTCCTCCAGTGCCAATAATGGCTGCAGAGAATAACAAGGATGAGCTCCTCTTCCCTCATTAATATACAGAAAATAATACAACATCTAGAGCCATCTTAACTAAAGCAGTTTACAAATGCATTAGACCAAAGTTTAAATCAAACATGCATCAGACATTGGGAAGAACAGATACAAAAATACGAAAAAACCAGACCGCTAGAAATCCCTGCACAGAACTAACACAAAAAATTGCCTTAATTCCCAGCCATTAGGACACAGATCCACTGTTGGCAATGAACCAGTCTGCTACTGTAGACAGGTCCTTACAAAATCACATGCTACGTTGGATGCCAATTTGTAACAGCACTCTCCTCTCCTTCCTCCATTTGGGTCTTCAGCCGGGTCTGCATCTCAAACTTCAGCACTAAAGCAATGAACTTTTATCATTTGAACTGAAAAAAGTAATAATTCCATTGGCTGGGAGCAGCAGACTCTATCCTCTTGCATGAACCAGCCAGGAGAGAGGAAGAAAAAATAACATTCTATTGCAGGCAGGATTTTCTTCTTTCCATCCATCATTGCAATGTGCTGTATCAAGGTCTTCCTATGGATGCCTGTAATTTCACAAATGACATCATGCAATATAGGCCAGGAGAAGCAGTGGTCGCTCCCAAAGGATTTTGCAAGCTTAAGTTCAAGTACCTGTACAATGTGGCTTATTTTAAAACAGAAATGATGCAGTGTCCTGTTTTTCTGTGATCTAAAATAAGCTTACCTCAGCCATAGGCTCCGAAGTGACAGACCGACACAGGATGTGAGAACATGAGGAGACAATGGCTATGGGCACCATCTATCATTCAGCTTTTCCCTCCCTCCATGCAGACTGTTTTAATTCACTTCTTAGAGAATCAGCAGCCTGCAGCCAATGAGACTCATCAACATCTATCATAGGAATACTATATCCAGATATGGGTAACTATAATTGTTTTGTATTAATATCCAAAGACAACTCTTATCTCTTATTCATATCAAAATTCTACCTAATAGCCTTTCTCTAGACTTTTTTTCTGTTGGCATGACAGAAAACTGTTGGTCTAGAAAGCTGGTCTGGGGGACAGACACTCCAGTTAACATGTACGCAAAGCCTGGCCACAAAGATGTTATTTGAAGAATGTTTAAAGTTGACTGTTAGCCAAGTGATAGTTGTAAGTAGACCAACAACCCTCCCTAGAGAAAGGGGGTATATGTGTTTGAGGAGACCTCAACTGGAAGCAGAGTGCTTAAGGATAATATTGACAACCGTTTATGTACATTTGGGAACAGAAAGAATCATTAGTTGTCAAACAGGGATGTGGTTTCGCTAAAGAACAGGTGGCAAAAAAGGCAAAAACTGGACTAATATTCTGGACTGGACTAAACTATGGTTCTGCCCCCATGATAAAAGAGGCTTTTGAAACAAGAGTTCAAATGAGCTCTGGTGAAAGGGGGTCTCCCTTCTCTCAAACTCTCACACCTCCACTCTGCCTTTCTTCGTGAAAGTGTCACCTCAGCTCTTGCTTAAGATGGACAGTTTTAAGTTGTGGGTCACACTCATAAAGTTCAGCCATTCCAATAATAAATATAATGGGGGCAACTCCTTAAGTTCTTATTAAACCAGGCAAAACTCTGAGAAATTAAACAGCAGACTGGGTCTCCCTGCAGAAGTGGTATTGACCAAAGGAAGCAGATGGTGGCGGGTCTATTTCTAAGCAATCTAGTCGGTCAGTGTGTTATGTTTGATTGTAATATTCTCCCTACGTTTGCCATGTGGTGGTAAGCAGACATAATTCCTAGGAAGTTCTTCAGACGCTTGCTCCAAGCCTGCTGTATTTAATGACGATACCCACTGCACTGCTTGCAATGCTTCTGGATTGACTCATGGCAAGGCATAAAAAGGTTAAAAAAAAAACAATTTTAGCGGAAGATGCAGAGGCGCTACCAGCAAGGAGAGGGCACCGGACCCACCTTTCCCTGCAGCCAGAGGGCTCGCAGTGCCCGCCGCAAGCGAGCAAAGGGCAGCTTGGAGTCCCAGGCAGGGTGGGACCGGAGCAGAGCCCGGGAGCCGGCGCACAGACCCAGCAGCGGGCCATTGAACGGGGGGCGTGTCCAGCGCCGTGCGCCGGCCGGCTGTAGGTGGCGATCGCGGCCGGGAGGCGGGCTCTAGTCGGCCGCGAGGAGCCGCGCCATGGCCGCTGCCGCCCGCTGGTGCTACCGGGGGGACCCCCAGGAGGCCCAGAGCGCCCCGCTCGGTAAGAGTCGCGCCCCTGCCGCGGGGGCGGAGCAAGGGCCGCTCGCCCCCGAGCTGCGCCCCCGGGCGCACGGTCCGGGCCGCTGGCTGCGCGCCCTCCTGCGCCACGCGGTGCGCGGGGGCCGGCTCCCCCCAGCAGCCCGGGAGTCAGGGGCGCCGCTCTCTGCCCTGCACGGGTCCCGGGGGGCGGCGGTGTCCGCTGAGCTCGGGGTGGGCGCGTAGCCGTGGGCAGGGGGCTGCCTGGTTTTGATCTCGGGCAGGGACGTTTGTGGGCTCGGGTTTAGGGGTGTTTCATCCTTTCCCAGCCAGCCTGTTGGATCTCCCGACCCTGAACCTTGTAGAGGCGAATTCTGGGGGGGGCTCTTCCCCCAGGCAGGCTGCAGAGCCCACCTTGGTCAGATGAGTCCTTTCTGCTGGCTGCGCCTTCCTCCTGCTTGGCCGGGAAGGGAATCGCTCTGCTGCCCTCAAGGGTGGAGGGTGGAGCCCTCACCCTGGAGTTGTTCTGTACCTGATGTCTGTGAGGACTGAGGTGCTACACTGGCCTGGCATGCACCACCGTGCAACTGTACTCAGTTTTTGGAGGCCTGACAAAATATTAACCTGTGGGATTTCAAGAAAAAAATGCAGAATCGTAGCTATTAAATCCATTCTTAAAAACAATCAACCCTCAATTAAAGTCAGTGAAAGGCAAAGCTAGAAGGCAGTTTTCTGGAGGGCAGGCTGCTTGTCTCTAAGCTGCTCCTTTGCTGTGTTTTGACATCAGCCTTGTTATTACAGTGTGGGCTTTTTGCATCGCCTTCGCTGTGCTGCATTCCGGCCCTGCTCCAAGAAAGCAAATGATGGCATGCATGTGCGTGGCCCCTTTGAAGTCTGCAGTCAACATAGATTCGTGAACATAGAGCTGAATGGAACATTATACAAATAGTCTCCGAGTGCTGAGGATAAATTCAGGGAGCTGTGTACATCCAAAACATTGTTTAAATTCATAGATTCCAAGGCCAGAAGGGACCATTGTGGTCATCTAGTCTGATCTCCTGTATAGCACAGGCCAGAGACCTGCCCCACAATAGTTCCTAGAACAGAGCTTTTTGAAAAAACACCCCATCTTGATTTCAAAATTGCCAATGCTGGAGGAATTGTGCACTCTTCAGGGTCTGTTACTGACTGGTTGTACAGCTCCTAGGACAGCAGGTCCTTATCTCAGTTGGGGGAAAATAGTAGAATAGTAGAATCTTTCAATTCATGTCTGATGACATCCTTCTTTAGTGTCAGGCTTTGCCAGGGAGATTCTATGGCATCTTACTTGGGACAAATCACTGCCGTCTCAGGTGTAGGGCATTAGTGAGCCTCTGTTTGCTCTACACCCGTAGCACAATATAAGGTCCTGTCAATGCTCGGAAATTGAGTAGAATAACCACTGCAGAGTAAACTGTTCTGCAGTAGATATTCCAGACACACTTCCTGTGTGGATACTGTGCCATAAGAAAAGTGACTTTATTCCAGAGTAATTACTTGGCTTCCAAAGTGGAGTAATTATTCTGGGGGGAAAAAAATCACTTGTATTCTGAAATTAACTCTGACATAACTCAGGCTGCCCAAAAGTCTCATTAAAAACAACCTCTTTCTTGGCATTGTTATAAATGTTTTTATTTTAAACATACCAATTACCTTTATCTACTGTTTCAAATGCTTTCTCCTTGCAAATTTATTCCAGTTCAATTCTCAAATGGAAAACTGCGGAATTCCGAAAACATGGATTTTACTTTATACAAAAGCAAAGATGCTACTAACCCCAGAAAGAAACACCAAAGAATCTTGGTACGTTCGTTTGTTATTGTACAAGAGTTCTGCAGTGAACTATCAGATCCCTGTTTATTACCAGGTTTTTGTCTTTGTCAATCAGGATATTTTTGCCAAGAAGTATTGAAAAATATGTAAAGGGACACGGAAATAAAAAAATCTCGCTTTTGTATATTTTTGTAACCTGCTACTGTGACAAGTATAACACCTAAGATTACAAGAAATGAAAGATATTGTATGGATATAGAATATGTAGCGTTATAGTGAATAACACAGTTTGGAAGATTATCAAATCTTTTGTTCATATGTATTAAATCTTTTAAGCAATTAAACATCAAGATGAGCTCTAATGTGGTGGCAGATTATCCCTCATCTGCTATTTTGGAGTTCTTGTACCTTCCTCTGAAATATATGGAACTGCCCACGTTTGGAGACAGATATTGGACTGGATGAATTTTGGGTCTGATCCGGTCTGTGAATTCCTATGGTCCTGGGGTGAAGGAAGATCTCTGTTTTTATCAGGTTTCTGTTTGTGCATTTGACGTCCTGTTCATGGACAGTCATTTTCACTGGTTCTCTTGTATAAGGAGATAGGCCCCAGTCCTGAAATTGGATCTGCATGGCGCCCCATTGTTCCCAGTAGGGTCCGCTGGCATGGATCTGATGGTAGGAGCAGGGCTTTAGTTGGGCTATTGTTTTGTGGGTGTTCTGCGCCCCCGCCTCCCCCCCAGCAGTGGAGAGGAAAACATTAAGACAAATGTGATTGTAAAACATCATAAATTAGGAGAGGGATTTAAGCAGGTGTAGTAACTGAAACAGTTTTTAACTAACTTAGAAACAAAATTGGCTAGATTTCAAATTGATGGTGGCTACTTTCTCTTTCAAGAGGCAATGAACCCTCCATGTGAATTAAAAACAAAACACAAACCTCAAAATTAAACCATTCCATTTTATGGTATTTTATGAGATTCTGGACATGTCCAGACCCTTACTTCAGCTTACAGGGCTGAGAGACTGTTCTTAGCAGCAGAAATCAGATTGGAATGACGGAAAGTGGTAGCAGAAGTTTAAATGGGAAAAAGCTGCTGCTTGGAACAGTGGTGTGGGGGAAAGGGGGAAGAGCGTTTGCCTGTAGCTTTGAGTTAGCCTGCTGTGTGCCATGTTAATATGAGGAATAGTCTGTGCACTGATACCTGGAGCTCCTCAATTCTCTAAAAAGCATAAATTCTGGAGTCTTTAGTCTACAAAACCACAAGATGTCAGTGTAACCTTAAGAAGAAGTATGGAGTATTAGTGTGTTGATGGGTATGATTTTGTTTTGTCAAAGCAATTCATGATCAGACACAGAATGAACCTAGCACCATATAGCTTACCAAACAATGTACTTCAAGTGTATTAATACCAATTATATAAAGGGATGGTAGCAGGGTTCAATAATGCAGTACACCTCAAGTTTGAATTGTTCTGGCTCATATGTTAAATGCAAAATACCATTGCAATAATATAGTTAAGGTTACCGAATTAAACACACAAAGTCATGGATTCTGAAAGTAATATTGACTTTCCCATGTTGCACATACTGTATATATTAGGCTACATGGTTAACAGCATACCTATAAAAATGTAAAGCTATTAGCTGCAGAGTAGGCAGGCTAAGATGACTGCAAAAACCATGTTGCATTTTCTGATTTCTTTCAGGTTTACATTTCTAACCTTAACATTTGCATTGCTGTAGTTTTTTGTTCTGACTGAGTTCTCTTGTGTGAAAGTTTTGCTTGTGTTGGCTTTAGTGGAAAGAGAAACAAGCCAAAGGCCAGAAAAGGAAAAATCTTACCTGAGTTATTGTGGAGTTACGCAGTTTGTACTACTGAATGGTATACATGTGGTCAACCACAAACTAGGTAGAAATTTTGTACTGCAGATGTACAAACGTTCTTTATTTAAATCATTTTTCAACATAGGCCCGAATCCTGTAAACTCTCCAGGGTGGCTGAATCGCACTCAGCTTTTGGGACTGGGGATGGAAACTGACGATGCAATGACGTTTTACAGTTCAGCTATTTTTGTGTCCAAGGGCACATAAACAAGTCCAGGTTTTCAAAAGCGTGTGTGTATAGTGATAGTGTGTGCTCGTGTGTATTAAAATTACATTTTGAAAAATCGCTGAATTAATTTTACTCGTGCCATCACTGCCCCAGGAACAACCTTGGAGCTGAGACAAAGCACAGCAGTTTTCAGTCCAGGAGGAGAATTAATTTTCAGGAAGTTATGAGCAACTTATAATGGAAGGCTGGATGTAACTTCAACTAAAGCATCAGAAATAATACCTTAAATTTAATAGCAAAGATGGTTAATTTCTTATACATTTTTAGCCCTAACTAGTTACAGCATTTCTATTACAAACCATCACATTTAGGTTTACCTATTGTGGACAAGACATTCTAGCTGTGTTTTTAAATTCCAGAGTTCACAACAGTGCTAAGCATGCTCAGAAGTTAACCACAAATACTATTAGAACTATGAAGGCAATAACTTCCACGTAAAGTGTTCTTACCTTCCTTTAGGTGAATGTGGAGGTAGCATTATTTACCAGGTTGGGCTCTTTCAGTGGTAAGAAATGTTGTTTCTTTTCAGACTTTCTTTGGGAAATATTGGTGTATTGTTTTTAGTAGAATTGATGAGAAAATTTCCCTAAAATAAGACAAGTTAAAAATGTCTTTTGTTTGGAGAACTGGTATCTGATACCCAGGAAAAAAGGACTTAATAGCTTGGTTAGAAAGTTCAGTGCACATGGAGAATTTGTGTCACAAGTACCCCATCACTAAAGTTACTTATCTTTGTATTTTAGACTTCGGAGACAGACAGGCTTTCTTATGTGGGAAAAAACTTCGGCTCAGGTGTCCTGAAATGTAACTCCCTATGCAGGTATGGGGTGTGTGCAAAGGAGGAGGGAAAGCAGTTGTTCTGTTTACTTAATTCTTCTCTTATCCTTTTCATTTGTGCTGTTTATAAATGCGGGGGCAGATTTTCAGACGAGCTCAGCTTCTGCTGAGGATCGGAAAGAAAGAGGGACAGATTTTCAAGAGTTCAGCACCTCGCAGCTCCCATTGCTCTCAATGAGAGGTGCTGAGGGCTTCTGAAAAATCTGGCCATGCAGTCTGTGTACATCAGGTTAAGAAGATTTGGGTTAAAAAACCAAACAAACAGTAAGTAAAATCACCGAGGAGAGACACTGATGTTGCAGAACCCACCCTTCAAATGTGGCAGAATCTGTACATGATCTATGCAGAGGATTCCTTGGTCTTGCATGTTCACTGGGCAGTTGCAGGTCAGCAGCTTGATGATCTATTTGACTGTTCCATGCACCGGTGGTTCTCAACCTTTCCAGACTTCTGTACCCCTTTCAGGAGCCTGATTTGTCTTGCGCACCCCCAGGTTTCATTCACTTAAACGACTTGCTTACAAAATCAGACATAAAAATACAGAAGTGTCCCAGCACAGTATCACTGAAAAATGGATGACTGTCTCATTTTTACCATATAATTATAAATAAATCAATTGGAATATAAATGTTGTACTTACATTTCAGTGTATGGTATATAGAGCAATATGAACAAGTCACTGTCTGTATGAAATTTTAGTATGTACTGACTTCGCTAGTGTTTTTTACGTACCTGTTGTAAAACTAGGCAAATATCTAGATGAGTTGACGTACCCCTTGGAAGACCTCTGCATATCCACAGAGGTACGCATACCCCTGGTTGAGAACCACTGCCATACACCATAAAGGGAAACACACATGAAGTGATGGCATTTTCATTGGGAAGAATAAGAAAAAGATAACAGATGCTGGAGCATCCAGGCCAATGTTAGTAATAATAATGTTGTTTTATCAAGTCTTGCTTGATCTAGGAACTGTAAGTAAGGGAGCCTCTGGTTTTGATAGAAACCTTTGGAATTAGAGGATCCAGGAAAAGTCAACTCCAAATAATCCTTTCCTGTTGAATCCGTTAAGGGTATCTGTTCTTCCCTTGAGGCACGCTGACATTCCCGTTAATATCAAGGGAAGTTTAATGTGTGTGCAGTCGGAAGGAGGAGCATCCCTAAGAGACACTGTCGGGTCAAATTCGAGCCTAAATTTAGGTTTTGTTGTGTATATAAAAATAGTGAGAGAAAAAGAACAAAACAGGCTTTTACATGACTTCAGGCAGTAGTCCTAACAGTACAACCAGTTTTGTTTCCATAGGAACTGAATAATAAAATCATGTAAGGCCCTGATCCTGCAAAAACATACTCATATGCTTATCTGTGAGGAATCCTATTGAAATCAGTTGGTAATTGGATGTCCAGATCCCTAAGGCGGCTGTGAAAATCCTGCCTTAGATGTGGAATGTGGAGAAGACCTAGAACTGGATTTCTGTTCCTCCAGCTGAACTGATTTTTTTCAGGCAGATGCCGCTAAAACATTTGCCTGTGGTGCTCACAACTTGAACTTTGCAGCTAGTTTTGTCTTAGATTGAGAGAGAAGTTTGTTTTAATAGACAACCTGCATTTGGGGGTCAAATTTGACTTGATGTGTCTCTTAAATTTAATATATACAAATGGAGGGTGAAAAAGGCGAACTTCAGAAATCTCTGTCAAGTCTGAGTCCTAGTCAGATCTGTACTGGTAACAGCGGCATTGACAGACATTTGCTGATTCTGTGCCTCCTAACAACTGAAGTATTGATGGGCAATGTGGGTGGGAAGAGAACAGATTAGCTCAGTGTTTGCTTTGGCTCATGTGAGAGTGTAGCAGGGGGACGGTACTTCTAAACTTGAGGCTCCTGATGTGCTTGGGTTCTAAATGAGTCGATTAAACGCAAGTCCCTTTCTGCTACTCACCGCTTCGTTAAGCCGTCCAAGAGGGGCTGTAGCAGGAAATCCAGGACTAAACTCGTCTAAAAGGTGAAAGAGATTGATTACATGCTGGTCATGTATTTTTGTTCTCCTCTGTCTCAAATGAAATGAGGAGAGCTGTGGCTTTAATTTTGACAGAACTTAATTTACAATACGGTCATTGCAACAAGACTCTAGGGGCGGTTTTATGCTTGTGTCTGGAGAATTAAATTGAGACCCAATTAGTCTAATGAACATCTACGCTACAAATATCAATGATGTGCAATTTTATACCAACGTAGGACTCCATCTCGTAGGAACACTCATAACATTGGGCATGGTTAAGAGACCGTTTGAATGATGTAATCAATCCTTGGAACAGCTGCTGTGAGTCCTAGACATGTGCCTGGCTAATGTGAGGCCAGTTCTTGAAGCTGGAGGGGTGGAAACTTAGCTTCCTTAGGTGTGAAGGTCACTGCACCTAGGTGAGGACACCTGGCTAGTCTGAGTAGGGTGCTCTCTTTCTTTCTGAGGGTTTTTCTTTGTTTAGAGGCTTCAGACCCCATCCTTTTTTTATTCCTTTCCTCTCCATTCAATTTAGTTGAATGTGTGACTCGTTCTTTTTGTCTAGTTGAAGGAGCCACCAATGGGGTTGCCGTTCTCCACAACCTGAAGACAAGGCATGGCCTCCATAAAGCTTCTAGCAGCTACTCGTCCATAGTTGTTCCTGAAATACCTCCCAAGTTTTATTAGCTACTAGACTTGTATTTTTGCACTTAGTCCCTGTCTAAACCCTGCGGAGACACTGAATTCAATTTGAAGCTGGCTTGTGTCAATTCGGCTTAGCTCGGTGATGCACTGTTGAACTACATCAGTTTGAAATTACGCCTTTAGTTGAACTGCTCCCGTGAAATAGACAAGGCAGTAGAGAGAATCCCTCCCTCAGCTCAGGACACCTGAATGTCTGGTGTAATAGTGTAGCCATACTTGGTCCTCACCAAGTCAGTTCCAGTTTTAAAAATGGTAGAGAGGGGGCGGACCCAGCACAAGACGGCTGAAAACCTTGCCAAACGCAACATAAAAAGAATGTCCTCAGCTGCCAGGTGGATGAGAGAAATATCCAGCCTGCTCCACAGAGTTACGCTGAATATGGGAGAAACACACATTTTCTCAAGCCATGCGGGACTGGCAGCAGCAAAGTGGAAAGAAAGGGAGGGCTCGATCCCTTTAAAATTAACTGGTTTGATCCTGCAAAAATATCTGTTTTCTCAGTAGCAGAGAAAGTAGACTCCGTTTCTGGGACACTGTCACACTTAGGCTTTAGTGTAGACATGTCTATGCTGGCATAGCCTCCTAGCACAGACACAGGTTACATCAACAGAAGGAGTCTTTCTTTCAATGTAGGAACACTGCCTCCCCAGACAGAAGCACTCTTCTGTTGGCATAGCTGAGTCTACGCTGCGGGTTTGGTTGTCATAGTTATGTTGGCTGGGGGTGTGATTTTTCACACCTCTGACCAATGCAGCTAATCTGTTGTTAGTTTTAAGTGTAAGCCAAACTGTAGGCTCCAGGGGCCATTAATAATCGGAGAACGGTCATGTGGAATCTGAGCTTTGAAAAGAACCAACAAATTACAGCAAACAGTTATTTGCCTGAGAACCAAGTCAGGGTTTGAAATATCCGTATCCTTTGAATTCCAGATAGTGCTGATCCTGAGCTCAGGCAGCCCTAGAAAAACTTCATTCTTAAGCTTCTGAACCCAGACGCCGCACGTAATGAGATCCTGCTTAGAGAAGGTCTTAGGCTCCCTGCAAATAGAAACAAGAAAGAGAATAGAAGATGACACTTAGGCGTCTCAACACCGGTTTTGTGTGCCTGGGGGCTAATTTAGATGCCTTAATTTGAGACTCCAGGGTTAAAAATCAAGCCTCCTATGTGACTTTTATGGAATTAATTTTACTGTGAAATTCTAGTTGTTGTGATTGGAAAAAATCGGTCCCTGCTGGGGCAGGGAGGGAGGAGGAGGGACATGAAGAGCACCATGCCGTATAATATTGCGAACGTGTTTTACTTACCATCATCTCTGGTTAATCGTTCCTTGCTGTGCTCTCCACAGGTACTTTGTCGGTGTGTTAGACAAGGACGCTGGACAAATGGAGGTCTATAATGCTGAATTATTCAACATGCAGCCGTTGTTGTCAGGTAAGTAAAAGTCTGAACTCTCCCACCGACATCACAGTACGTCTGTACTCGGTCTGCTGCCTATAGTTCGGCTCCTGTTTCCATCAGTCCAACGTCACGGATATTCTTATTGGTCCCTGAGTGAAAGAGCGCAAGATGATTGGACAATGCCCCCACAATACACTTTTTCCCAGTGCTTTAAGGAGCTAGCTACAACTCTCCCTTTTACTGCTTTCCACGTTGCACGCTGAGAGGTGATGTTTAGGGAGAAAGGGGCGGGGGAGAGTTAGAGTAAATCAGGGTGGAAGGTGGAAAACGTTGAACTTCATCCCAATCAACGGTTTCAGGTCGTGTTTTGGTGTCATCGTCTTTTGTGTCGTCTGCTTAGGAGAAGGGTAGAACTAAACAGGCCTGGAGACTGAATCGTCACTTTCTGGGAAATCAGATAATGCCCGGACAGCACAGTTCTTCAGCAGGGCTGCTTTTATTGCCGCAAGCCTAGAGGGAAATATTCAATATCCTCAATGAAACGTTTCCTTGGTGCACTAGGTGATGCTGATATTGGTATAATCCAGGACACCCCTTTTGTGATGTATCAAACCAAAGTATTAATGCCCTTTGTAGTAACACGACCGCCCAGTCTCTCTCTCAAGTGCTGTCTAGCATTTCATTTTACCCTTTTTTAAATTCTCGAGTATCAAGCATGAGAGCTTGAGAACTTGCATGCCAGGTTCTGGCACTGGGCGAATGAAGACATACGTATTATGGACTGCAGTAGCACAGTCATACCTAAGTGGACTCATTTTTGTTCTTTTTGTAGATGATGTAATAGATGACGACCCATCAGATTATCAGAATAAATCCTACAGAGAGAAGGTAAGTTTCATTTTTTTCTAACATAATCACTGGGCTGTCCTCAGTAAACGATACTAGTCTAGAAATGATTTGTTCACGTTTGCCATGAATGGGTGTAGTTCAACTGTTTTAATATGTTCTGAAGCTGAGCAATAGGTTTTCAGTGGTGTAACAGCAGCATTTTTATCATTATTGTAGCTTTGGTGGTGGTTCTATGAACTTGCTAAACATTAAACAGAATAATGGCTACCGAAATGCTGGGCTGTATTCACTGATTTATGTTAAGTTTACCTAGAGCATGTTCACAAAGAACAAGTTTAATGTTAACTGTTCTTTGACAGGGTTAGTGGCCTAGCGAGGGAAGCAGTAGACATGATAGATCTTGGTTTTTACTAAGGGTTTTGGCACAGACCCACATGACATTCTGTCACGGAGTGTGGGGGACCCAGGGCCTTCACCCCCGTGCTCCCTACGATTCACCAGGACTCTCAGCCATCCAGTAAAGCAGAAGGTTTATTTAGACGACAGGAACACAGTCCAACACAGGTCTTGCAGGCACAGATAACCAGATTCCCCGGTTAGGCCCATCTTGGGGGGCCTCACAGCCCCCCCCCCCCGGGGATCAGAGCTCGGTCTCCCTGCTCCTCTCTCTTCCCCAGCCCACCTTCTTCTCCCAGTCCTCTCCGGCCCCTCCTCTCTCCTCCGCCTCCTTCCTTTGTCTCCCCTGGCCAGAGGTGTCACCTCCCCTCCCCCAGGCCAGGCTCAACTCACCCTTTGAATTCCTGCATCTCACCTAAACCTCTGGCTCTCCCCTCCCCCGCACAGACAGTCTGTGCTTCCTACTTCTTCACACCTCTCCCCCCTCCGAGACTGAACTGAGCGGGGTCACTCCAGCCAGTGACCCGGGGAAGTTCGGACCCACCTACAACCTTATGCCGCCCGCGCCCTTTCCCCACCCCAGTACCCCTGGGGTGCACCCTGGGCTGGGGCCTTCTCCCCACGTTCCAGTCTGGGGGGCTGGGATTCGGGTTCTCTCGGTTCAGAGCCCCCCTTCTGACCCTGGCCCCCCTCTGGACAGGCTCCTCGGGGCGGGGCGAGGGTCTTACAGCCATCTCCCCCCTGTCCCGGGCCTTCCTCCCCCTCTGGCAGACGTCACAGGAGCGGCAGTGCTGCCGGACATGGGCAAAGACCCCAGGCCAGTAATAGTTCTGCAGCAGCCGCTGCTGGGTACGCCAGGCTCCCTGGTGCCCTGAGGGGGGAATGTCATGGGCCTGGCACAGCAGCTGGCGGCGATACTCCTGGGGTACCACCAGCTGCCTCCTGATCCCCCCTGACTCCATCTTCCCTGGGGGAGCCCATTCTCGGTACAGGAGCCCCTTCTCCCACAGGAACCTTTTCCGGCCACCTCGTCCCATGGTCTGTCCCCCCCCGAGGCTGGCCAGGTCCCTTATCCTCCGCAAGGAGGGGTCTTCCCGCACCGCGGCCTGGTACTCAGCCGCTGGGGCAGGGGCGGGGATCTGTCCTCTCTCACCGGCTGGGTCTGGGACCACAGCCTCTCTGGGCCCTGTCCCTGGGCGTTCCCTCCCTACCGGGTCCGGGTCCGGTGTCTCGGCCAAAGTACTTTCCCCGGGGTCAGGGTGCAGAGCCCTGCGTCGACCCTGACTACGGTTCACGGACAGGGTACCCTGGGTGTTACTTGGCCAGTCCTCGAGGTCCCCCCCCATTAACACCTCCGTGGGCAAATATGGGTGCACTCCCACGTCCTTGAGGCCCTCCTTGTCCCCCCACTTTAGGTGTACCCTCGCGACAGGCACCTTGAATGGGGTCCCGATCACGCCCCTCAGGTTCAGGTAGGTGTGGGGCACCATCCGATCTGAGCCCACCACCTGCGGCCGGGCAAGCGTCACCTCTGCGCCCGTATCCCAGTACCCAGTGACCTCCTTCCCGTCTACCTCCAGGGGAACAAGGCACTCGCTCCGGAGGGGTAGTCCCGTGCCCACCCTGTAAACCCCAAACTCAGGGCTGGGAGCATCCAGCCCTCGGAGAGGGTCGACCCGGGGCCCCCTCCCTCCTTTGCAGAAGTGCGCGGCCTACCCCCTTTCGTCGACCGCTGCCCCTCATCCGGCTGGGTCTCTACCAAGTTGACCCGGTGTGGGGTTGGTCTGCTCAGTTTGTCCCGGAGCTTGGGGCACTGGCCCCGTACGTGGCCCGGTTGGCCACATTGATAGCAGCCCATGTCTCGTGGGTCCCCTCGAGGGGGATGGCTGGACCTGACGCCAGATGCTTCCCTTTGATGGGGGCCCTCCCTCGGCTCCTTCTGGGAGGTCCCATGGTGACTCTCTCTGCGTTGAGGCAGATCTGCTCCTTGAGACTCCTCCCTGCCATCCCCGCCCGACTGTCCATGTATTGGTCGGCCAGCCGGCCTGCATGCTGCGGGTTCTCCGGCTTCCGGTCCATCAGCCACTGCTTCAGGTCAGCTGGGCACTGATCATACAGGTGCTCCAGTACGACTAGGTCAAGCAGGTCCTCTCTAGTTTGGGCCCCAGCCGTCCACTTGCGGGCGTACCCCTGCGCCCGGTTGACCAGTTGTAGGTATGTGACCTCCCGGGTCTTACGTTGACCCCGGAACCTCTTCCGGTACATCTCCGGGGTCAGCCCAAACTCGCGGAGCAGGGCCTCTTTGAACAGGTTGTAGTCCCGCGCCTCCTCCCCTTTCATTCGGCTGTACACCTCCACGGCGGTGGAGTCCAGTAAGGGGGTGAGGCGCCGGATCCTGTCTGCGGGGTCAACCTGGTGCAGCGCGCAGGCATTCTCAAAGGCCGTCAGGAAGGTGTCTATGTCCTCCCCCTCCTTACGCGGGGCCAGGAAGTTCGTATCGAAGCTCTTTGTAGGCTTGGGCCCCCCCTCACTCACCGCAGCCGGGGCCTCCCTGTTGTTCAGTTGGGCCATGGCCAGCTCATGTCTGCGCTGCTCCTCCTTCTCTCTCGCCTCGAATTCACGCTGGCTTTGTCTTTCCTCATATGCCCTCAGCTCCTTACGCTCCTCCATTTCCATCCGTTTGATCTCTCTCTCCAACTCCAGCCGCCTGAGTTCCACGGAGGCCGAGCGTTGCCGGGCCGATCCCCTGCTGGCCGGGGGGGTCACGGTGCCCTCCGTAGCTGGGCTCCTCCTCCCCCTCCCCCTAGGCCTAGGGGTGGGGGGTCTCGAGGAGCCCTCAGCGGCCGGCTGCCCACTCCCAGCGGGTCCAGACACTGGGGCCTGCGCTGCATCTGCCCGGCTGCTTCCCTCAGAGACAGGGACCGGTTCATCCCTGCGATCTCTCTCCTCCAGCCGGGCAATCAGCTGGGCCTTGGTGAGCCTCCCACTGCGCAGCCCCTTCTGCCTGCACAGCTCCACCAGCTCACACTTGCGCTTCTGGGAATACATCTTCCTGCTGGCCGCTCGCAGGCCGAGGTGTTCGCCGCTCCCCACGGGTTCCAGGGGGACCCCTCGTGTGCCAGTCTTTGAGGTCACCCCCTCTCTGCCAGGGTCGAGCTGCAGACTCCTCCGCCCCTGGGCTCGCTCGCTGTGATCCCCCGGGGGACCCTGTTACTGCAAAGTCCTGCTCTCTGGCCACACTCTCCCAGGGGTGAATCGCCCCTTCGTTTTCCTGCTCCCCAGTCACTTACTGCAGGAAGCGCCGTCCACGGGGTGCCGCCGATCCCACCGCTGCCACCAGTTGTCACGGAGTGTGGGGGACCCAGGGCCTTCACCCCCGTGCTCCCTACGATTCACCAGGACTCTCAGCCATCCAGTAAAGCAGAAGGTTTATTTAGACGACAGGAACACAGTCCAACACAGGTCTTGCAGGCACAGATAACCAGATTCCCCGGTTAGGCCCATCTTGGGGGGCCTCACAGCCCCCCCCCCCCCGGGGATCAGAGCTCGGTCTCCCTGCTCCTCTCTCTTCCCCAGCCCACCTTCTTCTCCCAGTCCTCTCCGGCCCCTCCTCTCTCCTCCGCCTCCTTCCTTTGTCTCCCCTGGCCAGAGGTGTCACCTCCCCTCCCCCAGGCCAGGCTCAACTCACCCTTTGAATTCCTGCATCTCACCTAAATCTCTGGCTCTCCCCTCCCCCGCACAGACAGTCTGTGCTTCCTACTTCTTCACACCTTCTTATAAGCAAACAAGGGAAATGAGGAATAGATGAAATTACTATTGGGGGTCGGTGCATAACTGGTTGAAAAATCATATTCAGTGAGAAGTTATCAATGGTTCGCTGTCAGACTGGGAGGCTGTATCAAGTGGGGTCCCACCTGGTTTATTCTTGGATCCAGTTCTGTTCAATATTGTCATTAATGACTTGGATAATGGAGTGAGTAATATGCTTATACAATTTGTGGATGACACCAAAAGGGGCACAGGGGGGCGTTGCAAGAACTTTGGAGGACAGGATTAGATTTCAAAAGGACTTTGACAAATTGGAGAATTGGTCAGAATTCAACAACATGACATTAAACAGAGATAAGTGCAACGTACTTCACTTAGGAAGATAAAAGCAAATGCACAATTACAAAGTGGGGAATTAGAGGCGAGGTGGTAGTACTGCTGAAAAGGATCTGGGGGCTATAACAGATCGCAAAATGGATGAGTCATCAGTGTGATGCAGTTGCAAAAAAGACTATTACTCTGGGATGTATAAGGAGTGTTAGATGTCAGACTCGGGAGGTAATTGTCCTGCTCTGCTCGGCACTGGTGAGGCCTCAGCTGGAGTGTTGTGTCCGGTGCTGGGGGGCATGCTTTCGGAAAGATGTGGACAAATTGAGGAGAGTTCAGAGGACAGCAACAAATATGATAAAAGATTTAGAAACCTGACTTTTAGGAAAGATTAAAAACATGTTTGTTCTTAAGAAAAGAAGACTGAGGGGGACCCTGATAACAATCTTCAAATATGTGAAGGGCTGCTACAAAGAGGACTGTGATCAATTGTTCTCCATGTCCACCGTAGGTAGAACAAGAAATAATCTGCAGCAAGGGAAATGTAGGTTCGGTAGCAGGAAAAACTTTCTAACTCTAAGGGCAGTCAGCTCTGGAGCAGGCTTCCAAGGGAGGTTGTGGAATCCCCAGCAATGGAGGGTTTTAAGAACAGGTTGGACAAACACCTGCCAGGGATGGTCTAAGTTTACTTGGTCCTGTCTCAGCGTTTGGGGGCTGGAGTTGAGGACTCACTGAGGTCTCTTCCAGCCCCGTAGTTCTGTTATTCTAACCCTTAAATGTAGACAGACGGCAGGTCAGCGGTGACTTACACATGTCCTTCATTTTATGCGTGGTGGCTGTTCTCATGGAAGACAGGACGACTATTTGCAATGTGTAAAGTTAAGCACGTGCATAAGTCTTTGCAGAATCAGGGCCTTAATCACTATATAGGAGAGGGAGGAAATACATTGTTGTTCCAATGTAACTCTATTGTTACTGCTTTGCAGCTATAACCTGATAACTCTTTTGGACACTCAAAGCAAAAGTGAAATTGACAATTTTTAAAAAAGGGAGCTCTAGCTTTCCCAACCCTCTGTATTTAGTTTCTGTACCTCGAATAGAATCTCTGTTTATGATCTTGTCCAATGTTCCATTCGATGATGGCCCACTTACATATGGGCATTAGGCCATGATCCTGTGGTCAGATCCAGGCAGGCGGACACCACTGTCAACTTGGGGTCTGAAACCAGAACACACTCAGAGATTTGCCCATGTAGATCCATTTGCGGGATCGTGGTTTTAGTTTGCAGCTTATTGTTCAGATTCACTAGCACTTGGTCATTGTGGGGGCTGCATTCTGCCATACTGAAAATCACGCATCCCCTCTTTTCGTTTTTAGTGACTCATTCATTCTGTACGTGTTAGCTTTTTAAAAAAAAATAGCAAAAGCAATCTCTGCCTTGGACTGGACCGTAATTTAAAAGCTGAGTTTTCCTTTCATTCATACTGGTTAACACCAGTAGAGGAGCACCCCTGTAACTGGGCAGAGAATTTGGTCCTACGGGTTTGTGAAATGTATTTCCTTTCCTTTCCTTTGAAAGGTAGAATCCAATAGCAGCCCTTCCTATTCAGGGTGCATTATATCCTGCTTCCCTCCAACACCTTCCAAAGGGGGCATACCTCTGTATCTAGGGGCAGTAACTTGGATCGGTTTCTTGTGCAGGTGGATTCGTGTATTGAAGCCTTCGGCACCAACAAGCAGAAGCGAGCCCTGAACTCTCGAAGGATGCACCAAGTTGGCAGTGAGACTTTAAATGTGGCTGTGACAAAAGCAGCAGAAAACATCATAGAGACAAAAGGTGTTGCTGGTAAGTAACAAGAGTGATGCAGAAGAGCAGCAGCAAACCTCCCTGTTGGGTTTTTGGAGACTGGCTAATTCATTGTGTCTGTTCCCTCCTCTAATGTATTCAGAGGATTCACTCAGCTCAAGGACTAGGGGAGGGAGAGGCGCATTTGCCTGGAGTGTTAAATGAAGCAGAATGGTGAACTCTCTAGTAGTGGCATTGGAGAATTTTGAGCAGCCACAGACTAACAAATTACACCTCTACCTCGATACAACGCTGTCCTTCGGAGCCAAAAAATCTTACCACGTTATACGTGAAACCACGTTATATTGAACTTGCTTTAATCCACCAGAATGTGCAACCCCGCCCCTCCGGAGCACTGCTTTACCGTGTTATATTCGAATTCGTGTTACATCGGGTCGCGTTATATCGGAGTAGAGGTGTACCATTCTGGGAGAGAGTCGTGCAGCCCTCCCTGCTACAAGCATGCTGAAATCAAATCTTCTAGTTCTGATCACGCTGCTTATAAATTGGTGAATCATACATTCTTTTCCTCGGCCATCTCAACTCTCTGGTAGCACAGGGTCCTGGAAAGTTATTCTCCCCATCAGTTCTGTGAGCTGTTTGCGTAGAATGTTAGTCTACAGAACCCGTCACACTTTATCCTTTAAAGAATGATACCACATCAGGCTGCACAAAGGATCAGCTGACCCCAAAGCTTTAAAACCGACAAGCTAAGTCACCCTGTCAGTCCTGCGGGTCTGGGCTTTGGATCAGACGAGCAGCAGAAGCGAAGGCTGCTCTTGCTCCAGTTCCACAGTCTGGTGTCACCGTGTTCTTTCATGCTCCAGATGGGTTTTTGCAAGTCCCCAGAGTTGCGAGCAATGAAGTGATGACAGTAGCATAAAACTGTGGAGAACCACAATGGTGAATTAGGCTCTTTATTAATAGTAATATTATTTCAGTATTGCATGGAGATTGGGGCCCCACTGTGCTAGGTGCTGTACAAATGGACAATAAAAAGACGGTCCCCATCCTCTGTCACTTGGAGGTTACATAGACACCTGTCAGATGGTCTGGTATACTTAATCCTGCCTCAGTGTGGGGCATGGAGTAGGTGACCGCCTGAGGTCTGTTCCAGGCCTCCATTTCTATGATCCCAAAGAGCTCCCCGTAGGAGAATGCACTATGTTCTGCACACACACGACTGCTCTGCGTACCGTAGCTAACTCTACTTGGAGTGGGGAAAACAATAGAAATTTGCAGAGTCATTGTTGTGAGTTTGATTTATTAGTCATTTCAAAAGCTTCCAGTATCCCCCCCGCCATACCATACTGCATTTGGAGCTTTAAAACTCTAGCCAGAAGAGTTATGGTTTTTTAACCAAGAATTCCCTTGGCATAGACTGACACTAAACACAAGCATTCGCTTTGTGGCTCCATTCATGTTCGCATTGGCTCAAGCACACTCTCCTCTCCTGCTTGCTTTGAAAGCTTTAGTCAGTGACGCCGCTCTGGATGATTTGCAAGATGCCTCCCTCTTCCTACCTCCCTGCCAGGAAGATGCTGACAAACCAGAGAACGTCTACAGGTTTGAGGACAGTATCCTTTATGGGGCAAAGCACTGCTTTACCCAGCTGAAAATACGGAGTTAAAGGAAAGGTTCAGACTCGGGTGAGCAGTAGAGTTGTGTCTCATTTGAGAGGAGTAATTTCTGTTCCTGAACAAAACGCTGGGGGGAGAGGATTTGAGAGTGCGCCTGAGGGCTTTGGGCCTATAAGTCAGACTCCAGCCTTTTGAGCGGCTTCTCCCAGAAGAGATGATTTTGTGCGTTCCCCTGTGCGAATGTGACGTAGATGTCAACCGTAAGTGTTGTGGAGGGTATGATGGGGAGCAAAGGGTAGAATTTGGACTGTTGACCCTGTACCAGGAGAGATGCTTCATCATGGAATCAGAACCTACAGGGACATGAATCCTGGCTGGCTCCCAGTCCCTGGGATTGGTGTGCCTTCCTGCAGTACGTCTCCCCGTGCAGCGTTAGTCGGATATACTGTTCTTCGCTGCTCTCAGATATTAGTGGTGGTTCTTGCTGCGAGCAGTCGTGCAATGGATGAAGTGAGCCCTTTGTGTAATGTAAATCTACATGACTTGCCTACTGTACAGGGCTGTTGTGACCCATAATAGTCGTTAAGGGCTTCTAGAGCCTCGACTGAACGAGCAAAGTGTTCTTTATTATTTCTTAAAACCTCTCCAGTCCTCTCCCCTGCCGAATATGAAGCGCTGCAGACTCCAGCTGCAGCTTTCATTAGCATTACTCCTGAGGAGATCCTTAAGAAGACAGAAGAGAAAAGGTAAGGATGCTGTAGGCTTATTGATGGGGCAAATAGAGTGGTCAGTTCCTTGTAATGAAATGAGTTGAAAAAACGAGTAGCTCCTAGCATGAAGGAAAACACCTGTAGAACTTAGCTGACCCGTAGGAAGCTGTATATCCCTAGTGGAATTTCAAGACAGATTTCATCAGAATTGTTCTGTTGTTTCGTCTGATGGACCAGTAGCCCCAGGAATCAGCAGATGCATAAGCTCAGTGCTGCTTCAAATCCCTGTTAGCCAACTGGAACCAGATCACGAGATGGAAGAATTAGATATTTAACATTCATGGAGGATAGGTCCATCAGTGTCTATTGTCCAAGATAGTCAGGGATGCAACCTAAGCCTTTGGCTGCCAGAAGCAGGACTGAAAGACAGAGGAAGAATCACTCGATAAATTGGCCTGCTCTGTTCACTCCCTCTGAAGCATCTGGCACTGGCCGCTACTGGCCAACAGGATTCTGAGCTAGATGGCCATTCTTATGCTCTTATGACCATTTTCTACTGTGGCTGGTAGGTTTATCTTTGTTCCAGAAAGGCTCATTTCTTTCTTAAAATAACATGTTCCATGATGTAATAACAGCCCCTTAATACTGACTTCAAAGTTGTGGTTCTGACGCTGGATAAGATGAGCCCTTTCTTTGTTTTGGTCTCTTTATGACAAGGTGGGATATAACCTGAACTGGTCTGTGAACTCTGCCCCAGTGGGAGGAGCTGCAATCTAGGAAGCAGGCTGAGGGATGACTCGGGGCGTGCATCTGTGTGTGCAGAGTTTATAACAGTGAGAGCCGGGGCGTCTAGGAAACAGCCAGAAGCCAAAGGCAGAGTCTCTGCCTGCTTGTGTAGGTGCAGCCAGGATGGCTACTGTTTGGGGGAATGGGAATAAGAGAAGTGTAAGGAACTGGCTAGCAAATAGGAAGAGATGAGGTTGGATAGGTAAATGTGAACAATGCTGGGGGCCAGAGGAAGGAACTGGGTGGGAAATCCCAGGGTTTGAAGACTAGCAAGGATATTAAAACGAACAGGAAGCAAACAGTGAGTCTGAGCATGGGGGCAGATGACCCCATTCTTGGCACTAAAAACAACAAGGAGTCCTTTTGGTACCTTAGAGACTAACACATTTATTTGGGCATAAGCTTTCGTGGGCTACAGCCCACTTCATGAGATGCATGGAGTGGAAAAATACAGTAGGCAGAAAATATATACACAGTACATGAAAAGATGGGAGTTGCCTGTCAAATGGGGGGGTCAGTTCTAACGAAACAATTCAATTAAAGTGGAAGTGGGCTATTATCAACAGGAGGAAAAATCATTTTTGTAGTGGTAATCAGGGGGCCCATTTCAAACAGTTGACAAGAAGGTGTGAGTAATAGTAGGGGGAAATTAGCATGGGGGATATACTATCACGTGCCAGCAATGCCCCTCTGCCATGTACATTGGCCAAACCAGACAGTCTCCACTCAAAAGAATAAATGGACACAAATCAGACGTCAAGAATTATAACATTCAGAAAACAATCGGAGAACACGTCAACCTCCCTGGACACTCAATAACAGACCTAAAAGTGGCAATTCTTCAACCAAAAAACCTTCAAAAACAGACTCCAGCGAGAAACTGCAGAACTGGAATTAATTTGCAAACTGGACACCATCAAATTAGGCTTGAATAAAGACTGGGAGTGGATGGGTCACTATAAAAACTAAAAACTAATTTCCTCATGCTGATTTCCCCCTACTGTTACTCACACCTTCTTGTCAACTGTTTGAAATGGGCCACTCTGATTACCACTACAAAAGTGATTTTTTTCCTCCTGTTGATAATAGCCCACTTCCACTTTAATTGAATTGTCTCGTTAGAACTGACCCCTCACTTGGTAGGCAACTCCCATCTTTTCATGTGCTGTGTATATATATTCTGCCTACTGTATTTTCCACTTCAAGCATCTGATGAAGTGAGTTTTAGCCCACAAAAGCTTATGCCCAAATAAATTAGTTAGTCTCTAAGGTGCCACAAGGACTCCTTGTTGTTTTTGCTGATACAGACTAACAGGGCTGCCCCTCTGAAACCTGTCATCATTCTGGGCACTGTTCTAGACAAGCTGCTGAACAGGGAACACGTTGAAGTTTGGAGAGTCTAGGCAAGGGGGAACCATAACAAGGAGATGAAAGACCTGAGCAGCTGCGTGGACCGCGGATGAATACAGACGGTTGTGCCCTGGTGAGGTTTGAGGTTAGCATAGACGGGCTCACAGGTTGCACAGCTATTGTCCGCCATATTAGTACACTGTAGGATCATCTGCATTCCTTTTCAGAGCAATATCTTCCCTGGGTGGAAGTGTCCTTCTCGTGACTCTCTCCTGTCTGGTCAGAGAATACTACTCCTGCCTTTCATCATTAAGCATTAGTGCATTTAAAGGTTCTGGGTAGAGCTCTGGCAAAGGAATACACACGAGGCCAGATCCTCTGCTGGCGTAAATTGTCTTTGCCATGTCAAAGTTAGTGGAGCTCTGTAAATTTAAACTAGCTGCAGAATTGGCCTTATTTGTGTGTTCCTTACACTCGGGCATTCCCTGTCCTAGTGTGCTGTACCCAAAACCCCATTTCTTTATGCCCTTTGCTCTAAGGGATGTTCCCTCTCTTCCTTTTAGCCATTGCTCCTTCGTTCTAGAAGAACTGAAGTCCATGCCTCTAAGTGAGGACAGAGCGGACCATAAGGCGCGGTGTCTGTGGTTTCTGGATGCCCTCATCAAGTTCAGTTTCCAGAAAGTGATTAAGAAGAAACGTAAGTTAATAGCAGGAGGATCTCTCTGCCCTACTTACCTTTCAGCTGTGGTCTGGGGTTTGTATTGTAACTAATGGAGTCTTAAATCCAGAAAAAGAACAAAAAATTCCACCAAGCTGACAGATGAGCGCTAACAGACGCCGGTAACTGTTTGTTCCCCAGGTACACTTTTGGGCCAAGGTTAAAATTTTGAAAGCAGTCTAAGGCAGTCAGGCACACGTTCAGCGTCCAGAGCCCTTTGGAATGCTATGAAAATCTCAACCTAAAAATACTGACGAAAAATGAACCCCCTCTTTTTCCCTACGAAACCTGATACTGAATCTGCATGGGCGGGGGGGGGGGAGTAGTGAAACATGTTGTGCAGTTAATGCCTCAACAGTGAGCAGAGTGCAGAACAAATCAACACGTTCGTGTCACAAACGATCTTCCCTTTAGAAGTAGAAATGGCATTTTCTTATCAGGAAAATGTACGTTTTCTTGAAGTTATAGAAACCCCAATAATTCAAGATTGTAAACTTGCCATTTTAATTCATCAGTGACTTTACCATTTTAAATCAGGGTATTGCGAAGACCAGAGTAACTCCTGTCAGAAATGCTCCAACTGAATATTTTTCCATCAGAAAACGCCGGTTCATCAAAAGTGAAACAGTTTTGCGGAAACATGTCTGTTTCAATGAAATTGGGGGGTGGGGGGGCGCGCGAGAATTGGAACAAGATTCCAATAAGTTCCAATTTGTTTTTCAAAACAGGACATTTTGATTTCCTATTTTGAAATGACTTTTCGTTTCATTTTTTTTTCACTTTATAAAACATAATGTGACATTTTAAAAGGTAAGAATTCAGAATGATTTTTTCGGGTTTTAGCCAAACTACCTGAAATAAATTTTTATTGGAAATTTGTTGTAAGAAATTTTGAAATTTTTTGTTTGGGTTTGTTTCTGGACAGAAACAATTTAGAAATTGTGAGTTTCCCACCAAGCAAAAAATCCAGTACCCAGCTGGCTCTAATAATGAGCTATTGCAGCCTTCTGCTATCATACAATTTTCCCCATCCTCTGCATGTTGAGCAGATCACTGGGAAGTCCATTGGGGAACAGCCATTGAACCAAATAGTCTTTCATATGTTACTTTTTCTCGTGCTGTTATCAAGAAGGTCTTTGCAGGTTTTTTGTTTGTTTGTTTGTTTGTTTAACCGATAAACACAGTAAATGAAAAAGCTGTTGTTCTTTCCCGGAAGGAAGTGATTTCTTTCTTCAACTCTAGCATTTCTGAGTTGTTGCATGAAATAACACATGGCAGCTTCTATCAAAGCCCTTTGGGACAGGGACCATCCTTTGGTTCTGTTTGTACAGCTCAGTGGAGTAATCCTGGTCCTTGAGCGGGCCTTCAGGCCGATACTGTAATGCAAATAATCAATAATCATGTGGAAATATGAAGATTCCAGCAGCTGGAGATTTAAGAAAAATACCAAATATCATGAGGCACTTGATGAGAGCTTGCAGAACTGGGGGTATCCCTTATTTACAAGTTTATCCAGCCTTATTTTATTTGTACGCTCAGTCTCCAGCCAACTTCAGCTCCATTGCTTCCAACTAACAAGCTCTTTTGAACTCTGCATCCAAAACAATCTTTTAAAGGTGCAGGAATCACAGTTCTTTAATGCTCCCCACAAAACATTTAGGTGTAGATTTTCAAAGGGGATTTGGATGCATAATTCCCATTGTCTTCTGTGGAAATTGTGCTTCTCAATCCGCTGGGCAGGTTTGAAAATCTCAGCTTTAGACTTTCTATAGAAAAAACTTTCTTTAAACATCTCCCTGTCGTATTGGGAAGCCAGACATTCTGATGCATGGGAGTCCAAAAGTCAAAGTGGTGTGAAATAAAAGTGAAACTCACCATTCTAAGGCCCAGTCTACACTCAAAAGTTAGGTCGACCCAGTTATGTCGCTCAAGGGTGTGAAAAAACCCACATTCCTGCGTGATGTAGTTTAGCTGACCTAACCCCTAGTGTAGACAGCGTGAGGTTGATGGAAGAATTCTTCCATCAATGTAGCTACCGCCTCTCGGAGAGGTGGATTAACGAGACCGTTGGGAGAACCCTGTTTGTAAGCACTGAAGCGCTACAGCTGCAGGAGCATTTCAAGTGTAGACAACCCCGAAGTAGTGAAAAGGAAATTCAAGTTTTTTTTGAAAAACTATTTAAATTTTAATAACCTTCTGGTATGGAAACACAGATAAGGAAGGAATTGTATCATATTAATACTTAATGTAATTTAATTTATTAATAATAATACAAAAAATAATGCCTAGGAGTCCTCATTATGGACCAGGACTCTGCTGTGCGAGGCTCTGGACAAACAAAGAACAAAATGACAGTCCATAGACAGTACAGAAGCTTGTCCTACATTCTAGGGGTATAATTTTCAAAAGCGTCTAAGTCCCATTTTCAAAAGTGTCAGGCTATTAGGAGCCTAAGTCTGATTGAAGTCTGCGGGATTTAGGCTTGTAAGCACCTAAGTCTCTTTTGAAAATGGGGTTTAGGATTGTCAATCGTTTAGACACTGTTTGAAAATCTTACCCTAGACGCTCTAAGTAGTTTGTCAACATACTGATTTATGTATTTTTAAGTTGTTCCCTTAAAGATGTCAGTGAAGCAGTATAAAACCAGCACAGTGTTATAATAGTTAAGTGTTAATTTGAATGAAGCCCCATGATGTTCAGAATGTGTGTTTATCATTTCATTGCAAAAAGGTTTTTCTTTTAGATGCACTGGGCCCTGACTGTCCACACGTCATTAACAGCAAACTCATGAAAAACTTCACGGCCCTGACATACAACAACGGCAGGTAGCGAATAGTTTGTTTTGTTTTGAAATTGATGTTCGTGACACAGGAAAGTTCAGATCAGGGGATCATAACTGTGCCCCCACGTTATCAGGAAATCCTCTCAACTGCCATATAAAGAAATCTAAATTATTGGCATCTTCCCTGCTTAATGCCTGTAGATTTCGGTACAGAGATTTTTCTGTGGAGAAAATGGAAGGGGCTGTCACCATACTGAGCAATCATCTGTACTTCAGGAGGTGATAGTGCGGAAACTTTGGCTCTCATTCTCCTCTGCCTTATGCCAGTGTAAATCAGGAGTGGCTCTGTTGAAGTCAGTGGAGTCATAGAATCATAGAATAGAATCATAGAATATTAGGGTTGGAAGGGACCTCAGGAGGTATCTAGTCCAACCCCCTGCTCAAAGCAGGACCAACCCCCAACTAAATCATCCCAGCCAGGGCTCTGTCAAGCCTGACCTTAAAAACCTCTAAGGAAGGAGATTCCACCACCTCCCTAGGTAACCCATTCCAGTGCTTCACCACCCTCCTAATGAAAAAGTTTTTCCTAATATCCAACCTAAACCTCCCCTGCTGCAACTTGAGACCTTTGCTCCTTGTTCTGTCATCTGGTACCACTGAGAACAGTCTAGATCCATCCTCTTTGGAAGCCCCTTTCAGGTAGTTGAAAGCAGCTATCAAATCCCCCCTCATTCTTCTCTTCTGCAGACTAAACAATCCCAGTTCCCTCAGCCTCTCCTCATCAGTCATGTGCTCCAGCCTCCTAATCATTTTTGTTGCCCTCTGCTGAACTCTTTCCAATTTTTCCACAGCCTCCTTGTAGTGTGGGGCCCAAAACTGGACACAGTACTCCAGATGAGTGGTGGATCGGCTTATGTGGCCTGCATCTTGCAGGAGGTCAGACTAGATGATCATAATGGTCCCTTCTGATCTTGAATTCTATGATTCTATGAGGCCTCACCAATGTCAAATAGAGGGGAACAATCGCGTCCCTCGATCTGCTGACAATGCCCCTACTTATACAGCGCAAAATGCCGTTAGCCTTCTTGGCAACAAGGGCACACTGTTAACTCATATCCAGCTTCTCGTCCACTGTAACCCCTAGGTCCTTTTCTGCAGAACTGCTCCCTAGCCATTCGGTCCCTAGTCTGTAACAGTGAATGGGATTCTTCCATCCTAAGTGCAGGACTCTGCACTTGTCCTTGTTGAACCTCATCAGATTTCTTTTGGCCCAATCCTCTCATTTGTCTAGGTCCCTCTGCATCCTATCCCTACCCTCCAGTGTATCTACCACTTCCCTCAGTTTAGAGTCACACCAGTATGAGAGGAGACTCTGACCCGATGGCTTGTATTTTAAAATCAGGTATTTTATTTAACATAGTACAAAGGCCCGGGGTAAAATGCTCACAGGCATCTGAGTGACTTGGGAACCCAGTCCCATGTTTAAGAGATCATGCTACTTAGGAGCTCATGTGCTATTGAAACTCCCTGGGGGCTTGGGCTCCCAGGGGCACTACTGAAAATGCCACCCCTGCCTACACACACGGTTGCACCAGTTTAACTAAAGTTGTGATTTGAAACTGAGGTAATAAGTCAATGCAGCTTTGCACTCAGAAGCTCTTCAGTCAGTTTAAATCTTGCTTCTGTCAGATTTCAGGGGGAAGCTAAACCGATAAAACCAGTTTGAAACCGATTTAAATCTTACACTGGTATAGCAATGTTGGTTACAGGTGTGACCTTTATTTTATTTTTTATTTTTTAACTGACACAGCTATGCCGGAACGAGCCCTAGTATGGATGAAGTTATACTGGCATCAGAGCCTTGCCAGCGTAGCTTCTCTCTCAGGGGGAACCAGTGTTAGCTAAGATGGCAGAAGCTCTTTTATGCAGATCTGAGCTGTGTCCACACTTGGAGGGTTTGCTGGTATAACGATGCCGGGGTAGCTGTGCCAGCAGAACTTCTCCAGTGTAGACTAGGCCTAGGGGTGCCTAGGCCTAGTCTAGTTTAACTAACCTAGTATCAGTTTAACTAACCCCATTTAATGAAGTGTGTGTGTGTACACAAGACCCACATCTGCCTGGGGCCTTCTCTTTCTGAAGCATTCTACAGACATCAGCGAATGAAACCTGCCAGCAGCCCTGCAACCATAATGCACCATCATTGCTGCCTTGGCAGGGCAGACTCTCTGCTCCACTCCAGCAGCACAGTGGAAGGAAAGACTTGCTATATCTCGTTGGCTGGGGAGTTGTGCAGCCCCTGTGCACCCTCTCGCAGCCTCCTCCCCCCATTCCCAACCCCGGGGAGCCTGTCAGGCTGGCAGGAGGCGTAGCCAGACTGCGATGCTCCTCTCCAGTCTCCTCGATCCTCTGAGCATGATGTTGCAGAGCAGAGAAGCTAGCCCAGTAAGTGGAGGTGTGGTGAATTGTGCAGTGTCAGCAGCAGTAAAGCTAGGACTAGAACCCAGGAGTTCTGGCTTGTGCCCTAAAGGGGGCTAGCCAGGAGAAGACCCCTCTGAGTGGAAAGCAGGAGAGCACACACTGTACCCTTCAAAGGTACTGCCAGGGAGCTCCAGCTGCCATTGTACCTCCCAGGCCAGGACCCTGTGGTGCCAACGTGGTGCAGGCTGGTCCCAGAACATTAAACTAAAGCACGTTTAAGACTTCACCTCTTCCCCATGGTACATGCCTGTGTTGGGGTCCCCAAAGCCCCCCGCTGGGCCTGCCTCTGACCAATCTCTCCAGTTTTCAGCATTAAAAGAAACATTCTGGACGTTGGTCAGAGCTGTGGCACTGGCTTCTGCTCTTCTTGGGCACTGGATTCTTTGCCTGCTGGCCACCGATCAGCCTTTCAGCAGTTGAGCGACTGCCAGCAGGAGGCGCCAGAATACACACATTTAGAACTGCAGAGGTTTGAGTTAGGGAAGGCTGTCCAAAGGACATGGACACATGGAAAGTAATTAAAATAAGCATCTGCCGGGGGGGTGGTCAGCTGTGGAGCTGTTTTAGTTAAATAATATTTCCAAGAAGCTGCTTGTGGTTTTATTGAATTTTGTTGGCTTCCACCTAGGTGGCTGTGTGCAGAAGGGCCACACTTTTTTGCTTTACAGGCATTGTCTCCTCACACTTCATGTTATCGGCGTTACTATGAAGTGCCAGGAGGTTTTGAACATAAATTTGCCACGTCAGCATGAAAAACAATCCTCTAAACCCGTCTGCCCTGCGAGCTGTGTTGATTTATAACTAGAGCTGGGTGACATTTTTCAGCTCACTAGATTATTTGATGAAAATTGCAGTTTTGGTCGACCCAAAACTATTCACAGATTTGACACACACGGTTTTTCAGTTGTTCACGAAAGGGCTGGTAGTGGAAATAGTGCTGCTGTTGTCACCAGTATTCCCCATCCCTTTACTAGGAATATAATCCCAGGTCTTGCCGTCGGATGTTATGCCAAAGGGTTATGCTTTGGCTCTGTTAAAAAGTGTCACATTTTGTTTCTCTCCCGTTCCCTCTTATTCTCCAGTATCCAGAATTTAATCTCTGCTTCGATGAAGGCTAAAATTACAGCCTACGTCATAGCCTTAGCCTTGCACATTAACAACTTCCAAACAGACCTGACTGTGCTACAGAGGGACATGAAACTCCGCGAGAACAGGTGAGTGACGTTTCTGTTAATTGTAGGAACACCAAGCATGCAGTAATTTAAAAAAAATTGGGGTGGAGAGGGAGGAAGGCAGCACTGGGGGGTTTTGTTCAATTCCTCAACTGAGAGTTGGATGTTTGATCCAGATGCTGCCCTAAGTACCGTGCAGGCTCCCCCCGTTCTTGTCAGTGGGGTGCACCCAGGCAGTGCTCAGTGCAGGATTGGGATGTAATGGGGTCGTTTTTAAAATAACGAATAATACTGAGCTCTTGTCGAACACTTTTCATCAGTCGATCTCAAAGCACTTTACAGAGGAGGTTGGCATCCTTGTCCCCTTTTACAGATGGGGAAACTGAGGCACAGAGGGACAGTGACTTGCCCGAGGTCACTCAGCAAGCCGGTGACAGCCAGTAGAACTCTGAGTCCCAGTCCAGTGCTCTGTCCACTGAGTAACACTGCCTCTGTGTTTTCCAGTCTATTCTCTCCTTCTCACGACAAGAGGGAAGCAGAGTTCTGACTCCCTGCTGGATCTATGATCCGTATTTAATTGCCAGGAGGCAACAGTCTCTGTCATAAAGGTTGGGACTCCAGTTTTGAAACAAAAGCAGTCGTGAGCACGTGCCCCCTTGGCCCAGCCAGTAATCCAGTCTCCCCAAAATGCCTTGCCTGGGCCTGGTGCAGAGGAGACGTGTTTTCCTGAAATTTGGGGAGGGTAATTGCACCTGCCTCAGGAAATGAGGGTTTGGCTAATTGGGCCTACCAAGGACAACTGTGGTGATTTGGAGGGGGCAGGATCGGGTCCTTAATGAAGAACACTTGCTCGGGTATCTTCATTGGGAAGTTACTTTCTAGTGCTTAATTTTCCACAGGACAAGAAATATGTCTGTGCCATATGTATTGAGTGTAAAGTCTGCCTTTATCAACACGTCTTAATCAGGGCCTGATCCAGAGTCCATAAAACTCAGAGGGCTCTTTCCACTGATTTCAGAGGGGTGTGATTCAGGCCGTTGGAGAATACAATTATGATCATTTCTTGATTTAATCTAATGGACTCGCTTGGGGAATCCTTGACCTCCAGGTTGGGGAGACTGGCTGTTAGCACAGAGAGCAGCTGCATAATACCATCTGGAATTGAAACGTATTAGCCCCCAGTCAGCAATTTGAGTTCAACCATGCTTGGCTTGCTGCAGCTTGGTGGGAGAAATAGCAACTCCAAGGACATGCTTTGTAGCTTGACCTGGTTCGTAAGGATGACCCTTCCTGACAAGGTCTCTAAAGATGCTATTGCAGGGTATGAAAAATCCATCTCGAGATCTGTGTCCTGCAGAATTAACAACTCCAGCAAGAAATCAATTATTCCCCCTAACAAAATCCTGCAGAAAATAATGAAATGATTCTCGACTAGAAAGGTTAAATTCCAACGGCAAATGGAAGTGATCCGATCTGACTTTTCACAGGCTGACTCCATTGTACATGTGGGAGTGGAGGCTATTGCTGATTCCAGTCATTTTGCTGTTTGGGATTGATGTAGAATAATGGTTTTAATGGCAGCGTTTGAAGCCAATTCGACCCCATTTTTAAAGATGAAGTAAATGGCTTTTGGAAAGGTCACGCTGCCTTTTGGGAGCCGCATCAGGCACGATAGATCCTTGACTTGCTCAGCTGTCTTTTTGGGGGATCCTAAAAAAAATGAGCACAGAGAAGTCTGAAAAGCAAAAGTCAGAGTGAGACTCAGACTGGAAAAAAGCCACTTCTTTAATCTCCTTGCAAATGGCATAGTTCATTGAAACACAGATGCAAAGCTTGCACTGGGGATCAGTCAGAATTACAGTAACTCCTCACTTAACGTTGTGGTTCTGTTCCTGAAAAATGTAACTTTAAGTGAAACAATCTTAAACAAATCCAATTTTCCCATAAGATTTAATGTAAATACGGGGGTGAGGTTCCAAGGTAATTTTTTGGGGCAGACAAAGGCATTATGTACTGTACTGTGGTTGGGAGGTGCCCCTGGCTTACCTCCCACAGGCACAGCCCGCTGCAGGCAAGGATGCTAGGAAGCACCTTTGCAGCAGCAGTGGCAGCTTCCCCGGAGAAGAACAGGTGCCGACTTTGCCGGGGGATGCTCCAGGCCCGCCTCTTCCCACCCCCACTCCACCTCTCCCCGGAGCATGCCATGTCCCTGCTCCTCCCCCTCCCTCCCAGCGTTTCTCCTGCTGCCAAACAGCTGATTGGTGGCAGGCAGAGGTGAAAGTAAGCTGGTCCGGTCCGGTCCGGCGTACCGGCAAGAGCCAGTACGCTGTGCCGGACTGCACCAGCTTCCTCGGCGGGGATTTAAAGGGCTCCAGAGCCCTTTAAATTTCCCTCCACAGCTCCGGCAGCCAGGCTGGGGCCGGATTTAAAGGGCGCGGAGCTCCCGCAGCTGCAGGGAGCCCAGAGCCCTTTAAATCCTCCCCTGCAGCTCTGGCAGCCAGGCTGGGGCCAGGATCATAGAATCTCAGGGTTGGAAGGGACCTCAGGAGGTCATCTAGTCCAACCCCCTGCTCAAAGCAGGACCAACCCAACTAAATCATCCCAGCCAGGGCTTTGTCAAGCCTGACCTTAAAAACCTCGAAGGAAGGAGATTCCACCACCTCCCTAGGTAACCCATTCCAGTGCCTCACCACCCTACTAGTGAAAAAGTTTTTCCTAATGTCCAACCTAAACCTCCCCCTCTGCAACTTGAGACCATTACTCCTTGTTCTGTCATCTGGTACCACAGAGAACAGTCTAGATCCATCCTCTTTGGAACCCCCTTTCAGGTAGTTGAAAGCAGCTATCAAATCCCCCCTCATTCTTCTCTTCTGCAGACTAAACAATCCCACTTCCCTCAGCCTCTCCTCATAAGTCATGTGCTCCAGCCCCCTAATCATTTTTGTTGCCCTCCGCTGGACTCTCTCCAATTTATCCACATCCTTCTTGTAGTGTGGGGCCCAAAACTGGACACAGTACTCCAAATGAGGCCTCACCAGTGCTGAGTAGAGGGGAATGATCACATCCCTCGATCTGCTGGAAATGCCCCTACTTATACAACCCAAAATGCCATTAGCCTTCTTGGCAACAAGGGCACACTGTTGACTCATATTCAGCTTTTTGTCCACCGTAACCCCTAGGTCCTTTTCTGCAGAACTGCTGCCCAGCCATTCGGTCCCTAGTCTGTAGCAGTGCATGGGATTCTTCCATCCTAAGTGCAGGACTCTGCACTTGTCCTTGTTGAACCTCATCATATTTCTTTTGGCCCAATCCTCTAATTTGTCTAGGTCCCTCTGTATCCTATCCCTACCCTCCAGCGTATCAACCACTCCTCCCAGTTTAGTGTCATCTGCAAACTTGCTAAGGGTGCAGTCCACACCATCCTCCAGATCGTTAATGAAGTTATTGAATAAAACCGGCCGGCCCCAGCACCGACCCTTGGGGCACTCCACTTGATACCGGCTGCCAACTAGACATGGAACCATTGATCACTACCTGTTGAGCCCGACCATCTAGCCAGTTTTCTGTCCACCTTACCGTCCATTCATCCAGCCCATACTTCTTTAACTTGCTGGCAAGAATACTGTGGGAGACTGTATCAAAAGCTTTGCTAAAGTCCAGAAATAGCACATCCACTGCTTCCCCTCATCCACAGAGCCGGTTATCTCATCATAGAAGGCAATTAGGTTAGTCAGGCATGACTTGCCCTTGGTGAATCCAGGCTGACTGTTCCTGATCACTTTCCCCTCCTTTAAGTGGTTCAGGATTGATTCCTTGAGGACCTGTTCCATGATTTTTCCAGGGACTGAGGTGAGACTGACTGGCCTGTAGTTCCCTGGATCTTCCTTCTTCCCTTTTTTAAAGATGGGCACTACATTAGCTTTTTTCCAGTCATCCGGGACCTCCCCCGATCGCCATGATTTTTCAAAGATAATGGCCAATGGCTCTGCAATCTCATCGGCCAACTCCTTTAGCACCCTTGGATGCAGCGCATCCGGCCCCATGGACTTGTGCTCGTCCAGCTTTCCTAAATAGTCCCGAACTACTTCTTTCTCCACAGAGAGCTGGTCACCTCCTCCCCATACCGTGCTGCAGAGTGCAGCTGTCTGGGAGCTGACCTTGTCTGTGAAGACAGAGGCAAAAAAAGCATTGAGTACACTAGCTTTCTCCACATCCTCCGTCACTAGGTTCCCTCCCTCATTCAGCAAGGGGCCCACACTTTCCTTGACTTTCTTCCTGTTGCTAACATACCTGAAGAAACCCTTCTTGTTACTCCTAACATCTCCGGCTAGCTGCAACTCCAAGTGTGATTTGGCCTTCCTAATTTCACTCCTGCATGCCTGAGCAATACTTTTATACTCCTCCCTGGTTATTTGTCCAATCTTCCACTTCTTGTAAGCTGTTTTTTTGTGTTTAAGACGAGCAAGGATTTCACTGTTGAGCCAAGCTGGTCGCCTGCCATATTTACTTTTCTTCCTACACATCGGGATGGTTTGTTCCTGCAACCTCAATAAGGTTTCTTTAAAATACAGCCAGCTTTCCTCGACTCCTTTCCCCGTCATGTTATTCTCCCAGGGGACCTTGCCCATCAGTTCCCTGAGGATTTAAAGGGCTCAGAGCTCCCCACAGCTGCGGGGAGCCCAGAGCCCTTTAAATTCCCCCTGCAGCTCTGGCAGCTGGGCTGGGGCTGGGATTTAAAGGGCTTGGGGAGCCACAGAAGCTCTGGGCCCTTTAAATCCACGCCTGAGCCCGGTTGCCGGAGCTGCGGGGGGGATTTAAAGGGCTCGGGGCTCCACGGCAGCCGGAGTCCCGGGCCCTTTAATTTGCCCCTGAGCCCCGGGTTGATTTAAAGGCCCTGGGGCTCCCAGCCACAGCCAGTGCCCCAGGGCCTTTAAATCTCAAGGCCACGCCTCTTCCGGTTGAAGCCCGGCCCCCCCCCCCCCCCCCAGGACTCCAGCAGTACCGGTAAGTCCTGTAAGTTCCTTTCACCCCTGGTGGCGGGGGAAGTGCTGAGAGGGACATGGAGGTGGCGGAGAACAACAACTTGTGCAATGCTCCCTTGTAAAGTCGCTGCTCTTCCACAGAATCTTACAAGCCGTGGACAGAGCAGGCAGCCAAACGACATTATAAGGAGCATTGCACAGCTTTAAAAGAGTATGTCCCCTAATGGAGCAGCGACGTAACTTTGAAACATTATGCGGGAGGACGTTAAGTGAGGAGTTACTGTACACTCTAAAGTGATAGTCTAGGACTTTTGCTGTAACAGGCAGCATTGTTAATCACAGTCAGATGCTCCGTGTGCCACGGGAGGGATGAGAAATTGCTGCGATCGTTATATTCAGGACTGATTTAGTTCTCTAAGGATTTTGCATCCCTGATTAAAAAGTTCTGTGTGTTCTCCTTGCTGACGGTGCGTTAATTCTACTGGGAGGTTTCTAGGCTGCCAAAAGCGTTTGCAGTTGAGCACCACAGGACATCCTCTCTCTTTCCTCCAGGGATGTGTGTCTGGAAATCAGCTGGGCTGTCCTGCAGGGCAGCATGCAGTGTTATCAATAAATAAATACCTCAGTGGTGATCCTGTTACAAAATGTAGATTGCTTTTACTTCCTCTCCCTCCTGCCTGGCAGGGACTGAATAACTTTCACACACTTGGGATAATGAGCCACTAAAATAAAGCAACGGGCTATTTTCAAAGCTGGGCAGGCCAAGCCCAATGGCTTTCCAGCCTCCCCACAAAGTCCTGTTGCTGTAACTTCGCTCCTGATCAAAATCACCCCTGCTGTTTCCACAGTGGGCTTTTCTAGAACTGGATCTGCCATCACAAGGAGATGCATATTGCCAGTCACTGCTCCAGAGAACAGCCCCAGAGCCACATTCCTGCTTGCTTCTGACCTGATTCTTGCGCCTCCGAGGTGAAAGCCTAATTGCTCTGATCCAGCGGGATGCCTTGTGCTACTAGTGTCTGTGATTTGACACAGGAATGTATTCACTGATATGGGTGTTTTTTATTTTTGTCAGAATCCTGGAGATCGCTAAAGCCATGAGGCTGAAGATCTCCAAAAGGAAGGGACCTTCAGGACTCACGGACGATGAAGACCACAAGTTGGCCACCCTCTCTCTACCCTTACCTGTGTACAAGCCAGCCGGGAGGCAGCGGAAGCGCAAGAAGATGACATAAAGGACTATTGTGCACATCTCACGGAGGAGAACGCCGGCTGAAAGGGAAGGGCAGGAGCCTCTGCAAGAACAAAGCTTTCGCCAGTTTCCTGATCCCACTTCAAAATCTGAGCTCCGAGAAGGGCTGTTGTGCCAGACAGTGGCACTTACCCCCTTGGCTGATCATAAGAATGGGTTTGGGCTGATGTTCATCTCTGTAATCGGTCCTTTTTTGAAAATAAACCAAAACCCTCTTGTCCTTTCTACACAGCTACACTCTGCTTTTAGGGGATATGGGGTGGCTAGGAGGGAGGAGAGGATAGGAGAGGCCATGCAGACCTCACAAACTTCCGTTAGTCCTGGATCAGTTGTGGCCCCATCAAGTCTGTGAAAGAAGGCAGGCAGGGGAATGAATGCTCTGTGGCCAACCCAGGCTGCTGAACAAATGTGGTTTGTGGCTGTGCATCCTGAAAGAGGAGTCCAGACTTTTTAGCCTGATCAGCGCCTCTTCCTAACCTGATCAGCTCCTCTTCCTCGCTTGCTGTCTGTGCCTCTGGGAGAGTATTGTAATTCACGTTAAAAGGACGTTCTCATCCTCTAACTAGTCAGATGAAGGAATGAGAACTCCTCCTAATCTTGATTCCTAACCTTACTTGTTGTTTGACCTTCGGCAACAGCGTTAACTGGTGTTATTTCAGTTGGTTTTGGCTGGAGCATATTGTTACTAACCTGCACATGCCTCTGGCTTTATGAACTTCTTCAATTTCCCATCATTGCTAAATGTGATGAGAGGGAATCAGTGGAAGTTCAGCGTTTTTCTAGTTAAGGATAGAGCTGATTTCATTCTTCTGTACCAAAGCACCCAGCAAAAACGTTACAGCTTTTCTCTATCCTATTCTCCCCACTGTCAAATTTTCAGCTTTGCAGAGACTAGACAAGAGAGGACACCAGACAAAAAGAGACTGGAGCATATACCCGGCAAGATGTCCTGCCGGCCCACTGGTTATCATCATACCTACCCCAGTCACCCAGCCAGACAGTTGCAGTGCTGTTTGCTCTGCTGAAATCCTTTAAGCATCATAGCAGAACCCAGCCAGTCACTCAGTCCTCACTGGAAGTGGAGGCTCCAGCTATGCTGTTGAAATGTGGGGGGAGGGAAGCTGAGCGGGGCGCAAATCAAAACAAAAGTTATACGTACTCATTTCCTCACATGGCCGTGCTGCACCGCCTGGTACCCATCCTGTGCCCTGTTTCCATCCCACAAGCTAAAATCACAATGTAACTCAGCCCAGAGCAGGAGAAGCTGGCCATCTGCAGGAACCAGGCACCATTTTCCCTGGCACACGGTATTCTAAAGGAAGAAGAATTGGATTAGGCTTTTTCTGGATGCTTAGCCCGTGCTGTTAGTGCTCTCTCCTGTCCAAGGCTGTTCCAGGCAGGCAGCAGAATGCAGATGGATGAAGAGCTGGTTTGCAGGTGTTAACCATATTTTTAGGAACAGGTTTGCTGCAGGGGGGTGAGGGGAAAGCTAGAACCACAACTCAGTCCTCAGCTAGAATAGAAGATGCAGGAGCACAGAAAACAAAACCTTTTCCAGGGTTTTCTGCCCCCGTGTGCTTATTCAGGTGTCCTCAGACAGGCTCCCAAGTCCATAGGCAGGTACCTACATGAATGACCCAATTTAGCAAACACCATGTTGGAAATCATTAAGAAAGAGATGGATAATAAGACAGAAAATACACCTCTACCCCGATATAATGCGACCCGATGTAACATGAGTTCGGATATAACGCGGTAAAGCAGTGCTCCGGGGGGGCAGGGCTGCACGCTCCGGCGGATCAAAGCAAGTTTGATATAACGCGGTTTCACCTATAATGCAGTCAGATTTTTTGGCTCCCGAGGACAGCGTTATATCGAGGTAGAGGTGTATTGTAGTGACTCTATATAAATCCATGGTATGCCCACATCGTGAATACTGTGTGCAGATCTGGTTGCCCCATCTCAAATAAGATATATTGGAATGGAAAAAGGTTGAGAAAAGGGCAACAAAAATTATTAGGGGTATGGAACAGCTTCTGTATGAGGAGAGATTGATAAAACTGGAATGTTTCAGCTTGGAAAAGAGATGACTAAGGGAGGATATGATAGAGGGCTATAAAATCATGATGTGTGGAGACAGTAAATAAGGATTAAATAGTCCTTGTAACACAAGAACCAGGGGGTCACCAAAGAACGTAATAGGCAGCAGGTTTAAAACAAACAAGGAAGTATTTTTTTCGCACAAGGCACAGTCAACCTGTGGAACTCCTTGCCAGAGGATGTTGTGAAGGCCAAGACCAGTGGTGGGCAACCTGTGGGCCGCATGCAGCCCATCAGCGAACCATGGCCACTGGGAGCTGCGGGGGGGGGGGGAGAGTATGCCAGCAGACTGTAAACATCAGCAGAATGTCTCGCGCCTGCAAATGGAGTATCCTGATGGGCTGTATGTGGGCTACAGGTTGCCCACCACTAGCCAAGACTATAACAGGGTTCAAAAAAAACTAGAGAAGTTCATGGAGGACAGGTCCATCAATGGCTACTAGCCAGGATGGGCAGGGATGGTGTCCCTAGCGTCTGTTTGCCAGAAGTGGGGAATGAACAACAGGGAGTGGCTCACTTGATAATTCCCTATTCTGTTCATTCCCTCTGGGGCACCTGGCACTGGCCAGTCAGAAGACAGGACACTGGCCAAATGGACCTTTGGTCTGACCCAGTGTGGCCATTCTTATGTTCAGAAGCGCAGAGCCCCCAGCAGCTCCTATTCAGGTCAATGGGGAACTCATCAAAGCCTATTGGAGTCAAAGGAAAGACTCCCATTGGTTTCCACGGATTGTAGACCCAGGCCTTAGGCATAACATGGACTTAGAAGCCTCAGTAATTATTGGGGGGGCACTTATTTTGGAAAATCGTAGCCCGTTCTAGTCAGCAACGATCCTGGCAAAGGCTGCAGCCCATCTCCAAGCAGGAAAGCCAGTGTAAGCTGGAGGAAGCAGGAAGTGTTTAACCGCTAGAGTAAATGCCTGTTATTTTATGTTGTGCGTTCACTTCAGGGAGCGACTCAGGCCTCTGAGGCTCCCACAGAAACTCTCTCAGGATCCGATGTAGCCTTTTGCTCACTCTGGCAAGTGCCGTGAGCAGTCAGTCAGTCATTAAAAGCGATAGAAACCGTACCCAACTTTCTGGGCAGAGGCTGCTAATTAATGCCACAGAGATTACAGACGGGCTGATCAAGGCAGAGGTTCTGATTGAAGGTCTGTAAATGCTACTGTGGAAAATCTAATTGGGAAAATTTGGAAGGTTTTTAGTCTAAAGATGGTGCGGTGGTTAATTAGCCGCCCTTAACTACTCTACCTGGGGCATGTTGTGATAATGAGACAGCGACACTTCAGAACAAAATAGCAGGAGTTATTTGGAGCCCAGCACAAAATAACTGAAGTATCTTCCCCCACGATGTGTCAGCTTAGCCCAGTCAAGGAACATTCGATGTGTGCGACTCTCCATGCAGCCCCTAGGAGCAAAATTCGGCTGAAGAGCCAGGGTGGGACCCTGGGCTGGATCGTAGCCCCCGTCAAAGAAGCTGGGAAGTGGAAGGATTTCGGTGGCCTGTTCGTTATTGGTGTTGGCAGGGCAGCGGGGCCGAGGAGCGGAGCACCCGGGCCGGGTGATCTGGGAAGGGCAGCGTATCACATAGCCATTACAGAGAATGGGCTTGGTGCCCACTTGTACAATGGCCCTGTTACGCTGTTCTGCTGCCAGAAACAGGGCCCTGAGAACAGACCCTGCACAGGGGCCTTTCCACCAGCACGAAGCTGGCTGTACACCAGCCCTTCTCCCTGCTGCTGGCACCGAGCGTGAGCCAGGGCTGGGAAGGGGTCAGCGTTCACAGCGGCCTAGGGGCCACAGGAAGCAGCAGCATGCAAGTTAGAGCAGCCCTGAAACTACTCTAAATGACACAAGGGCCCGACGGGGCCCTACACAGCCCCAGACTATGGGGCCACAAAGGTGGCTTAAAGCACGTTTGTCCCTCTCCCCCTAGTGCAGAAGAGTTGGGGTCAAGGCACGTATGTGTGTGTCCTGCTAGAACACGTACTGTAGCACTTGTGTGTGACATGATGCCCACCGACAGCGCGAACGTGCCAACGGTTCACCTTGCAGGTTCACTCTGTAGGGTTGGGGGTCCAGTTTCTCGTGTGGGATTATCAGAGGCTACATCTTCAGGAGACCAAGCTTCACCGCTGGTCTAATAATCTGGTCTCCCAAACGTGGCCACTGCCATCTCCTGCCCATTACAGAATCTGTTCACGTCCAGGCAAAAATAAATGCGTTCAGTTCGGCTGCTCAGCGCTGACCTGTGTTTTGTTCCACCGGCTGACAGCCCCCCACACAATCTGTCAAGCCTGTTTCCCTGGTTATTTAGAACGCGGAAGTTATCTGTAAATTACAACCTGCCAGACCCACTTCTCCGCCTGCCCAAAGCAGCTGTTCTTGGTAATTGGTGGAGAAATGCATTTTGCAAACATTGCTATCGGAATGGATTTAGACTGAATGCGCCTCTGAAAGCCTGCCTGGCTCCAGCGTCTCGTGCCCCAACACTCCAGCGCTTTGTGCTGATTGAATTAAGCTCTTGACCTGCTTGGCACCATGATTGACAGCAGCCTTTTTTCAGGTCCTTCTGATAACAGGTGCGCTTCACTCCTGACCAGCCCTGTTTACAGTGGGCTAGCACCACTAGCAGAGTTACACATTGCCGCATGCCCGGGTACCCTGTACACGCCCCACCCCATTACCCCGGGGGTTAAGGCCTCACCTTGCATGTCACGGCCCTGCTTCCAAAGCCCCACGCTGCCTGAGATGGCCTGCTCTGGCCTAGGTCAGTGCCCTGATCACTGAGCTAGCCACGTATTCATTAGGCCAGAATGTAAGTGTTTATACAACGCTGTCCCCCCCAGCCCAGTGGTCATGGCCCTCAGCTGTGAGAGCCAAGGACAGGGCCTTTCTCCTCATCACTGGGCTAGTGGGGAAACAGAGGCGGCATTGCCCCCTCCCACCCCCTTCTCAGTTTTTCTTGAAAAACAGCTGTCCTGGCTGCAGGGAGGGTGCGTGGCTGGGAATCCTGAACTGAAGGGGGCACTCCCTCCGGCCCAGAGTTAGACCCCGAAGGCCCTTGGAGGGGCTGGGCTTAGGCCACACCCCTCTCCTCACTATTTCCGACAGGTTGGTTTAGGTGGCTTAGGTTGCTGGATTCTGTGGATCTCATTTTCAAGGGCCTGGCTCTCCCCGGACCTTGTGCAGGGCGCCTGGAAGCCTCATTCGGGATGTGGATTCCACCAGGCAGCAGGGCACCAAGACATAACCTGTTGCAACGCTGAGTCAGAGTCCCACCCTGGGATCTTAAGGCTCCTAAACACCTTTGAAAATCTGGCTCCATGATCTTGCAATGCCTGACTATCACAAGCGCTGATTTGACTGGTTGATGGCTCCAGGGGTGCTAATCCCATTGACACCAGTTGAGGATCTGGCCCCAAGTGTGAATGAAGCCTGAGAATTAAATAGGGTGTTAAAAATCAGGAAAGTTTTCAGAAGAGTCTAAGTTACTACAGCTGAGAAAATCCCCTGAGAGTCTGATCGGTGTGAAATGAACATTGCCACACAGGTACAGGCAGAAGGGACCCTGCATGCAAGCTCCTGCTCTGAGGAAGTTAAGTATTAAATGATTCTGGTCAATCATTTCTCTACTTTCATATTATTGTTTAAAAGCAGGTCACATGGCTCTCTTGAGTGCATGTACCTCTGTTTGTGGCATGTGGACGGGTATGGAGAACCTCTGTAGTCAGTAACACTGGTTATATTTGCCAAAGCGACTAATGATTTCAGGACACTGTTTTTGGGCGTTCAACCTGAGATGCCTTAATGGGATGTGATTTTTCAAAGGACAAATGCTCAGCACTTTCTGAAAATCAGGTCCCTTTTAAGGCAGCTCAGGTCAGGCACCCAAAATCACAAGGCACGTTTAAACGTTTGGGCCCTTATCCGCTTATGTCTGGAAAACTGAAGGACATAAATCCACACCGTGTAGAGGTCAAGCATTGGTCTCTTGGAAGGGGAGGTGGGAAGATGCCATATCTTATACTGACACGTGCCAACTTTTCATAAACTCAAGGTTGGATCTGTGGGAAGAACGTCTCCCTACAGAAGAAACTAACACAACAAGAACAGGGATCCTTTGTTCAATCTACAACTCTGAATAAGACAATTATTTAGTTCTTAGCTCCAACACCTGGCAATTTGCTGACTAGTCTTATTTTAGCAAAACAAGATTATCTGTTTACCCAGCTTTCTCTTACCTGATCACTGTTTGCTAGGCCTCTCTTGACCAAACTCTGGACTTTGGGTCTGGAAAAGAGCTGGCACAATCCATAGACCTGGTTGTTATATAAAATGCACATGGATTTTAACCCTTCAGAAATGCCAGTGACAACCTGTAAATTCTAATGTTTGCCTTATGTTTGCAAAATAAAACAGTTTAAAAAAAAACCCTTAAAATATAGCACTTTATTGTTGTCATATACAGTTTTTAATTACAAAAGTTTTCACATAAAACAATTGTTTTTCTTAAAAAAAAACAAAAAAACATAGGGTGTAAACCAGCCTCGCTACTTTCACTTTAATGGAGTCAATGGTTCTTCAGTGGAGTCATGTCAATTTATACCAGCGAGGGGTCTGGACCAGGATGCGTGTCACAGACGATGTGAAGTGGAGAGAGAAGATTCAGCCTAGACCTTGCCTGAAAAGAAGAGAAAGATCCAGGTCCCGAGCTGGTATAAATCCACTGACGTCAACGTGACTAACTGAGGCTCCGTCCCCAAGTGAGAAAGGCTGAAACGTGAAAGAGCAACACTCTCCTTTGCCCTGTAATTCCAACATCCTGCAGAAGGCAGAAAAAGCTTCAGCTTCCATTACTGCCAGACTGTACCAGCCCTAGATAGGTGCCTTGCTGGGTCTGGAGTCACAAGGCTATACCTCAAGATCACAGATGGGACAACTGTATATCAGGCAGGCGGGCCCCGTTTGCACACGGGATCAGGGGCCCTTTGCATATTTCTTACTCGCCTCCAAGGTTCAGCAGCAGAAAATGTTTTGGAGTTGTCCTGATTTCTCATGCTATAGTCACTATGTGGTGCAGCACACTGTGACTTTCACACTTGCCTGCACAGCTGAACTCCCAGTACCCAGTACATCCTTGCAACAGCACTTCGGGGTCTGTTTACAGCAGGACACTGACCCACTGCTTGAAAAGTTTCACTCCTGCCACTTAAACATTCAAGAACTCTTTGTCTCTCATCCTGGTCACGGCATTGGTTCAGGAAGACCAATCGCTGGTGACCATTGTCAGGGAAGGCTGAATTTGCGAGGGGAGATGAACTCCTAGCATTTAAAAGTTGCAGTGTGAACTCTGACTTTACTATTTATTCCTCATTGTTCAAGGCCATTTTAGCTCCAGTGCCGACTGGGCCTTAACGCATCGTCTCCAACACTAGGACTTAGAGGAGGCCTGGACATTTGAGCATCGCAAGTGCAGCAGCAAATCTTACACTGCAAGCCAGAATTGCTATGAGCAATTATTTCCTGGAGATAAACCAGATTACACAGGACATATGATCAGCTTCTAAAGTCCTCCACTCTTTACATACTTTTCCCTGTACAGGTGGCCGCCAACAAGCCACTATGGAGTATTTTTTGCCCTCTTTCAGTCATCATGACATTCTGCCTGCTTGTGACTGAACTTTGAGTGGCGTTTTTGTTGCTGTTTAGTTTTTTGCCCTGCGAGTCTACGGCTTCATGCAACTGCAATGCTCCTTTCATTTTGCCACTGCAACAGGCAAAGCCTGTGCCTTTCCTCTGGGCTGAAACAGCTCCAGTTCCTGGCAGGAAAGTAAAATTCATTCCCAGTTCCTTTTCTAGGCCACTAACTGGCTAGACACTGGCATTATTGTGGTCTGTCCAAGGCGACTGATTTGCTTGGCGATTGCTATAAGATTGGTCAAATGGCTCAAATAAGAAACAAAAAGCAGATGGCAATGTGCTCCTGCCACTGTTGATTTAGTGTGCAACATGTTTCAGGAGTGGCAATATCCCAAAGTGCTAAAAGAAGGGGGGATTAAAATGAAGAGCCCACATTGAAAGCTTCTTGCAACGAATGGGCACAAGAGACCCTTCCCAGCTTGGTCTCTGCAGTGGCACCAGCCTAAGAGAAAGGTGAAGAAACTCACACGGGAGTCAAAGAATAGTGCAGAAGATGCTCCCATTGTTGCGACAGCCTCCGTCCATCCGTGCAGCTATCCTGGTCGACATGGTGGTAACTTTCTGACTGTTCGTTGACGTGGAGGTTCCTCGGGTGGATCCTTCAATGTGAGGTCGTGCTGGAGGGTTCTCCAGGGTCCATGCAACGTCAGACCTGGAGAAACAGAAAAAACACCCCACAAGCAGCCATTAGCACTCCTCCAACCTCCCTTCAAAGGCCAGGTGAAATCAATGGGCCCGTTGAGGGAAAAGGAGGCCACCCCCACATCTGAGAACAAGCCTGCCAGGAGAGAGCCAATGGAAGAGCATTCGGGGGGCCAGCATTAGAACAGGTGCATCAAGCCTCTTGCTTCTCCCCAGTGGGGAGCCTGGTTTTCCCAGGGTCAGGAGTGAGATGCTTCCAGCCTCCGTCTCCAGAAGCCCAGGCTCCTTTGTACAGATCCAGAGCTTGGCCCTGCAGGAGCCGGTGCCTGGAGTAGCTGAGCAAACCTGCCCCAAATGAGGAAGAAGGTGAGGAAAGCGGAGCAGGCTCATGGCCTGAAGCCCCCAGCTTGTGGCCTCTCCTAGGGGTCACTGCCCACATTTTGAGAAGGGCTGTTCTTGGCCAAGGGACTCATTAAAGAGCAGCGCGAGGGGCTTACTTGCTCTTGAAGGTGAGGAGTTTGTTGTTCTGCACAATACAATCTTCTGCATTCGACACCTGCTGCAAGATGGTCTTCTTGGACCTCCCTTGAAAAATCAGGTTTTCCTGCACCAGGCCTTTGGTTTGGTCGAGCATAACAATCCCATAATCCCAAAAGGACTGGATCCTGTTCTTGGTTACCTGGGGGGGAAATATCCCAACATGGGACAACCAGAACCTGGCAAGAATATTGGGCCACGCGGCCTTTTCCATGATCTAATCCAATAAAGTGCTGCAGTTGTACATGGCACTTTAGTAGATCTATGTGCCTGCCATCCATACAAACAAAACCCCAAAGATCTTAAAGTCAAGGGCCCTGATTCAGCAATCTCTCCCTATTCAGCAAAGCACCTGCTCAACGGTAACCACATACCTAAGTGCTTTGCTGACTAGACACACATTTAGGAATGGACTTAAACGCACTGATGAACTGGGGGATAAATGTCCAACTAGGACCAGTACAGTTAAGCAAAGGGGCCATGTATAGGCCAGACTGGACCAGAGAGAGATCGGCTGGGGAGGTTACAGAGTTCCAGGACGGTTTCTCATGTGGTCACAGAACTTTGAAGGAGTCACGTTCAGAAGGCCGTTAATTCTATTTTATTAAGGTGTCCTTGTAATCCAGAAGGCTCACACCTGGGGACGGAGTTCTGGGCGAGGGTGTGTTTAAATATGGGGTTGGCTGAAGGTCACCGCTGTGCCCAGTGGGGCTAGGCAGCTGGACTGCGTGTTACAGGTCTCAGAAAGAAGTGTGCCGCGGGACCCTACGATTGGGCAGTGACCACGCTCCATTCAGGCTCCCGAGGCTTAGAACACCCAGAGATCTCACGACCCAGAGGCTTGGTTGTTCCAAAGGTTAATTACTCTCGCTGTTAAACATTTAAACCTTATTTCCAGTCTGAATTTGTCTAGCTGCTACTTTCAGCCATTTGATCGTGTGAGACCTTTTCTCTGCTAGAAATTTACCAAGGGATGTGGTGGAGTCTCCATCAGTGACAATTTATAAATCAAGAGTATATGTTTTTCTAAAAGATCCACTGTGGGAATTATTGTGGGGAAGTTCCCTGGCCCGTGTTATAGGAGGTCAGACTAGATGATCCCTTCTGGCTCTGGAATCTCTGAGTGGGAACTAGGATCCTCTCACCGCTGAACATATCCCATGGGCAGCAGTCCCAATCTCTATCGTCCTTGTTATCCTGGGCAGAGCCACCAGGGACAGTGCAAACTGTTTACTTCTTCTCACGCGACTCTTGGGACAGGTAACAGATCCTTGCTAGAGTCTGCATGAGAAACAACAGCAGCAACTAGTGTAGCCCGGGCTTCAATCAGTGTCCCCTGGGGCCTGTGACAATTTGAATTCTCCCTCAATCCCTCAGGGGTACTTGCGCCCAGGGAGCAGTGTGATTAGGGTTTCCATAGGTCTAGTTTAGCATTAGGCCCAGATGACAACAGTTCCCTGATCAGAATGTTTTTCAGAAGGAGTTTGTGGTTCATGAACAGAACGCAGGAGAGAGCACCCATCTCTACAGTGTAACCTCAGAGCTCTCTGCGTGTTCATTGTGGGGGCCTTTTCAGTGAAGATATTGCAACAGACTAGTATTGCGCCTTACTGTGGCTTCACCCCATCAAAGACTAGAACAAAGGTGACTTTTACCCTTAGGGGAACACTGGCAACTCGCGAGGAGTGGGATTGCAGCATCTAGTTTGCAAACATCAGAGCAAACTGCAGCAACTCCTGCTTTTAATGCAGTGATGCAGCCTGCAGGTTCTGGAGGTCTCAAGGTGCAATGCTCCCTCTTGCTCCAAGTAGCTTGGTTGTTCAGGCAGACATGGAGCAATGCATGCTGGGATCTGTCGTCCCCATTAGCCACACCAATACACTAAACATGAAACAACTGTTGACCATAGTGCTGAACTCTTTCGGCTACATTTGGCTTTTGGGCGGGATTTTGGCTACCGTTGGGTTAGATACAACAATGGCAGTGGAGCAACTAACTCAATAAAGCAGGTGGGGTAGGAGAAAGACAAGCAAAGTGAGACCACTGTAGTCAAGGGGACTACTGCAGTCTCTGGCTGTCTCCTTTGCTCTCTTTTTTGGCAAATAGGTTCCACATGGAAGACACAATTGTCCATCCACATACAAGGAATAATCACAGAGCTACCTACACTGGGAAAAGTCAGATCAACAGTGTATGAAAAGTAAAATAAAAATCAACATTGGAGCGACAAATGTGCTATTAATCAGAAGTGTGGCCTAGTGGATAGATGAACACTGTTTGTAGGGGAAGAATCAAGTTGGTTTTTATAAAGGAAAATCATGCCTCACCAATCTATTAACAATCTATCAACAAACTTCTGTACAAGGGTGATCCAGGGGATACAGTGTACTTGGACTTTCAGAAAGTCTTTGACAAGGTCCCTAACCAAAGGCTCTTAAGCAAAGTAAAAAGTCATGGGATCAGAGGGAAGATCCTCTCATGGATCAGTAACTGGTTAAAAGATAGGAAACAAAGGAGTAGGAATAATGGTCAGTTTTCAGAATGGAGAGAGGTAAATAGTGGGGTGCCCCAAGCACCTGTATTGGAACCAGTCCTATTCAACATATTCACAAATGATCTGGAAAAGGGAGTGAACAATGAGGTGGCAAAATTTGCAGATGATACAAAACTACTCAAGATAGTTAAGTCCAAAGCAGACTGCGAAGAGCTACAAAGGGATCTCACAAAACTGGGTGACTGGGCAAGAAAATGGCAGATGAAATTCAATGCTGATAAGTGCAAAGTGATGCACATTGGAAAATATAATCCCAACTATACATCTAAAATGATGGGGTCTAAATTAGCTGTTACCACTCAAGGAAGATATCTTGGAGTCACTGTGGATAGTTCTCTGAAAACATCCACTCAATGTGCAGCGGCAGTCACAAAACATGAACAGAATGTGGGGAATCAATAAGAAAGGGATAGATAATAAGACAGAAAATATCATAATGTCACTATATAAATCCATGGTACACCCACACCTTGAATAGTGTGTGCAATTCTGGTCATCATCTCCAAAAAAGATATATTAGAATAGGAAAAGGTACAGAAAAGGGAAACAAAAATGATTAGGGGTATGGAACAGCTTCCATATGAGGAGAGATTTAAGAGAGACTAGGACTGCTCAGCTCTGAAATGACTAAAGTGGGGATATGATTGAGGTCTATAAAATCATGATTGGTGTGGAGAAAGTGAATAAGGAAGTGTTATTTGCCCCTTCACATAACACAAATACCAGGAATCACCCAATGAAGTTAATAGGCAGCAGGTTTAAAACACAAAAGGAAGTATTTCTTCACACAACGCACAGTCAATCTGTGGAACTCATTGCCAGAGGATGTTGTGAAGGCCAAGACTATAACAGGGTTCAGAAAAGGATTAGAGAAGTTCATGGAGGATAGGTCCATCAATTGCTATTAGCCAAGATGGTCATGGACGCAGTCCTGTGCTCTGGGTGTGTCTAGCCTCTGACTGCCAGAACCTGGGACTGGATGATGGGGGACGGATCACTCAAAATTGCCCTGATCTGTACATTTCCTGTGAAGCACCTGGCATTGGCCACTGTCAGAAGACAGGATACTGGGCGAGATGGACCATAGGTCTGATCCAGTATGGTTCTTTTTATGAGCACTGCACAGAGACTTTGGAGAGCTGGACTCTATTCTGGGTGACGTCTGGCAAGTAACTGCCCACTCTGTGCCTCAGTTTCCCCCTTTGTAAAATGAGGGTAATGATCCTCACCTCCTTTGTAAAGAGCTTTGCAACCTGCTGATGAGAAGAGCTAAGTACTATTACTATCATTACAGCTGTATTCCGTGAATGGAAATTCTCTTATTCACTATCTCCTACCCTCTCCGACATGAATGTTTGTTAAGCGATAGAGTTGCTGCACATGAGCAGTGCTGCTCTGCTCTCCTGTGAAGGGAGGGGGAATTTTCGCTGCTCCTGTTTCCCTTTGATTATCTTAGTGATGCTACAAATGACTAGCAGCTTTCACTACAGATCCAAAGAACAGAAGCTAAGACCTACGGACTTTGACCGTTCTTCTGGGATGGACACCAGCGCTGAACCCAAGTCTGGTTTCCTCCTAGTGCACCAATCCATCCAGCCTAATGAATTCAGGAGAGAAATTCAGACTGGAAATAAGAGGCACATTTTTAAACAGTGAGAGTAATTAACAATGGTACCAATTTACCAAGGGTGGTGGTGAATTCTCCATCATGGGCTAGTTTTAAATGAAGATTGGATGGTTTTCCCCTAAGATGGGCTCTAGTATAGAGCCAACCGGACTGTGTTACATGGGAGGTCCGAGTAGATGCTCACAGTGGTCCCTTCTGGTCTCGGAATCTAAGATTTGTTTGAACACCCACCTTCATGTCTGCCGTCTGTAACAACTGGAGGCCACATCCCCGGTTGCCTACGATGTCGTTCTCGACGATAACCCCGTCGCCCTTGGAGGTGATGCCGTGGCTGCTGTTGTCATAAATGCCATTGCCACGGAGCTCCACCCTGGCCTCGCTTTCGATCAGCACCCCGCCGAGGCTGTTGCAGGAGATGCTGTTGTTGGCGATGCGTGTGAGCTGGCTGCTCTGAAGCACAGCAACCCCGCTGTCGTGGTTGGCGTGGATGGCGTTGGCTATGATGTTAAGCGCTTCGCTGCTCTTGACGTACAAGCCTGCAGCTGTAAAAGAGGGGGAAAGAAGTCAGTGAACTCATTCGAGTGAATGAAACAGGGCAGGGGAGACAAGTGGGTCTGCTGGGCAGCCAGAGAAACAAGGCTTCCACCAGCCTGTGATTGGGAAACTCTGAATGTGCTTAACCGTTCAACACCCTGAGTTCTGGACGGGAATAAACCCCCAAAATGCTAAGAAAAACTCAGGCTAACCGGCACTCGGGTTTGTGCTAAGGATCGGTGAGCCTCCACTCTGAGGCTGTCTTTGGACAAAGCGGAGTGTGTCTGACGTTTGTAAAAGAGCCCCAAGGCCAGGCTAGTTCACAAGCTGCAGAAATTCTGCCCGGCTCTCGTGATAAACTCCAGGGTGTCAGCACTGAACTGGGCAGACTCTGGAATGGGAGAGGGCAACAATACTGAACACAGAAACAACAGCTGGGGTAGAGACTGAGAGCTACCGGTTGGCGTGGGAGTAATACAGACGCTGCCCAAGGGTTCATTAATGGAGCCGCATCGCTGGTTTCCTGAGACTCAAGCTGACTCTTTATCCAGGGCTGTAGAGAGAGGGATTTTCCATACCCCAGCTGTGGTTTCCAGTGTCTTCCTGATCTTCTGCTACTCCTCCTGCCCCCCACATACAAGCTCCAGCAAGTGCCCTCTTGCAGGAACCAACTTTCCATCCAAGGAATGCTGGGTGGGGCTCACTTTGGAGCTCAATGCTGCTCCCTACGTTAAAGCTTTTTCTCCATCTTCCTTCCAAAGGGATGAAGACAGAGACCCTGCAGCCTTCTCACTCCCTGACTACCTGCTCCTCTTCTGCAGGGGGTGAAGAAAGTGGCTTTAAACTACCTTTGTGCTTCCTGAATTGTTACTCAGACCAGTGCCCTCTCTGGCTTCAGCGCAACCCTCACCACTCTAAGCCTCAGCAGCTTGTAATGGCCCCCTGAAAACTCTCTGCGGGGCTCGTATACAGCCAGAGTACAATGCACACTCCTTTCCTCCCTTCAACCCTGGGGGCTGCCAGGGCCTGGTGTACCATGGTTCTACCGGAATATGCCCAGAGAGGAAAAATCCCAGTGATGGAAATCCTGCAGTGGTTGTTTCCACCCCCTTTGTAGCCTATATACAATGGCTGCAGCACTGGACAAAATCCAGTCCCTGGTCTAGAGACTGAATTTGTCCTCTGCAAGGCAGTGCCAGGCGCTACCACCGCTAGGCCTCACTCCCCTCCAGTCTGCTCCTCCATTTGCCTGGCTCCATCATACTCAGAGCTGCATGGTTACTGGGATTGTGATCTCCGCAGGCCCCAGGAGACCCCTAGCACAGCTCTCCGGGGACTCGGTGCGGGGACAGCGTCAGCCCCTGGACAGCATGTTTGGGGCAGGCCCAGCTGGGGCCTCGTTCACCTCCATTGTGATTGATGCTGTTGGACTCCACCAGTGCCACGCTGATGGGCCGTCGGGAGGTGAAGCGCTCGTCCTCGCTGTCCAAGTCATTCTCCCAGCTGGCAGCTTCGCCCTCGTCGTTGAAGTTCTCGTTGCCGCCTTGGTTGGCCAGATAGTCGTTGGCATCGTCCTTGCGGCAAAACACGGCCACCCCGTAGATGCTGTTGTGGCCGATTCGGTTGTTTGTGATGTGAGGGAGGCTGGAGGACATTATCCACACGCCACAGCCCTTGTTACCTGCAACATGCACAGACAGACCAACGTGTGACAGCCACTGTTATAGGCTCCAACGGCAGGCCGGCTCCACCAGGCTAGGCCCTGCGCACACCAGACCTGGGCGCAATTTTTCAGGCAAAACTTTTTTTTTTCCCCAACAAACCAGGCAGCTTTGATGACACCAAAACGTTTCATGAATTTGTCTCGGTTTCACCAAATGGTTTCGATCAGAAAAACGTCCCTAACAATAAATTATGAAACAAATGAAACCATTTCCATTTTTCACTTTGAAACCACTTGGTGTTTTGACATTCCCTTTCGTTTGAAAACAAAACAAAACACAGGAAAATGGTCAAAATTTAAACCAAAAAAAAATGCCCCGTGGCAGAAACAAAACACTTCATTCGACCTGAAATGATTTTCTGTTCCACTTTTTGACTCGCTGAAAATTTTGAAAAATTCCATTTCCGGTTCAACCTCAAACCATTCCTCCCACCCCCACCCCACGCCTTGCCAGCAAACTGAAAAATCTGTTATTTACACAGCTCTTAGCACAGACACCTAGTGCAAGACAGCCCCTGCCCCATAGAGCTTACAGTGTAAATAGACCAGACAGAGAGAGCAAGTATCATTGTGCTTGCTTTACAGATGGGGAACCGAGACCCACTGGACTGGGACCTGGGAGAGCTGGGTTAATTCCTGGATCTGCCACTGATCTGCAGGGTGATCTTGAACACATCATCACCTCGTGCCTCAGTTTCCCATCTCTAAAATGGGGATACCAATCCTGCCTTTGTCTGTCGTGTCTATTCACACTGCAGCTTCGGGAATGGTCTCTCACAATGTGCCTGTGCAGCACCTAGCAGAATGGGGCTACTAGGCATTGGTAAAATACAAACAGTAATAAAATCCTCTTTTGCCATTGCTAGGATGTGGTTTATAATTCAGGTCCTCATGTTCCCTGGGGCATATATTGTGATGTGTCACATACAGCATATGTCACATATATTCCTGTCCCTGTGGTCATCCTCACTCTTACTTGCTTTGTCCCCACGTGTTCCCGTTTACACAATTAAACACATACACAGATGTCTCCCACTGGTGTGTTTTCCTTTGTTTGCTGCTGGAAAATAAATCCCCCTATGGGTATTTAGGTGGTTTATTCCAGACTCCTGCTCTCCTTGTTGTATGCTGCCGAGCTAATGACTGATGATTCTCTCTTGAGCTGCGTTACTCCAAACCAATGTCACTCGAAAGACGCAATGAAACATACTGCCATGGAAACTCAGTGGAGAACAGTACCTACTGCGTCTGATCTGGCAATTTCCTGCAATATCCTTGGGAGACCTTACTGAATTAAATGTAAGTATCTCTGTATTAATTAATGGTTTATCAATTGGGCTGGGACCGTATGTTAGCTCTTGAGGGGGTAGACATGACAGATGAGAGACCTGGGGGTTCAAAGAACTGTATTGAGCAAAGTGCCAGATAAGAATGGACTTTAGGAACAAAAAGTGTGAAGTGGTTTTCCTGGGGAACATCTATGGGAGGTGAAGGCAAATTCCCACCTCCAGCTATGTGAAAACCCAGCCTTTGGAAGCTGTGCCCTGAGGAGAAGGCCATTGTCTGCTAATCGCCTGTTACAAGCGGCCATGATCAAAGGGCCAAGCTGTATAAAGAATGACTGAACTATTCATGGTTGTTCTGGTTCTGAATGTAGGACAGTTCTGAACTTGTAACCCTGGGGAAAACCCATTTGTGGGTTTTGAAGTACTGACAGTTCCCAGAGCCCAAGGTGGGAGTTGGGGTGACCTCTGGTAAGCTTTTTATCATGTGTGTAGGTTCTTTCATTGTTTTTAATGTTCTATCTGAAATGCTTTTACCTTAAGAATAAATAAATGTGCTTGCTTACAATGCATATCCTCCCCCTGCATTAGGAGCTTGTTTTAATTTTCAAAGTACTCTAAAATCCACATGCATGATGAGATTATCTAGGATATTCGTATGTTACAACAGGGCCAATGGTGCAAGTTTGGAATAATTTGGTTCAGGTGTATATTCTTCCCCAATAAGAAGAAAATTGTAATACACCTCTACCCCGCTATAACGCGACTTGATATAACACGGGTTCACATATAGCGCGGTAGCAGCAGGGCTTCGGTGGCACTTTAAAAGGTCCGTGGCTCCGGCTGCCGCAGGAAGCCCAGGGCCCTTTAAATCACCGCTGGATCCCTGTTGCCGCTACCCTGGGGCTGCAGCAGCGGGGCTCTGCCGGCAATTTAAAGGGCCTGGGGATCCCCACAGCCGGAGCCCCGGGTTCTTTAAATCACCGCTGCAGCCCTGCCACCGCTACCCCGATATAACAGCATTTCACCTATAACGCGGTAGGGATTTTTGGCTCCCCACGACCGCGTTATATCGGGGTAGAGGTGTATTCCAGTTGCTCTAGAACTGACATGCATAGGGAGATTACCTTGAACAGTGATATTCCACAACTGAAACGGGGGTGGAGGGGAACTCCCATTGAGCTGAATGGGTCATTTCCCACCACCCAGAGCTATTGTGTCTTTGGAGCATCCTAATTCATCTGAGCACATCCCACTGAATGGGCCATTCCACACATCAACAGCACTGTACTGCAGAGCGCTGTGCAGAGCCCCTTCCTTTGCACTAGCTCCCTGACGTAGATACAAAGTCTGGGGCTCCCTGCTATTCCTCTTGCTGCCTCCAACTGCAGGACGTGCTCCTCACAGCCCGTCAGTTACCACCCTCCTTTCTTCCCAGGGCCCTTCCCGCCCTACTGGGGGCATGGTGGGGCCAGGAGGAGGGCAGAGCTGGTAGCTAAAGTGGCAAATCATCCCCCTCCCACAGGTGCCCTCCAATCGTGCCCCTCACTAGCACCTCTTCCTCAAGAACCACGGGAAATTAACTGCCCCAAACCATGGTTAATGCAGGTCTTGTTGTCTTTTCTCCTCCTTTCCTGTCTCTTCAGCCCTCATTCCTGCTCCACCTCTTGCCTCCCTCCTCAGGAAGGGACCAATCCAACGCACGCTGCACTCAACACAGTGACTCCCACGGACTTCAAAGGGCTTTGGGTCAGGCTGTACGTACTCGGTGCAAGGCACAGGAGCCCATGCCGGGAGTTCCAACAGCTTTTCACATGTGCAGCCGTTTCATTTTGATCCTGTGAAACTGGGATTTATTTATTGCTCCAACCTGAGCATTTAATTTTAAAAAGCATATTTACTCTCTCCCCTTTTCTTTCACCTAAAGGGACCCGCTGTTCTCATGTGAATTCCCCTCTTCTCCTATTAATCCGTATGTCCTCCTATCATTCCTACCACTGACCCCAGATAACACTTGTTTCTGGACCCCCTATAGCCCAAAACAGGCTAATTGTTGCCCGACTGGACCACAGCTCTCAGCTTTGTGTGGACAGGGACTTTTCCTAGAGAAGTATTCCCAAGACTGTGAAGGCAGCAGCACTGGTGCGAGGTGAGAGATGGCCATTAGCGGCTGTTTTGCAGCCCCTGCAGTACACACCTATCCCTAAGGATACATCATTATACATAAAGGGACACCCACACCCACACACCCCCATGGCAGGCTCTAAGCATGACAATCAGGGTTTCGACACCCCAGGAGGAGAACAAATAAGCAGTGAAACCAACTGATTGCATGCTGTGTTACTGTACAATGGAAGTATATCAAGTAAGAACTTTATGAAAGCTTGTAATACCCCAAACTTAATAGTCATTATGGTCACGGGTTATGAATGCATGTGGAAAACTGTAGTTGCAAATGTGGTGCAACGTGAGCAGCACCTCACAACCAGACGAGGGCGGCCCCAAGCACCTCGCCTTTGTCCAGCCCAGGAATAAAACCACCAGGAACCATCCAAGCAAACAGAAATAGCTCGAAGCTGCAAAGAAAGCCCCAGTGTTCGGGAACGAAGGGCTGGTCTATACTGGAAACATACATTGGTGTAGCCACGTCTCTCAGGGAAGTTAAAAACCCACACCCTGAGAAATGTAGCTACGTTGACCTAACCCCTGGTGTAGACAGCGCTAGATGGACAGAAGAATTCTTCCATCAACCTAGACTCCACCTCTCGGGGAGGTGGATTAACTTACAGTGATGGCAGAACCTTTCCAGTTGCTGTTTTTTCACCCCAAGCAGGTCTCTGTTGCATAAACTGCGTGGAACGTCTGTGTCGAAGCGAGCTGATAACAGGAGGGCTGCACAGATGATGAACCAGAGGGGAATGGGCCAAGGTTCTGGTAATTAAGAACTTGGGCAGGCTGGGTTTGAGGAGATGGGACTGGAAGGGCTGTTGGCAACAACCTGCCAGGAGAAGCTAGGCTGGTGAGACCTTGTGATTGTGGGCTGGCTACTGGTGTCGAGGAACTTTCACAGCACCAAGGCCCCTGAAGGTAATGACAGAACCTCTTGCTGGTCTGGGTAATCCAGAGACCAAGACAGGACAAAGGGAGTGGAGATTGGCTGCAAGTCCCCCAGCATGGATTCCCCTGGTGTAAAGGAGTCCAGTGGACACACACCAGCTCCCCCCATCACCAGGGACCCCTCCCCTGGCACAAGGGCTCTGTTAGGGACAGGGAGAGGGAAGGAGGCGTGGCTATCCCCAGCTAGGGTATGGTCCCTTGGGGACCACAGCCAGTTGGCACAAGTTGGAGCAGCATCCAGGCTGCTCTTACTTGTGCTGGGGCAGAGAATCAGGGAGCCATAACTGACTTCCTGCCCACCTCCCTGCCCTTGCTCAGCATGGAATCCAACTCTAAAGCTGCACAGGACCCTTGATTAAGCAAAAGGCAGGAGACAGCACAGTAGGACGTGGAGAGCTCAAGGCATTTTCCACATTTTTGGCTTCTTACCGTAAATGGTGTTTCCTTCGATCAGCCCCTTGCCTCTCTCTCCCACCACCACTCCATCCGAGTAGCCACAGCAGATCAGGTTGCTCCTGAGGACAGGGTCACCCCCGCGCCGGATGTCCGCCCCTCCCCACTGGTTCTCACGAATGACATTTTCTAACACAGAGCAGAAGAGAAAAAAAATCACCTGAGAGCCCCACAGAAAGAAGGGAGGCCATGCTGCGTTCTTATGCACCGTCCGCCCCCGGGGCGTAGCTGCTAAACAATTACACATCTGACAATCACACACACTGCTGGGAAGTCCTCATTCCCCCCAAGGAAGCTGAAAAGCAAAGTCCCTGTTTGTATCAGGGGCAGAAGAACCCAGCTGGGGAAGTAGGGAAATGATGCACCTACAGCTGAACTGATTCACAAAACACATCGAATTCTATCCTGAAGTCAACAGCAAAATGACTATAATGGAACCAGGATTTCATCCACCATTGATTTAGCAAATTTCACCTCTTTTTGTTTGCAAACCATCCCATAGAACTGGCCTGAATTTGCTCTCGGCAAAGGTAACGGGAGTTTTACTGGATTGGCCCTGGATAAGCGCCGTTCTTTACCCAATCACAGAGGGGCCTGATCCCAGCTCACCAGAGCAGCAGTACAGGACAAGGAGATGCAAGAAGAACAATGGCTAGAGACAGGACACGTGATTACAACAGAGGCTGATTACTGCTGTTTAAAAAGGCCGCTGTCTTTTGAAACAAAAGAAAAGATTTAATTTTAGCGCGAGCCACACTATTACTATCTTCTGTGGTCTAGTGAGTATTTATCCTGCCCTGTCTCTTGGGAGCAATTCAGCTTTTTTAGAAACCTATTATCTTTTTTTAAAAATCCATAGTGGTGGGCCTGTATTTACATTTTTTATGATGGAAAATAGGGCAACAATTATCATCTTGTCCTATGGAACAACAGCAAAGATTCAGTTAAGTATAATTACTGTCTGTAACTGCAAATGGAGGGCAGCAGTGTATTCAGCAGCTTAATTGCACTTAGTTGTATCACTAGTTCTACCTAATTAGCCTCCCTCCTTCCCACGTATATATTCAGCAGAACAATTGCTAGGGGAAACGACTCCAAGATGCCGCTGAAGTAGAATAACGTTGACGACTCAAGTTCACCATGAAAACCAAATACTGGATGAGTAAAAATACAGTTGATCTGGAATGCTGCTTCCATAGCACAGCTCTACGAACAAACAACGCCAAGGAGAGATCAATTATTCCAGCGAAACAATACAGAAAAGACATGCCTACACCCTCCCTTATTGGCATATGGTCTGATGATCTAAGACCTGGTCTACGCTGGGGTGGGGGAGGGAATCGATCTAAGATATGCAACTTCAGCTATGAGAATAGCGTAGCGGAAGTCGACGCATCTTAGATTGACTTACTTCCGTCCTCGCGGCGCGAGATCGACGGCCGCCGCTCCCCTGTCGACTCTGCTACCACCGCTCGCCCTGGTGGAGTTCCGGAGTCGATGGGGAGCTTGTTCGGGGATCGACGTATCACGTCTAGACGAGACGCAATACATCAATCCCCGATAGATCAATCGCTACCCGCTGTTCCGGCAGGTAGTGAAGACATACCCTAAGTCTAAGGTTGATTCCAATGGAGGTTGCACCCAGCCACTGAGTCTAAAACAAAAATAACTTTGCAAGAAAGATGCATCTAAATATGACTTAGAAGCTCGACGCCCATTAGAAAGCACCGTCTATCATGCATAACAAAGCTGCTTTTAAATTATATACCTATTATTTGGCCTCTTCCATTCTCATTCACTGCTATACCAGCTGCAAGCCCCTGGAATATATGGTTCCCACTAGAGTAGAAAGAAAGGGAAAAGTTAGCTACCATCGTGGTTGCTCTTTTTATTATATGTTCATCACACACAGATTTGCCCTAACTAGACTTTGTGGGTTAAATGAACTGATGTAATAGCCCTTATATCCTTTACTCATTACCCAGCAGGGAGCGCTTCTGTTCAAAGTGCTGCCTGCTTGATTGGCTCTAGGCTGCAGTTCAGTTCCTTTCCTTCTTTAATGAGAATGCAGCAAGCTTTGTAGTGACAATAAAGTGGTCATGTGTAACCAGGGAAAAATAGACAGAGGAGACGATACATGCAAAACTGATAAAGACAATGGAGCTGCAGGCGTTTGGATAACTTTCATGTGATTCAAAATATGAATTGTAATGCCAATCAAATGGGGAAAACATGCTGAAATACAAAGCAATAGAAGCAACCCTATCATTAGAGACAGCTATTCTTGGAAATGTACATCATGTTGCAAGTCCCGCAAATATACTTGTTATAAAACATAAAGAAGCCACAAAATTAGGAAACAGCAGGTTTGAAAAATGCTCTCCGCTCACAGATTGTCATAAATATAACCCTCAAACCTAAGTAACGGGCATCAAATGGGATGATCCTCCATTAACACGATGCAGAGAGAACCCCCATAACACACATCAATGCATCAATGGAAGGCAAAGTAAACTGAAAAGAATAGGCCAGATTCTGCTTTCCAATGCAAATCCACAACAATTCAAGTGAAGCCACATGGGTTAGTCCCAGTTGGCAAAAAAGCTGGCCTGATAAAATGTGCACATTATGCTTTGATGTATTTCAAAGCAAAAATAAAAGTCAGATATTTTAGTTCAGGAGCACCATGGGACAAGATGTCACACTGTTTATTCTGGAACAGGGGGACAAATCGTACTGTCATTTACACTCCCGTGGTCGCCCAGGGGTAAGGAAGGGTGGATTTTGGCTCAGTAAGTTGCATTTTAATTGTTTTCAGTTTGCTGTGTCATAAAGAGTGAGGCAAGCCAGAGGGTAAAAACCACAGAGCTGTTTGTTGGAAAAGCAATTGCAGTCTCATCCTGCAGACACTTACCCACGCTGTCCCAATGATTTCAACAGGACCCCTTGCCCGAGCAAGGATTACTCACGAGAATAAAGGGCCCCGCGTCTCACATCTTCCCAACGTTGGGCATAAAAGGCAACACGCTGCAGTTTTTACCCCCCTATTCTCACTGTAAATGAATGCCGTTTGGGATCCGTCTGTGCGCAGTGCACCATCTCCGTTCATGGACTGTGCTCAAGCAACAGGCAACATGGGGAGTGCAAAGGCCCAGATCCTCAGAGGTTTGCAGGCTCCTGATTTCCATTGATTTAAATATCTGTGAAGATTTGGGCCAAAAATCATGAGGGTCCTCCACACCCTAAATGGGCGGTGTTTTAGAACGGACAGTCCAAGGCCACAGGAAGCGCTGAATGATCATATGGGCATTTGGCCATTATATATGAGCATGCATTCATTTACTCCTATTTGCAATTGTATTTGTGCTATACAGAGAAGCATCCGCATTTTCTCTATTACTAGCGTGTGTTGAGAAAACGGACGTAATAATATTACAGCATTATGCATTAGGATCTCTGTGTCCCTGAAATACAATGCAGTACTCACAAAAGACGCAATATTTAGAAATAGCTATTTATATAGAGAGCTGCTGCCACACAACAAAGGGAGAAAGTACCGTACCTCTGCCCACACATAAATATACACACACACATCCCCCCAACTATTTAATTCAGTTAACTTTCCAAAAATGCATCTTCTGTTCTGCCCCAATTCAGTGAGGGGGTGCAAACATTTAGAACAATAGCAGCTCATTCACGGGTATAACACACTTCAGAATGCACTGGAGAAACTAACTACGCCCACATTTTTTGTTTGGCAGCGTGATTGTATCCTTTAAAAGCATTGCTGCTGTCTATTGACGAGCTCCTGGTGCAGGCTCCGTGACAAAGATCAGGCAGCTGAATCTTTTGTCAGTGCCACCTTGGCCGGCCATTGTTCCATGTCTCTTGCCTTACACTTAGATTACAAACTCTGTGAGGCAAAGACTGTCTCTTTGGTAAATGTCTGTACAGTGATTACTGCAATACAACTATAACAAACAAACAGTCATTGGGGTTAATGGGAGTTTTGTATGAAAACAGATGGCTGGCTCCTGTGTGACTGCTTACCCTTTGCACTGACAGGGCCTACTCTCAGAGGATTTCAAAGCAATTTGCAGAGGTTACTATTACTCCTATTTTACACGTGGGGAAACTGAGGCACGGAGTGGTCAGTGGCTGGAAATCTCTGTGTCTTGCCAGAAAGCTCAAGACAATCCCCTCTCTGGTAGGGAGAGCACAGGGACAGGCAAGCAAGGAGAAAGGGAGGGAGCGGAGATCTACAGAATTCTCGGCTGCAAGGAGGTGCTAACGATTGGGGTTATTCAGTGGCAGCAGGGTTTAAACTGAGCGTAGCGTTCCCCATCGATGGGGAAGCAAGGGCTTCTGGCTGGCTGTTTGCAAGGACGGTGGATCAGCCCTGATGGAGAGGGGCTGGGGAGTGCAGCCGGGAGGCAGCGACAGAAGCAGAGCCCTTCCATGCTCGTTTGCACACAGGATCAGCACGTGGGCTTCCTGGCCAAACAGCCGGAGGTAGAACATAATTAGCAGCACTCAGAGCTTGTGATGTGCACGCAGCATTTGCCAAGAACTCAGTACCTGCCACACTGCACTGCACCGCCAACGGGCTTCTTTCATCCGCCTGGGCTGCTCTCGCCAGGTGGTTATGAACTTACTGCGTCGTGCTTTGAAATACACCGGTGCCGTATCACATCGGTGGCCAGCAAACACATCGGCGTGCGTCACCACTGCTCTGGTACCGCACCGAGCGGCACATACAATATCCCCTTCTCCTCCGAGTCCGCAGAGCAAGCTCAGCTCAGGAAGGGAGACTGAATGCAGGCGACACAAAAGGAATCGTTCCCCTGGGGACCGTTTCACTCTAGCCAGGGGAAACATTCTGGGAAAGCCAAGGCCCCTGGGTGCTGTACCAGTAAGTCCCAACAAGGGGCTTGTAGGTTGTGAGTCACCTACGGCTGACTTGTCACTGCACTTCCCAAGCATGGGCCAGACTGAGGAGACAATCAGTCAGGGACTGGATGATTAAACAGCTGCCATGGGGGGACAGTTAAACACAAGACAAGGGAGGCTGGGAGGAAGGGCCAGAGACGCCCTGGATCTCCGAGCGATGAGATCTCCCCCCCTGCGCCAAGGGAGATGGTAAGAAGCTTTATGCTCTGGGGTGTAGCACATTGGGAATGACGCACACAGCACTGGACCTATGCAGGAGTGCGTGAGGCCTGTTTGCCGTGAGGACTCCCAGGGGAGGGAACCCCGCCCTGTGACACAGGGACCCCGCATTCTCACCCGAGGGCCTCTTCGCAAAGGAGCAGTTTCACTGATGTCAGCAGCATGACATCCTGAAGCACCTGCACAGCAGTGTGATTAAGGATCCCCCACCAGGGCCAAAACCCCATAGCCTCCTAACAGCGATGGGTCATCATCCAGGATGAAAAGAGCCTCCGCCTGCAGCCAGCGAAGATGCATGAGGCCTTTGGCAATGCTGTGGAATGGGAAAGGGTTACTTCATCTCCAACATGACATATGATCTACTGTGAGAAGCTACAAGCTTTACAGTGTATTAATAGTCTCCCCTCCGGCACCTGAGGGTCTGTCTTCACCGCAGAGTTAGTGGGAGTCAGCCTCACTCAAGCGACTCCTCTCCAGTCAGCCTCGCTCGACTGAGAACGGCCCGGCCGCGAGAGAACACTGGAGCTGCTGGCTCCTCACTCGGGCGTGCTGCTGAGATTTCTGGGAGCCCACCCCATGGTTCTTTGCACTGCACTCTGCTGAGCCGCTCTGGCCACTCTTTCCCCGCGAACTGTGGGAGAATTTGTCTGTTGTGTCTGGCCATACCGGAGGAATTATGGGAAGGCACTGGAGGACTTGCAACTCTCAAGTGGAGCTAGCCTGCATCCACGCTGCAGGGTGGCCCTGTTAGCAGCTGACGAGTTGTGCTAACTCAAGCTGGAGCCGACTGACCAGCCAACTCGAGGGAAAAGCACCACTGCACTTGAGTCAAGGGGGGGTGTGTGGATAGGACTCAGGTATGGGGCAACACTCGAGTTTCAACTCAAGTTAACTCTGTAGGGAAGACAAGCCCTGAGATTGTAGCTCGCCCCTCTGCAGCCACCTGGCAGGTAGCAGAGAGCACCCCATAGATTCCTAGGCCGAAAGGGACCATCATGCTCACCTAGCCTGACCTCTTGCATAGCACAGGCCAGAGGCCTGCCCCACAATAATTCTAAGCAGGGCTCTTCGAAAAACATCCAAACTGAATTTAAAAATTGTCAGGGATGGAGACTCCACCACGGCCCTTGGTGAGTTGTTCCAATGGTTAACCGCTCTCACTGTTAAAAAAAAAAAAAAAATTATGCCTGATTTCCAACCTGAATTTGTCTAGCTTCAACTTCCAGCCACTGGATCATGTTAGCCCTTTCTCTGCTAGACTGGAGAGCCCATTATTAAATATTTGTTCCCCATGTAGGTACTTATATCAAGTCACCCTTTATCCTTATTTCTGTTAAGCTAAAGAGACCGAGTTCCTTAAGTCTATCACTAGAAGGCAGGTTTTCTAGTCTTTTATTCATTCACGTGGCTCTTCTCTGAACCCTCTCCTGTTTAGCAACATCCTTCTTAACTTGTGGGAACCAGAACTGGACACAGCATTCCAGCAGAGGTGGCACCAGTGCCAAAAACAGGTAAAAATCTCTCTGCTCCTACTCGAGATTCCCCCGTTTACGCATCCCAGGATCGATTAGCTCTTTTGGCCACAGTGTTGCACTGGGAGCTCATGGTCAGCCAGCTCTTTTAGAACTCTTTTAAACCCCCCTCCTTACTTTGGGCAGCGTGAACAAGGGCTGCCCAGAATCATGGTTTCTGCAGTCACTGGGGCCTTCCCCTGGTGGGAGCTTATGGGGAAGGGAGAGGAGAAGGTCGGAGTAGGCAGGCATAGCCAGGACTCTGCATACCCTCACATGCAGCAGAGCTGGTCCGTGTGAGGAGTAGGTTGCACCATTGAAGTAAACCTGCTCCCTTCCTTAGCAGAGGAGGGATCCTCTGAGAAGCACAGAGCCCTCTGCTGCTCTCAGGGGCACTGTGCTGGTGCAGCATCCCGTACAAGGGACTGTGCTCAACCCGTACAATTTAGCCTCGAGTTTGCAAAAAGGAAAATCTATCTACCGACTACAGAACCTCACACAGGACCTGCCTCAGTGCCCACCCAGCAAGAGAGTGATGAAAATCAACACTGGACCCAGGGACAGAAATCCAAGCCACAAACAGAAACTCACCAGAGAATGACCCGCTAGGGCCTCTAGGGAGATGTTTAACATGCTTTGTTGCATCTGGGCTGAATCACTGAGCAGGCTAGTGACAGGAATCAAGGGGGCCAGGGCTATTTTCTCTCAAAGTGGGCGTCAGATTGCACGCACAGGACAGTATTTCTCCAAGTGCAGACGAAGCACCGAGGACACCGAAAATGAGGGGCTTTCGCTGCCCTTGGGCACCTGACAGCATGAAAGAAGCCTGGGGCACCGCCCTCCCATTTTCTGCATGTGCACAGGGAAGTACCTGTGCTCACGACTGCACAGCTTGAATTCAAAGCAGTCGCTCGTCGCTCCAGGCTCAATTACACTTAATGCCTAGTCAGCACAGCTCAGCTTTGACAGCCGGAGGAAGCCAACCTTGCTCCATGACTACAACAGAAACACAGTGAGCAACGCACGAAGAACTGAAAAGCAGAGATACGGTCCCCGCATTCGCTGTGCATTTGACATTTCATGGGAGTCGCCATGGGAGTTGAGAAGAATTTCCAAAATCTTGCCCCGGGAGACGCATCCAAATGACATTCAGATGTCCAAAGGGGTAACCCTCTGGCTGGCTAACAGTCACATTTCCCTGCTGTGCCGAAATCCAAAGCTCAGACAGGAGGGTATTTTTAAAGGTGCAGCCTGGGACCACGACATCTATGTCCTATTGTCCACATATGATTCAGTGCTTGAGAAGGGAAACGGAGCTACCCCACCGCAGTAAGAACTTCAAAAGCACCTATGTGATTTAGGAGCATCAGTCCTATTTCCAAAAGCACCTTGATCATTTCGGGCCCTAATCCTCAGAGGCACCTAGATACCTTTGAGGATTGGGCCCTTTGGAGCCTAAGTCCTGACTTAAGTGCTTTGGAAAATGGAACATAGGCTCCGAAGTCACTAAGGGCCAGATTTATAAAGGTATTTAGGCACCCAGGTACCTACTGGGACTTTAAAAAGTGCCAAGGGGCCTAAGGGCATCAAAATCAATGGTAGTTCAGCGCCTAGGAGCTTTGGCTACAAACCCAACATCTGGAAGTTATCTGTCCGAATTACAGGCAGCCGGACAGGACAGTTAAAAGGTTTGGAAGACAGGCTTATGTATCTAACTCAGTCAATTACTGCCATGCCGATCCCTGTTCTCTGCATATTTAGAGTCACAACAGGGATAGAGCCGGGACAGCAGCTTCGGTTTCAGCAGTAGCCACGGAAGGCTCGTTGTCCCACGGCGTTGTGAGAGCAGCCCAGAATGATGTGGTTGGAAGGAACAAGAGGGCTGAATGCAGGGGGAAATCAGGCATGCGACTGGTAGCGGAGCGAAGGCAAGGCTCCCATGGCCTGCTCAGCAACGATTGGGCAGAATAAAATTTCTTCCCCTACTGGAACCCGAGAGTAAATTATCCCTGCCTCCTCGTTCCCTTTCCTCCTCTCTTGCATCAACAACTGATCTTGATTACTCTTGATTATAACCTGCTTCGGCAACCTGCCAACGACACTGTGACTAGGGAGAGAATGAAAGCTACATAGCTAATCACTTGCTCTTCAGCCTGTCTTTCTCCAGATTTATTAGCCACACCATCACGAAGACCGGTCCATTTCAGAAATTGCTACTTGTCTGATGGAGCACTTCCACAACCCTTTATAAAAGAGACTCCCTCTTGACCCTGGTGGTTTACAGCACAGTAAATCTGTCTTGCACTTGCCAATCCTAGCTCCCATCCTGGAACAAGTGGTTCTGCAACTTATACTTAAGCCTTTTTACAAGTAGCTTACAAGACTACTTTCAGCTCTGCACTCAGCACAGAACGTGGACTAATGAGAAGTTAGTGGGAGTTTTACTTAAATAAGGACTGCAAGATTTGGGCTTAATTATACGTATTCTTAGCATGAATAATCACATTCTGCCTACTACACATCCCTTGCAGTTACAATTCCACATAATATTTTTCTTGCCTAAACTGGTGTGTAGTGTTGCTGTGAGCCGTTACATGAATTCCATCCTAGATTCCACCCCAGAGGGGGCTACATTTCAACAGTGGCTGAAGTGGCTTTAATAGACTTTGTGATGCAATTTGGGCTCCTTCAGGATGAAAGTCACTTTATCTAAACGCACAGTATGGTTATTACTATTTAAAATACAAAACTCAAATTACTTAAAAGTCAAACAAAAGAGCATCATGGGGGGGGAGGCAAATGAAGGGAATATGGCAGCTTATTTCACAACGTTAAGTGTTCTAATATTGCATGTTGATACAGCAATTTTCACCCCAACATGCTTTACAAACTCTGGTCCCTATATATGAACAGAATGAGAGGAAGGGCTCCCTAATGATTAGGGCAATAGATTCAGACACAGGTGAGCTGCATTCATTTCCTGATCCTGGGGTGGGTGTGTGTGTGTGTTTCATTCATTTCCTGATCGTGTGTGTGTGTGTGTGTGTGTGTGTGTGTGTGTGTGTGTGTGTGTGTGTGTGTGTGTGTGTGTGTGTGTGTGTGTGTGTGTGTGTGTGTGTGTGTGTGTACACACGTTACTTGTTTCTCTTTGCCTCTGTTCCTGACCTCTACTCCTGGGAAGATCATTCTTCCTTCGTTTACTTGGACTGTAAGCTCCACAGGGCAGGGACTGTCTCCCACTCGGTGTGCGCGGTGTGGGGCCCTGATCTCAGTTAGGATCTCTAGGTTCTACTGCAATATAAATAATACTACTAAATGCAGCCATGTCTGGGGTGGGAGGGCAGCAACCAACCATCCCAACAGCAAGGGGCAGGGCCATTTCTGACCAAAATGGCCAGGGCAAACCTCTGAACTAAAATCAGAGGAGAAGAGGACTCGGCGAGCTGCATGGCTTTCCGTTTCCCCTCAGGAGAGGCGGCTGGCACGTACCATTGCTGCCTGTTGCCCACTGACTCTGGCAGGTGCAGAGTATAGATCCATCCCCCGCCCCTCCTTGGAACGCACCAGGCATTGAAACGCTTCTTACCAGGGAGAGCAGCAAGGTCAAGGTTAAGGAGGAGGCCGCTTTGCTTAACGTGGGTCACCTGCACCAGGGGAGTGCACCCCCTCACTCCCACACCACGAAACCATCTGTCCAGGTGGCAGTGCCCTGCCCTCAGTGGGAACATTCTGCTTCCCATGCCAGCAGGGTTGCGCGCACAATTCTAAGGCAGGATATGACCCAAAGGAGACGTCCCACCCGTTTTATCAAGGCTAAAAGGATTACTCTCCTGAGGGGAGGGGGCCAGAGCTCACTTTTCAATTCCAGCATCAATGACTAATCAAACTACCCATGTGCTGTGATTTCATGACAGGGTTGCCAGGCAGGGTGTGCATGAGGGGGCAGAGGGGGATGGACACATTGAGGCAAGATGATCACAGCAATTCCTTTTGGCCTTGGGGAGTCTATGACATGCTTGGGGTGATTTTGCACTGAGTCTGGATCAGTCCCAGCATGGATTAGCACATGATCCAATCTCTGCTCTCTATAGCCAGGAGACAGCCTGGAAAACAGCACATGCTGTCCCCCTCCTCACCAGGAGCTATGTGCAGCATGTTGGAAGAGTTCACCAAGAACCACAGCCAAAGAATGAAGTCAGCTGAATTCTGCTGGTCTGAAGGAAACCCGCCAGGCTCTGACACTCCGGTTCAAACGGATCGGCTGTAGTCAGCAAACTCCAAAAGAAATAAAGTGCTAGGAGGATTTTCAGCAGGAAGACAAACCAGAATGGCAATTACTTGTCTAAAGAACGATTCCTTTACTCCCCCCGACTCAGAGTCCAGCGGCCACCTTCTCTGAACAATGCAGCGCTGGCAAAGCCCGTTTCCCTTTGAAATCAAAGGTCAGCATTAGAGAACTACACATGGGAGCTCTTGGGGGACAGACTCAGCCACAGAAAAGCCCCATAACAGTGATATTTCTGCTCCTTACCTGGGGAAGGAGGTTAATACATGAAAAACATACAGGGGGGAGGGGAGGGGAGACGAACATGAAAGGAGGGAGCGAGAGAGGTCATTGCTTAATAACATACCTCACAATGGGGTTCCCATTATACAGAATATAAATGCCGGCTTCTTTATTCCCATAGATCTGATTGCTACGGATGATTCCTTTTCCGTTGCCAAGGACAACGATGCCTGAGCGAAGGCCACTGTGTATCTTATTACACTGCAATTCCATTTATGCACATGCGGAGAGAATAAAGGCAAAATAGAGGAGAGATCACTCAGACGAGTACACGACAGGAGATTGCAGGAGAGAGATGGGCAGCTTGTATGGAGAGGGATGTGGACAATGGACCCAGTTGCCAGGAGGGGTCACAAAAACAGAAACCCCTTTAGCGGACCAAAGTCTTGTTCCACTTTTAATTTTCCTGCACGAATTTACTGCGCATTGAAATAACTTTAAAGCTGCCACAATGGGTCAGACCAATGTCCACCTAGCCCAGCATCCTGCCTCTGACAGTGGCCAATGCCAGATGCTCCAGAGGGAATGAACAGAACAGGCAATCATTGAGTGAGCCTCCCCATCTCCCATGCCCCGCTTCTGACAATCAGAGGCTAGGGACACCCAGAGCATAAGGTTACATCCCTGACCATCTTGGCTAACAGCCCTCAATGGACCTATCCTCCAGGAACAGATCTAATTCTTTTTTTGAGCCCAGTTATACTTTTGGCCTTCACAACATCCCCTGGCAATGAGTTCCACAGGTTAATTGTGCATTTTGTGGAAAAAGCACTTCCTCTTGTTTGTATTAAACCTGTTGCCTATTAAACAGATGCTGGATCTACAACCCTGGCATGACTGGAGTCCCCCTGCTCTATGTACCCAGCTGCTACGGTAGCACTGCAGCCATCCCCACCCTGCCCTGCCAATGGGTCCTGACCCTGGATAGGTCTGGGGACAGAGGTCTTCATGCCCATTCAATCCCTGGCATGCCAGAGGACACCCAACTAGGGTGCCATGCTGGGCAGTGTCTCTCTGTGATGTGCCTGCTGGGTAGAGGTTGATCATTACCAAACAGCCAGCAGAGGAGGAAAAAAGACGTTGGTCAGCCCTGATATGAATTGGGGGCAGCACCATGGAAGTGGAAGCTCTGTCTCTCCCGAACCAGTCAGGAGCCCTCCCTGCTGCTGGAGAGAGCAGTCCTGTGCAGCTGACATGGAAAGGATTTTGTTTTGTCTGCGGCGGGCATGATCTGTGAGTGGAGCAATACACCTCCATGCTTCTCACACACATACATGGGGCCGCCACTTAATCCCGAGGCATGTGAATGTCCTGCTAGGTGCACTCAAATGGCGACACGCTGCCTTTACCGCAGCCGGGACCGGCTCTTTCAGGGGACAGAAACAGAGTGGTAAACAGAGCTTGATGAACAAGCTTAGAGCAAGGACGGCGAGTGTGTCACGCTCAGTCTTCCAGTTTCCTCCACATAAAGATCTCTCCGGGCTCTACGCAAGAACATCATACTTCTTGGTAGCCCTGGAACACAGCCCCGGTCAGGCTGCTTTGGTCCTCAGCTCGTTATGTCATCTGAGTGCTCCCTGTAACCAAGGGAGTGGTTACAGGGTGCTGACGGACAGGATAAGAGCCCAGTCTAAGCCGATCCCGGGGCAGACGGGCTGAGGGGAGGAAGGACAGAAGCGCTATGGGATAGATTTTCAAAAATGCTCAGTGCCCCACAGCTCCCGCTGAGAGCAATGGGGATTCCCTTCTCCCCAGCTGAGAGCAATGGGGATTCCCTTCTCCCCAGCTGAGAGCAATGGGGATTCCCTTCTCCCCAGCTGAGAGCAATGGGAGCTGTTGGCTGTTCAGCTCTTCCCAATGGGAAGCTGCTGTTTCAAGCGCTGCAGAGTTGCAAAATACTGGATTTTAAACCTGACCCTGGCGCAGGGCTGAATATTACCCATCCTGGGGCTTGGGCCAGCGCGGCCTTGGGGAGGTAATTCAGATTGGAGGCAGTGTTTGTACAGCACCCGGCACAATGGGGTCCCAGTCATGACTTGGACCTTTGGGTGCGACTGTAATAACAATGTTTAAGAAATAGTAACAATACTGTCCATCCTGGAAGTCGGCACGCGGCAACTTAGGGAGGAAATTCCACATCAGAAGGGCAAGAGGACACATTAATGAGGCTGGTTGGGGTCCCCCCCCCACTGGTGGCTGCTGCTCAGAGATTTAAACCCAGGGCAGACAGAACGGTGGGCAGAGGGCAGGTGAGCTGATCCAAAGCGCAAGGTGCAATTTATCACGACTGCATCATTTACAGCACGACTGCACAGGTGACTTCATTGCTCTATTTCAATGTCCATTTGATATGCTGTTTAGAGTGAGGAGAATGCCCTGATGCCCTGTAGGTAACTGTTCTTTCCCTAAGCATAGCAACTGCAAGGTAGGTGACATTTGGGGATTGTTTAAATAGCCCTATAGCCTGTTTGCCTTGAGTCACCATTTCAATGTCAAATGAAATACGCTTGTCCAAGAGGAGGCCTGCTGAATCAAGCAGATTATTTTGAGGCAGAATTCACTAACGAAGAACCCAGAAAGGTTAGCCTTGGGGCAAGAAGCCAAAATCCTTTAGTTCTTAAAGGCCAGGGTGACACTCCAGGGCAGGTCAGACAGGAATGTTTGGTGCCTTTTTGGCCCCAAAAAAGGAGTAGTGTCAGACAGATCCAGGCAGAGGGAATGTACCTACCAGTATCAGAGGGTTGGCTCCCTTCCGGATATCCACCCCCGCCTCGCAGTTTGAATGGATGTTATTGTCTGCAATCAGACCTCCAGCTGCCAAGCGCAGAAATATCCCTGATGCTTTGCAGTGGTGAATGTCATTCTTCAGCATGATGATCTACAGGGCAGAGGAAAAGTAATTTCAGTCAGTCTGTGTCTGAAGAAGGAACCTCGTAGGAAAAGCATCGCTTTAACCTTCTGCCACCTCAGGAGTCCCTGGTGCATGGAAAACTCCCATTGCCTTCAACTACTAGCAGTATCATGTTCTGTGTTATGATGCCAAAAAGTTCATTAGATTCACAGACTTTAAGGCCAGAAGAGACCATCATGTTCATCTAGTCCGACCTCCTGACCTCCATCGCCCAGGCCATAGAATCTCACCCACCCCCTCCTGTAACAGACCCCTGACCTCTGGCTGAGTTACTAAACTCCTCAAATCATCATTTAAAGACGTCAAGTTACAGAGACTCCACCATTTGCACTAGTTCAAACCAGCAAGTGACCCGGTCCCATGCTGCAGGGGAAGGTGACCCCCCCTCCACCCCACTCCCCCCAGCCAGGGTCTCTGCCAATCTGACTTGGGGGAAAAATCCTTCCTGACCCCAGATGTGGTGATCAGTTGAACCCTGAACATGTGGGTGAGACCCACCAGCCAGACACCTGGGAAAGAATTTTCTCTGTAGTAACTCAGAGCCCTCCCCATCTAGTGTCCATCACTGGCCGTTGGGAATATTTGATGCTAGCAGTCGCCGATGGGCCACATGCCATTGTAGGCAGTCTCATCGTACCGTCCCCTCCATAAACTTCTCAAGCTGAGTCTTGAAGCCAATTCTCCCCCCACCACCACCCTTTGCTCCCCTGGAAGGCTGTTCCAGAACTTCACTCCTCTGATAGTTAGAAACCTTCCTCTAATTTCAAGCCTAAACTTGTTGATGGCCAGTTTATATCCATTTGTTTTTGTCAACAAGGCGCTTAACTTAAATAACTCCCCCTCACTGTTTATCCCTCTGATGTATTCATAGGGAACAATCACATTTCCCCTCAGCCTTTGTTTGGTTTGGCTAAACAAGCCAAGCTCTGAGTCTCCTCACATGAGGTAGGTTTTCCACTCCTCGGATCATCCTAGTAGCCTCTCTCTGCGCCTGTTCCAATTGCATTAATCTTTCTTAAACATGGGAGACCAGAACTGCACACGTTATTCCAGATGAGGTCTCACCAGTGCCTTGTACAACGGTACTAACACTTCCCTGTCTCTACTGGAAATACCTCGCCTGAGGCATCCTAGGATTGCATTAGCCTTTTTCACAGCCGCATCATATTGGCGGCTCGTAGTCATCCATTATACTCAGGTCTTTCTCCTCCTCAGTGGCTTCCAACGGATACGTCCCCAGTTTATAGCAAAAATTCTTGTTGTTAATCCCTAACTGCATGACCTTGCACTTTGCACTACTAACTTTCATCCTATTTCCATTACTCCAGTTTTCATGGAAAAAAAACACCCAAGTGTGAGAGTCACAATAAAATCACAAGAGGTAGCAACACTGCCTTCATTTTCACTAGGCTTTGGGCACCTGATTCCCTTGGGCAGCTCTCAATATCTGCTCTGATGGCAGAGAGACCATCTTACTACCATGGGTTATCATTCCTGAGCTAAACACTTCTTGTCATGCCAGGACTTTAAAATCCTTACCATGAATTTCTCTTTGTCCATCTCTGTCTCTCTCATTTCTATCAGCTGCTCCCTGCTTCACTGCAGCAGCCATCACAATACCATTGAGAGAAATCCCACAGCTGCAGGATTAGGGTTTGACTAAGTGTCCTTGCCAGTCAGTCCCCTGCAGGGCTGAGATGCTCCATGATGGCTACAGATGGCCAATGCAGCCTAGTGGGTAGAGGACTGGCGTGGGACCCAGCAAACCTGCATTCTAGTCCCAGCTCTGCTGGTGACCTTGGGCAAGTCACTTTCCCGCCCCCCCGCCTCAGTTTCCCCACCTGTAAAATGGGGATAATGATACTGGCCTCCATTGCAAAGCACTTTGAGAAGTATTGGTGAGAAGAGCTGGATGTTATTAATATTCTCTCACACGCACAAATATTTTAATGGATTCTTTTTGGAAAATCCTGGGCCTGATCCTGTTATTCCACTCCTGTGCTTGGCTGCTGGTTTCAAGCCACCTTGGTGCTTCCCAAGCTCTGTGGCCATGCAGGGCACGAAGCCTCAGGGCTGCTCTAACTTGTGCGCTGCTCCCCAAGGCTCTTTCTCAGCCCAGGAGGCTCAGAACAGCCACAGTGCAGAGCCCTCTGGTCACACCCCAGGTCATTTCTCTATGCCAGGGCCGGGGGGTGGGGCAGAGATAGAGCCCTTACACCAACCAGGGAAACGCCTGCACACGCTGCATCCATGGGGGTGGTGGGTGTTCCCCACACACTTTAAGGCTGTTTTATGCCACCAGAGCAAATGAGCAGCAAACCTGGCCCTCTCTACTCAAGATGCATTGCACAATTCTGGAGATGAGTTAACAAACCAACACCCACAAAACAGTCATCCCTGGAACAATAACAGTGTTTAAAATAAAGCCTGATGGGTGCGAATGACAAACAGTGCCGAGGGAATTCTGCCACACGCAGAAACCCAGAACTAGATTTTGGGTTGTTTGTAAAACAGTCAAGTCAGGTCTCGTTTGGAGGGATTTTTGTACGTTGTCCACAATCTCCCTTTATTTTAAAGGCAGGACGTGTGGTTAGAGCGCCCATTCGGGAACTCTGGAAGCTATTCCTGCCTTTGGCAAGGCATAGGAACACAGGAATTGCCAAGGTCCATCTAGTTTAGTATCCATCTCGGCCAATGGCCAGTGCCAGAAGCTTCAGACAAAGGTGTAAGAACCCCACAGTAGCAGATGTGAGGTAAACTGCCCCACATTGGCTCGCAGCCTGAGTGCAAATAGTTAGAGATTGGTGAGAGTGAAGCAGGAGGTTTTACAGCCCTTCCAAAATGTTTAGTGTTAATTATAACTCTGGATATTCTTGTTAGCCACACAAAAGTCCAATCCCCAAGCTAAGTTCTTGGCTCTGGCCACTCCCCCTCGCGGTGAGTTCCACAGTCTAAGCATTGTGGGGAAAAGCAGTGCCTTTTATCAGTGTTGAATTTGCCACCTTTTAAACTGGCGGAACATCCCCCTGTCCTTGTGACAGGACTTTGCTGTGTGACCCTGGGCGAGGTCACCCCATTATCTCTGCCCCTCAGTCTGCTCCCCTGTACGACGGGGTAAGAGCACGTCCCTGCCTAACGAGGGTGCTGGGAGACCCAGAGCAGTGGATAAAAGGGGCTAGGTCGATTATTGAGTCTCTCACCAAACGGAGTCTGTTAAGGTCTTTCCTACGGGCCTGTGCCCCCCACACCCACCCCACCCCTCTTGCAATGCCCATGTAAATGGATCATTCTCAAGGGGCGTGCATCAGGCTCGGGGTGGGGGAACGGAATCCTCCCCCACCCCAAACCTGGCAACGTGGCAGGGGGGCGACACGTGCATCCCTGCTGGAGGCCACCGGCCCCAGACCAGCATAGCTCTGACCTGAAAGCAAGGCTGTGAGGAGAACGTGGAGCAAAGGGAAGCAGCACCTCACCGGGGGAGGGGCAGAGAGGAGAGAGAGAGAGAGAGAGAGAGCTGAACAGGGCCGTGGAGCCACAAAGCAATCCTGACCAGCGTGCTGGTGTTGCTCAGCAAGGTCTCCATGGAGATGGAGGCATCAAGGCGAGGTGACCTGCACAAAGGTCATGCTGGTGGCACCTTGGCTCTCCTGTGCCAGCTTCGTGACTCCATTCAGCTGGCAGCTTCTTGGGGGCTCCAGTCTTCAAGGCTGAGAGGAGCTGATGGAGCAGGAGAAGCACTGGGGTCAGACGCCTCCATCATGCCAAACCAGCGCAGGGATGACTAACCTTGAATACAATGTGCTCTGTGTCTTCACTGGTATTTCTCATCCACACCCTTCCTCTAGTGTGTGCTCAGTGCTCCAGATTACATTTCATGGACCTTAACCACATGTGGGATATTGTTAGCTACAGCAGAGCCACACTATGGTAACTGATCTCATGAGACGCAGCCAAACAGAGCTCAGCAAAGCAGGGAATCACTCAACGAGCTGCTTCTCACCCAGAGTGAGGCGGTTCCAAAGTCAGGGGACAAAGCAGAACTTACAACAATGCTTGCATGCGTCCCTGCTATTTAGAGCTACCCTGAAGTCAGAGACCCAAATCCAGACCTGGTAGAAGCGGGCACCGCTCCACTAACAGAGCAGCGTCTGCTTACACCTGTCCTGAATTTGGCCCAGCAAATGCACTATTTGCATGCTGTGAAAGCACATCTACTGAGCAAGAGGGCACAGACGGCAAAACACCTAGTATCTAGATGCGGCATCAGCCCAGCCAGCAAAGTTAAGGCGGATTACCTTCTAATCGCTGCATTGTTTTATTTAAGCAAACAAGTAGTTTAATACTCCTGCAGTTATGGGATTTAATTCTTTCCAGTCAAATAAACCCCTAGCCCCACGTCTGATTACTAGAGAGAAATAATCTACAAATTGCTTTCACACAGTCCCACTTCAATGAACAACATGGAGCAGCAGGTAATTAAATTACACTTCCTTTATTTGCTCGTTCCAAAAAAGGTGCTTCATTCAATCTGTTAGTTAAACGTGGAGCTAGGCGGGCAAGGTTAGTCGCTCCCCACTGCCCTGATGGGGCGGGCCAGTTCACCGTGCCGTGCCAAGCCCTGCCCAGCAGAGCAGGGGTAACAGGGAGACGGGCACTTGCTGAAAGTTGAGCACCTTGTTCAAGGGCTTTGCTGGGCTGGGCTCTGATCCAAAGCCCATTAGAGCCAAGGGAGCTGATTCCACGGACGCCAGTGGCCACTGGATCAGGCCCTAGGTTCCTCCGTGCTATCGTGACGGAGAGCAAAGAAATCGTTAATCCAACAAAGGCCAAGGTACAGAGGATGCTGCGCTCTTCACCCCCCACAGCACGTCGGTATTGCCTACCATGCAGCATGGTACAGTACGTAGGTGCTGTAACGTGCACTGATAGCAAAGTGGGAAGCCTCAGCTTGGAGTCTCTGCTTTCAAATCGGAGCCCGGGGGGAATCTATGCTAAGCAGAGCCCGCAGTAAGAACTGCTAATCCAGTTTCCAGTCCAGCATCCGAAAGGGCCCTCTCTAGTTCCAGGTGCCACAGAAATGCTTAACTAGGCCTGGACCTGTGTCGCCTGCCACGGCTTTCCTCCGGCTCAGCCCCGCGTTCCCCTGACTCTGGGGCTGCTGGATGCACAGCTGGTTCTCACTCAGAGGATGCTCTAAGTTACATCAGCTGCTAACAGGCTGTAGTGGCAAAACTGCAGTAGGGACAGTGCCCTGGCCTGCCCCTTTCCTCCAGCCACGCCCGTTACGACAGAGAGGGGAATGGCACAAGAGTGATGGCCCCACCACAGGATCGGTGACTTTGCACTGGGGTTACTCTCCCAGGCCTCAGTCCACTGGGTAAATTCTCTGCTACTAGAAATGGGAGAAGACTCCACTGAGCACAATGGAGCTGCATGCACTTACTCCAGCAGAGAATCTGGCCATATTCCCCCAGGGCATGCTCCCTGCTTTGCAAACACCATCAAACCAAGAGCGAGGCTCCCTATACACAGCCAGTTTCCTCCCCACAACCTTCACAGAGGCATGAATGAAGCACAAACTGTAAAGAAGCATTTTCACTCTGAACTCTGAATTTCCCTGCCTTGAGCCAGGCCCTTATAGTTACTAATACCTCTGTGTATGGCTGGGCCCTGCTGGAGCTGTGATAGAAGGCTTTCAGCTGCAAATAACATGGCCCAGCTGCTCCAACGGGGATAAGAGGGAAGCTGTTTTAGCCAAGAATCATGTCATTGTAGCTCTGTAATAAGAGGAAACGGGGCAGGGATTTTATTGTACAGCTTCCGAGTTCTAAAGCTAAAAGATTTCACCCACTTCAAAGAGCCAGCCCGGCTGATTTCTAGCCTCGCACGTTCTCTCCCAGAATGGGGATTACGCAATCCATTCAAATCAAGCTCAGAAAATGAACTGGAAGTGAATGGTCTCCAATGCCAGGCCGAGAAGAAATCCACAAGAGCAAATTAGTTTACTCAATATCAACCCTATGGGGAAAGGTACCTGGACTGCTCAGACTGGGAAGAGACGATGTGAAATGCTCTTGCTTGCTGGTAAGCGGGGAGAGGGTTGTTTGTGAGTGGGTAAAAAGGTGGACCCCGGGGTGTAATCCACAATTCAGGAGACAGTGAAAGCTCCTGACAGTTCACTTTCTCCTACATAAGCCACGATTTCAGGACCTTATTTCCTTCTCTCTTTACGGAAGCCTCTCCCATTCTTTTCCACCTAGATTTGCTCCGCCCTGTTACCTAAATTACAAGAAACTGATCTGAATTAATTCAAAGTATTGATTTACTTTGAACTTGTTATGGTCTGTTGCAGAAAGCCCCACATCTCTGAAATACCTGTCTAAAAAGCAACCTGCTGCTCTCCAGCATCAAGAAACAGCAGATGTTTCTGTAGGACATATAAAATCCATGTTCTGTGCTCCCTCTTCAGGGACGGCAGCAGGAGTTCATTACAACTATTATGTATGGACAGAAACAACCATGGTTTGATTAGTCAGAAAATGTTTTGAAGTTAGGATGGTTGGAATCCCCTCCTCCCTCCCGCCCCATGGAAAATGTCAAGTTTTTGGCAAATAATTGAAAACCAAAATATTTCAGTTCTGAAATACCACTTCGTTGTTGCGTGGGAGTTGTAGTTAATGTGCCTCATACTCCTGTTCTCCTTTATAGGTTGGGCTCCCTGGTCAGACTACATTTCCCATGACACACTATGGTCCCCCCCTTGGCCGGCAGAGGTGGTGAATCATGGGAAATGAAGCCTATCTGGGAAGGCTGGTGCATAGAGGAGAATGGAGACAAGAAGCAACCAACCTACAACTCCCATTAGGTACCACAGTGGCATTTTTGTATCAAAATATTTTGGGTTTTGGCCAAAAAAAACCCAAAGTCAAATATTTCCACAGAAAGCAGGCACGTTTTGAAAAAAAAATGTTGTTTAATCAAAAACCCAATTTTCTGTTGAAGAAGTTTTGATGAAAAACTTTTGATGGGCCCTAGCTTAAATATACGTGTGATCTGAGGCACCATAATGCACAAGTGATGTGCATCTGCCGTTACTAAAGACACAATGGGACTTTTTCCAAGAGGGGGTGTGTGACCCAGAGGCCCATTGGTGCCAGCTGGCAAAGGGTTCACTACTCAGCATCAGCAACTCCCATCAGGCCTGACAAACTCACTACACCTAACCCATTGTTATCATAGTACAAATCTATAAAGGCTGTCGTGTCAAGTATCAAATGAAAGCTGGTGACACACGGGTCATCAAAAGCATTGTGGGATGCATGTATGGTTGGTGTGTAAGGAGCTGTGGATTCCTACTAAAATATGGTTTAAACCAGGGATCAGCAACCTTTCAGAAGCAGTGTGCCGAGTCTTCATTTATTCACTCTAATTTAAGGTTTCGCGTGCCAGCAATACATTTTAACGTTTTTAGAAGGTCTCTTTCTATAAGTGTATAATATATAACTAAACTATTGTTGTATGTAAAGTAAATAAGGTTTTTAAAATGTTTAAGCTTCATTTAAAAAATGCAGAGCCCCCCAGACCGGTGGCCAGGATCTGGGCAGTGTGAGTGCCACTGAATTTGGAAATGTATGGAGACGCAAAAAGACATTTTATCATTCTTCACTGAGGTAGCACAAAGGGCAGTGCCGTTTACATTCTTCAAAGCAGGATCCTAGTCAGGGACGCTAGTGCTTTAGGTGAGACAAGGATTTTAGCCTGTTAAAGTTAAGCTCGGACTGTAAGAAGCATGTTATACCCTTTGTTTTCTTTGTAACCTGTTCTTATCCTTGCTCACTGTCTCTTAAACACACATACTTGGTAACAAAGGGCAAGATGTGTTTTCCCAATCAATAGATTGCAGTGCTGTGGTGTTACACTGGGGCTGCTGAATCAAACAAGCTTGTGGGTGTGTTGTCTCTTTGGGGACAGCTTCCTTGGTAATTCCTGCGAGTGTCCAGTGACAGGGGCTGGATGCTTCAGGAGGCTGCTTCGAAGGAGTTCGGGGACTGGGGTACACCCAGCAAGGCAGAGCAGGGGCTGGCATAGCCCTCAGAAGAAAACTTGAGTGGCTGAAAGGCTGGAGACATTAGGGAGCTGACATCCATATTGGCAATATGTCCCAACTTTGTATCGCCTGCAGATTTTATTAGCACACTCCCACTTTTTGTGCCAAGGTAATGAATGAAAATGAGAATTAAAATCCGTCCCTAGAGCAATCCTTGAGGATCTCCACTAGTAACCTCGCTCTAGTTTGGCAGTTCACCTTTCAGTGTGACCCACTGTCATCTCCCGTTCAACCAATTCCTTATCCACCATTCAATTCTCATATTAATCCCCATCTTCTCCAATTAAACAATTTCCCACGTGGAACTGTATCAAATGCTTTACTGAAATCCAGGGAGATTAGATTTACTGCATTTTCTTTGTCTAAAAAATCTGTTATCCTCTCAAAGAAAGATCAACCTTTTGTAAAACCATGTTGTATTTTATCCCAATTACCGCGTATCTCTAGGTCCTTAACTACTCTCTCTTTCAACATTTGTTCCAAGACCTTGCATGCAACTGAGGTCAAACTAACAAGCCTGTAGTTTCCTAGATCACTTTTTTCCCTAAAAATAGGAACTATATCAGCGACTTTCCAGTCATAGGGTATGACTCCAGGAGAGTACAGATTCATTACAAATCCTTCTTGTTGGGCTTGCAATTCCATATGCCCACTCCGTTCATAGTTTTGGATGGAGATTTTCTGTAATCCCTGATTTGGTCCCATTAAACTGCTTGAGTTTGGCTTCCACCTCAAATGTAATAATTTCTATTTCTATAACCCTGTTCCCATTAGCCACTGTCCACTCACCTCATTATCCTCATTAAAAACCGAGGCAAAATATTTGGTTAGGTGTTAGGCCATGCCTAGATTATCTTTAATCTCGATCCTTGGGGCTTAATGGTCCCACTTCCTCTTTCCTTATTTTCTTTTTTACTATTGAAGTCCCTTTGCAAGGTAAAACTCCGCTTGGCTTTTGGCAGTTTTCACTTTTTCCCTACACAGTCTGATCTCCCAGAGGTAGCTTTCCTTGCTGATCCAACCCATCGTCCATTCCTTGTAGGCGTTCTGCTTTCCCTTAATCACCTGTCTTTGATGCTTGTTCGTCCAGTTTGGTCTGCAACCCTTCCCTATGATTTTTCCCCCCCTTGCTTGGGATGCAGGCTTCAGATACTTTAAGTCAAAGCTTCAGAAACTCATGCCAAGCCTCCTCCACATTCAGATCCTTGAGTTCATCAGTCCAATCCACTTCTCTAACGAATTCCCCTAATTTTGTAAAGTTTTCCCTTTGAAATCAAGGATCCTGGTTGCAGACCTATTTTTGTTTATCCTTCCATTTAGTTTAAACTGAATTAACTCAATCACTGGAACCAAGGCTGTCCTCTACAACCAGGTCTTCTATGAGGTCCTCGCTACTTACCAACCCTACCTCTAAAATGGCATCACCTCTTGTTGGTCTGGTGACTATTTGGTGAAGAAATCTCTCAGCGATTGTAACCGGAAAAGTCTGGGCCCTACCATTCTTAGTAGCACTTGTCCTCCAGTCTACATCTGGGAAATTAAAATCTCCCATAATCACACAAATCCCAGTAGTGCTTATTTCATTACAAATATTTTAAAGAGGTCTCTATCCATATCCAAATCAGATCCTGGGAGTCTACAGCAGACCCTAAGCACTCTCCCAGAGGAGCCTCTGTTATCTTTCTTCCCCAAAGTGATTCTGACCCAAACAGATTCAGTTTTATTCAGTCCATCACTTCTAACTACCTCATCATTAATATACAATGCTACTCCACCACCTTCACCTTTATTTCTGTTTTTCCTAAACAGCACATAGCTTCAATCCCTGTACTCCAGTCATGACAACTATTTCATCATACTTCTGTTATCCCTCTAATATCTGCTCACACTTTTTGTGCCACTAGTTCTAGTTCCTGCATTTTGTTACCCAGACCCCTTGCACTGGTGTACACACATCTTAGTTGTTTCTGCTTGGCTTTGCCCAGATTCCTCACCCGATTAGACAGAGTGATCCTACTGCCAGTATCACCTACTGACTGTTACTGTTAGTGGTAGTGGCCCTATCTTTCCTCTTGATGTCCATTCTCCTACCCTCTGTTGTTCCTGTCTCCATTGGTATATTTTCTCTTACTTGATTTTCCTCCCGCTCAATATTAGACTCAGGCGTGGAGATTACGTGAGCATCTCCCAACTGTCTCCCCTGAATTCCTAGTTTAAAGCTAGTTTAAATCAGTTGTACCACCATCCACCCCAGAAGTCTATTTCCCTCCCTACTCAGGTGGAGTCCATCCCATGAGAACAGTCCTCTGCACATGAATGCCTCCCAGGGGTCAAACATCTCAAAGCCCTCCTTATGGCACCACTGCCTGAGCCATCTATTGATCTTCATCATCTTGTCTCGCCTTCATTCTCCTCCTCCAGGGACAGGTAGAATCCCACTGAAGATCATCTCAGCCTCCATTTCTTTAAGCATCTTCCCCAGCCTGGCAGAGTCTCCCTTGATGCATCGCAGCAATAATCTTGCAGTATCAGTTGTTCCTGCATGAAGGACAATCAGAGGATTCTTTCCAGCTCCCATTAGGATCATCTTCAGCCTCAGGTCCACATCCCATATCTTAGTTTCCCGGTAACTGGTGGGCAGGATTGAACCTGGGGCCTCTGGAGCTTAGTGCATGAGCCTTTACCGCATGAGCTAAAAGCCAACTGGCTGTTAGCTAAGGCTGTAGAGCAGACTCATTTTACATCTCTCTCATTAAGTGGTCGTGGTGCCACTAGATGGGACAGGACACCACACCCAGGAGGTGTGTGGGTTACAGGCACACCCTTCTGTTCTCCGCATCAGCTCTGGGGACAGGCCTGTTCTTCTTAGCAAGGAATCTCCAATCACATGGACCTGCTTCTTCCTGGTGATGGTGCGATTCTCCTGCCTTCCGCCTTCTGTTTTTTCTGACTTCAAATCCTCTTATCTTCTGTTCCCACTTGCAAACTTCTGAGAGTTGTCTTCTGTCCTCCTGGGGCTCTGAACTCTGCCATCTTCATTGATTCTTCCTTGTCTTGCAGAACTAGCCACTCTCCCCTTCTGTTACTGCCTGCCTCTCCCCTTCATTTTCCAACTCAGCGAACCTGCCCCTCAGTCCTGGGCACGGCGAGAAAGTGTCACAGGGGGTGTTAACCCAAATGCTAAATCCTGGCCAGTTTTCACCAGAACAGCTCCAGCTCCAGCCTAGCTATTTCCATCCTTTCTGTTTCCATTCCCTGCCCCAATGGGGCTACTCGTGTTAGCACAGTTATGTGCCGTGTAAGCATTTGCTTCACTACACCAGGACCCAAACCAAAGCCCTCTCAAGTTTGTGGAAAGTCTCCACAGGCTGTAATTGCCTTTGGAGAAGGCCCCGATACACATTCTCCATTTCCATACAGCGATTTGGTTCTCCTGCAAATCTCCCACGTTTTGATACTAATCTATCAGACTTCAAGTAATGGAAGCGATAATGTGAAAGACATTTAACATACGGCTCGCCACAGCACTAGAGCACATGCCTGGAAAAGTGACATAAATGATCCTTCCCATTCCTAATTTGTAAGATTACTTGTTTAGGGTCTACCAGGATTACAATGTGTTTGTGGTGAAGGGGGTAGGTGTTAGAACTAGCTGTTGCCTTAAAAAACAACTAAAATCTCTTTCCCTATAAGCAGATGGGTGGAATTAATGACTTGGAAGGGAGGATGAGGGCACTGCAGGGTGCCATTGCAAAGCATTTCATCTGGGAAGCATCATTACATTCATTATATAATCTCCCACCTAGTGCCTCACTTACTAGCGCAGCCAATCAGCTTGCAGTAGTCCTCCTCTGAGGGTTTAATGCTATGGTTCAGTTCAGTTCAGTTTCCACATCCTTATTGCTAAGAAACAAACAAACATTTTCAAGCCTGTGGCCTAGACGACATGTGTGTCCTCTTGTTCCTGCCAGAAATTGTGAACTGCTAAGAGCGGAGGGCTACTTGTCAGACAGACACCTCTCCTGTGCGCTGCTGTAGGGAGAGGCATCTGTCCCACATTGGGTCTATAGCGCCACAATCATCTTGACCATTTAGCTTCAAGTCAGCTTTGGATGGAACAGTTAGGATCTAAAACTGGTCACAGGTACCATGGCAAACTCATTTCCTTTGAGAAAAACAGTTACGGTTGCTAAGGGAGAACAGCGTGCTCACCTATCAGAGCAGGGAGAGAACCAGGCACTTGAGAGCAAGGACATGAATAGTTAAGCGCACCAGAAATCTTATACTACCAGTATACAAAACCAAGACCTGATCCTTCACACCAGTATCGCTCCACTAGAGCTCACAGTCTGATAGTCTGAACTGGTTTGGGGGGTTGGGGAGTGAATTTCATTGGCTACACCCTTTCTGAAGGGCTATTAATTTTTTGACATTCTGAACTCTTTTGCATTTCTAGAACACTGGGCCACTTTACAAATCTATGCTGATAAAGTGCGTCAGTCTCCAGCTATCTGAGGCTAGGAAGGAACAGTCTCTTTGAGCAGGTTACTTCCTCGCTACCTACTGCAGAGTTTCTTGCACGCTCCTCTGAAGCAGGTGGCACTGGCTGTTGTCAGCGGCAGGCCACTGGGCTAGACGGATCACACTCTGATCCAGTCTGGCAAGTCCTGTGTTCCTCCATTGCTAACAGGGTGACCCGTTGGCATGTTCACAGATGTATTTGGAAATGCTGACAGGTAGCAGCACATTTTTAAAGGGGTCTCCATCGAGCCTCTAACTTTGCAGGGAGAGTCGGATGCCTCCAGAACTGACAGCACTTGGATGTCTAACGCCTTGATCTGAGGGTACAATCAAGGAGACATCTAAGTGCTTTCATTTGCACCCACACTTTAAGTGCAGGTGCAAAGCAGGAGGCCGGTTAACAACGTGGCCTATGGGCTCTGCCGACTGACTCCCCAGGCGGGTGGCCTTAGCAGCATGGGAGGGTTTCATTACCAGCCTGTACAGCACCTTGCTATTCTGTATGCACCGCACCGCATAGGTCAGCTCCCTGAAGACGCTCCCTTCCAGCTTGGCTCGCCCTTGCGAGCAGACAAAGACCCCACCTTTCCCGTCCCTGAAGAGGCACTTCCGAATGAGGCATCCTTGCAGAGAGCTGGCGAGAGACTGGGCCTCCTTGTCCCTCTGCAGCTCCTGCTGCAGAGTTTTGAGCTCCAGGTCCCTCTGCAGGGCGGTGAGCCCACTGGTTTGCGGCCTGCTGTGGATCACCTGGGCCAGCATGTGGCTCAGACCGTGGGCCCGATAGGACAGTTTGTACATCGACCGGTCGTCGTCCTCATTCTCGCTGCTCGTGCTCAGCTCGCTGTCACTAGAGTCTGTCTCCAGGGTCATGGCTTCCCCCTCCTTTGCTGGATAAAGTCTGCCATTGACTTCAGCCTCTTTCTCGCCTGCTTTTTCAAGCACCAGCTGAGTCTTGGAAGCAGGATGTAAATTACTTTGGTCCCCACCCACCACGATCTTGCAGGTCCTTATGTTCCTCGCTGGGGGGCCACCCCAGCCGCCCCGCTTCGACACGTTGCAAAGCGCAGGGTCTGACGCCTGTAACACGCAGTGGGACTTGGCCAGCGTGGTTAGGTGTTTGCAGGCCCAGTTCCTCTCAGAGGATGGGATGCCCTCTATGGTGACAGAGGCGTTTTCGCTGCCGGTGAACTCACAGTTTTCCAGGACCCCGAGGGCCACGCTGTGGAAATGGACGCTGGACTGATTGAAGGTGCAGAACTTCACCTGACACGTCCCCGGGGCGTGGATCTGCAGCTGCCCATTCTCAAAGTTGCAGTTGTCGAACTGGACGTGGCCAGAGGTCGTCTGGAGAAGAACGATCATGAGACAAAATAAATACAAAAATAACTCACATTCCTGGCAATACCATTATGTCCCACTCCACTTCTCAAAGCAACCCCCTCACCCCCCACCCCCACACATCTAGTGGCACATGGAACTGGCATGTGTCATGAGTAACTGACACCCATTGGCTTCTGCACCAAGAGTCCATGCATTTAACTGCCCCAACCTCGATCAGTTACCTTTATGATGCTAGATAGCATGGCAGGCTCCAGCTGCCACATCCCAGCAACTAGGTGGCTCAACATGACCTGCTGGGGCCACTGAACTGAGCAACATCTACTATGAGTTGTTGGGTTCAGTACAGGCATAAGCAGGTGAAATGTAATAGCCAGCAATACAGAGGAGGTCGGACTAGACATCCTAATGGCCTCTTCTTGCCTAAATATTTATGAATGTACCAGGAGCATACACAGCATCTGCTCTACACACTATCATGCATCTGTTGTATGCCAGGTCCCAAGCATTCTGGAAGAAAGTTAAATGTTTCTCTCACACATCTATGGGTCAGCATTAGGCAGGGGGATTTGCCTTAGCACTGAAAAGTTCATTCACTCTTCACTGTTGTCCACATGAACGTGGCACTGGATCGCTGACGTCTGTCATGTCGTCAGCTGTCCCTTCCATGCCTTGGGAAGCTTTGTGACACAACCCAGCATGGCCTGTGTGCAGAAAGCCTTGGAGATCAGCCTCAGTAATCTTTAAACACCTTGTGGCGAGGAAAGACAGGGGTCTCCTACAAAGCTCTCTGCTTATCCCCACAACAAGTACGACACAGGCAGCGACAGTGTCCCCACCTTGCCCTGACAACATATCTGAGCCATGACCCAGCGGGATCTGGTACAGTGGTCCCCAAACTGTGGGGGAGATTTTGATAAGAAGATACAATCAGTGACTGGGGACAGGAGCTCCCAGGCCACAGGAATCATTTTGCACAACTCTCCAATTTTTACACCTGACCTTTTCTTCGTCAGCCACACATTGCACATTCTCAGGGTAAAGGAGCAGCCTTTCAAATCAAAGCGCTAAGATAAACAAATGGAGAACACTGCAGTATTTTAGTGAGGGATCAGCTATGTCACGCATCTAACACCTACATCTTTCCCCCTCCTCTTTTCCCCCTCCCCCTTTTTTTAAAGCTGCTTAAAAGGGACACTGTCAAGTCAATTTCAAGCTAAACAAATTATTTTGTAAAAGCTTTTGCAAAATCTAAGATCAATTTCATGGCTCCATCTTCTTTTTAAAATAAAAAACACCAATGGGAAATGGGCTTGTTTGGAAGGAAACATTCTCCATTCACTGTCTGCAACCCAAACGCTGAAGCGTTGAGCTGATTATGATCCAGAAAGCAAAACTGACGATCCATGGAAGGGAAATGTTTCTACTTTCATTGTGGAGGCTGAAGGAAATTTGTACAAAGTCACTAAACAGCACGCAACAGTGAAGAGTAAATTAATCTGTGTTTCAATAATCTAAATAAACACACAGCAGGAAATCTATTGTTTTTTAAATACAATTTTTTTTACTCTGACAGTTTTTCCTTTTAACACTTGTATAGCACTTTTCCTCTGAGCATTTTAAAAGCAATTAGGTTAAATGAAGTAGATAATTAAATTATTTTAAAAAACAGAGTCCCACAACTCCTGTAAGGTAGGTTTCCATTTTACAGACAGGTAAACTGAGGCAAAGAGCGGCAAGAGGTCAGATTTTCAAACCTTTACTCCCATGGCTGCGCCTCAAGTAGCCTGATGGAGTACGAATGTCTGGACCAGGCCCAAGGTAACATGGGCAAGGTCAAACAGTGAGTCAGCTACCATGCCAAAAACAGAACCGAGGAGTCCTGACTTCTCTAAGCCCTAGATAACACTACTAAAAAAGAGCATGAATGAGATCATGTGTGTGCATCCTCCAGGAAGGCATGTCAAAGGGACCTGTCTGACCTGCATCTCACAGGCCACAAATACCACCCAGCAGCCACACACTAAACCCAACAACCAGAATTAGACTAAAGTATTACAGTCCTCAGGAGACTAAAGTACTGTGAGCCACAGGCAGAGAACAGGAGGGACCAAGATGCACCAGTGCCCAAATCCCTGCAATGGCAGGGGACTGATTTAGTGAGATACACCCAGATGCCCCACACTCCATGCTGCAGAGGAAGGCAAAAACCCTTCCAAGTCCCTGCCAACCTGAGCCAGGGGGGAAATTCCTTCCCCACCCCACATACCAGTTAGACCTATGAGCACATGAGCAAGAACCAGCCGTCCAAAGAAGAGAATGCTCAGTGCCGCCTCAGAGCATCGGCCCACTCCACCCCGTTTCCCATCTCCAGCCAGGGCCATCAAGGGACGAGGCTACCGTGAGAGTTTCAGACCCACCTTGTACACAACGGGGGTGAACCAGGCTGGCATAAAGACCACATTGCACAGGCGGGTGGTTGGGCAGTGCTGATCAATGCTGACCAGCAGGGCCACATCTCCTAGTTTCCCCTGCCCCATGATCTCCACTGGCACCTTGAGGGTGATCTCGCTCTGCTCTTCGTACACCCCTGGCAGCAGCACAATCCGGTCGTAGACGCCGGCCGAGGCCAAGGCGGCCCGGAGGGTATCGAACTCGCAGCCCTGCCCAACGCGGAGGACATGGCGGTCCTTCTTCCTTCGGAACAAGTAGAAGCAGTTGGAGGACTCGAAGTCCTGGGCGTTTTTGGTCCAGGTTTTCGAGGCGACGTAGTGCTGTTTGAAGGCTTCCCGCCAGGACTGGGGCTCCACATCAGGCTGGTTGGGCCAGTTCGGGTGTCTGCATTCGATGCAGCCTAGGCACAGCTGGCGCCATCGGGTATTATCCAGACTGAGGATCAGCTCGTACCAAGCTCTGCAAACCAGACTGCAGCGGCCAAGGTCGGGCAGACGCAGGTAGGATAAAATCAGGCGCCACAACTCCACCGGGAGACCGCTGATCTCCATAGTCACCTAGCAACAGTGGGACACAAAGACAGGCGTTAGACAATCAAACGCAGGCATTGATTAGATCTGTGACAGTTCCTTCCCGTGGCCTCAGTCTCACTCCATTTCCCGTAGATGTCCAACGGGTTTGTTCTGTGCCCACTGGCTCCACCCCACCCCAGGGGCTGGCTGTGCTGCCTTTGCCCTTCTCCTGGCCCCTGCTGACCCAGGGAGAGAGGGGCCAGGACTGGAAAGTGAACCCAACCTGCCTGGATGGCTGTGCAGAGCACCAACAACTCGCTCCCTGCAGAATCCGAGTCAAGGCTTCAGTGCACATCAGGGGCCTCCTTCAGCTCTGCCCTGCACCTCGTGTGAGCAACTACATCAGTGCCAAGGCAGAGCCCGGTGCCACCCGCCCAGAACGACGGCCTTTCACAGCCACCGTGCACTGATGTAAAGAACAAGGACAATACCTAGCAGCCGATGGGCCCCTGGCGCGTGTGACCTGGAGACCAAGGAGCCAGTCAGGTACGCCTGGTTCTCTGGGCCAGAGTCCGTGTTGCCCTATGGCCGTTACACCAGTACAAGGACAGGCATAACAACTCGAACAGCACTGGTGCAGGGCATCTCCAGCAGGATGGGTGTTTTGGGAGGCAGATCGGGGGCTCCTGCGAATCCCCTACAGCCTGTGAGCAGGAGGCGGCACAAATTAGGACAGGCTGTACCAGAGGCTGAACCTGACCCTGTGATGAATTTGCCCTTATAGGTCTAAAGGGGGATCAGGGTGGCCACGGGTTGCATCCTCCTGATCCTGTGCTACCCAGGCCGCCGGCTGCTCAGCTAGCCAAAGGACGAGTTTGAATTTTTTAAGTTGACTGGGTGTTTAGGACACTGGGGCTTTGAAGACTGCTGCTCTAGGGCATAGTCTGGGGCAGGGGTGGACAAACGTTTTGGCCTGAGTGGCAGGCCAGATCGCTGGCAGCGTGGTGAGGTGAGGCTGTGGGGGGAAGAGGGACAGCAGGGGAGGGGCCGGGGGCTAGCCCACCCAGCCAGGAGCTCAGGGGCAGGGCAGGACGGTCCCACAGACCAGATGTAACCTGCGGACCGTAGTTTACCCAGCTCTGGTCTGGGCCCTCAGCTGTCATGCTTGGGAAGACAGTAGAACTTTCCCTACAGAATATAGCTGCCTCTTCATGAGCAGCAAGATCTTTACAGAGCTGGACATTTAACCCTCCCAAGATTTAAAAAATAAATCCCTGCTACTCCGAGACCTATAGGGGTTCTGGAAGCACAGAACACGCTTCCGTTATCCCTCTTTAGCAAGCAGACAGTAATTACTGGCTGGTTAAAGGCTCTGCTATGCAGCTGTGTGGCTTGACGGCTCTTGAGATGTGTGAGATGCGTGATTCTGTCCTGTTACATCCAGGCAGCTTTTAGAATCTCAGCACAAACAGGGCTGGATTTTAGCCTTGTAGCCTGTAACACTCATTAAATGCACCTCGGTCACTCTAGGATGCCCAGGGTGGTAAGCATTGCTTTTCATTTCTATCCTGCAGCTTCAGGACTCCCAAGAAAGCGGGATGGGGGATAAAAAGGGCTATCTGGATCTATAGATCCTGCCAGCACAATAATCCCCTGTGCTGTAAAATAAATCAACCAGAGGAAGAGGTAACACTGCATATCACACTCAGAAATGAAAGGTGTTTGGGTTTAGGGAAGCAGGAAAATCTCTGTCTGAAAGGCGCTGTCTGCAGAAGGTCACAGCTGACAACTGAAGGAAGGAGTGAAATCCAGGGCTTGTCGAGAGTGTATTTATCAGGAGAACATTGAATCGTTGGCGTGAAGTGCAGCTGCACTCTGCAAAGTGACGACGTGAAATGACACCATCTGACCGGACAGATCTTCTGGTGTGCACCGAGAGTCAGACGTGCTGGCTCCAGTGACAAAAATAAGCTTTTGCTGCTTTTCGAGGCCTGAGGGTCCTAACGCAGCTATGGGTCTATGAGCCGGATTCTAGTCCGGCTTGTGCATCATCCCCAAAACAGGTCGTTCGGTTCTAATCAGTGACTCAGTTGCAGATGCAGTGGGGCTGCGCTGGTACCAGTAGGGCAGTGGTTCTCAACCTATTTACCACTGTGGGCCGCATTTGCAGCTCTCTATGCGTTATGTGGGTCACATCCAAACAATACATCTACTACCTGGCCCTGAGGAGTCACATGGGCCACAGCTGTGTGCTGATTGGGCTGCAAGTGGCCCAGGGGCCGCAGTTGAGAACCACGGCAGTAAGGGCTCGCTTTGAAGACAAGAGTGGGTACAGGCCTGGGTAGCATCTGGCCTTTCTCAAGTCCCTTTATTACTAGAGTTAAAGTGCAAAGAGAAAAGGACCCAGCCTGACCTCAGAATGTAAGATGCCTGCAAGCCTAGCATCACGGACACAAAACAGACAGGGAACCTCACAAACAAACCACAATCCCGTGGCACAGCAGAACTGTGCACTAAGGTGAACTTGCCAAGGCGTATGCCAAAGGTAGGCTTCTCAACAGGCAACTGTATTAAATGAGGAATTATGGTTTATGAGACTGATGTTCCCTTTCTGGGGCCTGATCCCCTAGCCGCTCAAACGACAGCTTCAGGCCTTGCCTTTGGAGAACCCATCATGGCCTTTTGGATTTACTGAGAATCCACCCCAGCCATGACAGTCATAGCCAGCTTCCTGATTCTGTACAGCTGGATACCCCTACGCCAAGCCCAGGAGAAGTGGGGCCAGCAATGGCTGATGAAGTTCTGGAGCTTTTGCCTCTGCTTCTCATTCTTCATTTGGGACACAGGGCTAACGAGGAGGGCTTGGAGATTCTCCGCAGGCTGATTTCATCAGCTCAGTATTTTTTTCGGGGGTGGGGTGGAGGGGAGTCAGTCCTTCAAACAATTTAAAACTGCACTGCTTCATATTTCACAAAATGAGTAATTCTTTCATCGGTTTGGATTCCATGATCTGAGACAGGGAAATCCGGCTTCTGAGCTGAAACAGACTTTAATTAACATAACAAGCCTGTAAAAGAGGCACTTCTAAATGTGATGGAACATTTGTGGCCTGATCAGTAGATGAGAGATTAGCCATGAAGAACCCTGGGGAACGGGATTTAGGATGCATTCTCAGCTGAGCTATGCGCACAGGTTCTCTGTTATGATAAAGAGGCAGCTGGGTGAAGCTAACCCAGAGGATTACATTTCTTCCATCGTGATGTGCCCAGTACATCTTGCACCATCCCATATTCACCTTTCCAGTGATTTCACTGGGGTTTGGACCATGCCCAGGACACATACAGAAGTTTCTCTTTACAGCCCACAAATGTTACAAAGAAACAGGGACAGTAGTTAACTGTTGCACACTTAGATCCGCATTCAAGGATTAGTGGGGCCAGGCATTATGTCAAATCTGTCTCCACAAGAGATTTAAGATAATTTCTCTCTATTTTTGGTCATTGTTATATTTGTTAAATATTGTTCTCCTTCTCCCCTGGGCCCAACCCTGCATTGCTCCAATGGGAGGGCTGGGTGCAAAAGGAACATAAGAGGGGAGGGATAGCTCAGTGGTTTGAGCATTGACCTGCTAAACCCAGGGTTGTGAGTTCAATCCTTGAGGGGGCCGCTTGGGGATCTAGGGCAAAATCAGTACTTGGTCCTGCCTAGTGAAGGCAGGGGACTAGACTCAACAACCTTTCAGGGTCCCTTCCAGTTCTATGAGATAGGGCTGGCTGGCTGGCTCAAATCTTAACTCCACTCAAGTCAGTGGCAAAACTCCCATTGATTTCAATAGGGCCAGGATTTCACCCTGACTTTCTACCTTAAATTGCAAGCCTCAATGCATCTCTCTTCCACTGGAGACTTGCAAGCACAATCCTCACAACAATTTCATAACGCTGTACTATCCATAGCTCTCAACCCACAAATGTTTATTCTCAGCAAGCATGAAAATGGCAAAAAAAAACCCTGTCCTGTTAATATTATCTCTGTGGCTGAAAATGTCATTACTGGTGACCAGGAAATAAATCTATAATGAAAAACAGGGTTTCTGAATCTTCCACCCATGCTCTCCTTATTGCAGAGCAACGGTGTTGAATTAATGATGTATATTACAGAAGTGTCTAGAAACCCCAGCTGAGATCAAGCCCCCAGTGTACTAGGAGCTGCACAAACACAGTAAAAGACAGCACCTGCCCCCAGAGAACTTACAAGGTAAGTAGACAAGACAAGCAAAGGGCAGAGAGCAGAAGTGGTTTGCCCAACATCCGGGAGAAGGATTTTGACAGAGCAGGCACAGAACCCAGATGCCCTGAGGCCCAGTCCAGTGCTCAGTCTACCAGACCACACAGCCTTAAACACGGTGTGGTGGTTCTGGTCAGTGGCTCTAAACACATCATCATATGGTTTGGTATTTACTCATTGCCAATGACCTACTCATTTGAATGTAATCACCCTTTACCAGCTGAGTCATGAGGGCAACATGCTATTTGAAAAATCAAGTGATGTTTCATAAAGTTTGAAGTCAGAAAGAACCACTAGCTCATCTTTCTGTGGATGACAGGATATCAGATTGCACCCAGTGACTTTAGTTAGACTAAAGTCATTGGCTGCAGAATTTTTATGACTTGTGATGATGTATGAATCAGAAAAAAAAAAACCTCAAATTACTTCCCTATTACTAGAAATCTAGATTATTCAAAATAATACTTGGGAAATCTAATTTACTTTTCACCATTTACACTGGTTATTTATAGGGCTATCAAGAGATTAAAAAATGAATCGCGATTAATCGCACTGTTAAACAATAATAGAATACCATTTATTTCAATATTTTTTGATGTTTTCTACATTTTCAAATATATTGATTTCAATTACAACACAGAATACAAAGTGTACAGTGCTCACTTTATATTTATTTTTATTACAAATATTTACACCATAAAAAACAAAAGAAATAATATTTTTCAATTCCATTACTGGCACTGTAGTGCAATCTCTTTATCATGAAAGTTGAACTTACAAATGTAGAATTATGTAAAAAAATCCTATATTCAAAAATAAAACAATGTAAAAATTTAGAGCCTACAACTCCACTCAGTCTTACTTCTTTTTATTCAGCCAATCGCTCAGACATACAAGTTTGTTTACATTTGCAGGTGATAATGCTGCCCACTTCTTGTTTACAATGTCACCTGAAAGTGAGAACAGGTGTTCACATGGCACTGTTGTAGCCAGCACCATAAGATATTTACATGCCAAATGCCCTTCAACAAACATTCCAAAGGACGTGTCCATGCCGATGATGGGTTCTGCTCAATAATGATCCAAAGCAGTGCAGACCAATGCATGTTCATTTTCATCATCTGAGTCAGATGCCACCAGCAGAAGGTTGATTTTCTTTTTTGGTGGTTCGGCTTCTATAGTTTCCACATTGGAGTGTTGTTCCTTTAAGACTTCTGATAGCATGCTCCACACCTCATCCCTCTCAGATTTTGGAAGGCACCTCAGATTCTTACACCTTGGGTCGAGTGTCATAGCTATCTTTAGAAATCTCACATTGGTACCTTCTTTGTGTTTTGTCAAATCTGCAGTGAAAGTGTTCTTAAAACAAACACTTGCTGGGTCATCATTCGAGACTGCTATAACATGAAATATATGGCAAAATGTGGGTAAAACAGAGCAGAAAACATACAATTCTCCCCCAAAGAGTTTAGTCACAAATTTAATGAACACATTATTTTTTAATGAGCGTGATCAGTGTGGAAGCATGTCCTCTGGAATGGTGGCCGAAGCATGAAGGGGCATACGAATGTTTAGCGTATCTGGCATGTAAATACTTTGCAATGCCAGCTACAAAAGTCCTATGCGAATGTCTGTTCTCACTTTCAGATGACATTGTAAATAATAAACAGGCAGCATTATGTCCTGTAAATGTAAACAAACTTGTTTGTCTTCGCAATTGGCTGAACAAAAAGTAGGACTGAGTGGACTTGTAGGCGCTAAAGTTTTACATTGTTATGGTTTTGAGTGCAGTTATGTAACAAAAAAAAATCTACATATGTAAATTGCACTTTCACAATACAGAGATTGCACCACAGTACTTATATGACGTGAATTGAAAAATATTATTTCTTTTGTTTATCTTTTTACAATGCAAATATTTGTAATAAAAATAATAATATAAAGTTAGCACTGTATACTTTCTATTCTGCATATATTTGAAAATGTAGAAAAACATCCAAAAATATTAATGTCACTTGCGATTAAAACTGTGATTAATCACGATTAAATTTTTTTAGTTAATCACGAGTTAACTGTGATTAATCAACAGCCCTAGTTATTTACTAGCCCTAGTTATTTACAATCCTGAATTTGATTATTGTCTGTGTCCAAACTGAATAAATTTCACTTTTCTTTCTAGTCAGTTTCATTTCCTGGTTTTGTGTTAGGACAACGGTGCAAGTCCTACTAGGGTATGTTGCAAAACAAACACAAATTTGCATTGAAACTGCATTAAATTTTTATTAAAAATGCTTAGAATCATGTTTTATTTTCTATTTCTTACACAAAATTGAAATTCTGGGTCTAAGTCACCTAATAAGCTTTAGCATTAACAAAACTACTGATTACTTCTTTATATGCAGCAGGAGGTTCTGAAATCGATTCCCCAGGTCATTCAGGAAGAAGTCTTTGGGGCCCTCATTTATGACTGAAGGCTATGTGGTCCTGGAATTCTTACAATCTTTTGTTTCTGATAGTCTTAATCATGGCCGTCACAATAAAATAGCTATCAAAGTACAATAGTTAAAGGAGGAGCGTTCTACCCAGGGCTTTATATGGGACATTTATTAGTCCTGAGCTCCCTGTTATTCAGCTACTATCCATTATAGTTACAGAGTAGCTTCCCCACATCTCAGAGAATAAAGTAATAGTGGCAAAATCTGATGCCCTACTTCAGGGGTAGGCAACCTATGGCACGCGTGCCGAAGGTGGCACACGAGCTGATTTTCAGTGGCACTCACGCTGCCCGGGTCCTGGCCACTGATCCGGGGAGATTTGCATTTTAATTTAATTTTAAATGAAGCTTCTTAAACATTTTAAAAACCTTATTTACTTTACATACAACAATAGTTTAGTTCTATATTATAGACTTATAGAAAGAGACCTTCTAAAAACATTCTAATGTATTACTGGCACGCGACACCTTAAATCAGAGTGAATAAATGAAGACTCGGCACAGCACTTCTGAAAGGTTGCCAATCCCTGCCCTACTTCTTTGTATTGTCCACCTTATCTGTTTAGACTGGAGATTATGGATGGAGCCCGGTAAGGATCAAGTATTATTATTTACAAAACAACAACAACAAAGATCACCTATAAGCTCTTGTATAGCACTTTATATGTCCTAGTTCAGGGGTGGGCTAACTACAGCCCGGGGGCCACATCCAGCCCTTCAGACATTTTAATCCGGCCCTCGAGCTCCTGCCAGGTAGCGCGGTCAGGGGCTTGCTGTGCACGGCTCCTGGAAGCAGAGGCACGTCCCCCCTCCAGTTCCTATGCGTAGGGACAGCCGGGGGCTCCACACGCTGCCCCTGCCCAAAGCGCCACCCCCGCAGCTCCCATTGGCCAGCAAATGGGGCCAATGAGAATTGCAGGGGCAGCACCTGCAGCTGGGGCAGCGTGCAGAGCTGCCTGGCCACACTTCCGCGTAGGAGCCAGAGCAGGGACATGCCGCTGCTTGAGGTACGAGCCGCCCAGAGACTTCACCCCTGACCCCTCCTGTGCCCCAAACCCTTGTCTCAGCCCTAATCCCCCTCCTGCCATCCGAACTCTTTGGTCCTAAACTCCTGCACCTGAGCCCGGACCCCAGCCAGAGCCCTCACCCCCCCCACACACACACCCCTGCCCCAGCCCAGAGCCCTCTCCTGCACCCTGGACTCCTCATTTCTGACCCCACCCCAGAGCCTGCACCCCCAGCCTGAGTCCTCACCCCCACCCCCAATTTCATGATCATTCATGGCCCACCACACAATTTCCATACCCAGATGTGGCCCCTGGGCCAAAAAGTTTGCCCACCCCTGTCCTAGTTACTGTACAAACATGAGTTGATCCTCGCACCCAGACTTGTGAAGTGTGCTAACAATTATCTTCCACCTCTAACAGATTGGGGAAGTGAGGCACGGAGCCCAGGCCAGTATCTGAACCCAGAATTTCCTCACCAGCCCACGCAGTCCCCAAAATGGTTTGGAGTGATCAAAGAGTGCACGGAGATCACTGCATATGCCAACCTGAAGCCCTTAATATGCAGCTACTGCTGATTCAGGAAAGCACGTACACCTGGCCTGAAGTCCATTTCTATTTAAGTCCGTGGTGTTAAAACAGGTACTTACGCACTTTCCTGAATAGAGCTGCTTTCCTGAATCAGGGCCATGTTTTTTTGAACTAAAGGGGGCAGCACCAATTTATAATCAACTCAGTTTCAAAAATGAAATTAAAAGTCAGATTCACCCTGCCCTGAGTCCCTGGCCCATTTATGGGGTTTGCAGTAATTGGTCAAGGTTTTCTATTTCCCTGATTGCTTTTGTGAAAGACGCACATCAACAGAGGAGGCTTACTACAGAGGGGGAAACAATGATGCTGATTTTACACAAGGCACTGCGGAAGCCACAGGGGGGGTAAACAAATTAAAAAACAAACCAACACTAGACTTTTCCCCCCTTTGCTCTCTTTAAGCTACAGTCAGCTGAGCTGCACTTGTAGGCAAATAAATAAATAAAAATAACAGTCAGACAGAAATGTGATTTTTAAATTGATGGTGTCCTTGTAGCTAAATATAATCAAATCACCACAGATACCCCACAGTACTAAATGCAGTAAAAAAAAAGGACCACCTTGTGCATCTCACTGCTGCTGGATGGTCCCTTCTGGCCGTAAGGTCTATGAGATGACTGATACCAGGGGGAGGGGACTGTGTGGCAGCTTTATAGCTCTGTTTCATTATAACAAATCTTCTTTTGCCTGTGAAATCTTCAATTAAAAATCTCATTTCTTCAGAGGATGCAGGTGTAGGGGGTTTGTAAAGGTCAATTTACTTTTCACAGCTCTGATGATTAGAGGTATTCATGGGATGAATCCACCAAACTGAGACAGAAGATAATACCAGCCCAGGTTCTAAAAGATTTCACAGACATCCGTCATAGACGTCCATCAGCAGCAGCAAAATGCAGCTTGACTAAACAGGAGGAGCACTAGGCAGCATACACCATCATCAGGGACACGAGTGACTTTTAGAGGAGTTGGACTTCGGGGTAAAAGGCATTAGACACCACACATGTGTTCAGTCTCTTCCCAGTGCGCAAAGGGAGCCTCCCAGCTCTCACCAGAGAAATGCTTTTGACAACCACAGTCACAATCAGACACAGTCCCAAGCTTCTGGGGTCACAATCTGCCCCCCCCACACACACACAGGAGCAATTCTTCCAGAGGGCAGTGGGTCTGTGCACACCTCCCTTTAGTGCCAGCCAAAAAGCACCGATCCCCTTCACCCTGTACCCAACCTTCCTATCTGCTTATTGGTGGGGACATCCGGAACCAGGGCGGCATCCCAGAGATCTTCATTGTCCTCGGCTTCTCTCCCAGACTCCACCAGCCCAGGAGAACATCGAGCCATCGCTAGAACAGTCTCCTCATTCCTGAAGGAGGGAGATTCAATGGAAGCAGCTCGCATACCAATTGTCCCAAGGGAGCAGGCGATACAGCTCCAGGCCGGGACCCAGCATCATCACCACAGCGTGCAAGATCGGTGGCTCGAGAACTCCCCGTGCCAGGGTAAGACAGGGCTCTTGGGAGCTCCAGGCAATGGACCTACCACCCCCCACAATGCTATCCTCCTCCTTAGGGTGCACAGCTCCATCCTCAGCCATTGCCAGCAGCTCAGGGGCCTCCAGAGTCTTCGCCCAGTCAGAAACAGTCCCACAGAAACCTGGCCCATCAATCTGTTCTTCACCCCCATCTCTAGAACCCGGATCGGTGAGTAGTGATCAATCTATCGGGGGTCAATTTATCGTGTCTAGTGTAGACGCGATAAAATTGATCCTCAATCGCGCTCCGCGTTGACTCCAGAATTCCAGCTTGCGAGAGGCGGAAGCGGAGTCGACTGGGGAGCAGCAGCAGTCGACTCGTCGCCATCCTCACGGCCAGGTAAGTCGACCTAAGATACGCCACTTCAGCTACGCGAATAGCATAGCTGAAGTGGCGTATTTTAGGTTGACCCCCACATTAATGTAGACCTGGGCATAAAGTGACAGGGGATAGACTCTGGCAGTGCAGATGCAGGCTGTGTCTCATGCTGGTCCATTGCTGTCCCGTTCCCCACCCCACTATCCTGGAGTCCCCACATTCATACCAGGGACCCCTGAGCCAGCAGCGAGTAGGCAGGAACCCCTCAAATGAGTAGGGTCACCTCCCCGGGAAACATTTCATGTTTTCCAAGGTAGCAAACACTATATAACTGGCCCCATCAATGACACCAGGCGCAGGGGTTACATAGAACCACATACATCTGGGGCTGGAACGACAACACGCCTCACAATGGACTCATCCTGACAGCAGGAACGGCCTTCCTCCTAACAGGAGAGATCAGACACTGGCGTCTGAGTGTGGAGGAAGTGGGAGAGGGGCACTGGAAAAAAAACGGCTCGAATGAGAAGTGCAGAGACAGGAGAAGGGCAAAAACAATAGGTACAACCGGAAACTCTTTCAGGAGCCTGCCAGCTAGGGTGACCAGATGTCCCGATTTTATAGGGACAGTCCCAATTTTGGGGGCTTTTTCTTATATAGGCACCTATTACCCCCCATCCCCCATCCCAATTTTTTACACTTGCTGTCTGGTCACCCTACTGCCAACCCACCCGTTTACAAATGTACGTCTCCAGGGGGAGCTGAGACAGATGAGGACAGAGGAAGAATGGCTCATTGATCAGGATGCTGGCTAAGAGAGCTGCGTTCAATTCCTGATCCAACCTGGGCTTCCTTCTGCCTCAGCTCCCTATCTGTACAAGGGAAGGAATGACACTGCCTGACCTCACGAGGTTACCGTGAGGATAAATGCATTAAAGTCTGTGAGCTGCTCAGACACCAGGGTGATGGGCTCAGATAAGTACCTGAGATCGGACATGCTTTATTAACCAGTTGGGGGAAGAAGACAGCTCCCTAGACCCCACCCCTGGTGCACTGTACCGGGTGGCTTTGCAGAGGACAAAGCAGCCAGGTGCTGTCTGGAGTTTCACGGGTGGGGTCATTATACACAAGCTGCAGCACTGAGGGCTGTTCAATAGGGCAGCTGAATGGCAAGAAACCATTGAAAATGGTGTGAGCAGGAAGGGAGACCAACACAAATGCTCCCCATGGCAGCGGAGAGACCTTTCCCAACAGCAGCATTCCCTCAAACAGCTCACAACACAACTAGATCCACAAAGCTGTCTGAAATCTCCAACCTCCCTGGGCCGCTTCTCCCCACAGACTCACCCCCAACCTCCCTGGGCTGCTTCTCCCCACTGACCCGCCCCCAACCTCCCTGGGCCGTTTCTCCCCACTGACCTGTCTTCAACCGCCCTGGGCTGCTTCTCCCCACAGACCCACCCCCAACCTCCCTGAGCCGCTTCTCCCCACAGACTTGCCTTAGGGATGGTGTCTCAAAATCCCACCATAGCCAGGACTAAATGTGCCATTAGTGCCCATGGGAGGGCCAGAGGAATCCTGTTTCAGAAGCACAATGCCTTGGTAGGCAGGCAGCATACCCTCCCTCCTGCCCAACCTGAAATATATTCACGAAAGTAGATCTTTGTATTCCCCTGTGATAACATTCCAAAAAAGTATCTACTCCATGTGGCAGTCGGATCCAACGGGTTTAGCGTAAGGAAATATATTAATCTGGTACACACAATGCAGCAGATTACAACAGTAACCCACCAGTACAGAAAACCACGTTGGATGCCCATGTTAGAAAGGTACCACCACCTTTCCCTTTTGCTTGTATTCTAATGGGGTTTCATGCAGTTTTGATCAAAAGACTGGCAGAGCTCCGAGATACTGCACAGTTCCAGGTTCTGACTCTTGCATGATGCCCTCTCCTCTCCTTTGTTACTTCTGCCATGGATCACTCTGTTTTGAAACAACACCCTACGCCAAGATCACCTCATGTCAAAATCCTACTGTTAGCGAGGAAAGCAAACCAAAAGTCCCACCACTCATTTTTAGCCACCCTTCCAATCACAAAATGGGTTAGAGACGTAGCTCAGCATACTTGCAAGTAATTCTGGAGACTGATCCTACCTCCACTAACATTCAATTCCCTTATTGAAAAAAATATTGCCCTAGTAAATAGGGAGAGCACTGAAATAACTTTAAAACCACACATTAGACAACCGAATTCCCCTATAGTAAGTAACTGACTTCAACAAACGTTCTATGTATTAAATCAAAACAATATTCAAAGAAACAGCAGAGCTCTGGTGGCCAAATATCTGAATGAACAGTAGAAAAACTGCAGAATGCAGCAAAGAGTAAAATGTGGTAGACAATACACCTAACCAAAGAACAAAGTAGATACATGTACTATGTCTACTATAAAGCTATTTCAAAACACAACAGCCCCCTACTTGCAAGTGAGCATTAAAAGAAATTGGTTTTCTTTTCCGTGCCGTGCCTTGAAATGGTTGTGAACACACTCATTGATGGGTGCCTCACGGTAGTAAAAAAGCACTTGCAGCATCACAAGCCACACAGCACTAATATTACATAACTCCGGTCCTCTCACAAGGGTGTGTAAATTCCCTGGTTTTCGGAATACAAGTTTCCACAGAATTCGGTTTCCTCAAGGAAGGGACCATTAGTACAAGTTACAGATGGTTTCCCCTCCTGAAAGCAGCCTCCCCTCGAGGCTGTGTGTTCGCACACGTTATTCCCCTTGCTACACAGAAATGGCAAGTTTGGGCTCCCAGTTGCCTTCCCAGCCGAGGGCGATGGTTATGAAACTAGCCTCACCGCAGCATTCACCAGCCACCCAGCTGCACCCCACAAAACCGAGTGTGCACAGGGTAACCCGTACCCGTGCAAGCACAACTCCGGGCAGCGGCTCGCCTGCAGAGCACGGGGAGACAAGCCAGGCTCCTAGCCAGGGCAGGGCTGCCGATCGCCCCCCCATCCCCGAACAACCCACCCCCCACTCCTGTTCCCGTCCGCCAGGCGCCCCACGGGAAATGCACCGGGCAAGTTTGCAGGGCAGCAGCCCTGCAGGGGGGCAGGGCAGAGTTCGCCCCCCCTTACCTTAGATCCCGCCGGGGAGCCGCCGCATCCCGGCTGCGGCCGCGCGCAGGCTGCTGCTCGCCCAGCGGAGCCGGGAGGAGCGAACGCCCCGGCCGGGAGCCCCTCCCCCCCGCTCCAGCGCGCAGACCATAGAGCGCCTGGAGGAGAGAGAGACTTTCCCGGGGCTCGCAGCGCGTGGGCGGGGAACGCGCGGGGGGAGGGGGGGCTGCGCGTGCCTTCCCCGGGCCCTGCTGCTGCGGGGCGCGCGGCGCGCGCCGCCCCCCGCCCGCTCCCTGGCGCCCGTGAGAGCGGGGCGCGGGGGGAGCCGCGGACCCCCCCCCCCGCCCCAGGCAGTGCAGGGGCTGCGAGGCGCCAGGGCAGCTCACTGGTGGCAGGGGCCAGAGCCTCGGGCCCATTCATCATCATAACGCCCAGCTCTGGTCTAGCGCTTTTCGGGGGGCCGGGGGCGCTTTTCCCATAAGGCTGTTTGCGTGGCTGCCGGCGAAGGGGGCAGGGAGGGGGTCTAGCCAGCATCTTGGTCCCAGCCTAGGCCCACAGCTGGGGCTTTAGAAACCGCAGTGTGGATGAGCTGGAGCCCAGGCTCTGAAACCAGGAGAGGGCGTCTGGGTCCTGCCACAGCTTCCAAGCGCTGAGGCTGATTTTGTTCAACATCTTCATTAATGAGCTGGATGATGGGATGGATGGCACCCTCAGCAAGTTCGTAGATGACACTAAGCTGGGGGGAGAGATAGATACGCTGGAGGGCAGGGATAGGGTCCAGCGTGACCTAGACAAATTGGAGGATCGGGCCAAAAGAAATCTGATGAAGTTCAACAAGGAAACATGCAGAGTCCTGCACTTAGGACGGAAGAATCCCAGGCACCGCTACAGGCTGGGGACCGGTTGGCTAAGTGGCAGTTCTGCAGAAAAGGACCTGGGGGTTACAGTGGATGAGAAGCTGGATATGAGTCAGCAGTGTGCCCTTGTTGCCAAGAAGGATAATGGCATATTGGGCTGCATTAGTAGGAGCATTGCCAGCAGATCGAGGGAAGTGATTATTCTCATCTATTCGGCACTGGTGAGGCCACAGCTGGAATATTGCATCCTGGTTAGCCCCCCCCCCCCACTACAGAAAGGACGTGGACAAATTGGAGAGAGTCCAGCGGAGGGCAACAAAAATGATCAGGGGGCTGGGGCACATGACTTACAAGGAGAGGCTGAGGGAACTGGTCTTATTTAGTCTGCAGAAGAGAAGAGTGAGGGGGGATTTGATAGCAGCCTTCAACTACCTATAGGGGGGTTCCAAAGAGGATGGAGCTCGGCTGTTCTCAGTGGTGGCAGATGACAGAACAAGGAGCAATGGTCTAACATTGAAGTGGGGGAGGTTTAGGTTGGATGTTAGGAAACACTATTCCCCTAGGAGGATGGTGAAGCACTGGAATGGGTTCCCTAGGGAGGTGGGTGAATCTCCATCTTTAGAGGTTTTTAAGGTCAGGCTTGACAAAGCCCTGGCTGGGATGATTTAGTTTGGGATTGGTCCTGAGGTCTCTTCCAATCCTAATCTTCTATGATTCTGTGTTGGAATATTTTGCTAGCTAGCACCTGGTAGTGTGGGAAGCTAGGATGTTTAAGTTTTTTCTAGAGAGAGTGTGTGGGAAAAAAAGAATGTTTTTTTTTAGATTAATTATTGTTAGTTTTTTTTTTTTTGTTGTTGTGTTGGCCTGGCCTGGCTCTCTCTCTCTCTAATATAATATAAATATATATAATGTGATGATGTATGTGATGTATGAATGTAAGTGTGTGTGTTGTGTGTGTGTTTTTGTAAAGCAATTATGCTTGCTGCTTGCTTGCTGCAATAAAAAATATGAGAGAGATGAAATGAGAAATAAATTACCACTCATTGTTGAGCTCTGTCCTGTGTCCTCGTCCTCCATGACATGTGCCAATTCTGTGTTTATGGTGCTCAGCGCACTCTGCTAGCCCCAGGCTGTCGGCCCAGGCTCACTCCAGCTTGCTGGGCAGCCCTACCCGGAGGCCATGTATACGCTACAGCTGATGCAGCTGTGCTGCTATAGCATAGCCGCTTCCTACCTTGACTGAAGGGGGTTTTCTGTGTCGCTAAGCCACGTCTCTGACAGGTGGTAGCTAGGTCAATGGAAGAATTATTTGACCTAGCTGTGTCTGCATCGGGATTAGGTTAACCTAACTACGGTGCTTAGGACACAACGTTATTCACAGCTTTGAGTGGCGTAGCTACATGGATCTAATTTTTAAGTGTAGCGCTAGCTTAAAGGGACCTACCTGTGGATTCTCCGGGAGCAAAGGGATCCTTGGATGGGGGTGGGTTGATGGGTTTTGCCAGCTCTGTGCCCCACCTCACTGCCCCGAGTGTAGGAGGATGTTGCAGAAGAAGACACGTAGCTAGAACATGCTGCATTCCACAGTGATTCTTTGATTGATAGATTCCAAGGCCAGAAGGGACCATTGTGATCATTTGGTCTGACCTCCTGCATAGCACAGGCCAGGGAACTGCCCCAAAATAATTACTAGAGCAGAGCTTTTAGAAAAATATCCCACCTTGATTTAAAAATTGCCAGTGACGAAAAGTCCACCACGACCCTTGGTAAGATGTTCCAATGGTTAATGGCCCTCACTGTTACAAATGTATGCCTTATTTCCAGTCTGATTTTGTGTGGCTTCAGTTTCCAGCCACTGGATTGTGTTATGCCTTTCTCAGCTAGACTGAAGAGCCCATTATTAAATATTTGTTATAGACTGCGATCAAGTCACTCCTTAACGTTCTGTTTGTTGGGTGAAATAGATTGAGCTCATGGAGTTTATCACTCTAAAGCAGGTTTTCTAATCCCATAATCATTCTCGTGGCTCTTCTCGGAACCTTCCCCAATTTATCAACATCCTTCTTAAATTGTGGGCACCAGAACTGGATGCAGTATTCCAGCAGCAGTTGCATTAGTTCTAAATATACAGAGGTAAAATAACCTCTCTGCAGGGCCGGCTCCAGGCACCAGCGAAGGAAGCAGATGCCTGGGGCAGCCAATAGGGGGCAACACTCTGTCCGGTATTGGGGCAGCACGTCCAGCACTTCGGTGGCTGATTAAACTCTCCATGTTAGTCTTCGGTGGCAATTTGGTGGCGGGTTCTTCACTCCGGGAGCTCAACCATTGTTTTTGTTTGTTTTTTGTTTTTGCCGCTTGGGGCAGCAAAAAAGCTGGAGCTGGCCCTGCCTCTGCTCCTACTCGAGATTCCCCTGTTTATGCATCCCAGGATTGCAGTAGTCCTTTTGGCCACAGGGTCATACTGGGAGCTCATGTTCAGCTAATTATCTACCGAGACCCTCCAAATTGTTTTCAGAGTCACTGCTTCCCAGGATAGAGTCCCCGCTCCTGTAAGGATGGCTTACATTCCTTGCTCCTAGAGCTATGCATGGGCATTTATCTGTATTGAAATGCATATTTTTTGCTTGCGCACAGCTTACCTAGCGATCCAGATCACTCTGAATCAGTGACCCGTCCTCTTCATTATTTACTGCTCTCCCAATATTTGTGTCGTGTGTAAACTTTCTCAGTGATGATTTTATATTTTCTTCCAGATCACTGATCAAAATGTTAAATAGCACAGAGCCAAGAACTGGTCTGTTGGAGGTGGCCATAAGCTACAGTAGCCATAAAGCTGGCTTGTGCTTACAAAACTGGCCCACAGTAGTTTCAGATGTGGGGGATACAAATGTGGTGTAAGGTCCTTTCCCCAACCTCCACAGTTTTGCCCTGAGTATAGCTTGGCCGGACCTGAGTATCAGGGCCAAAGTGTTAGGGAATGAAGAAGCACGTGGCTAGTACTACGTGGGGCTGACTTGGGCTCTTTAAGTCACAGCTACAAATACGTTTTCTAAGCTGAGTCATGTAGGGAGCAGGCAGGCCTGGTGTGGGAGCATGTTGTCTTTCCCAGAATGCTCAGCAAAAAGCCGAACATGTGGATGGTTCTTTAGAATGAGCATATTAAATCATTCCCACTGCAAGGGTCTGATCCTGGGTCCAGAACCCCACAACAAACCCCTGAGCTCTGTTTATAAGGGTGTAGGCAACCTCCAGATCCTTTGGCCTTTTGGATAATTTGTCCCAATGTGCAGGCTGCTTGCTGGAGTTTGCTGGCATTCAAATTTTTAGCCTACTGTATGCTGTGGTCTCTGTTTATGTTGCACTAGTAAATTAGCAGTACTAAGGTTGGTAGCACTCATGCATTGCAGAATATGCCTCGGTTAAGCTGTGCCTTCTAGGTTGGAGGGCCTAGGAGTAAAATAGATTTGGCCACGAGGTGACGCTAGAGCCATACGAAGAAACAAGCCCTTCTGCAAAGCTACATTTCCACTTGTGCAAATTCTTTACATGGCATTGAGAAAAGGCTACAGCTGTGGTTTGGTGTATCCATCGAGCCTGGAGGACTACGGTCCTGTAAGAGCCATGACTGTAAACACCTTTGGGGCAGGGATTTTTTTTGTTCTGTGTTGGTTCACTACCCAATGAGGCACCGATCCTGGATTAGGGCCAGGAGACATTACTGCAATGCAAATAATAATTACAAGGCATCACTGCTTTTAAGGACTTGTGGACTTCGTACAACGTTGCATATGTGTTAATCCCCAGAGATCCCTATCAAGCCTGAGGACACAATGATGGTGTCTATATAAGAATATTCCTACCTAACATGCTTTAGCAACTCCCTTGACAGAAACATAAGAGAACTTCATTGGACACACACCTCTACAATGGGGTTTAGGGTGTGGCGGCATCACACTGTGCCTTGTAGTCATTATACACTTCCAAAACAAGAATTTAAATACCCAACTGCGGGAGAACCAGGAAATCTGGAGTTTGGCTCTCAGCATCGTAGGCTCTCAGTTCTAAGGAAGGATGGGCTTATGGTTAGAAAACATCTGGTCTGTGACTCAAGAAACAGGGTTGATTCATTTCTCTGTGGATCAGTCCCCAGCTGTAAAATGTGGGTCACAGCACTTCCCTGCTGCCTGAGGGGGTGTGAGGATACCAGATAAGAAGAACTAAGGATTGTGAGGTGCTCGTATGCAATGGTGATGGTAGCCAGCTAAATACCCAGACTAGCGTGACCAGATAGCAAGTGTGAAAAATCGGGAGAGAGGGTGGGGGGTAATAGGAGCCCAAAAAAAAAAGCCCCAGATATTGGGACTGTCCCTATACAATCGGGACATCTGGTCACCCTAACCCAGACTGATAGAATAAAAAATAGCAAATATCCGAGAACCCAGAAGGGCTGAGTTAAGGTGACTCTTATCACACGATCTGACCCTTTTACTCACCTAGCCAGCGCTCAGACTTATGCCCAATATGATTTTTCCCCAACAGGTTTCACCTTTTGGAAACAATTGTGCCCCACTTCTGCATGCTTAACAAGGCCAGATGATGGGGTGTTCCACCTCCCACGCTACAAGCTGCCCTTATCCCAGTAGGTCTCCAGCTCAGAGCAGTGTCCCAGTTACCACCCTGTATCCTCAGTTGATACCAAGGGTAAGATATTGGCAACAATATTTGCAAAGAAATGAGAGAAAGTTCTCCCAGTCATTACCCACCATGGGCAGACCGCCTTCATTAAATAGATCCGGAGCAGGTAACCTGTGACAACTGATGACTCTGTGGCCTAGTGGATAGTGCACTCGCTTATATTTTTAGTAGTGAATGGACAAGTGATACAATAAAGATGGAAGAAAATTCAGTGCGACTGGGATCTGGATTTTCCAGATTCGGTGTGCTGTTTGCTGCTTCCTCAGAAGAGTACTCATGGGGTGCACAATGAAAATGGAGCAGCATTGTCCCCAGGCTTTGGACTGGGACTCAGGAGACCTGGGATTTATTCCCAGCTCCGCTACTGTGCTGCTGTGTATCCCTGGGCAAGTCACTTCCCCTTTCTATAAAATGGGAATAATGATATTGCCTTCCTTTGTAAAGTGCTTTGAGATCTACTGTGAACAATGCTATAGAAGAGCAAGGGATTGTTAATTAGCTACAGTAAAAACTCAATTCGCATACATTTGTAAATTGTATTAATCCAAATTTTAAAGATAAAGAAGAAATTACAGCAAATATATGTAATGTTAAGTAATGTGATATTAAATGAAGAAATTGAACATAGGATATTAACATTTTTCAAGAAATAATTTCACTCAAATAACAAAGTCTTATTGTACAGTGGTGCATTGATGCAAATTCTGTACTATTCTGGAGAGGTCATTTTGCCCTGTTGTGTTCTATATATGTTCTTACCATGTGCTCATCACTGTAGTACCAGAGCACTTGAGCGTAAAAGTCCACATGGGTCCCAAAACCACCTACCCAGAATAGCACCGCACAAAGGCTTCAGAATTCTATTCAGCATCACCAGCTTCTGCTTGATTATCAAATCACAGAGCCAACTCCCGCAAACACCAGGCTTCAACAGTGCAAACTTCACTGAGGATAACAAGTATCAGCAAAATTAGAGTTTAATAAATCGGGATTATTAGGCTCCTTCTCTGCAATCAGTTGGAGATCCTGATAGCACTTTAATGCTCTTCACTGGTGATGCTCTGAATTCAAATTCAAAAACTCCCTTTCCACACATTTCCTAAAACGAGTCGCCCCTCTCAGCTGCCTCCTATGCCCCACTCACAATGGGTCCTTGTTCCAGCACTCTGATTTCTTTGACAATTTCTTGACTAGCAGAAATCTCTTGCCCAAAGAGATGAAGGGCTGCTCTCTCGCATGCAGTGATGTCTATGGTGATAGACGTAGCTAAAACTACAAAACTGTCTGCCAAAAACTGCACAGCCATATTTGCTTGCCAAGCCAAACAATGGAGCAATTATAATCATTACTAAATCTCTCCTTCCACCTGCATGGAAGGTTATGCATCTGCTTCAGAGACATGACCTTCAAATGGTGGTGTCTAATCGTAGAAAAAAGATAATTCAAACAAGCATACTTGTTATTTATTTGTATAGTGGTGGTGGCATGAAGGAGCCCACTCATGGACCAGGATCCCATTGTGCTAGGTGCTGTACAGACACTTGGAGGGAAAGCAAGTCTATACCTCATAAAATGTACCCAGGCATTTCACCATCTGTCACACAACTGGGGCTTGGGAGGAGAGACCTAGTAGTCAGGGCTGATGCCAGCATCCAGGAGCCTGGGTTGGGGGCCAGAACCAGGGTTGGAGCCTAACAGTGGTAGCCAGAGCATGGGACTGGGTCGGGTTCCTAGTAATGATGCTGGGGGACAGAACAGAGCCAGGGTTCCAGGGGCAAAGCCAGGGAGCATAGCCAGAGTAGGAGTTCAAGTGCTGAAGTGGGGGTTGAAGTCAGAGTCCAGGTACCAAAAGTAGGAGTCCCAATGCCGAAGCTAGGGGGCAAAGCCAGAGTCCAAGTCCCGAAGGGGTCGGAGTTCAAGGGTGGAAGCTGAGGGTCTGAGCTGGGGCTGGGAGTCGGAGAGCGAGCTAAGAGGCAGGACCATCGCTACTGCTCCCATCGGAGTCCACCTCATCGCATAGAGGCTTCCTGGAACTTCTCTTGGGCCCAGGGTGTTTGGCCCAATCGGGGGCCACGAGGAAGCTATCAGTCCAGCCTCCCCAGGTAGCACTTCCTGAAGTGTTGATCTCTACAGAGTCTGTGGGTAATGCCCCACGGCCCTACCATGGCTGGTGTGGTGTGGTGCTCTCTGCTATCCCACAGATCTGGGTACTAGTCCTGTTCCCCCAGAACTGCAGGGTCTGACAGTAATGTTGCTGAAGCAGCTGCTTTCTAAGGTACAGGTTTTTAATCTTGCTAGGCAGAAGGTAAATCACATATGACTGAGTAGCATTTTCCACCTTCCAAAATTAATGCTCTGCTTCCTGTGATGATGGAGCATTCTTTTCATCTAACAAAAGTGCAGCATGGCATGAAACCTGTGATGAAAATGCCTAACACGGTAATTAACTGTGAAGGATACAATTCCCTACATCAAGACTATCTGGTTTAGCCCACAATAGTAATTTATACAATCCCTGCCAATTATACTGTGCACAACTAAGAGTAAGAATCTGCGTAGGAGGCCCACACTCTTCAACAATGTAACAATCTGTAACACACTTTTCTGCAATGTAGCTCGGAATTAAGCCTCTGTTTATACCTCTGATACTCCTTTGTTCCACACAGACCTGCTAAAATATTCCCCAGATTGTGTTCCAGGCTTGGCTCTTTACCGTTGACTTGCTCTCAAAGTTACTTTGCAGTAATTTGGTTACAACTGCTACACAATTTTAGAAAATGACCAATTGTTCCAGAGGCAACATGGAGGGGGTGTGTGTGTGTGATCTCTTTGATTGGACCAACTTCTGTTGGTGAGAGAGACAAGCTTTCAAGCCACACAGAGCTCTTCTTCATGTATGTCTACACTGCAATAAAACACCTGCAGCTGACCCATATCAGCCAACTAGGCTCATGGGACTTGGGGTTAGAAAATTGCAGTATTGATATCCAGAGCCTGGACTCTGGGATGGAGGGTCCGGACCTCTACACTGCAATTTGATAAATCTGCAGCTTGAGCCCCGCAAGCCTAGGTCAGCCGTGGGTGTTTATTGCAGTGTAGACAGACCCTCCAGATCTGCAGAAGATACTGAGAATGTCACAGCTAAATGCAAGGTGCGACAGATGGTTTAGCATAAGGGGTTAACACATATTCGACAAGGTCCATTCAAGATGAAGTGGCCCGTTAACACCCCTGCAGTCATAGGATGAAAGAGGGGCTAGTGGGTTACAGATTGTTGTAATAAGCCATAAATCCAGTGTCTTTATTAAGACCATGATTTTAGTGTCTACCAGAGTTATGAATCTAAGCTCCCAGGCTCATGTTTTGAAAGTGGTGTGCAGGTTTCCTTTGAGGATGAAGACTGTGTGGTCAGATAATGGAGTGGTTGTTTTGTGAAAAGCATTCGCCCATGGGGTGATAGAAAAATTATAAAAGACAAGAGCATAGTGTAAGTTCATTCAAGAGCATAGTGACTGTGTGGTTTCACCCACATAGTTGTTGTTGGGGCATTTAGTGCACTGAATGACATACACCAGATGTTGTGACAGGCTTGCGTAGGACTCATAGATCTCAAAAGGTGTGTTGTGGGGGGTGTTGATCATTGTAGCAGTGGAGATATGGCTGCAGGTTTTGAATCTGTTGTTCTGGCAGGGTCTGGTGCTGCTTTGATAAGACACTATGAATGGCACTGTCTTTCCTTCTTTGGAATTGTCATTTCTTCAAGTGCTTAAACCAGGAATGGCATGGAGTGACTGCTTTGTAACTATCTTGACCACTCAGTTCTGCCCTTGTAGATTCCCACCTCTGTAAAATCTGTCTTATTACAAGTATCAGAGGGGTAGCCGTGTTAGTCTGGATCTGTAAAAGCAGCAAAGAATCCTGTGGCACCTTATAGACTAACAGACGTTTTGCAGCATGAGCTTTTGTGGGTGAATACCCACTTCGACCCTCTTGCATCTGACGAAGTGGGTATTCACCCACGAAAGCTCATGCTGCAAAACGTCTGTTAGTCTATAAGGTGCCACAGGATTCTTTGTCTTATTACAATGATCTCTTCCTTGTGTGTTTCTACTTTTATCCAGATATGCCATCTCTACCAGTTACTGACATCACTGAGATAAACTCTGGAAGTTGCTAGCACTACCAGATCCAGTAGCCAAAAATACGGTAGCCCAGATGAGTCAGAAACACTTTTTTTTTTAAATTTAAAAATAAAACTTAATTGTACACATCCTGTTTGCACCAAAACTTGTGCTGAGACCCCCATCCCCAACATCACAGCTCCTGTATGGGAAAGCCTTCAAACCTAGCATCACTGCCCAAGGACTCAATGACCCAGGAGGTCCTTTCCAGTCCTATGTTCCTCTACCCCATCAAAGCTTAAATGTGCGCCTTGGCTGGCTAAGCAATTTGGTGTCTTGGCAGAGCTCTGGGGATTGGATTTGACTTGGCCCTCTGGCTAAGTAATCAGTCCCCTTCAGAGTATAACAGAGTCCAAGAATAAACAACCCATCTCCTGGGCTCAGGTGCCCTTTGTCCTATAAGAACTACCCCTGAGGTCGCAGGGGAAGTGGTGCAAGGCAGCTCAGGAGAAGGCACATTCTACCCACTCCTCACTGAGAGGGCTGATTCAGATCACAGGGCAATTTCAATTCATAATCAAATGCACATTTTCTTAACAGCTGCTCTCAAGGATCGCAGGTGTTCACCGTGCCACAGGTTGGAGCAGAAATTACAAAAAAGTAAAATTATAAAACTTTGTTCAATCCCCGATTAAAATTTTGTATGGCCACTCTCCAGATAACGATGACTTTAGAGGGGAAATAAACCAATGACTCATACATTTTAATCATGAAAATCCTAGAATTTTCATTCAGTCAGGGAGAATGGTTCTGCCATTATAACCATCGCAAATCAGTATATGAAGTATGCCGATATCCAGGTTATAAGCACCTTGTCACTAAGGAGAGAAGAGATCGATATTACAAGAACACAATGCTGTGTTTGAGGCATGTTCAGCAGCAGCCAAACAGAAAAGCAAGTTAGTGGTTTTTGCCACTAGGCAGAACACTGCAGTGGCGCATATCAAGATTTATGTCCTAAGATCACATGGCTTTTTTCCTTCATTTGGAAACAGGCCTCTCTAAGATCAATCAAAAACGATGTCTGAAGCAACAAGATACAGCAGAGCGCCTATGGTGAACTCAGAGATATTGAAACTCCGCTTACAGGGAAGTGTAATGAAAGTCCTGCCTTATGTTAGTGCAGTTCAGTGGACTTCAGATCTGCTGAGCATGAAGGAAATGATAGTAGGGTAGTAGCACCCACTGTAGTTAAGGTTGAGATAAGCATATTGTTTAACAGCTGATTTTTCTAAGTGTTCTAAAATCCACATGCTTACTTTCAAGTTCCTTGAAAAACCGCTGTGCCTCAAGGAGCTCTGATGGAGAGTTAGTGGTTCAAACTGGAGTTAATTTAAGCTAGAGATTCCTGATTTTATTTTTATATATACATATATACATATACATACATATACATATATACATATACATACATATACATATATACATATACACACACACACACACACACCCTTACAAAAACAATGACATCAACTTTTTTATGGTTCTTACAGCTTTTGATGGGTACAACTGGGGCTCAAATGACGGCTCTGATCCTCCCCAAACTGATCTCACCCAGTCAGGGTTTATCTCGGCTAGCGTCTGGCACCTACTGCCCATCGGGAGAAAATGGTCATTTAAGAGTTATTCCTGGTAGAAGTTGGATCTACAATGTGGCTCATGCTGACAAAAGTCATTTGTGCACCTGAAGCAAGACTGGGGCTCTGTCACAAGCCACAGCATTTGCAGGCAGGCTGATGGCAGACTAGGTGTGGCTCAGTCTAGGTGACATGCTACAGCCATTGAACCTGCATGGCACCCAGGCACTGTGGAGTCGAGTCCTGCTGTTGGCAGCTCAGGCTATGGCTGTGCTTGCAGATGCAGAGCGCTGGGAGTTAAACCAGCCTTTGGAGACTGCAGCAGGGAAAACACTGCCGTGTGTTTACACTGACAGCTGCAAGCGCACTGGCGTGGCCACATTAGCAGATCTTGCAACGCCACAAAGAGCAATGCACTGTGGTAGCTATCCCAGTGTGCAAGTGGCTGCAATGTGCTTTTCAAATGGGGGTGGGGTGGAATGTGTCAGGGACTGTGTTGTATGTATGTGGGGGAGGGGAGAGTGAGTGTGTTTTGGGGAAAAACACCCTCCTGAGCAATGCAAGTTTCAGCACTGTAAAGTGTGTAGACAGTGCACCAGTAGCTGGTAGCTACTCCCCTCGTGGGGGTGGGTTCTCTCAGTGCTGGTGCCACGACTACAGAGCCACGTTAAAGCACTGTTGGCAGTGCTTTAATATTGGTACTGAAGACATACCCTTAGAACACCCTATTGAGAGGAATGGTCTATTTCCTACCCCTGCAGTCTGCCTGTGCTGCAGAGGGTTGTGCAAAGTCCCCTTCCCCTACACTAGATCGTAAGTGGAGTATAGAGTCTGGGGCTCCACTCCCCATCAGCACCTCCTGGTGGCAGATGTGCTCCTCACAGTCCTTTGACTACCACCTTTCTTCCAGCAGTAGCCCCTCCAGCCTAACGGGGATGGCAATTCATTGCTCTTAAAACTTCACTGATGCAAAGTTCAAGTTGTGTGGCATTGCCTCATACTCTTCCAGAATGCTGAGCGCACCTACACGTAAACCTCTGAAAACCAGGATATAAAGAGTTAACTCTAACTTTTCCACATTGGAGCTGGCAAGAAATCCTCAGTAGAGCTGCTGCCAAAATAAGCAGATATGATTAAAGAATAAAAGAATACGCCATTGTTTGTATTGTGTTCCAGAGAGTTGAAATCCAGCATTTACGTGCATGCAACTGCCATTCACTGTTCAGTGTATATTAAATTGGTTGGCAGACCTGTTGCTGTGATATGAGGATCGGTGCAGGTGTACCCTGAAGGATCAGGTCTGACTCATTCCAGCACTGAGTTCTGCAGGCTGTGTCAGCTGAGGTGAACAAGGCCCTCTTGCATGTGGATTGTCAGAAGTCTGGTGGCATACAACTGGCTTTTGAGGCTTAGCAAAGAGTAAGCAAAGGCAACGTCTCAGACAGAATCCTTTGGACAAGGGTGGTTTGTGTGGAGTAGGCTCAGTGTTTAAGTGTAGGTAGGGTGACCAGACAGCAAGTGTGAAAAATCAGGACAGGGAGTGGAGGGTAATAGGAGCCCATATAAGAAAAAGACCCAAAAATCGGGACTGTCCCTATAAAATTGGGACATCTGGTCACCCTAAGTGTAGACCAGGTGTGCAACAGCTCCTATTTGCTATGCCTAGCCTAAACCCAAATTTTCCTTTAGCAAAAAGGTGCTAGACTCTGTCCAACAGTGGTCAAGTGTTCTAACTTCCGTAGCATCTTGGAGGGGAGAGTACTAACCTATGTTATTGGCATGCTGGGGCAGAGTTAAGCTTGTGTTGCGCAGGTCACACATCTTAACTCACTCTGTATCAGAGGTTTAAGCAGGGGCGGCTCCAGGCCCCCCAGCCCGCCAAACGCGTGCTTGGGGCGGCATGCCGCGGGGGGCGCTCTGCCGGTCGCGCGGCTCCGGTGGACCTCCCGCAGACATGCCTGCAGAGGGTCTGCTGGTCCCATGGCTTCGGTGGAGCATCCGCAGGCATGTCTGCGGGAGGTCCACCGGAGCCGCGGGACCAGTGACCGGCAGAGCGCCCCCCGCGGCGTGCCGCTGTGCTTGGGGCAGCGAAATGGTTAGAGCCGCCCCTGGGTTTAAGTATAATATTACCACTTACATAGTGCTTTTCAGTATAGGTGCCCTGAATGTTCTTCTCTATGGAAAGGAAGTTATGGGGCAGTGAATCGGTGCTCACGGCAAAGCTTTCTCTCAGCCACAAGTTAGGTTCTACTGTCAATTGCAGCACTTCGCACCTACTTTGCCCTCCTCTATACTACAAATCTCACACCTCTGAGTGACACAGTGAGCAATGGTCTCAAGTTGCAGTGGGGGAGGTCTAGGGTGGTGTGACAAAGTTCCTCCTCTACCTTGGTGGGTCCTACGCTTATTGGCAGATTTGCTCGCCTCACAGATTCACCCTGTGGGTCAGGAAACAGCCCCGAGACCTTCCCCTCTGGTAGAAGCCAGGGTCCAGGTCAATTCCTCCTGTGTTTGATCAGGAGTTGGGAGGTTTTGGAGGAACCCAGGCCCGCCCTCTATTCCAGGTTCCAGCCCAGGGCCTGTGGACTGCAGCTGTCTAGAGTGTCTCCTGGTACAGTTGCGCAACAGCAACAACTCCCTGGGCTACTTCCCCATGGCCTCCTCCCAACACCTTCTTTGTCCTCACCACCAGACCTTCCTCCTGATGTCTGATAACGCTTGTACTTCTCAGTCTTCCAGCAGTATGCCTGATCCCTCTCAGCTTCTTGCACACCTCTTGCTCCCAGTTCCTCTCACACACTTCCTCTTCTCTGGCTCCCTTTGGCCTAACTGGAGTGAGCCCTTTTATAACATCAGTGGGGCCTTAATTAGAGTCAGGTTCTTAACAGCCTCATCTGATGTTAATGTTAATTGGAATCAGGTATTCTCATTAGCCTGGAGCAGCCCCTGCTCTGGTCACTCAGGGAACAGAAAACTGTTTATCCAGTGACCAGGATATCTCCCTTCTCCTACTCTGCTGTTCCCAACTGGCCTGGGTCTATCACAGTGGATATTAGGAAACACTGTTTCACTAGTAGGGTGGTGAAGAACTAGAATGGGTTACCTAGGGAGGTGGTGGAATCTCCTTCCTTAGAGGTTTTTAAGGTCAGGCTTGACAAAGCCCTGGCTGGGACGAGTTAGTTGGGTTGGTCCTGCTTTGAGCAGGGGGTTGGACTAGATACCTCCTGAGGTCCCTTCCAACCCTGAGATTCTATGACAGGGGTAGGCAACCTATGGCATAGGTGCCAAAGGCGGCACACAAGCTGATTTTCAGTGGCACTCACACTGCCCAGATCCTGGCCACCGGTCCGGGGGCTCTGCATTTTAATTTTAAATGAAGCTTCTTAAACATTTTGAAACCTTATTTACTTTACATCCAACAATAGTTTAGTTCTATATTATAGACTTATAGAAAGAGCCCCTCTAAAAAGGTTAAAATGTGTGACTGGCACGCGACACCTTAAATCAGCGTGACTCAATGAAGACTCGGCGCAGCGCTTCCGAAAGGCTGCCGACCCCGTTCTATGACACTGCCCCGGAGAGCGGGGTCCCTGCGCCCGCGGGAGCCGCCCTGCCCTGGCTGTAGCCGCCTCTTCGCCAAGGGCTCCAGGGCGCAGCTGCGCCACACGGGGCCAGGCGCTATGGGGACGCGGGGTCCCGGGAGATTCGCGCCCCCAGCAATCGGGGAGGGGGCTGAGGAGCGGCGCTGTGCGGGGGGCAGGCACCGCCCCCATCCGACGTGGGCGCAGGCGGGGCGGCTCAGCGGGCGGCGCCCAGCCACGGTGCCCGGGCGCAGGCGCGGGGGGCTCTGCGGGACTGTCACGGGGAGGGGGAGGGGCGGGTCCGTGGTGGGCGCGGCGCGCCGCCGGGCTCCCGTGGCCGCCCGGCTCCGCGCGCGCGCACAGGCCTGGCGCGAGGCCGTGCCGACGCAGAGGCCGGCTCTCCAGCTGATTGGGTCGGGGCTGGGGGCTCGAAGCTACCGGAGAGTCAGGGAGGGGGGTGGGGCCAGGGCCAGGCGACATTCCCTGGTCACGTGGCGCGTTTCTGCCGCGCCGGGGCCCTGGCGTCCACGTCACGTGCCGCTACTGGCCAGCACGCGCGCAGGCGCAGAGCGGGGCACGTCGGGCTGGGCCGGCGGTGGCCGAGGAGGAGGGTGCCGGGCCCGGCTCCTGTCAGCGGGCGCGAGCGGCCATGGAGCCGGCGCGGGTGAGTCGCCGCCCCTCCCCGCCGCGGGGCCGGGCCTGCCCTGGGGGGTAGGGAGGCGCCTGTGGGTGCCGGGTGAGCCCCGCCCCCGCGCGCGCCGGGCCGCCGGTCCTAGGCGCGGGGGTGAGGGGAGCGTTGGCCGCCGCGCGCGCGCGGGACCCTCCCGCTGGAGGGAGCCGCGGCTCTGGGCGGGGTCGGGCGCGCGGGCTCAGGCGGGAGCAGCCTGGCGCCAGTGACATGTTCCGTGTCCGTGATTTCACCCTCGCGCGCTGGGCGCGCCCCAGGGCCGGGGGGGAGGGGCAGGCAGGGCTCCGCTCCCCTTGGGGGAGGGTTCACCTTCGTCCCCAGCTGGGGGGACCCCATGTCCTGATTTTATAGGGACAGGCCCGATTTTGGGGGGGGGCTTAATTCTTATGTAGGTACCTGTTACCCCCCCCCCCCCGTCCTGCTTTCTCACACTTGCTGCCTGGTCACCCTATTCCCAGCGGGAGGGTGCGAGCCACTTGCCAGGACGGTGTGGCTAGAGCTCAGTCCGGGGCAGTGGTGCACCCAGGGCCGGCTCCAGGCACCAGCTTAGCAAGCAGGTGTTTGGGGCGGCACGTCCAGCTATTGGGCGGAGGGTCCCTCACTCCCGCTCGGAGCGAAGGACCTCCCGCTGAATTGCCGCAGTCGCGATTGCGGCTTTTTTTGTGGGTGGGGTGGGAGAGAGGCTGCTTGGGGCGGCAAAACCCCTGAAGCCGGTCCTGGGTGCACCTCCGTCTCTCCTATTCTCAGTGTTGGCGTGTAACAGTCCGTGGGCTGTAGGACTTTGATTTGGGGTGCACTGATCAAGTGGAAAGCCTCAATTTAAACCATTTTTTTTTTAATAAACTGAAGTACGAATGGATAAGTTTATTTTCCAAAGAAAGGCATGTTCTCACTGGTTGATAACATGCTTTAATGGTCTTCACTTTCAACTAAATAGAGGCTTTACACTAGATTTGTTACATCTTTTTGCACCTTGGAGGGCACGCTATAATTGTACACTTATTTAAGCTATTATATAGCTTATTTGTTGTAAATTTTTAGTATATTAGAAAATGGTGAATGATATATTGCTTATGTACCAGACAATTAACTCCCCCGCATTGTTTGTGTCAAGCTGAAGTAGAAGGGTAACTGGAATTTAAATACATAAAAAAGCATATAAAATTTATTTTTTATTACAAGAAAAAACCCTTAAGTGTTTGGATACATAAGTTTCATCAAAACATGTTTCACATTTACAGCTAAATAATTTATTAAACAGGGATTAACTGTAGTCAGTGAACTAAACTGATTATTTCAGGCCAGCCTGCAAAAACTTTCAAATATGCTTAAGTAAAAGTGACTGGAGCTTAAGTTCCTTCTAGCCTAAGGCTATGGGAGAGTGTCTCCTGCCAACATAGCACAGTCCACAGTGGCACTTCTGTCATTGTAACGTATGTCAGTCCGAGAGGGTGTGTTTTTCACACTTCCGAGCGATGTAAAATTTTACTGACCAAAGTGTTTGTGTAGCTTTAGTCTCTTCTTCAAGACTAAGGCTATCTCCTACGTTACTTAGACTGAGCTATTGTGCCATATTTATAAAGCTTGACCTCAAAAGTTAGAATGGGGAAAAACATCTTCCTTTATATAGAAAAGCAGCCTTTAACTCAAAGTTTTTGATAGTCTCCGTTTTGTTTAAATGTTTTGAGTGACTTATAGTAACTTCAGATTTAATTTTAAACAGCTTTATTTTTAAAAAGAAAAACATCATAATATAAATTTAAAAAATCTGATTTAAATTTAAAAAATTCAATTTTTATCCATCCTGCTTTGATCTGATTTCAGTTGTAAGTATGGTGTATGGGTGGCCTGTGATATACAGGAGGCCAGACAAGGTGATTTGGTGGTTTCTTCTGGCCTTTAAACTCTATGTGGAGAGACTCAGGCTGTCTACACACTGCCACATTCAGCGCTAAAACTTTAGTTGGTTAGGGGTCTGGAAACACCTTCCCCCCCCCCCCCCCGAGTGACAAAAGTTTTAACGCTGAACACGGTGGATTTGATTTAAATCACTAGTTGGGAAGACTCGATTTAATCATGGATTTCTACATAAAAGTACATTCTTGTTGGTTGTTATAACCTTAACACACATTCTTCACAACTCAGAGATAGATGAGACCCAAAGTGGGTCTCTTTTACGGCCTGCTGCCATTATAGATTTTCCCTTTTAGTGAGAGAATGGTATGGTGGATCTCAAATCAATGAAGGCTACACTCAGAAAGACCTCAAGACTTCTGGAATATGCTGCTCAAACTGTTCCACTTTTGTTTCTACTGCCTGTCCCTCCCTTCTCACATTTCTCTCCAGACTTCCTCTCCTTCTCCAGATCTAGTCCGCCCCATCAATCTTCTATTCACTGAACTTTTTGAAACTTTGCACTTTGAGAGAGGTAAGGGATTGACTCTGCGTACACAAATTTGCAGAGGGACAATAGGGTTGAGGTCTGTTATTTCTCACCTCTATATTTATTTAAAAACATTTTTGCTGTTAACAAGCATGTTATCTCTGGACATGTGAGCGCTCCTGCCGACAAAGCCGCGTTCACGCTGCCATTTGTGTCAGCGAAACTTTTGTCTTTCGTGGGGGGCTTTTTTAAGTACCTGTGAAAGACGAAAGTTTTGTCGACAACTTCAGTGTAAACAAACCCATATAGATAGCGCTTTATTCCTGGCGATAAAGCTACCACTGCTCGTTTGGGGTGGGTTTTTTTTAATCGTCAGGAGAACTCTCCCCTGGTGCTAAAGCATGTCTACACTGCCCACATCACAGCGTGGCTGCACTGTAACATGGGCAGGGTAGACATACCCATAGAAAGTAAAAATGTCTTGGGAACAAAGCTGCAACTGAATGAGTCTCGTTTTATTGTTCTAGCTGATTGAATTGTAACAAAGCAAACAGCATACGGCAGAAAAGTAAATTAGACTTTTACAGTTCTTTGATGACTTAATCTGCAATGTTAACACAGACTTTTAAAATGACTTTTATGTTGATTGTGCCCCTTTAAAGAATGAACATAAAGAAAACAAGGTAATTAAAAGAAAACATCCTTATTGCTTGGTGAAAGTAGAGAACTTTAAAAAGCACTCAACTGGGAGTGAACGCAAAGGAAAATTATAAGCACACGAAAAACCTGCTTAGGAGTTGGCTCAGCCTTTTTTTCCCTGGGAGGTACTTCTGTTCTAAATTTAGATCCTATTCTAAGCTGCTTCTGTGCTTCAGACCAGTGGTCCTCGAATGTTTTTTTTTTTTTTGGCATCAGGTCCCTAAAACCATCTGTTTCATGTGACAACCCACCGAAAGGCTGTAAAGGATTATAGTAACTGCAAGGAATTGCACTGGGGTGTGGTGTGGTTGGACATCTCCTTTCGGTGTTCCACCTTGTACCAGCACTTAGGAGTACAGGCATCATCACTACAAGGGATTTTGTGAGCAGCTGTGCACCCTTTTAAAAGTGCTCCTTCTCTAGCTGAGGGCTAATAGGTGGTGAAGACTGAGGAGCCCCATTGCATGGGTTGGAGTGGTAGGGAAGTAGGCAGCATATGGATCCTACCTACGCCTGGAGGAATTCTGCATCAAAAAAAATAAAAATTCTGCACACAATATTTTAAAATTCTGCATATTTAATTTGTCAAAATACAATATAATCACACAAATTTCAATTATGTTGGTAATTTATTTCAAAATACCTGTCAGCAAGTACATCTGTAACAATACAGACAATGAAAAAGATTCAGGAAATGTTTTTGTCAAATAGATTCCTTATTAGGCGTATAAATACAGAACTTTGAGTAATTCATTTAAACTGCAATACAGAACTGTATTTGCTGCCCCCCTCAGAAGCAATGCAAAGGCTTGGGGGAGCCAGGGGTAATGGAGGAGCTGAGGGAGAGGGAAGGAGCTTGGGAGTGAGCCTGGAGGGTTGTTGGGTGTGGGTGGGAGAAGTATGGAACAGGTTATTTTTGGTGGCAGGGAGGGATTGTTAGGGAGCCTCCCCGATGCAGACCCTGGCTGACCCCTAGCCTCTCCCATTCAGTCAGGCACATCTGCCCCTGTACCCCCATGTGTCCTTGCGCTCCCTCCCCATCTGTCCCTGTGCCCCCTCAGCCAGCCCTCTCTCCCATCCCTGTGTCCCTGCACCCCATGTGTCTCTGCGCCCCCACTCAGCCCCTCCTTCCCCCATGTGTCCCTCCACCCCCTCATCGGCAAAAGGTATAACTGCAGCAACTTTCCAGCAGAAGTTATTTTCTGCAGAGGAAAAAAAATTACGCATGGCACATTAATTATGCATGCACGCAGTGGTGCAGAATTTCCCCAGGAGTAATCTTACCCTGAGAGATTGTATAGCTTTAATAATTTCTTTAGGTTTCTCCACCATTGTTGTGTGGCCCAGCTGGTGTTCCCTTCCAACTCACTTTGGGTCATACCTCATGGAGTGAGAATTTCTGCTTTAGACTGTCAACAAATATGTTCTTTGACAACACAATAAGTATTTTTCATCCTGAGCAGGCTTATTTTAATAAACCTGTATGGCTGAGAAAGGTAGCTGTAAAGTATGACTTTACCAGTTTTTTCATAGTTACTTTTCAGAACAATGTTAGACAAATGAGAGGATTGGGCCAAAAGAAACCTGATGAGGTTCAACAAGGACAGGTGCAGAGTCCTGCACTTAGGATGGAAGAATCCCATTCACTGTTACAGACTAGGGACCGAATGGCTAGGGAGCAATTCTGCAGAAAAGGACCTAGGGGTTACAGTGGATGAGAAGCTGGATATGAGTTAACAGTGTGCCCTTGTTGCCAAGAAGGCTAATGGCATTTTGGGCTGTATAAGTAGGGGCATTGCCAGCAGATCGAGGGATGTGATCATTCCCCTCTACTCAGCACTGGTGAGGCCTCATTTGGAGTACTGTGTCTAGTTTTGGGCCCCACACTACAAGAAGGATGTGGAAAAATTGGAAAGAGTCCAGCGGAGGGCAACAAAAATGATTAGGGGGCTGGAGCACATGACCTATGAGGAGAGGCTGAGGGAACTGGGATTGTTTAGTCTGCAGAAGAGAAGAATGAGGGGGGATTTGATAGCTGCTTTCAACTACCTGAAAGGGGCTTCCAAAGAGGATGGATCTAGACTGTTGTCTGTGGTACCAGAAGACAGAACAAGGAGTAATGGTCTCAAGTTGCAGTGGGGGAGGTTTAGGTTGGATATTAGGAAAAACTTTTTCATTAGGAGGGTGGGTGAAGCACTGGAATGGGTTCCCTAGGGAGGTGGGTGAATCTCCATCTTTAGAGGTTTTTAAGGTCAGGCTTGACAAAGCCCTGGCTGGGATGATTTAGTTGGGTTTGGTCCTGCTTTGAGCAGGGGGTTGGACTAGATGACCTCCTGAGATCCCTTCCAACCCTGATATTCTATGATTCTATGAATGTCTTAATTAATGGACTTGCTTTCTGTGTATATTCATTGTTGTTTCTGCTTAATTGTCTATTGTATTACTACTTTTTACTTCTATTAGTCCTGCAGAACCAATAGAGCTCTGAAAGAGTTCTCTCTGGATTCTGTTGCAGTTTTCACATTATCAACAAAATTAAGTGAGTTCAAACTGCAGAATCTTTATTGAGGAGTGTGCTAGGGAGAGCTGAGTTTGACTTTCAGACTGTTTGCAGAGCTAGCTGTTGGTGCTGAATCGGGATTTCTTGTAGTGGCTTGGTTAGTCAATGATTTTCGGGGGGAATAGCTCAGTGGTTTGAGCACTGGTCTGCTAAACCCAGGGTTGTGAGTTCAGTCCTTGAGGGGGCTGTTTAGGGAACTGGGGCAAAAATCTGCCTGGGGATTGGTTCTGCTTTGAGCAGGGGGTTGGACTAGATGATCTCCTGAGGTCTCTTCCAACCCTGATATTCTGTCTCTTGCTCCAGAATGTAACATTTATTTAAAAAATAAAATCTTTAGCCTTTAGTAGCTGTGAAGGTAATTTTCAAATGTAAACCAATGTATAGTTAAGTCTGCCTGATCAGAAACAGTTATAAGGGAAGTCTGAATTGTCTCTATTCATTTAAAGGGAGATTTAATTCTGAAGCCTAATAACTTGCATGTCATCATAGTTAACTATTTCACTTTGATCAAAGTATGTAATAAGTAAAGGGATCTAGCCAATCTGAGTGGCATTCCATTTTAGCATCTTTAGTGGGTGGAATTTTGGTTATGAGAAGATTTTTCATTTATTTCTCTCTTCTCTCCCCTCCACCCCCATTAAACATCCAGTTGGCGTTTAGAACACAATTCTGTTGTTTGCAAATTTAGGCAATTTGATACAAAAATCAGTGAGACAATGCCATGTTTAGAGTCAGTTTTTGGAGTAGAACCAGGCTTTAACATTCATGTAAGTTCTGTCATGTACTAGTTGAGTTTCTTGTCAGCCGTTTGCAGCAGTATCCTCCCTGTATGATTGCTTGTTTACATAGACACATTTTTATCTCCTGATATGGATTTGAACTAACAAATCCCAGTGTTACCCACCTCTGCCTTTCCTGCCTTTACATGGCTTAGTCCTCTTTGCACCAAAATAATAAATAGAATAGACCAGGGGTAGGCAACCTATGGCATGTGTGCCCAAGGCGGCATGCAAGCTGATTTTCAGTGGCACTCACACTGCCCGGGTCCTGGCCACCGGTCCAGGGGGCTTTGCATTTTAATTTAATTTTAAATGAAGCTTCTTAAACATTTTTAAAACCTTATTTACTTTACATACAACAATAGTTTAGTTATATATTTTAGACTTATAGAAAGAGATCTTCTAAAAACGTTAAAATGTATTACTGGCATGCAAAACCTTAAATTAGAGTGAATAAATGAAGACTTGGCACACCACGTCTGAACGGTTGCCGACCCCTGGAATAGACTATATATTTTCTCACAAGGGTCTCGACTACCCAGGTAAAAAAAGCTACAATATGACCAGCTAACACAAATTCAGAGGTTTTAGTCTGCTTCTACATGTATGTTACTAGGGCTTTTCAGTCATGTTAAGCTAAAATGATTGAAGGAGGCACCCTTTTTGCTTTTATGGACAAGTTCCTAAAGACCTCAGACCTGGAGAAGTGTGTGATGCAGGGAGTTAGGGAGCATGTTACCTGTAGATCAACTAGTTCAGATCAGTCCCAAACTGGTATTAGCCGAAAGTTACCAAAGGTGGCTCCTGAGTAACCTATATGGAATGATTTGGTGGTCTCGGTCAAATTCCTAATGAACATGCGGCCAAATTTAAACAAAAATTAAAAAGCCCTTGCCATTATCATTGGAACTGTTTTAGTTGGTCTTAGCAGAGAGACCAAGGCCAGATCTACAGCAAAGACTTCTGCTGGCATAGCTGTAATTGGTCAGAGCTGTGACCCCGATAACACAGATATGCTGGCAGACACTCCTAGTGTAGATGCAGTTATACCATCAAAACTGTGTTTTTATTGGTACAGCTTGTTTTGTTCAGGGGGTGTTTTTAACTATACTGGTACAAGTTGCTGCTCTGCCAGTAAAGCTGTGTCCACAGTAGGAGTACTTTGCCTGTATAGTTTACAGGCATTCCTGTACTGGTGATGTGCTTCCTGTGTAGACATATAACCTAAGACTAAAGACATGGAGACTGAACTACATTTTCACCTCTAGAAATGAGGCGTGGTGGTATGCGTGGAAGTCTGCAGTACTACTACCTGGGTTGTTAATTAGATGTTTTAGGTACAGGTCATCAAAACCCACTCTCTGATTGGTGATGTCATGTTCACTTACTAACTTACCGTAGTGCACAGCAGGGACCTCATCGCCAAAAGTCAGGAAGATTCCTAATCTTTCACCATTGTCACATTAAATAGTTACAAAAAGGTAAAAGGCAATGGGATACAAAGTATCCCCTTCGCACGGTTCCCTCACCCTACTGTCATTTGTGTAGCCCAGTGGGTAGAGCGCTGAGCTGACATTCTGAGGGCTGGTTCTGGCCTGCTGGGTGACCTTGGTTCCCCATCTGTAAAATGGGGATGATGATAATGATGCTTATCTCCTTTTTAAAGTGCTTTAAGATCTACTGATGAGAAAAGCTTTCTATAAGAGTTGGGTGGTGTTATAACAGCTGTAGGGATTTACAGGCATTGGCAACAAAGGCACAAACCAAAGCTTATATCTCTCCCTAATCCTTGAGGACTATATCCCTGGCAATAAAGTTTAACTGAAAAGTAGCCTAGGTTCTTCTGAGCACTATTGGAGGAAGTGGCAGGTTCCTTATAAAGTACTGCTGCAGGCAGAGATTTATCATAAAGACTTCAAAGGAAACTCCTCTTCCCAAGAGGCCCGGCTTTGGTAATAATAAGTGCTTGAGAGACAACTGGAGCTTTGGCTACACTTGCATTTCAAAGCGCTGCCGCAGCGCTTGAAGCTAAGTGTAGTCCAGCGCGCGCGCTGAACTCTCCCAGCAGCCTCCTCCCCTCCACCTCCCACCTCTGTGGGGGAAGGCGCTGGGCGCTGGGCCGGCGGCTCGCTGGGCTGCTTGACTGACTATGGCGGCGCTTGCAGCGCAGCAGAGGCAGCGCTGCAGTGACACTGCCCACCCGCTGCAGCTGCAGTGCAAGCTGCAGTAAAGCCCTGGGATGCTTTTTGGTTAAACTTAACAAGGGTGAGGTGAGTAAAGTAGTAGTTCTACACTGCTCCTTACCTCATAAATTCAGCTGCTTTGCAGGCAGCAATTTGTGGCCTATATAAATTTGGTTCTTTGTTTAGATTTTTTTCAATAGAAAATGAGGATTGAAATGACTATTGGACCACAGACTGCTACTGATGGTGCATTTGGTGTTAAGCTGTCTAAGGCTTGTCTACACACAGTTTTATTCCAGTTTAATTATTTCAGGAAGGGGTATAATTTTTCTACTAAAATAGTTAAATTGGTATAACCCTAGTTATGGATGCAGTTGTATCTGTTATAGCTTATTCTCTTTCTTTATAGCAATAGCTACATGGGTATAAGGCACCTTTATGTAGATTTAACTAAATTGACCTACAGACACTATACCAGGATAGTTAAAGCCATTCAGCCCCTGGTATAGAAGTAGTTACACTAGTATTAAAGTGCTCACATAGTAGTGTGATACATACCTTCTTTGTGTAAAATGCTTTGAGATTTACTGATGCAAAGTGTTTATATAAGAGCTAGATGTTAGTATTTCTGTACAGGAAGGGGAGTAAACTCTACCGTATAACTGCATCCACAGTAGGGCTTTTACTGGTATAACTACTGTAAAAAAATCAACCCTTAACCAAAATAATTACACTGGTAAAACTTTTAAATGTAAATCAGGTTCAGATCAGTTCTTGGCTGTGGTTATTTAGGGTTTCCCATGCATCCTGCCTACCACACACAGGCTGGCAGTGACTGCACTTATGGAAATGACCCCATATGCTCGTGCCTTCTGATGGAGAATGCAAAGCAGGATAGGTTTTAGAGTTTAGACACCTTTAAATATCTCCTTTTAGAAGTCTGAGCTATATTTAACTATTCTAGAACTGAATGAGATTCCCAAACAATATAGCCTAAGATCAGATGTTAAAGAAAGGAAAAAAATATATTAAAACCAAACACAAATAATATATTTGGGTCTAAGACTTCCTAGCTTTTCTCAGGTAGGTCACAAAACTTTGAAATTGCAGCTATTTAGAACTCTCTGTAGATAATACTTGTATTAAGAACTCACTTGTCCCAGTTCTTCTCTAACCTTTAACAGGACAATGTGTGTGCCTAGGATTGATTAATTGTAATTATGGAGTCAGCTCTTTTATACTTACTTGCCTGTGCTGTAATACCAGGTATGCAGACATAGTTACTTAAATTACCTTACCATTTTGACAAGCCACATTTGAATTTATGGCTTGGTTAAGTGGGATAACTTCTCCCCTCCCATCCCCAAAGCCACTGTATGTTCAGGTTGCATTCAGTATTTTACAGAATGCTGTTTCTCTTTGTAATCAGGTTGTGTGGGTTTTTATTTCCCATCCCTTAATGCATTTCACCCTTGCCAAAAAGATCTTTCAAAATTGTACAATCAGCACTGATTTGGATTCCTTCCCACCCATCCCATTATATTTTTGTGACGTTCTGCCTTTGGATAAAACCATGTAGGTTGCTAATTGACATCTGTCCAACTGCTTACTTTCCCTGAGTTAAGTTGTTATAATGTAGACAGTTATTTAGAGACTATACCCATATTTTCTGTAGTTTGTGATCTATAATTTCTACTCCATAGCAAATGTGTTCTTTACAAATAAGGTTTGGTCTGTTACAGGGTCATGTAAAATATGAGTCTGAATAGTCAAGATGACTTGTAATAACAAGTTTAAAAAAACACAAACTTTTGTTGATTTGTTTTGTATTAACAATTGTCAAAATTACTAATGTGTAGCGTAGGAACCTTACCTTCTGAATTTACTAATTTACTAACTTCCACTTACATTTTCAGCTTTCATTCTGTGTATAACTTTTTGCATTTAATCAACAAAAAAGTTTCCTGCTTTTTTTTATCCTGCCTTGTATCAGTTAGCTGAACGATGTATAAATCTTTCAGTTCTTTGAGAGCTGTAATACAGCCACTGAAACCACTTGTACATGTGTGAGCTATCAAATGTGGCATTTATCATTCTAGTCCACTGAATTTTCATGGAATTGCTTGAAGACCTTGTGCATGCAAAGGACTTATATACACGAATTTAAAAAAAAAAAGCGGGGTTCTGTGCAGCTTTGTTCATGTTCTCCTTTACCTTCTTGATGTAGGAGAGGACAACACTCATATGAAGAAAGAAAGAGCAGTATGATGGATTCAGAAGATCTTGTCATAACAAGTTCAAAGCAAGATATTGCTCATCACCTTGTAAAAGTTAACTCAGGTAAACATTACTTTTGTGGATATTGTGCAGCCTTCACCAATATAGCAATCACCTTTCCCATCCAGAAGGTCCTCTTTCGACAACAACTGTATGGAGTGAGATTAAGGGAGGCAGTATGTCAGTTACAGAGAGATGGAATCCGAAACCTGTACCGTGGACTCCTCCCTCCCTTAATGCAGAAAACGACAACTCTTGCCCTGATGTTTGGCTTGTATGAGGATTTCTCCTCCCTGCTCCAGAGGCACACAAATGCACCTGAACTTGTGACTTGCAGTGTGGCAGCAGTGCTTGCAGGAACCTCAGAAGCTCTTCTGACACCTTTTGAGCGGGTCCAGACTTTGCTTCAGGACCACAAACATCATGACAGATTTACAAACACTTACCAGGCTTTCAAGGTGCTAAAAGACTATGGAATTAAAGAATATTATCGGGGTTTGGTGCCTATTCTGATCCGAAATGGACCGAGTAATGTACTCTTTTTTGGTCTGCGAGGACCCATCAAGCAGTGTCTGCCCGAAGCAACTTCTTATAGTGCCCATTTGGTCAATGACTTTATCTGTGGAGGGCTGTTGGGTGCCATGTTGGGATTCTTGTTTTTCCCAATTAATGTTGTAAAAGCTCGCATGCAGTCTCAAATTGGTGGGGAATTTCAGTCTTTTCCAAAAGTTTTCATGAAGATTTGGCTAGAACGTGATAGAAAACTGACACATCTTTTCAGAGGAGCCCATCTGAATTACCATCGCTCTATTATATCGTGGGGCATAATCAATGCAACATATGAATTCTTGCTTAAGTTATTATGAAAAATGTTACCTTCTATGAAGTCTCTCTGCTCAGTTTTGGGTATTGGCACATTGAGGTCACTTATTTCCTACGATCGAATTTGTCATAATCAGACCTGTTCATGAATAACACTGAAATTTGGAGAGTTTAATTGCAAAATGGTGGTTACATTTCAGTAGGGAGAGAAGTAATTTTTACCAGTGCCTGCTTAGTCTGAAAGGTAATTACACTCAATCTTATTAATGGTCTTCAGTCTTTATGGAGTGAATGTTGGCATTGTGTCTAGATCTTAATTTAAGAAAAATTGGTTTGTTCAAAAGTGCTGTCTTTATTAAAGTATTTAGATGCTGGAAGGTGAATTCAGCCATACCTGAATAAACTAGTTGAAACTTACTTTCTATTTAAATGTTGGCTTTGGCTTAGAAACTTACTCCAGGTCACCCTCAACCTTTCCTAACACTCCTGGTGATCAAAACTATGCTTGATTGTGCACTTTGTGGAATATGAAAGTGAGGGAGGCTGACAAAAGCTATTTAGTTTCTCTACTTGGTAAACTTGGGAGGTCTGATGTACCTGATGCAGTTGTTGTAAGAGTACTCTGAACTCCCGTAATGTTTCAGGTTTCCCAGGTATCTTTACTGTTTGAAACCAGACTGCCATCTTTTAATGAGGATGGTGTTACTTCTCAACTATGCCTTAAGATTCAACAAAGCCAACATGAATTATTTTTACCAGCTGGTCTCCTAATATGAATGCCATCTTGTCAAGCAACATAAGGTAGCTACTATGGCTATGTCTACAATGCACTTTTTTAACCGTTTTTTACTGACAAAAGGCACTGGTGTGGACAGTGCTTTGTTGGCCGGAGACAAAGCTACTGCCCCTCGTTGGAGGTGGTTTTATTTTGCCAGCAGGAGAGTGGCTACACCGGGCACCTTACAGCGGCACAGCTATGGTGCTGTAAGGTACGCAATGTAGACATAGCCTACATTTTCAACTTCAGCATAAGCTGATCCAGTGCAAAGTAGGGGTATGTGTACATATGGGAAAAGGGAGTAGCAGGCAGTTGGGGTTGGGTGGTGGGGAATGAAACAAATTTTATCTAAAAAGCTTTAAAGTGTCCTTCATGTTACAATATCACCTATTTGTGAACGTGGAGTATTTTATTTTGTCTTTTGTGCTGCTTAGTTTGTTGCAAACAGGCACGGTGCCAGAAAGACGACGTGGTTTCTGCAACATTAAAACGTACAGAAGTAGTATGAAAACTGATGGGAGTCAAAGTACTTTGTAGACAGCTTTTGTTGTATTAAGGTAATTTATGTCCTTTTGCAACTATTTTTACTTGCTTCCCGTGAGGTTGTAGCATCACTGATCACTTTAGTCAGTATTTTTAGCTGAAGCTTGCTCTACCCTCCATTTTATGCCTTGTTCAGGGTATATCACTGTAGTGGAAAAGGCACTCCGATACTATGGCGAGGAAGACCATATAAGCACTGGGCTTGGGGGTTTCTCTGTGATCATTTAATCATGTTGATAAACACTCTCATAAATATTAAACAGAAGTAATGTTGTACTTGGTATTCAGGTGGATGTGCTTTAAGGCCTTGGAGAAGAGGGCAGGAACACAAGTGTGATTACCAAACTAGTGGTCTTCATATAAAAAAGACTGATTTTTTGTATATTTTTATGCAAAAAGGGTTCAGATTTTCATATTTTGTGGTGAACATGAAAGCTTTCAGAAATTGCTTTGGATGGGTTTTTTCTTAATTTTAGAATGAACATTACTTTTTTTATGTATCCTTAAATTTTCAAATGCTTATGGTTTACTCTTACCTCATTTCAGTTGTTCACTTGACATAACGGCCCCTAAATAATTACTCCCAAACAGTATGTCCTATTTCTTTGTAATCTATAGCTCTGTACTACTAAGCTTCACAGTTAAAGATGGCCAAACACAAATAAAGCACATTGATATTTTGAATGTTGTGATTATATGGATTTAAATATACTGTCTGAGTGTTTGTTACTGGTGGAATCTGATTTTACCAGTGTATTGTTTTTGTAACCTTTCCTTGATGGAATAAAAACAAAAGTAAATCTGTTTCCCCAGCCTTAGTTTTTTGTAGCACGTATTTTTTTCCTAACTCTGTTACTGGCACTTGGAAAAAAAACCAAACAAACCATAAGTTGGAGCAAACAAAGCAAGTGTTGGCAATTATAGTTCAACAAAACAGAACATTTAGTGGGGCTTGGCCTCAGGCTGGTTTGCTACTATACACCACTTCACAAGGGAAGAGCCTCTTCCATTTTCAACTTTTCTGTCATGATTACCAGGAGTTTAGAGGCCAGCAGGCATGGCTAAATGCCTCTTACCAGAATTATACAACTTGGTTATACTCTGGGTACAGGAGAGCTGTCAGTGAAGTTAATGGGAATGCAAAAGATGAGCTATCTTGGGTTTAATAAAGATCTGGTAGTATCTGAAATTATATTCCAATGATTTGATGAGGATTATTGGATGGACTGAAGTCTCTTGGCAAAGCTTAATGATAATGTATCAAGTTGGGGACAGGTAGGTGGTGGTAGAATGCAACAATTAGTATTTGAGTGAGTCCAGACTACTATTTTCATATGAGTTGGAGGAACATATACTGTGCAGTTTAGTAAACAGGGATGGGTACCAAGTATCAGTAAGATAAATAGTACATAGGGAGATAGTGTTAAAATGGACAAAAACTAATTGGATGCAGGTGTGGGAGTGGTGGGACCATACTTGTTTGCACACACCCTGCTCCCAGGGAGTTCAGTCTAGTTACTGCAGAGGCTAGATTGTGCTAGGAAGAAGTGTTTGTGTCAAATGACCCACAACAGAAGCATGGATTAAGGTGCACTGAGGGGAATAGGAGAAGAGAACCCTTCTTAGACTTTAAGATGCATTTTCATAGATGTGCCAAAGCAGGGAAGTCCATCGGACTCCTGTCAGGCTAGCTGGATTATTATTCGTGGCTGGGCTCAGTATCAAAATGAAGTAGGAAAATCAGTAATAGCTTAGTACTCTGCTTTTAGTGTACAGACTCAGACATATCCTATTACATGGGGTATTACAAAACATACTGATGGACACACATTGGCATTATGGAAGATTGTTAAAGTATTTCTGCTCAAGTTTTATTAAGCTAACTTAAGTTATTACCCCCATCTTGGTGAACAACTTAAATGTTTATACCTATTCTTGGTATTAGATTAATCTGAATAAACGTGGGCAGGGGTTTTTGGTTGCCTTTCCTGGGGTTACATGCATTTTATGGCAAGACTCAAATACATAATTTCCTAATTGCCAGCATTGTATGCTATGTAGAGTGACTCACCTGGTGCATCAATCTAATAAAAGTGGAGATACAGTAGTGTACCAGATGCTACACCTCTGATCTCCAGAGCCTTCTCTAGACTTACCGGCAAAAGCTGTGATAATAGCTTAAATACTGACAGTGTGCAAAAAGGAGATTCAGAAAAATAAACAGTCAATGACTGGTTCTTTTTCACCCCTCAAAAGGGATGTAATACTTGAGAATCTTAATTTATTTCACTAAGTTGAAGCAGTGGCTAGGACTGGAAGCAAATAGTGCAGTAAAGAGCTATGTGGTTCTGGTAGAAGTATGGAATGGAACTTAACATTTAGAAAAAATGCACCCTATCGCCTTTCAAAAAATGCACTGAATTGCTTTAGTAAATGTTTAATTTATTTTGCAAGCAAGAGAAACTGTTCACAAACAGTACAAGTTACTGAATAGGAGCAAGTACAGTATATTCAGAACAGCTCTGCTACTTGGTATGTATTGTATTAAAAGTCTACCCCCTCTGACTATGAAACCTTGAGTATTTCAAAATATTCCACACACACAACTTACTCATGTATTTAAAAAAAAAAAGACTTTTACAGGTGGTTGGATACCCTGTTGAATACCAGTGTCATAGCAGAGAATGCACCATTGCCTAAGATCATACTCCCCCCTGGCTTCCAACAGAGCAATCAAGTTATAAGGGGAAAAAAGACAAGCCTTTTTCTTTTTATCATAAACTTGGAAACTAGCATTTGTTTTTAGTTTCCATGTGGCAAATATATTTGTTGCATTATGAATAGCCTGAATTTCACAGAGCTCTGTTTAGCGAAGACTTCAGTTTTACTTTGCAATACCTAAACTTTTCTGTACTGGCATTATTTGTGGCATCCTTAAGGAACAGTGTTTGCACTCCTCCTATAAATACAATATTGTAGGATCAATGAAAAAATGTTAGTTTTCACTAGTACATTTTCCATGTAAACAGTTAGAATCTTGTCTAGGAGATTTCAGATTAACAATAAAGCAAGCCAAGTTTTGGGCTTTAATCCTTTAGTGTATCTCTAGCTATATTTTGCTTTTCCCCATTCTCCCCACCCCAAAAATAAGATACATTCCACCTAGATCTTTTCACTGAGCTACAAACTTTTTTTTAAAAAGTAAATTTCATTTTTACTCTACCTCTCTTCCCTTGCCAAAACTGTTGCCTGCTCTGGTGATTTAAATCTGACCTCTAGTGGAACATGTGAAAACTGCACTGCACTTCAACAATATGGTCACTGGACAAATACAAGAGTTACTGGCTTCAAACACACTAGTCGTGGTTTTCATAAACACTTCTAAAAAGTAAACATTCCTATGGAGTTCTGCTTATCAGTCATGCTGAAGGTGGAAGAATTACACTTTACTACAGTAACTAATGAATATGAACCATGCATTTAGAAAGCATATTGCACACTTCACAGGCCAGCTAAGATCATTAACTCTGAGAAATACTTTAAAATTTAGCAATAGGTTTAGTACGAGGGGTATAAAATATACCAATACAAAAAGATGATAAAAATTATTGGTATAAACCACTACTTTAATTCTGGGTTTATCTATTTAACCCACTTTGCTCCTTATATAGTATTGGGATGGAAGATGGTTAGTCTTTCAGAATTTAATGCAAAGCAAGTGTATAACTTTTCTGCTACCTAGAAAAAAAGTTCCAAAGCTTACCCCAAGTCACTTTGTTAATTCCATAAGGCAAGATAATGTGAATTAGAAAGACAAAAGTGGTGAGAATAATTTTTGGAGCTATAACTGCAAGGCATCTAACTAGTTAGTTATGTATCACTGAACAAAGTGTTTCAAGGTAGTGTTAACTATACTGAAGTAAAATCTATTCGCTTTCACTGAAAACTTCCAGCTATTATTGAAAGTAGTTAAATCACAACCTAAAATCATCATCTCATTCTAATTCAGCTTATTGCAAAATGTAATCAGAAAAGTTAGGCAACATTCTTACAGCATACATGGACGGAATTGGTCTTAATATAAAAATGTATCTGCTCCTACAACACACTATACATACACTACAAAGCACCACAAAGCACGAGCAAAACCCCAAAACAGGGCAACCTCTATCATCAGCCTTGCACTTTTCAGTGGTCTCGCTTCAAAGTGATGAGCTGTTTTAAACGGTCATTCCAGGTGCTGTGCATTTTAAATAGTAGCCATGTGATATGTCATCTATTTAACAGTAACAATTCTCTATTTATACAGAAAAATTAGTGTCAAATGTTTCAGAGCAATAACCTTTTAAAAAAGAAGCATGTCATGAGGTAGACTGAAAAAAACCAATACTCAGTGCATATTGACAGCCATAGATTTAAAAAAAAACCTGCAAAATGAGCATTTCATTTCAAGGAATTCCAATAGTCTTAAATTACAAAAAGCTGCAATTACTTCAGGGTGCTTTTCTGCATTTCAAATTAATCCACCTGTGCAAACAGTACTTTAGAGCAATTCAAAAGGATTTGCCATTGATCTTTTCAGCAAATCATTTAGCAAAGCCAAGGAGTAGCAGGACTGGGATGGTCTGAGACGGGATGGTCCCTGGGAGGAACTTTTCCTTATCAAGTGGTCCACAGAAAGAAAAGCTGGAGAATCAGGGTCCTACATAATTCTGTCGGGGTATATTATTCCTAAGTGGTATGATAGTTGCATATGCGCCTGCTGGCTGAGAAAATACTCTTCATTCTGGTTTTTTAAATTAACTTAGTACTAAAAAAAACAGGAGTACTAACAAATTTATTGTAGCATGAGCTTTCGTGAGCTACAGCTCACTTCTTCATGTAGCTCACGAAAGCTCATGCTACAATAAATTTGTTAGTCTTTAAGGTGCCACAAGTACTCCTGTTCTTTTTGCGGATACAGACTAACACGGCTGCTACTCTGAAACCTGTTAGTACTAAAAGGCTACCCAAACTTAACCCAATTTCCCATCCTTTGGTCTGCGAGCTGTAAATCTTCCACTATGGTTCATTTCAAGAGCACAATTTATATCTAGTTCTGCCACCCAAACACAGATAACAGCAGATTCCTGTTCCTTTGTAAAAAAATTTTTTTAATATAAAGTCTAAATCTAAAAACTGTTTCCAAATTAGACATTCTCCACACGAGCTTTTACTACTTTGCAGTTCAGAAGCTTGAATCCTGGTCATGCAGAGTAGTACATTGGGTATTTAATGTAATTTGTAGTCCCTTACATCACAGATAAGGAAGATACCTGGTAAGCAGAGTCACCCCCATTCAACAAATCCAAATGGACTGAGAAGTGGATTTGCAGACTATTAACAGTACAAATAGATACATAACAAAGGTGGGTGAAGACTGAAGGGAGGGATTTTTAATTTCAATAATTTGCATTTTGGACAAGTCATTTTGTAGGATGACTAAAACTGGCATGGACGAGCATGCTTCCTACTACAGCCACTCAATCCCCTTTAAAAGCAGCAAAGAATCCTGTGGCACCTTACAGACTAACAGACGTTTTGGAGCATGAGCTTTCGTGGGTGAATACCCACTTCATCGGATGCATGCCGACGAAGTGGGTATTCACCCACGAAAGCTCATGCTCCAAAACGTCTGTTAGTCTATAAGGTGCCACAGGATTCTTTGCTGCTTTTACAGATCCAGACTAACACGGCTCCCCCTCTGATACTCAATCCCCTTTATTTTAATTTGAGAAAAACCAGTAAGCTTATTTAGCTTGATCATTCTACTTTATGCTGAAACTGGTTTATTTCTAATGCATATGCCGGAGTGGTGTCAAAGTGAATGATTTTGCTCACACAGCCTAGTACATTTCAGTTTTAAAACAAGCTTTTAATTCCAAGAGAATATACAGACTTCGATCACTTACTTGTACGTCTCCCATCACTGCTATTCAGAGCTCCTGGTGGGAGCTCCCGTGATAAAGAGTGAGCCCATGTAGTACCTAGTTTTCACTTCAATGATGCACTGACTCCAAGGCATGTCCTTTCATTTTGGGCATAAGCAGCTGTGTACATCAGTTGCTGTAAGAGGAAGAGATAACCCTCTACTTTGCTCCATTAACTTAACGTATGACTAGGTGAAGAGCCACTGCCGCCTCAATACACAACGCTGGTGTACAGAAAGAGTTCTGCAGGTAGTCATTTAATACAGGAGAAAGGGTGGGTAGGGAAGGATTAATCAGCTCAGGCTTATTTTGTGTGGAAATAGGGAATTTTGTTTCTCAATTGCTGCATGTTCAGTCACTTGAACTCAATCCTCCAACAATTAGTTGCTATGGAGTTAAATATAATTTCAAACAGGAGATGACGCAGGAGTAGATTAACCTTCCTCCAAAAGTAACAATTCAATGTTCATGCAAATACCCTCAGTAATAAAAAGCCAGCAAAAAGCAGCAGGGTTCCTAAATCAATTTCTCCAAAGCTTTCCCATGAGGCACCAGACACTCAAAGTGAGTTAACGTTAAAGTGAGTTCCATTGATCCATTCTGACACACACACACACAAGGCGTGACTCATGGAGTGATTCAGTCCATTGCCAGGCTTCCAGATCTTCATCTACTGGACCTGATCAGCCTGGACCCATAGTACCTTTTGCTAGTCTGTTTTTTGTTCAAGAGTAAATCTACTTTATTTAAAATCCCTTCAGATACCACCGAGGACCAAAATCTAAATTCTTTCCAGCAAAATTTTCTGACTTCACTGGGTCCACTAAAGCCTCACTGATAAGCTAAGTACAGGTTAGGCTAGGAAATCTTCACTGGCAATTTCTAGTGTCAAGTCCCATTGCTGGATATTTAAACTGTGGGTTTTAAAAAAAGATTTTTAACCTAGTTAGTACCATAGCTGAGCAAGTGTGCCCAGGGAGAAAGGTTTTCTGCCTCCAGAAGAATTGTACCGTCTCGTCACTCCAAGCGAGTGACTAGTAGGAAGCCATGCTCATCTCCTCCTCAATGATAGTCTGTGCACTTGTCAAGTCTTGAGTTTCGTTCCTAGTTTCATGCAATAGGTATTCCAAATTTTAAATATGGTTAAATTCATTTGCTTTCCACCCATACTATGAAATGATACATACATCCACTTGCACACTGTTGGGTTTTGAGCCACAAGAGGACTATCTTTTTTCTGCAGATAAAAATGATACTCAGAATATTATGTTCTTGTGATTACTATTGAAGCAACTGTATGTTCAGAAGGGTAAACAGCACTGAGGAGAAGTGAAACTGATTAGTTGTATCTGTGTATTCTTGCTGCTGAAAAATCCAGTTGAATCCAGATAATTATATATTTAGCCTGTATATATCGTGCTCTGTTCCATACTGACAATGTAATCTGAAGGACTGTTTAATTTGGCAGAGTGACAGCAGACTCGCTTCAGGCTAATTCTTTTGCAAAGGTGGTGGCTAAGATCTGGGCATGTTACAAAAGAGTATTTTACCATGCAGCTCAGCGTTGGTAACACAAAGGGAAACTTCGAGGGTAGCATTTCTTAAAGTTTCAAAACAAAATGTGATTAAGATTTTTTATTAATGTGGAAAGCCTCCTACAATAAGGGCAGCAATTAGAAACCTTAGTGTCTGGGGCACAACTTACCCTGCCAGGGGCATTTTAAACTTGTAATTTTATGTCAAAAATTCCAAACAACTCTTACGCAATGATCAACTCCGGCTTCCCTGCTCAATACGGCAATGTCTTCCTACTGAATTCACTGCGGAAATGCATCTCCACCCTGACCTTTTACCATCTTGCAATAAACACAATATATGCACATTAAGGAAAACAAGCTAAGAGATTTAACTATAGCAAAACATTACAGAAAGGTGACAACATTTTTCTAGTCAATCATTATACTGTGAAAAGAAAGTGTTTTTCTTCTTTGTGGCTAAACTAATCTAGTACGCAGGAGAACAGCTCCATTACCTAATTGTTGTAGAGAAAAAAGTTACAGCAATAGGAGGCCAAGTGAGAGGATGTCAGGAAGTCCAGCTCCTTTGTGGCAAGGAAAGATCGTACCAGTAGGAAACGCATGGGCCTTGTTTGGTGTAACAATTCCCTCAGCCCTAGCGAGACATCTTGCAGATAGTCCACCCTAAGTCACGCTGAAAGACCAACAAGTGCTACTGTGAAACCCAACCAGAAAGACTGGAAATCAGTGGCACTGGATCATCAGAAGCAGAGGTTTGCATGGAAGGCTGAAAACAGAATGCACAGAGCCTGACTTGTAGTGTCAGAACACATACAGTGCTGGACTGAGTACTCATGTCATCGCAATGTTCACAGACCATAGTAATTATGATCTTGTCCACATTTACAAGATTTTTCTTTAAAAAGAACACACTTCAACCAAACTGAAGTAATTATAAAAACAAACATCTGTGAAGTTCCTGTTGATGCAAGATGTGCCTAGAACTTTGGCTGATATAAAGAAACACGTCCACTAAGGCACCCTGAGGCAATCTGACAGTGTGTTGGAGAAAACTTGGTCGTCAATACCACATCGTTGTGTGAATACAGAGAGCGGATTTCCTGCAAGGGACCGGCTTCTTTGGGCAAACAGTCGACAAGTTCACTGCACTGCGTGTCAAATCCCAACAAGCGGATCCCGTAGCCATGCGGGGAGGAAATCATTCGACCATCAGGGCTGAAACAAAGTTCTTTGATGTAACCCCGGCCTACATTGGCTTCTTCAATGCAGTGAGTCAATCGGAGAGAACAACGAGGTGATACAGGGCGCACTGGGGCTCCTTCTTGGAATTCGTACACACAGGTCCACTAGACGGGGAGAGAGGACAGTTATATTTATCCACATACATGAGGAGAAACCCAGTTATTCATTCACCCCCCATGTAGGTGAAGTGAGTTAGACATAGGAACTAAAGCCAATACTTTACTTCTCTCTCCTTTGCTACCACTTACTGCTGTAAGCTATTTAAAGCAGAACACCCCTAAGGCCATTTCCCCCCTTTAAACTGAATAGGTAAAATTGACACAGGATTTCTCTCAGTGCAGAAGCAGATATGTTGTTGCTAAAATAAATCATTCAAAATACAACATCTGATTTAACTGGAGGAAGTAAAATGCAGGGCTGCTGTATAGAAGAGAAGATGCACCTACTGCAGCATAGGAAACGCTCAAGGAAATAGAGGCTCAACTGGAACTGTGATACAGTGACTCATGATTAGACACTGGAATTTCTGCCCTGTCTGAACCTCAACACAAATTGGAAAAAACACTTAGAAGAAAAGAGAGAAAGCTTTTGTAGGAAGATCACTGGCAGTATGTCGATACGTACATTACTCCCAGCCAACATTAATCCAAATGGTGGCAATCTAGAACTGTACCCTACGAAAAGGCATTCATTCATACTGAGTGCTTCTCAAACTACTGCTGAACAAGTAACTAGAGAGAAAACCACTCTGGCACTTGGGTTAAAGTTAGGGAGAGGACAGGGTTGTACTTTTTGTATTTGTTGGGCTACTAAACAGGTCACTGCAATTCACATTTAAGGTATTGATTCCGAAAAGACATTGCTCATGTGACTTTACTCACATGAGCAATCTCACTGAACTCAAATGGCACTACTTGTGGTTAAAGTGAAGCATGTACTTACATTTTTGCAGGATTGAGGGTTAAAATGTGAATATAAATCAGATATTAATGCAAAAACACAAAGTTTTACCAGTCCTCTGAAATCACCTTATTCAAATGCAATTTTGTAGCACACAACATAAAAATCTTTAAATTTGGAATGTGAATTTTACTTTTTGCAACAATTCATTGAAGTGCTGTAAGACTGGGGGAAACAATGCAAGATGCTAGCTTTAGAGATGCCAATATTAGTAAAAAACAACTATATAGCACCTTGTTATATCTTAATCTGGCAAAGTTTTGTATCCTACTCATGAAACTGAGAGGAAAAGGTTATACTTTAACAGAAGGTCAGAGCTCGGTATCCCTCTGTAAACAACGAGAAGGATACTCCATTCGTTATCCTCAAGACTAATCTACTGAAGCACCCTCAAGACCATTCAGAAAGGAAGCTGGTTGTACCCTTGCAGAGGATGTAGAAGCTGCCTTTAGTTATTTAGCAAATAGGTAAGAGGAACAATTCACTATACTGAACTGACCCGAGTCATGAATCTGTCCATGCAGTCTCATATGGGTTGTTTCATTACCAACTTCTTTTGTAACTAAGCTACCTGCTGCATCATCAAAACCTTTTGGAAAAGCCTTTCCATCCTTTATGCTTATCCAATAAACATCCATTTATTTTGGCGGTTTCTTTGCCCCATGTAGATAGGAAAAGGCATCTGACTGCATTGTAAGGGAGCTCACTCTTGAAGTTACTAATGCTTGTCCATTATGAGCAGCTCTGTATTCTGCTTGTCCTGACTAGCCAGCAGTAGAGAATTTTCATTTGCAGCATAAGCACCTAAGAGTGGTGAGGTGTTTTTTTTTTTTAAGCTTATGACAAGGTAGAGTTTACACCACTGTGACTTAAGCTTGGATGAATGTTCAAGATGTCCAGCTGCCAGGTAATGAGATGTGTGGAGCAAAGCTGGGAAAGCAACCTGTAACAATTTTTCGATGAAAGTCATAATGTATGTATCTGAGTCCAATTCTTTATGTAAATGTCCACAGGAAAGAATGAGGCAGCCACGTGTCCTAGTTAGAAACTGGTTTCTTGCAAAAGTTACAATAAGGCCACTCACATTGAATAAGCCAAGGAAACTCAGTTATCTGCATTTTCAGAAAGTACTTTTTAGTGTGAAGTAACACAATGTATCTTACAATGGTTTTATTGTCAATTCATAGACTAGTCATTATCCATCTCAGTGTAAGTCTGCCAAGCTTCCAGTAATTACTTTGCAAGACACCTGCAGAACATGAAAGTTGCTTTGATATGGAACAAAGCCATTCCAATGCAAAACGTGTCAGATGGAGCTAAACGCTGGTTTATCACTGGCAAATGTTATTAAAAATAAGCCTCTGTGTTCTTAGGAAGTGAGCTGAATATATGCCCTCGGTCTCCTAGCACACTACTCAGGCAAGCTCCAGCCCAACCCTACAACAGCAAGGAGATTTCAGGGACAATTTTATTTTCACCATTTCAAAGATGGAGAAGGTTGCTAGAGGATGGAATCCGTGACTCACAAATGATAGCTCTGCATGTTCCGCACTGGATGCATTTCTGGATGATCTGCTTTAGCTAAACACAAGTTATCAGGCCCAACACAAGGGTAACTGGTTAAAAGTTTAATGGCCTGCGATATACTGGAGATCTAATGCTCCCTTTCTGGCCCTAAACTCTATGACAGTGTTTTCATACCAAGATGAAAACTTCTACCACCAAAGTCTCTCCGGAAGGGTAGTCACTGATCCACAGGTATTCCGCTAAGGAGCCAGCAGTATAACATTAGATTTCTTAGAGCAGCGCACACAAGCCTCTCTCTTATACGCAGATAATTAAGATCTCTTGATAACCTCCAACAGGCATATACTCTGATATTTAGGAACTGCTGTTGTCAAGCACTTAGGACATTCAACACATTTGCTACAGACTGTTGGCTTAGCCAAGTATTGTGAATACAAAGCTGTATCACGTATATAAACACCCCATGCTACTATGAACACTCCTTAAGGTTTTAACGTCCGCACAATTATTCAGAACAATGGTGCAATCTGAAGCCTCTCGGCATCTTTAGACAAGCTTCTGGATTTGCAGGAGTGGTTTTCTCCACCAAAAGCCTGAAGGCAAAAACCTGCATTTAAAAACAAATCTTGGTCATCCTGGTCTGTGGTGTTGAGTTCCTGGTGTCCTGTATGAAGCACACATGTAATGTCGGTCAGTGATTCAACTTGCTAGCACGTGCTTCTTCTCTGCAAAATATCAGGAATGGCAAGAAGAGGTGGTATGCTATGATCTGACTTAAGAACACTTGATAATTCTGGGTATGCACCATTGCTCTGTTTGCTATCTACCCAAGGGCAGCACATTTTTTCCTGGCTCCAAGTGTTTTCACAGTTCACCTTTGCCTGACTTCAAGTAGCTCAGCTGAAGCCCTTGGGGGCACTCAGGTGCAGCTTTTGTTTACCTACTGCACATCATGGCAGGCTACTCATAATGATGATAGCACAGCCTGAAGTCCTTGCGCACTCTTTCTTCCAGACTGTCAGAGTGAGAAATTCTCAGCTCAAACTCCTCTTTCTTGACTGTGTCCTTACTGGTCACATTCAGGCTGAAATGCAGGCTGCCTACCCAATCACTGCGCTCACCTGCATGCCAGGCGACAAATGGAATGGGACAAACATTCAAACGGAGACAGGCATGCTATGGTGGTCAGGAAAAGCAGGTGATTCCTCACATTACTATTAGCTTCCTATCATTCCTAAAGATACCAAATGCAAAGGTTAGGAAAATGGCATAAATTGAATACCAACCAGTCACCCTACTTCTAATTCAATCCAAAACAGTGTAGTGTAACTAAAAAAAAAAAAAAGTCAATCCACTGTCAATCATGGAGATGCAAAATCCATGTTCACTTGCAATTAAGGAATTTGATCTGCAGTTCTAGGATGTGGCACTTCTTATTCTAAGTCCTAAGTTTTTAAGTATGTGCCATGGTTTTTGTTTGTTTGTTTTACCTCCTGGTCATCTGTATTACTTGAGCACCGAAGAAGAGTAGCCCATCCTTTGGGATGGAGCTGCAGTGATGTAATGCAATTACCACGGTCCCTTTCTCCAGGAACTTCTGGTGTTAAAACCTCAAGACTATTTCGTGGAGATCCACCTAGGAGAGAGATACCAACCACAAGTCACACAGTAGCACTACATAACAGTTCCCATCTCTTTCCACTATTGACCAACTCTACATAGCAAAACGCAATCAAATGAAAAATAAATTTTTGAAACTTACATCACATTGTAAGAGATTAAGAACTTTAACACAAAACTTAACCACCCTAAGTAGTATTTATACCAGTTCCACAGATAAGTAAACTGAGGCAGAAATTATGTAACTTGCTGAAGGGTACAGTTAATCAGTGGCAGAGCAGCAAGAGAACACCAAAGTCCTGATTCTGCTCTGACAACCTATCTTTTAAGAAGTCTGTGTGAACCCAGCTCAGACGACATTAATATGCATATGCAAAGATAGAGGGTATCACACATACATTCAGCTTTTCATTGTCACTGCAAGATATTTTTGAAGAGCACAGTTCCACAATAACACTAAAATGGGCATGGGAAGGAGTGACTTCCTGTATCAACCTTGCTCAGTTCACAAGTAAATAATGTTTATATTATTGCAAGCTGTGCAAATTCACCCTGGGATCTGAATCTCAAGCTGGGTTCTTTCCCTTTTGTTGATCACCACTAATAAAGGTTCTGCAGGCAGATTCTGCCCTCACATTTAGGTACTCCTATAACCAACCCTCACATCACCATAACATCTGAGCACTGGACAGTCATTAGTGACTTCATCCTCAACACTATCCCTATTTTACAGGTGAACTGATATACGGAAAGATAATGGAACAAATTATTAAACAATCCATTTGTAAACACCTAGAGGATAACAGGGTAATAAGTAACAGCTAATATGGATTTGTCAAAAACAAATCATGCCAAACCAGCCTAATTTCCTTTCACAATAGGGTAACTGGCCTACTAGATAGAGATAAGCAGCAGACATGGTATATCTTGATTTCAGCAAGGCTTTTGATACCGTCCCACATGACATTTTCATAAGCAAACTAGGGAAATGTAGTCTAGATGAATTTATTATAAGGTGCATGCATAACTGTTTGAAAGACCATACTCAACGCAAGCCATTGATAACTGCTCTGTCAAATTGGGGGGTAACTAATGGGATTCCAGAGAGGTCAGTCCTAGGTCTGGTACTATTCAACATTTTCATTAATGACTTGGATCATGGAGTGGCGAGCATGCTTATAATATTTGCAGATAACACCGAGCTGGAAGCGGTTGTAAGCACTTTGGAGGACAGGATTAGAATTCAAAATGACCTTGACAAATCCGAGAATTGGTCTGAAAGCAACAAGATGAAATTCAATGAAGTAAAAAAAAATCCTACATTTAGGGAAAAAAAATCAAATGCATGAATACAAAACGTGGAATAACTGGCTAGATGGCAGTACCGCTGAAAGGGATCAGGGGTTACAGTGGATCACAAAGCGAACATGAGTAAACAATTGATACAGTTATGAAAAAAGGCTGCTATCATTCTGGGGTGCAACAACAGGAGTTTTGTAAGACACAAGAGAGGACTGTCCCACTCTACTTGGAACTGGGGAGGCCTCACTGCGTCCAATTCTAGTCACCCCCCCCCGTTTGGAAAGATATGGACAAAGTGGAGATAGTTCAGAGGACAGCAACAAAAATGATCATAGGCTTAGAAAACCTGAGGAAAGGGTAAAAACCAGGGCATGTTTAGTCATGAGTCAAGGAGACTGAAGGGTGTCCTGATAACAACCCGTAACATGTTTGAAGAGAGTGTTATAGAGAAGACGGTGTCAATTGTTCTCCATGTCCACTGAAGGTAGGACAAGTAGTAATGGGCTTAACCTGCAGCAAAGACGATTTAGGTTAGATACAGTATTAGGAGAAACTTTCTAATTAAAGATACTTAAGCACTGGCATAGGTTACCAAGGGAAGCTGTGGAATCCCCATCATGGGGGGTTTTAAGAGCAGGTTGGACAAACACCTGTCAGGGATACCTGGTTCTGCCTCAGTGTGGGATGGGAATGGAGAAAGGAGGCTGGACTAGATGACCTCTCATGGCCCCTCCAGCCCTACACACAAAGATTTAGTGACTTGCCCAAGGTCATACAATGTCTCTGGCAGAGCAGTGACTCTGGTCCCAGTCCAGTGTGCGAAGCATGAAGCCACTCTATGTCTCTTCCACTTTAATAGGTTTGTAGAGGTCTACAATTTGCCCTGTAACTGGAATTTCATGGCCAATTCTGTTGATGCCCAAGGACGAACAGAATCTGTCTCACTTCACTGGGTTGGCTCAGCATAGTTAAGAGAAGCAGTAAATGTTTTTTTTTTCTGTCACTAAAGCAAACAGAAGAAACTGAACATACAAGCAGCGGGGAGTAGTTCTACTGAGTAAGAAGGTGTCATTTTTACACAAATCACTTTTCCAAGTGTAAACTCTTTCAAAACTGCTTCCATTTACTAAAAGAAGCTGTATTTCTTCCTCTAGCAATTGTGGCATAAATGCCCCAACTCAGATGAATAAGCAGCACTGAGAAATACTGCACAATCAAAAAATAATTGTGATTTCATCATATGCATATGGAAGGGACCTCGATAGGTCATTTAGTCCAGTCCCCGTTCTTAAAAATCCCCAAGGACTGGTATTCGATAACCTCTCTTGGCTCCAGTGCTTACATATCCTTAGAGTTAGAAGTTTTCCCTAATGTCTAACCTAAATCTTCCTTGCTGCAGATGAAGTCAATTACTTCTTGTCTTTCCTTCAGTGGAGACTGATCTTTATAAACAACCTTTTACATACTTGAAGACTTCTGTTCTCCCTCAGCCTTTTCTTCTCTAGGCTAAACATGCCAATTCTTTCAACCTTTCCTCATACGTCATGTTTTCTAAACCTCTTTTTTTGGTCTCTCCCCTCTGGACTCTCATCCATTTGTCCACATATTATGCATTAATGTAAAATGTAAAACGAGTGTCTTGTTTCTCTTTTGAAATCTGAAAGCAACAAAATTAGAACTCCAGACATGACCATTCTATATACTGTGATGATACAGTACTGAATTTGTGGAAAACCTAGTGAGATTTTTAAAATAGCCTAAGCAATAAGAGGTAGGAAAGTATATAAAACTTTAAAAAGTACACACTATTTATTCACTTTTACATTTTGGCTACACACTGGACCCACTTACACATAAGAACCTATGCGTTTTATTCTAGTCTTAACATACCTTCTCGTTGGGAGGTTCGAGACATGTGTTTCTCGGACAATGGACCGGAATCATTCTGGTGACATGGTGAACCCACAGCTCTAGGACCAGATGAACTGGTAGCTGTTGTGTCTGAAACCAGAGTAGCAGCCATGTAAATCTGACATATGGGATAAGCCCTTTTGTTTTGTATGCATCTCATTTTAACTTCCTGTGAATGTAAACCAGCACAGCCCTAATCAAATACGTCTCTCTAATGAAGACAGTGCTTTCCCAAGAAATGCCTTAAACCACAAACAACGGAGCACCAAACCACTAATTCTAACCCAAAATGAGCCAGTGTTCAGTGCACTCTTTTCAATTTGAAGTGTGGCTCTGCTCTGAAAAACAACCCTAGAAGTACCATTATGGGTCCATGTTTGCATCTGATACAAGTAAACTAACTGCCAGCACTACAAACTCAACCTGAGGTCTAAGAATCAGGAGTTGGGTTCTCTCCTGCTCATGCTGCAGTAATGAATGCTGAAAGGTCCCTCAGTCACACCTGTGCAACTCCATTTAGACTGAGGCTGCACAGGTGTAACTCAGGTCAGGGCCTGACCTGCAGCATCTTTGCCACTGGGGCTGATGAGTCAAACAACAAAATTCAACTTGCGTTCAGGGTCTGTATGAATGGCAGATCACAATCAGAAAAAATCTGCTCCATTCACTAATAACTACAGGAAATTTGCTAGGCAAGAACATGAAGCCCCATTATGCCATTTATAGAGTCCCTTTTCAGAGCAGCACAGTTTAGTAGGTTACCTTGTCTTGATCACTGGGCAGCCTATAGTAACTCTGCTAAGACAAAAGTGACTGACACCAAACAGGAAGGGAGGTGCAGAGTAATTCTGGAGAGTATTTTGTTAAGTTCTTGCAATGTGGCAAAATGAACCACGAACCACAGAATTTCCTGTTGCTGAGTTCTCTGGATCCTGGAATACTAAGTATTCCACAGCCCCCATGTTACAGACCAATAGGAAATAGTCTCCCACATTAGTTATTTCACGTTTGAGCACTCTGGTGGTATCCTATTAAGGCTTACCTACACTTCAAATGCTAGCAACACTTCCGAGTAGACATTACCTACACCAACGGGAGGGATTCCCCATCAGCACTGGCAAGCCTCCTCCGCAAGAGGCAGTAGCTTGGGCAGTGGAAAAATGTTGTTGTTTGACTCATCTAGTGCTGTCTATATGAGGACTTTGGTCAGCTTAACTACAGGCCAGAGTCACTCCTGAACAAGGTAAAATAGCTATCATAGTGCCACTTTCCTGCTAGAATCTTCTTAGCCAGGCCTCTAAGGGCACACCTACGCTACCCGCCGGATTGGCGGGTAGCAATCGATAAATCGATCCCCCAATCGCTCTGCCGTCGACTCCTGTACTCCACTGCGGCGAGAGGCAGAAGCGGAGTTGACAGGGGTGCGGCAGCAGTCGCCCCCTCGCCGTGAGGACGCGAGGTAAGTCAACTTAAGATACATCGACTTCAGCTACATTAGTCTCGTAACAGAAGTTGCGTATCTTAGGTCAATCCCCCCCGCAGTGTAGACCAGGCCTAAGGGAACAGTATACAAATACCTCTATCAAATGGATCACAGTGTACAGATTTTTACTAACAAGAATTCACCTGAACTTGACGTAGTTCTTCTGGCTCTTAATATTGGATAGCTGCCAACCTCTAAGGACTTGGTTAAATCAAGGTCGTGCAAAATCAGAAGATACCCAGAGGAGGTGGAGATCAACATTTTTGAACAGTCTGGTGTCAGTCTCATCCGCATGAGAAAACGGGTGTGAAAAAACTTCTTGTGAGGACATCCTTCTTCGGTGCACCTGGACAGTGCAAAATGAGAGAGATGATTAAGGCCAAGATTGGCAAAAACAGGAGTCTAAAGTTAGATTCTGAAATCCACAGGTCAATTCATAAACACATGAGCAGATTTTCCAAGTGTTGAGCACAGTGTGTCCCCCACTGACTCATTCGCCATTTGTACACTCTCTTTTGGATCTCATTTAAACTAGACTTTAAATGGGGGGTGGGAATCCACAACGTGCACACTTGTATTTCTAGATTGATATAGCACATTTTCAGCTTTGTTTCAATCTGACCTACATAGCCTCCTTTGAGTTGCTAGATCTTCATCCCAATAAGGCAGTCCTAATTCTTGATTGTCACCATTGGCTGATGAGCAATCAGTGACAGAATTTAACAATGTATTAAGTTTCCATTGAGAGCAATAGAGTTTCGTCCAAGATGAATGTATCTATTTTAAAAGAGCCTACCACAGTTCATATATTTAATGACCATACATAACTCATATTCACATACCTGTTGGTGTCCCATATGATCACATTGCCATCAAACCCTGATGTTACTAGTAGTCTGGTATTGGTGTCATATTCAATGTTCTTCACCCAGCTCGTGTGACCATGTAAAGTGCACACTTTTGTGTTTAGCTTTCTCAGATCCCAAAGTGCTATCGTAGTGTCATCAGAGCAAGTTGCAAACAGTCGATTATCCAGAAACCTGTGAAGTTGACAGACAGTTAAATATTGTAAAGCAAGCACAGTCTTGTCTGCCTTGTGTGTCTAAGGTGTTTCAGACTTAGTTATTCCTGAACTGGGAATTACGACTTATAAAAATAAAGCCACACACAAAGGACTGATAGTTTAGTGATGTGAATCTTACCACTCTTTTTGTAGCCAAAATGTAAGTATCAGTTTCATATTCCATCGCCAGGGACAAACTAAAGAGAGCAGCTAACAAGATCTATGGAAATAGAGCAGGAGAGGGCAATATTTTTTCATAGCATGGACCACATCTTAAAGACTGTCTCAGGGATGTCCCATTGGTGGTTTTCATAGATTATCAGGCCAGAAGGGACCATTATGATCATCTAGTCTGAACATGCCACAGGCCTTTCCTGAATGAATTCCTGTTTGAACCAGCCATATAGTTTAGAAAAGCATCTAGACTTGATTTTAGAGATCTCCAGTGATGGAGAATCCACCACAATGCTTGATAAGTTGTTCCAATGTTTAATTACCCTCATTGTTAAAAACGTATGCCTTACATCCAGTCTGAAGTTGTTTAGCTTCAACTTCCAGCCATTGGATCTTGTTATACCTTTGTGTGCTAGCCTGAAGAGTCCATCATCAAATTTCTGTTACCCACAGAGATACTTACAGACTAATCAAGTCACCCCTTAACCTACTCTTTATTAAGCAAAAGAGATTGAACTTTGAGTCTCTCACTACAAAATGTTTTCCATTCTGTAAATCATTCTTGTGGCTCTTCTCTGAACTCTCTCCAATTTATCAACAGCCTTCTTGAATTGTGGGCGCCAGAGCAGGATACAACATTCCAGTAATGGTCATGCCAATGCCAAACATTGATGTAATTGCCACTCCCTGCTCCTATTTGAGATGGGTCTGTTTATACATCCATTAGCACTTAAAGCACATGTACAGCGCTATGGCCGTAAGTGCAATGACCCCCACCTCTCCCCCAAGTCCCTCCATGTCCCATTACTTGCTACCACATCTTTAGCAGATTGCAGCATAATGGCTGGCCTTTCACTAGACGTATGGAATGAAGCCACTGCAAGCCAAACTGCCATGGAAGGTATGCGGTAAGTGTTTATTGGATTTATGAGGCTCGCCACTAAAACAGGAAAGGGGCCCAAAATGTGTCTCAGGTAGCACTGGTGACATTGATCCCGCCCCTCCCCGCCCCCAAATACTTTTTGTGCAGGGGAATAAAATAAATGTCTTAACTAATGGAGAAACAAATACTATTAAAATAGTCATTTATTTCTTTACAGCTATATCTATATATAGGCACCCAACACGGTACTGTATAGCCTGTCATCCCTGTGGCAACTAAAGCAATTGCTCATGTGGAAGATGCTAGGAAAGGATTGACTGTATTTTTAACTGCGTTTTAGTACAGTTTAGCAGGTGGAAGCTAGAAATTAGCATCACGTGACCAGCCAGCTTTCAGACCACCGTTAGTAAGAGACTGAGGCGCCTCTTTATTAGAGGGATATTCTCAAGGCTGTCAGACTTCACTTAGACCTCCAGCCTTCACTGCGGTTTCAGAACAGCTCCACTTTTGTCAGCAGGCAGAGTGCTGAAAGATACCCGAATCCTGGCCTTCCCACTTTAGACAGCACAGGATTCTAGTAGGTTTCACTGAACTGAGATGAGATGGTTCTGTTCTGTACTCTTTTTGCCCCTCCCTCCTTACCACTTCCTTTGACTCTTCCTCCCATGCTGTCCCTTCCCATCCCTGCTGGACAAAATCACTAGCTTCTCTCCATTCAAATCCCTGCTTTAAAAAACACAGCACACATTTTCTGTGAAGCCTACCAATTTGAGCCCATTATTAAATCCTGTCCCACTGTAAAAGAGACTCACCTCGCTGGGCTAGCCAGTGCATTTTATGCCTGAAATATTTTGTGGCTAAGTCACAAACTCCTTGGGGTTTTATACAGCACACAACTGTCACTTAAATAGCCAAGTAAATTAGTAAGGGATTTTGACCCAAACACAAGGAGACCTCACCTCATTGTGTCCTGTTAATATTACTGACAAAGCAGACTGTTTCAAAGTTTTGGTGACCGAAGAAAGTTAATGGTAGTCAAATTTTCAGAAGCATCAGAAATATGATGTGATTGGTTTTTTAAACAGTAAGAGCAATTAACCAATGGGACAGCTTAAAAAGGGAAGTGGCAGATTCTCCATCACTGGGAATCTTTAAATCAAGATTCTTCCTAAAAATATGCACTCTGCTTCAACCACAAGTTCGTTGGGCTCACTGGGTTACGTTCTATGACCTACACCTAGGTGATCCCAGTGATCTCTTCTGGCATTAAAATCCATGAGCTTGCTTTGCTTTGCTTCAACACTGAGGAAAATGACAAGACTGTTTGTGGAGATGAAAGTGTTGTAAGGGAGGTGCTTGAAATGATAAACAGATCCAGAGTAAATAAAGACAGTGCAGCAGGGATTGAAGGCAAGAACCCCAAGCCACTGAAAAAGAATGGTGATAAAACACTGGCAGCATGTTGTATTTTTCAAACTAGAAACCAGTTGTACATTGCTCAGCAACTATGTAAAAACGGCACCTTTTCACTCAAGGAGGACATGACAAAATATACTGGAAAGGATCCTAGTTAGCTCTAGCCGGCCAACATAGCTATGGGTGAGGGAGCTTAATTCTAACCTTCCTTGCAGATCAACTCAGTTCCAGTCAGTTATCTTTACACATTAAAAAAAATTACTTGTCGCATTATTATCCAGAGATCTCTTAGGTAACAGGGCTGCACACTGAGGGCGTACATGGTCTGGTTTATTGCTGTGTGAAGAGGAAAGAATTCAGCTCCACTCTGAGCTCATGTTGCATTTGTAGGGCTGCCAGGTTAAATCACCCCAGGTTTAGTTGTGAACTGAGCACATCTGATAAGAAAATCATTGTGATACAGAACCCAGAACCTCATTAGCCATCTTTACTCAGTCACTTTTCAGGAATAGACTATATTAAGAATCCTAGGTTTGGAAATTTACCATATAAAGGAGGACAGGGTATCAGAATGAGCATTTACAGCAGGTGGGATCGCTAAAAGCAAAAGCGGAGTTGACAATACACCAAATACCTATAAACTAGAGGCCAATAAAAGACAAGAGTGAAGGGCTCTATCAGGAAGGTCAATGACATGTTGAGAAGCTAAATCCTTGCCCTTTTCCCACCATATGTCATGCCGGCCCATCTTTCAAAGCCACCTCAGGGTGGGAATTGTCCGATCCTCACCTCTAGGAAGGATGGAAGAAGGTGCTTATTCACTGTAAAAACAGACAAAGTGTTGAAGGGGAAATAGGCACAAAGAGGTGAAGTGACTTGCTCAAGATCACACAGTAAAGCAGTGGCAGAGCTGGGACTAGAACCCAGGTCTCCTGATGCACAGTGCAGGCCCATATCCACTATACTACATTGCCTCCAGTAACATTCCTTCTTCTAGCTATACTCGCTCCAACCTGAGATTTAAAGGGACAAAGGTGCGTTGTACGTACATGTTCAGTATTGCGTTGCGTGCTTACTTAATTGTAACATTGTCCATCAACTTTCTCCCCACACACAAACTGCAGTATGGTAACTGGTACAGTTATACCACATTGTCTGTTGACAAGACAAAAAGCACAGAACAGCAGAGGACCGATCTGTATATCACTACAGCATCATGAACAAGTTAACACGTACAGTTAGGAAAAATGTTGGAGTTCTATTTACTGAAAGTTTGATTCTGTTTCCCATGATACTAACCTGATATTATTCACACAGTCCTCATGAGCTTCAGAGAGAGTTTTGATGTGCTTTGAAGATATGGGGTCAAAAAGCAGGACTTCAGTCTGTTCACAAGCAACAGTTAGCACTGACCTGAAAAGCAAAAGAGGTATCTTGCAGTTAGTAAAGAGAAATGAAGGCTGCAAAGTAACCATTACAGCTGTTGTCATTGATTCATCTCTGTTTTATTGCTAAATGGATACATTCCACAGATGGATACTGTTCCAATTGGCTTTGTACAGTTACCTTTTCTCAAACCCTTCCTACTTCATGATTGAACAGTGGAAATTGGTCTACGGCAGGCATAGGCAACCTATTGCACGCGTGCCAAAGGCAGCTCACAAGCTGATTTTCAGTGGCATTCACACTGCCCGGGTCCTGGCCGCCGGTCCGCAGGGCTCTGCATTTTAATTTAATTTTAAATGAAATTCTTAAACCTTTTTAAACACTTATTTACTTTACACACAACAATAGTTTAGTTATAGTTATATATTAGAGACTTATAGAAAGACCTTCTAAAAACATTCAAATGTATTACTGGCACGCGAAACCTTAAATTAGAGTGAATAAATGAAGACTCAGCACACCACTTCTGGAAGGTTGCTGACCCCTGGTCTACTGCTTACTCACTTACCAAGTCAAATTGCTCTACTACCTATTCAGAAAGATTCCACCTCCTCTACAGCCTGGCTGTTGGCATACATTGATGCACAGCTGGTGTATTCATTGGACAGATCACACGATCTTTTAAATTCAGAGTGTTTTATATGCAGTGTGGTTCTTTTATAGCTACTGAACTATGATGTTACTTCATAACATTTGATGACACAATTAGGTATATTTTAGTACAGTTTTACAGTGTTCTTTAAGGGTACTTTGCCCTATCAGTACAGTACTTTATATTCTAACCTAGGGGTTCCTAGGTGGGAAAGTGTGCACTGATTGGTTAAGGATTATTGTCTGTAATAAGGACAGGAAAAGAAGGATGAAGAGTAGTAGTGAAGATATGGGTTCTATTCCTCACCTCTATCACAGATTTCCTGTGTGATTGTGGGCATTTAACAATCTTCCTCTAGCTATACAATGGGAATACATGCCTCTCAGGAGGGCACTGGGAAGCTTTATTAATTCATGGGTTGAGATCCTCAGACAGAAACCTCTAATACACATGCAATGGACAGTAGTAGTACTTACTAAGTACATTTGGAACACACGTGAGAACTCTAGAATCTGGGTTACGTGTCACCACCCTGCCAGTTGTAATGTACGTGTTTGGATCATTTCAAACTAATACACATGAAAGTGTTCCATAATCAGCAATCGACCAGTAAATATTTGACATTTACCAATACTAACCAAACCAGATAATTACTTCCTTTCAGGCAGCTGTTTCTGAAAGTCAAATTAATTTGCTCTGAGTCATAACAGCTCATCCCTTTCTCTATAATAATTTTGAGTTGGGTAGCTGCTCACTTGGGGCCTGATCCAAAGCCCACTGAAGTCAGTGGAAAGAAAACATTCAGGATACACTATTTAAAGAGTGCTCTGTCAGAAAGCAGAATTCCTTTAACCTGACTAATTTTAAAAAATTCAAGTAGAGTGCCATTTAAGGATAATCTGACCATTCCAGGAGCTCTGCTAAACTTCTCAATTACTCTGCATAAGGAAAAAAAAGCCCACACTTTTGGAGCAGAATTTGGCAATCATTCGGAACTTTAAAATACTTAGCTATTTTAGGACTCAACCATTTATTGCTAAAACTTAAGAAAATAAAGCTGATGTGGGCTACTAAATCTTAAAAGTTGAAAACACTGGTAGAAGTCAGAGGAACGATTATTTGCAAATGTGTCACTTGTCACTAGCTGTGGCTAAGGGTGTCTTCACAGCCAAAAGGTAGTTATTTACAGCAGGTTAAAATTAATGTGGGTTAGCTATCTCACTGTACAATCCTAGTGGAGGTAAGGTACAGGTAGCTTTTACCACAATGTATGTAGGCAAGATCAACATCCCGTTCACCTCACAGAGACCCACCTTGCAATAAAAACTACAAAGCCGTGTCTCCACTAGGGTTTTACAGAGAGAGAGCGCTAGCGCCTGTTAATGATCCTGCTGTAAATGCAGTGAAGACTGGCCTAGGTGTACCTGTTCACTCATATTAACAATTGTCAAAAGTTGTTCTCAGAATCCGAGAATCTAAGATCCTTTCCAGGGCACGTTCACAGACAATACCAGGAAAGCAAATGGCAGCAAGACAATTGATAAAAATCCCAGAGAGGCACATAAGCATAAGACGGCCATAATCTTTTGGGGAAGTCTGGTTCTGCATTAATCAAGGGTAGCCCATTTCACTACCAAAAGACATTTATGGTTTTAAAATCAGCTGAGTGTCACTGAGCCAGATGATGAGCATTACTTAGCTTACTTTGCATCACTAGAGTGAAACAAACTGATGTTAGAGCTGCCCTAAACGGGAAGCTAAGGATTTCCCCAGCATATGAGGATTCTTGAGGGGTGTAGAGTGATGCAATGGGGTATTTCAGCCAAGAATAAAATGTGCTCCACCAAATCCTCACCCAGCAGAATGATCCCATGGGGAATGTTCTAGCTAGCCTAGGTTACAGTAGGCCTGTGCCTGCTAACTTGCGCCAAGTGTCAATTTGGTTCCAAAATCAGCCCAGGATCATCGGATGTGTAAAGGTATTGTAGACAAGGCCTAACTGGGTACTTCTGTACTGAGGTAGCTACACTGGCCAGTGGCTTTTTACACCTGTGCAGCGCATCTACACTAAGGGTTTGCAGTGATGCTTCACTGTAGCTATGCCGGTGCAGGAGTCCCAGTGTAAGTAAACTTATCACACAAAACAGCACTAGTTTAATCCTCCATAAATGCTTCCTACTATTGTTACTGAGTGCTCGCTGTTGGTAATGTATCTTCTACTAGAGTCAATGGAAGTGGAAAAAGCAACAAGACAGTAATCAGATAATGACTGCGTAATCCACTGTCATCGGACTGCTGCAGTTCTAAGCAAATGCTTTACATTGCTGGAGAGTGGAGATCCACAGCTTTCCAGTGGCTCAAGTCATTTGTTTGTAGTCCTGGCGGGTCTCCCAAGGTCAGACCTTAGATCTGACACTGGTCTCCCCCAGCCTAGCACTATCTTCTTGGCACAAAAGCGAACACAGCAAGTCCCAGACCTTGAACTAAATCTTGTAACCCAGATGCCCATTGGTTCAAACATGGTGCAGGTAGTCGTTAAAGTGATGGCTCAATCTACGGGGTTCAAAGTTTTCTCCAGTAGCTTGTTAGTTTTAAAAGAGAATTCTAACCATTTACATACCATGCCACTCCCTGGGCCAAACTGTGCTCATCTTACTTATTCACAAGTTCCACTAAAGTCAGTGGTACTACTTGCATATGTAAGGCAAACAGGATTCAGCCTTAACAGAAAATCTTTGCTCCCAATACACAGTGTCATTGTATAGTTAAGCCTTGGAAGTGTAGTTTTTTTTAAAAATCAACTCTTGAAAGCATTACACAGATTTATTTCCTTACTGAATTTCCCCACCAGCAACATGAATACACCTCACTTTGTGAATGTAGAAATCTTTTAGAAAGATTTGATGAAATTACCACACTGAACAACAAGGACTTTGCAAGCAAGAAGTGGTCACAACTTTTTGGCCTACAAATCTCGACAGCATCTCAAACGGCATCTGCTCAGTTCCCTATTCTCTCACACATCAACGAGCAGGAAACCTATAGATTCATTCTCTCTTCAGCCAAATAACAAAGCATACACTTTAATAATGCACTCACACATTGATATTGGATTTGTACTGGTTAAACTTTCAGAACAGCAAATGAAACTGGAACAGGTTTGTCAAATCAGGAAACAATACATGATTTAACTTTTAACACTCTGCCTAGGAGTAAGAATACAGCTATTGTCATTCAAAGACAGACCAAGAGTCAGTCTAGTCCCAGTATCTACTTTACTACCGCACGGTTGATGAGGAAGACTTTTTTCCTACCCCAAATCGTTAATAGATTATATATGCCCTGAAATACTTTGTTGCTTTCTTTTAAAACAGTATATCCACAAATGCTATTGTTTATATACATCTAATCACTGTTTAATCTAATAACCTAATGTAGCAAGTTCCACAGAATTAGATATATTTTAAATATATTGGTTTCAGTAGTTGATTTCATAGTTTTAATGGGCACCCTCTTGGTTCCCTTATTATCCAATTGGCCTTTCCCATTCAGTGCTTTTGAGAGGTTTAGGAGAGAGACTGAATGCACTATTCAAGGTGAGGACATATGGAAAACATTATGTAAACTTGATGGTATTATTCTTTATTTCCTCCTAAATACAGCCAAACATCTAAGCCACCTTTTTTACCGACCACTGAATACTGAATTGTTTTCTATGACTTGCATCTGGCATCATACTGCCCAGTTACTCTGCAGCTAGGTTGGGTAGGAATTTTTCACAACCCCTTCCTAAATCTTGACTAACAAATCCTTCATCAGCAACTTTTGCAACCTCACCATCTATTCCTCTTTAAGGTCCAGTATTGACCACTGGTGCTAGTCCCTGAGGGACCCCATTACTAAACATTTTCTTTACAGAGAACTGGCTGTTATATTCCTACTTTTTGCAGCCTGTTACCCCGTTTAACCATTCACAGGATATCTCCTGTCATCTTGCAGTTGCCAATTTTAGCAGCTTCTTGTTAAGTGACTTTCCCCAAAGATCGTAAGTTGTATCTACCAGTACCTTTATCCTCTGCTATCGTGCAAGTCCAGCAGATGGGACAGAGGCTTAGGAGGTGGAAAACTCAAGTTCTGTTCACAGCTTTATCGTGTGACCTTGTGCAATTCACTCTCCTTCAGTTTCCTCACTGGGGAAAAGGGCTGGTGATACTTACTGACCTCAATCAATTTCCTTGAGATCCTCAGACTATTAATTGTAATTGTATTAAGTCTCCAACTGGTTGGAGAGACAGTTCAACCTTTGAAAAACATTCTACTCCTCTAATTGGAGTGGATTTTGGCCCTTTATTTCTGCCCCCCCAGTCAATTAATGTCCATCCTGTGATCATGATAGCTATTGTTGCAGCTGAGTACAACAGTGGTACCCACCCTTCAGTCCTCTGGCATATAGTGTGACCTAAGCATCATCCCAAACCCAATCAGGCCCACATGGGGGTGCAGAGACAGGCCCATCAGCACCCAATTCCCCACATGGCAGACACCCTCCATCCCCATCAGAGCCAAGATCCCTCTGTCCCAGAAATGGGAGTGTCTCTGTGGGCCCTCCCCTAGGGAGCAGATCATTTCCACTGGTTGCCCATGGTGGGTACAGAGCTCTGTTGTACCCACAAGGGATTTCAGGGTTTCCCTCCCCCAGGGAATGTCTGGGTGGGAGCATCTCAGGTGGGTCCCGGCAATCTCCTACCTGTCCAGGTGAGGGGGTGGGAGATACCTGACTATGCCCCAGCAGGGTCCCCCGCCACAGTCCCCCACTTGAATGAGAAGGGGACTTCCTGCAGAAGGGTGCGTATTCAGATGGGTCACAGTCTCTTACTGATCTGGGGGTGGGGGCTCCCTGGAGAGGGGGGGTGACAGGGTCCCGGTCGGGGTGAAGGTCCAGGCTGGAAGGAGGGGGGCGGAGCACAGGGAGGTGCGGGGAAGGCTTGGGGCGGGGGGGGAGGGGTGAGACTGGGCGGGGCCAGACACAGTGTGTGTGGGAGGGGTAGGAGGGATTGGGCTGGAGGTGGGTCCGGGCCAAGAGGGAGGGAAAGGGGAGCGGGGTGGGTGTGTGTGTGGGGAGGGATCGGACCCGGAGGAGGGGGTTGTCCGGGGCCGGGAGGGGCTCGGGGCGGACCAGGAGGCCGGGCCGGGCCTTACCCGTCCGGCGAGTACTCCAGGTTGAAGACGGCGCCGTGCGTGCGGGTGCTGAGGTACACGGAGTCGGCGGGCTGGATGGAGCTGTACAGCCCGGTCATGGCCCGGAAATTGTCGCGGGCCGGGTCCACGAAGAGCCCCCGGCCCAGGCAGCGGCCCCGCAGCCACCCGAACAGGCCCCCGCCCGCCGCCGCTGCCCCCGGGGCCTGCGGGGAGGCGGGCGGCGGCGGCGGCTCCTTGGCGCTGGGCGGCTCCATGGCGGCGGCCGGCGGGGCGGGGGAGGGGCGGCGGGGCGGGCCCGAGGGCCCGGCCGCCTCCCCGCGCGCAGAGCTCATCCCGCGCCGCGCCCGGCCGCTCGCATCGCAGCCTCCGGCCCCGCGCGCCGCTTCCGGTGCGGCCCGACCCGCCGGCCGGAAGCCGCCCGCGCGCGGCCCGGCCCCTTCCGGGCCCCCTCCGCCATCGCCCCGCCCCCTCCGCGTGCCCCAGCCCGCGCGCTACTCGGGTCTCCCAGCCCGGCTCAGTCCCGTCTACACACAACCCGGCGCGAAGCCGGGGCTAGGGAGGGCAGTCCGGGCTCCCGTAGGGTTACCGCCCCTTTCACCCCTTCTTCATCAACACCGGAGCAAATCCTGCCGGGGGGAGGCGGGGGTAAGCAGGGGCACACGACTAGCCATGCACACACGTGTGCACACCCCCTGCACGGCAGCGCCCAGCGCACGAGACGCTCCCTGCACGCTGTCACCCCGGGAAAAGGGTGTTGGGGGCAGGGTAGTACCAGCTGGAAGATCTGCCGAGATCTTCTCCTCCTTTCCCCTAGATGTAGGGCGGGGTGTTGAGAAGCTCTAGGGCTGCAGGTTGCCTTCAGCCCTCATCCACAGTGCAGTGGAAACATTTCTCCCTCCTTTGCTATTTACAGAGTCCCCCCCTCAGTTACTTGGACTGGGTTCCTAGACAGCAACTGACCCCTGGGCAACTCCTTCACTCTTCAAAGCCCCCTGAAGTCAGTTGAAAGGCACTCCCTGACTTCCATGAATGTTGTATCTAGCCTGCGGCTTCTCACTTACAAACCTTTTATTACTAGAATGGGGGGCTTTTTCAGCTAGTCACCCACAAAGGAGAAAAGATCACATTTCACCCAGTCCAACCGTTTTCAAAAAAGGGTTATATTTTTTGACTTATGTGATTAAAAGTTGAGTCAAGAACCTTAATATTACATTTAGTTTAAAATACACACAAGGTAAGACAATTGCATTTCCCAGACATGGTTTTGTGTTGAAAACAACTCAAGCAAGAAAATCATGTTTCTTAACTACTGGGGAGTAGATGGAGTTTGTCCATGATCCATTTACAAAAGAGACATTTTAAGAAAAGTTGTGAGAAACAGATTGGATAGAGGAAAGTTAGTTGCAGTGTTGCCAACCCAAAGTGTTGAAAAATCCTAGGTCAGGCAGTAAAACGTTATGAGACTGTCATAGAAATCAAGAGATTTGACAAAGTAAACTGGGCAGTTCTTTGTCATGAGGTTTGTAAGCCTTTAGGGTGCACATGAGTCATGTTTTCAAGCTTTTCTCTGCAACAGTGAGGGCTAGAACCTTTCTTTTTTAAACAATGGAATCTGAGATTCTCACTCACAATCACCTCACTCCAGCAGGTAGGGCTTTAAGAAAAACACCATATATCAAAATACCTTTGATAAAATTGCAAGAATTGGCAACACTGTATCATGCATACAAATACTTGATTCCTTCACCACTCAGCATTCAGACGAGAATTTCTTCATCTGAGCATTTGAAGAAAAAAGAAAATATATTTCACTGTCAGTGACTCTACAGGCCTGTTACTCCTGATATGGGACCTGTGATTGAGTAAAAACTTCCCACTGTCACACCTGCACTGCACAGCTCTGCTCAGTCTGGCACTAAGGGCCTGATCCAACTTCCAATGAAGCCTAGCAGAGACTTTCCACTGACACCAGTGAGATGTTTTGGAATGATTGTGCTGTTACAGCAGCAGCATTATGTTTGCATGGCAGGATCACATAAGAGTAATTAATAGGGTTGAGGACATTCCCTTCTCCCCAACCCTTATTTATATATTAATCTCTGATAAGTAGCAAAAGTGCCATGAGAAATTATTACAGCCCTTCACTATCTGACAAGGGTACTATACTACAGATACTCAAAAGCTCATCTGGTATTTACTCTAATATTACAGATGTGATGAAAAAGTTGCCATGCAGCTTGTTTATAAATCACAATATGTTACCCAGCCAGTTTATCACAATCTAAACAAGGTTTAAGACAAAAGTTTTGATCTTGCAGCTACTTTAGGAATTAAAAGCGTTAGGACTGGCCCATGGTTGAAAACCCTTTCCCAGCTTTTTGCATGCTGGAGGAAAGTGTAACCCATTTCCCCATCCGATCTCTTCTGGTAACAATTGGCTATTAGCTTGTGCCTTTTATATATATTCAGTAACTAGCAACGTTAGCCACAGCATTAAGTGCTTGATATGTTTTCACAAAATTGTGGGCAGCATTAGAGAGTTTCTGCCTTCTCCTTGTCCCGAGGTATTCTGCCCATGGTGTAGAATTCTTCGTTTGGACGCAGATCGGTAAAGTGAGCTATACGATTAGACATGGCAAAAAAGGAGGCAATTGTGCCTATGTCCCAAGCATCTTCCCGGTCAAAACCCTGAGCCTCCAGCTTTTGGAAGTGCTCTTCAGTTATGTTATCAGCGTGACTGACTGCAAGAGCAAACTCCAGCATTGCCTGCTCCCGTTCACTTAGATCGGCCAGTTTCCAATTCACAACAACCTGCAAGAAAGAAAGAAAAAGAAAAAAAGCTACAGAGAAACGTATTCAGCCTATAAAACAATTGCAGCTGGGTCAAAAACTTAAGAACTTTTCATTCATCAAGGCTATTGGCAGGCTGTCTGGAGTGGCTCACAACCGTGAGTGCCAATCTCAGGTCAGACTGTCAGAAAGCAGGGCAGATACCCCAAATTGATGGTATATTCTATCATTAGATTTCACCAAGCCAGTAACAAATGTGCACTCCTGGATCACTGTACTAGTCTCACTATGGAGTCACAGTCAGCTCTCCAGTCTATCTTGCCATCCAGACAAACTGGACTTCATGATAAAAGGTTTTGTAAACCAAAAACCACATCACATTAGGTTACTCCCAATCCCAAAGGATCAGTCACTTACCCCAGATCAATTTGGTACTCTGGATCTCACAAAGACAACACTGACAGCCAATTCTCTAGTAAACTAACTAAAGATTTATTAGCTAAGAAAAGAAATCAGTTAGTGAGAGGTTAAAGCAGGTAAAATATATTAACAGGTGAGTCAAAGTTTGTAATCCAAAAGGATAGCAGAGATGTAGTGGTCTGCTAGTTTCCCCAAAGTCTTTCAGGGTTACCCAGAATAACTCTGGGGATCTCCGTCTCCTTGTCCAGAAATTCCACTCTATTAGAATTCAAACTGTCCAGAGATGCAGGATTATTCTTTTGAATCAGTATTTATAGTTCATACTCACAAAAGACAATCTAACTAATGTCTTCACCCACAAGGCCAGTGAATTTCCATTGTTGAACACAATGGCCCTTGCTTTGAAGTTAGCACTCTTCTTCATTTACATTTCAAAGGCTCCAATCACATTTGGTGGGTAATTTAATTACAGGGATATACACAATGTAAAAGGTAATGGAAGAGCAAACAATCCTACATTAGTTTTCATGAAGTTTACATATCAAGTACATTCTCCTCTTAACAGTAACACACACTTTTGATCTAGAGTTAAGAAGTTACAGGGATATGCATAATGTAAAGCGACAAAAATAAACAGGTTATAGATAAGTGAAGACAATACCATTAATATTTCCTTTGAACCAAACTAATACAACTGAATTGGCCTGTGTTGTGGGAGAGGTACACCCTGTCAGCCCCTTAGGGCAGTATGGCTTCGCAGCCCAAGTCACTAAGGCAGACCTGGGCTTCAGGGCAGTATGGCCCAATGGCCAGAGTCTACGTAATGGCCTCCAGCAGCCCAATTCACCTCCCTGCCCATTGGCAGTCTCCACAGCAGGTCAGATGGGATAGGGGGACCCGAGCCCACCCTTCTCCACCATGTCCTGACCCAGGGCCCTAGGGAACCAATACCTTGCTGCTCAGTCTCCTGTCTCTACCATCCCATTCCCTGGGTTGCATCCTACCCCTTCTTCCAATGCAGGGGGTCCCGTGGCAATCGCTGCCTTGCCTCTGTCAGCCTCAGTGGTTGGCTAGAGTTTGGTAGAGGCACCAACCTGGATAGCATCAGCATCTGGTGGATCCAACAGTCTCCCAGCGGAAGCCTGCAGCATGTATCTGCGCTCATCAGCAGTCCACCCAGCCCGAGCTGCTCCCTCTTGTACTGTGGTTCCAGTTGGAGTGTGCTCAGCTGGGGTGAGGGGGCGTGGCTTCCTCAGCCTATAGCATGGGATTAATCCCCTCCAGCCCAGTGCAGGGTAGGTACACCCTGTCACAGTCTGATTACACTACAATATCTTTTGACACGCCTTTAATTTCTATTAGCATCTGAGGGAATTAGCCTGCAGTCCTGTCCTGAACTGGCACCTGGGTAGACAGCGTCACAGCTATGTTTTGTTTCATGGAAGAACTGAGAGAGGTTCACTAGAAAATGTTTCCTCCTAGGAGAGAGACAAGTACTGAAAAGACATATGCAATGGCAGCAAAGGAGAAATGAAGGCCAGCATTTTCCCAGATTGGCCACTGATTCTGGGTACCCCATCTTGAGAGCCCAGGGGCAGCTAACTGTCAGAAGTGCAGTGTCACAACTCCAGCTGAAGTCAACGGAAGCTGTAGGTTTGCTCAGCACATCTGAAAAATCTGGCCTGGCCTGGATCAGGCAGGCCCCCAACCAGTATCAGATTTCGGGGTAGTGCAATGTGGCTTTGCCCCCTCCCCCTCCATTCTAGCACCACTGGAGTTCTGACAGAATGGAGAATTCTCCCCTGGTAGCTGGGCTGGTCCATTTCTCTGTGACCTGCTCCTGGCTGTTGTGGTAGAGAAGTATCTCTTTTTCTTTCAAATTCAGTGTCTCCCCCTGCATATGGCAGGCCCTAGATGCACTGGGACTGTAGCAGTACCAGTGAGCATATGGGAAAAAGGGAAAAGCCACACAGAGGCTATGCAGAGGGGGCCAGACATAGCCAGCACACTGAAGATCACTGCTTTGTAGTAGGTCTCTCCAGAGCAGAGGTGGGAGCAAGTTAGTGATGTTATTGGCCATTTCCTGCACAAATCATCTGATGGAAACCCCCACACAAGGTGGGAAGAGGAAGAAGATTTAGTTTCCTCTGAACCCTACCAGAGATGCCATGCACATAGCCTGTTTACCTGGGCTATGCAGAGGTCATCAGGATTTGGTCCTCACAAGCAATTTTCAGACCTTCCTGCCACTAAAAATATGAGTGTGAATTAAAATAGTGCACTATCAATTTGAGGAGTGCTTCAATGCTCCTCAGATGTCAAGGATGGATTAAACAGTCCCCACTAAAGCTTTCTACTAAATTCTGCATTAGCTTATTGTGCTGGCTGTTAACGGAGGATAACCCAGTCGTGGGCAGAGAAACAAATGGACTAGCTTAGAGAAAGATTGCTTTTGTATTAGGCCCCAATCCTGCAAACTGCTTCACTCAGGCCCAGTGGGGTCCATCTGCATGGCACAGATTGTAGGACTGGAACCTTAGACATCTTCAGCAGTCAGGAAAAGAAGAGACTTTATTTTGATTATATTTTTCCCCATCTCAAGACAGCCTACAAAGCAGGCACAGAGTATGCCCTTTTGTTCTGATAGTTTCATTACTCCGTTTAAAAACAAACAAACAATCCCACTAACCTGATCCGCCAAAGCTGGCTTTTTAGAATATATCCGATGTAACGCACCGTGCGCAATTACACAGTAGGGGCATCTGTTAACAACGCTTGTAGCCACAACAATAAGTTCTTTGTCAGCCTTGCTGAGTCTTCCTGTTGGGGGAAAAATAAATAATCTAAGGGGGACTTCTTATTGAAACTTTTCATTTTATTACAAAAGAATACACACGGCTCAATGGTACTGGGAAATAACAGATGCTGTACAGTCAGCGGTTGGCATGTACTGAAGCATGCAAGAAAGTATACAGAGAGACATCTTGACTACAGGGGTACTGGAACAATTTGTATAACTGGGGGTGGGGTGAGAGTCATTGAACCAAACTGTAAACCCTGTTTATGATGGAAACCACTTCAAGCCAGGGGGTGCTGCCACATCCCCAACACCCCTAGTTCCAGCACCTATGTTTGCCTAGTACAGTTTTGCCAGTAATTTAATAGAGGGTTGAATCCTGCAGTTCTCACTCAGGCAAAATTCCTATTTAAATTTTGATGGGATAAGGACTGCACATTTGATCCATAGATAATTAGGGCCCTAACTTTCAAACAAAAGTAATTGTACTCATGTAAGTAGTTAGTGGAACTGCTAATTAGTCCTTATTTCAGAGTCAAATGATTAATAAGTTTGCATCAGAATGTGACTTGAGCTGTGATAGAGTACAGTAGACACTGGAGCTGCTGACAGGAGACTTGGAGGGCAGAGAAGAAAGAAAAATAAAGATCCTTCTAGAATTGAGGGGAGGGGGGCACGGCTCAAGCTTACTCGGCAGCTACTAGCCAGCCACTTTTGCAAAATATGAAGCCACAAGCAAAGACCCGGGAGAACACCATGGTAGTAGATGCAGCGCCCTCTGAAAGGTGTAGTCACACACCAAGGCTCTTGTACCTTAGTGACAGCCCCACCTCTGAAGACAACTCTTCTATATCTGCCTCTAGCTAACAGGGGTTGGATCATTTTTTTGAAGCCAACAGAGGTTGGGCCAAATTTTCAAGGCGTCTTAAGAGATTCAGACTTTATGGAAATGTCCTCCAAGGTAAAATAAATTAGAGGACTTCTCCCATATTGAAAATGTCACACATACAGAAATGTTCCTAATACAATGTTTTCTAAAGATTTCTATGTGATTTGAGCACACTGAACACTGCACTTGGTCAAAACCCCTTCAGTACTGAAAGAGCCAACAGGCACCTCTGTTTTCATTAGAGAAACACTCAAAGCATATCCTGCCACCTGACTGCTTCCAGAGACTGTTGCAAAAAGGTATCACATTATTACTGCTCCCACCGGATAGGGATAACTTTGCTGGCTTAGAAATCCACAAAGCATAACACCGAGCAACTGTGCAGCCCTGCTTGCCCTGCCAGCTGGTTTTGAACCCAGGACTAAAAGCATGAGCCTCAAATATTATTTCAGCTGAAAGCAGCAGCAGACTCAAACCTCTTATGTGGACCAGCCAGACCTCACTGAGTGTGGAGTAACACTGCATGCTGGATCATGTAGTCTCTGCTGGCTGTAACTCTCTAGGTCAAGATGAGGCTGGCTGCAGGACATACAGAACTCAGATCCAAGCACCACATTTTAGCTACTTTTGACCTACAAAGCTACACGCAGTTTCAAGGCTGCTGCTTAGTTTACCTGTCTCTTTGTTCATGATGGCATTGTAATATGCGAAGAATGCTCTGAATTCCGCAGGCCGATGAGACATCACACTGAACACATTGGGCAAAAATCCACTCTGTTCAAGGATTAAAGAGAAGAGAAGTCAATGGCTGTAACCTTACTACAGAGAGCCCACGCTACAAAAGCTCAAGGTGGAAAATACATACAATGGGGCTGATCGGCCCTGTGCTGGTAGTGATGGGGTTAACGAGGCAGGTATGCTCCACACTACGGACTGGACCCAGCTGATCCTGCCCATCATGCCTACGGCCAATGTCAGTCATGGAGTAGGGTGATAAAAGGAGGCGGCCTTGACCAGCTCAGGGCTGGCCAGGGACGAAAGCAGAGTCCTACATCTCTTTCAAAGAGGGATGCTGGGTTCCAGCCCAAGCTTGGGGCAACCTCCTACCTGGTGGCAGTGACAATAGGGCCCAGGGAGACTGTGGAAAGAAACTGGCCAAGCAAACCCTGAGCAGAAGGGCAGGGTCCTGCTGAGATCCCTCGCATGCCCCTGAGTTTGGAGTTCACAGCTGGCCTTTTGTTTTCTTGGACTCTAATGCTTTGGAAAGGGTTGGACTCCAGTGTGCCCAGGCATGCGACACTGGATTGGAGCAAGGGTGTCAGCTGACTGTCAGAGACCCACAGGTGGGTGGGCTGCGCTTTGATGGGCCACAAGGGGGCACTGCTTAGACAGCCCAGTTACAATACACTTTGGCCTATGCCATGTTTTACTGATATAATGACGTCAGTTGGGGCTTCAGGCACCACTGTCATACAAATAACTAAGAGCTGGTCAGGGGCAGAGAGGCAGAGTTATTGCTTCTGAGTCCTCCTGGCAGGCAGACCCAGGGGGTCTTGTTAGCTCCAATCCAGGGGAATAAAAAGGTACAGACGTGCCAGCAGGAACTAGGGGGAGGGACTCTACAAACCACCAGCCTCAATAGAAAGTTGTGATGCCTGTAAAAGAGGAATAGCCTGGCAGACTCCACAAGGGGCCGCTGCAATATAACAGGATCAGGGAGCAGAGACTTTAGCCCAACAGGAAAAAGGTAGGAACTGATTAGGGTGACCAGATGAGAGACATGAAATATCAGGACACGAGGGGGACAAGGGGGGCACGCCAGCGGAGAAAAAAAACCCAAAAAGCAAAAAACGAGAGCCGGCAGCTCCCTGCCTCACCCCCCACCGCACCAGCTCACCTCCGCCTCCCCTAAGCGGGCTGCCGCATCCTGCTTCTCCCCTCTCCCTCCCAGCACTTGCGCCGCCATACAGCTGATTCATGCAAGCCTGGGAGGGAGTGGGGAGGAGGAGGAATGCGGCGTGCTTGGGGAAGAGGCGGGGCCAGGGCGGGGATTTGGGGAGGGATCCAATAGGGCAGAGAGGGGGCGGAGTCGAGGCAGGGAGGGGGCAGAGTTGGGGCACGAGCCCCCTCCGCCTGTGAGCCGGAGTGCAAAATATCGGGACAATTCGCGTCCCAACCGTGGGACAAACAAGTAAATATTGGGACAGTCCGGATAAAATCGGGACGTCTGGTCACCAAGCTCCCAGGAAAGCCTAGCCAAGATCTTCCTTGGTGAGGGTGTTCAGCATGGAGAGAGCCGAGAAGGGGCTAGGGCTAGGAGGCAGCACGGAGAGGAACAGGGCAGGGAAGCAGGGAACAGTGCCCGGAGGGGGGTTCTGGGGAGTGGGACATAAAGGAGCAGACAGGCGTTAGGGGGAAGAGAAAAAGGAGACAAGAGGCCTGATTCTCCATGGCCCTGCACCTTGTGGCGTTGCCTAGAATAAGTACACCCTTTTGGATGCTTTGGGGAAAGGAGAAAAACAAGCAGGAGAAAAATCTTGCCGGCCTTTTCAGTGCATCGTCAGTAATGAAAAGGAAGTTTCAGGTAAGGTTTAACTTCATCCCCTTTTTCCCTAGTAAAACAAACACGGAAGATGGGGAGAAGGGGGAATGGTGCTTGCTGCCCTTTCGAGCGAGAAGCCATTTGGAACCAACAGTCACCTCCTGGAACAAACAAGGTGAATAATAATCATGCTGAGCCACCCAAGTGTTTCTAACCCAGGGCCGGATCCTGCAGGCTGTTCCATGTGGATGGACTGCACAGGACTCCAAGGGTGCCGGGGCCATCCCTAATGCGGATCCAGAAACTGTCTCTCGGTATTGGCCAAACTCAGAGGCTGGGTTGTGTCCTCTGGGAAGAGCTTTTCTCAGCAGACTCTTCTTACCTTCATCTCTACTTCTTCCATGAGCTCCACTATATCGTACGGCAGGTCCTTCTTGTTGGGTATTGGATAGCGCCCAGTCGGCCTCCTGGTGCCCCCTGCCTGTGTACTGTATGCCTGGCTTACGGCTGCCGTTTGCGCTCTTCCCCACAGGCTCCCTGACACAAGGAGAGGCTGAGGCTAGAGAGAGAGGAGGGGGAAGGCTTGTTTAGCCAGATGGATGGTTATTGGCTCCCATCTCTGCTTAGCTGCTCTGATACTGCCTCAGAATTCATGTAAACCACAGCCACTGCTAGATCTCACTTCACCATGACAGCCTACACAACGACCATTGGGAGACAGCATGGTCTAGTGTGCAGGGCACTGGGACAAATGACCTGGCTCTGCCACTGACCTGCGGCATGCTCTTCGCCCCCCTCCCCCACTTTGTGCCTCAGTTTCCCCTTCCACCCTAACTCGACCATAGGCAGCTCAGGGCAAGGACTGTCTCTCAGGATGTGTTTGTAGAGCTCCTAGCACAATGGAGCCCTGATCTCAGCTGGGACCTCCAGGCACTATTGCAGTAATGCGGCAATGACCACACTGGTGTATTATCTTCCCCCTCTCCAATTCTACATGGTATCCTCTTAAAGTCACAAAGGTGTTTCTCAGAACTAACGCACCACAAGCCCATCACTGCAGTATCCTACAAGAAAAAATACATCAAATTAATTAACCAAAATGAATGGCATCAACAAAGGGCTAAATTTGCCACTGGCATAAATGCACCAACCTCTGGGGAATGGCTCTGTGGCCCAGGATAAGCACCTCAGCTTTGGATACCAGTAGTCCTGGGTTCAAATACTGGTCATGCCCTGTCCCTGAGATGTGTATCAACATCAGCAAAAATCAATAGAACCATGCCCACTTATGATGTAGTTAGTGTATGGGCATTTAACTGACACTATGGAAAACAATAGCATTATTTCTAGAGGTTTGCTTTATAAATGTTTGTGCAATAAATTGTCCAGAAACATCTCCCTCAGTAAAGAATGATACTAGGGACTCCTGGATTCAGTTTTTTTTTTAACAAAATCCATCCCAATTCTAAGTACTGTAAAGCAGCACCACCATCCAAAGTACAATCAATTGTTGAAACCTGAGCAATTCCTACCCCATTGGCGTGGGTTTAGTTAACTGGATCACACCCCTTACTTCAGAACTCTGCTGTCCTTGGGTTAGCACAATGCTGCAGCTATGCTTTTTGGGAGCAGCGCCTAATGTGCTTAGCTGTTATGTAGCACTCTTCATCTGTACATCTCAAAGTGTTTTACACAGGAAGGTCAGTATCATTAGCCCCATTCTACAGAGGGGGAAACTGAAGCACGGGGTTGAAGGAAACTTGGCTACGGTCAGATAGTAAGTCAATAGCAGAGCTAGGAATAGAATTTAGGTCCCCCGACTCTTACCACTGAACATCATGTACTCTGTTCCTGCTTTCTCCCAGAAAGGTGTAATAATCCACACATACCCTGCAGCCTAGAACTTCACATATTACCATCCCAGAACCCAGAGCCACCAATGCAATCTTGTGGAAATGCACTGGCTGTCACCTTACCACCACTTTAAAATGGCAATTATACTGCTTGGATCATAAGCACCAGGGATCTCTTTGTTAGCTGTTTGTACAGCACCTAGCACAATGCAGTCCTGGTCTCTGAGTGAGACACAGACACCGCAGTACAAATTACTGTTATTAATCAGGGAAAGAAGTCTGTCCGCGTTGCTTGAAATGGTAAAACAGCTACCTCCAGCAGTCAGATCCTGACGTGTGATTTGAAACCATGCTCTAAAGTGATTTTAAAAGATCCTGCTGTATATGTAAATGACAAAATCTCTAAGAGGAACTATTCTAACAGTATCTTCAGTAGTATCATTGTTAGATAAATGTTGTAGTCAACCAAATATGAGTATTATCACAAAGTCCGATTGCACAGATATTTAAAAAAATTGAATAAGCATATTGGAGGCAATAAAAATAATAAGATTTATGGGTCTAACTGCTAATTCTAAAGGGAAAATTAAAAAATCTGAAGAGATGAACATCTAAGAAACATCACTGAATTGTCCTAAGTGAAAGGAAGTAACAGTTAGTACAATAAATGTGCCCTTTGTTCACCAGATTTTTCTATTCTTCTGGTGAGGGGAAAAAGCAAACAAGAAAGAGAGAGAATTGCTATCCGAACAAGTTGTGTAATTCCCTAACGGTTTGGGTTTTTTTTTAAATCACTTAAATAAATCCGTAACGGAACTTGCCTTCAAACATTTCATCTTATGGAATAAAGCCAAACTAAACATTGTGCAGTTATTGGGTCCAGTCTTGTAAACTCTGACACCAGTGACAGGGGTACTACAACAATTTTAACTGTGGCGGTGCTGAAGGCAGAAACCATGTACTTGGGTTGCTATTACTACTTCAAACCAGGAGTGCAGCAGCACCCGCCCCATACCCCTTGCACCTACGACCATTGATTTTACTCTCTGACTTCAGGAGGACTAGCTCCATGAGTCAGTTACATGCATAAGTGTGTGCCATTGCAGCCAGTTAGAAAAGACACGTTACATTAAGAGAGACTTTTGCGATTGAAAACATTTAGAAGTCCAAGACGAGAAAAATGGACCAACTCACTGATAGTTGTACAGAAGTCACCTGTTGCTGAAACCAACCAATCACTATATTCAGGAACCCTAGGAGAGCCTTTTCAAAAGCACTCAAGTTCAATGTCTAGATTCTACTTCAAAACAAAAGCTCAAGCTGCCAGTTGAAATCCATTGCCTTTTCCCCCTCTCTTGATCTAGAGTTTGAATTCCGTTTGGCTGTATTGAAATAAAAAAAGTACGGAATGAGGAACAAAACCAAATTAGCTGAAGAGCTGTATGATTCTCCTGCACTTGCCTGCAGGGTGCAGGTAAAGAATTTTTCTGTAGAGATGAGACTCAAGATCATAGCCACAAGTGGAACCAGGAATCCAAATCTGAGAATTTCAGATCTTGCCGCAGACTTTGCCAAGCACTTTAGGTCCCCAGCCCAGTACGTAGCTCACTTCCCTAAACAATATTCATTCAAAGGACATCAGTGTTCGCCCTCCATAAATACCCTGAATGGCCAGTATCCCAGATTCATCCCACAACTGATATAAAATGCCCCAATGTCTCCTGCAGACCTCTCACCCTCCAGATTGCTTTTTTAACTGCAGTTGTCAGTCCCAGCTAAACAGAACCACTATGGGATGGGTAATTTTGAGCCGTTCTTAAGGAAAAGTTTCTGTTACATGCCAACTGGGGAGGATGTACTTAATAAAAAGGAGGTACCAAATACATTTGGTACCAAAGATTTACACTGATTCTCTTGTATACAAATACCTTTGTTTTTCTTTTCATGGAGAAAACGTACATTTAGTACTGTGTTGCTGTGCTGCTGAAGGAAAAATGATTCTGGGTATTGTTTACTGGAATATATGTTGTTTACTTTGTTTGAATGAAGAGCCTCAAACAAATTCCCTAAGATGACTTTGCCTGAAGTAATTTGTTCTTTCAAAATATCCAAATTGTTTTTATTCCATGCACTTAAACATATGAGTGTGATTTTTATTTCCATTGGAGCAAAATTGGTATTTTCAATATTTTAATTACTGCGATAAAAACATTATGGCATAGTCGATGAGAGGTTTTAATTCTTTGGAATCAGTTTGTTTTCTTTTAACCAAGATGACAAAGAATTAATGTAGCAAAATTTTGCAACCTGTACCCTGTAAAATCCCTGCCATATTGGAATGGCTAACAAACGGAATGAAAAATAAAGCATAAATTGAACAAAGTCCTTTTTAAATCTAAATTTCTCATAGCGTTGGACAATATACCTATCTTGTGTTCGTCCAACATGCCCCTATCAGTCTCAGGCAGTGTCTGCCAGCCAGCAGCTGTGGGCCCCGGGCTCCCATCCCACAGGAGCAGGAAGAGACTTGGGGGCTAAGCTGCACAGCAGCTAACATGGGATTTCAAGTAGGGAAGGGACAGGTGGGTGAAGGAGGGATCAGGCTTGGCACAAAGTTGATGGGCTCTTTTTGCTCCCTCCTTCCCACTGCCCTCTGATGAACACGATCAGCTGCTCCCACCTTCCTCGCCCCTCCGCTGCTGAAGTCCCTGGAGGGGAGGGGGTTATTGGAGTCACTGGAGGAGTGGGGAGCTGTATTCAAGGGGCACCATGGCATGGGGGTGGTATTAATTGTTGGAGGGTAGGCAGCATTAACTGAATTTGGGGGCACCACCCATAGGCCTCAAATGACTCCAAGGTGGCACTTTGTGTCATGCTCCAATCGACACACTTAGAATGGCTATCAAGTATGCTACGTGGCTTTAGCAGTTTTTCCTACTAACTTGAATCAAATCCACTGATGCTGTGGCATGGAGCCCACCACGCATGTGATTAGCCTGGCACTGATTGCAAGAGACCTTTCCTGTGCACTGTGCCTGGGCCCGCTGGGAAGATGTGTGCTCCTGTGAGCCTGAGGGCTAGGGAGCAGGAGTCGAGGTCAAAGGATGGGGACTAGGCAAGCAACAGCCCACTGCTCTGCCAGGGCACTAGCCCAGCCCTGCCTGGCAAAGAAGTGACATTACAGAAACACAGCAAAGCAGCCATTCCAGCAAACAGTGGGACAGACAGGGCTAGGGTCTTGCTTGTACCCAAAACGATGTCTGACTCTGGCAGCTGGGGAAAGATTCCCATTCCCAGACGCAGCTTGCAAGAGCGGTTTATTTGAGTCACACAGTGAAGAAGAAAACCTTAAAAACAGCTGGATCCAGCACAACTCTGAGCAGTGTGCTGTGCCTGAAGGCACAGCTGCCCCACAGCTAGATAGCTGTGGCTCCCACTGGCACCCGAGAAGTACCGTATTTTTCCATGTATAAGACGCCCCCATGTATAAGACGCCCCCACTTTTCTAACCCCAAATTCAGGTTTTTGTTTTTTTTTCTCCCCTGCTTTGCCGCTCCGGCCATGCCCCAGGTTTTTTTGTTTTGTCTTCTTTTCCCTCCAGCCGCACTGCAGCTGTCCCCCCCCCCGACTTTGCTGCTCAGGCCCAGGAAGAGGACGCGGAGGTAGGTGTAGAGGGAAGGAGGAGGGCTGTGCGCCCGGCTGGTCTCCGGCGGCAGCCCTGCCCGGCTCCTGCCGCGTCCCTCCCCGGCCGCGCGACTCCTGCCGCCCGGCTCCCCGGCTCTCCCGGTCCCCAGCCGCCCGGCTCTCCCGGTCCCCAGCCGCCCGGCTCTCCCGGTCCCCAGCCGCTGCAGTACCCGGACCGCACTACCGGAGCCGGGGAGCCGCCCGGCTCCCCCGGTCCCCAGCCGCCCGGCTCCCCGTGTCCCCGGCTCCCTCGGTCCCCAGCCGCCCGGCTCCCCGTGTCCCCGGCTCCCTCGGTCCCCAGCCGCCCGGCTCCCCGCGTCCCCAGCCGCCGCTGTGCCCGGACCGCACTACGGGCGGGCAGCCGGGCAGCGGGAGCCAGGCGGCTGGGAGGCGGGAGCCGCCAGCTCCTCGGTCCCCAGCTGCCCGGCTCCCCGGTCCCCAGCCGCAGTGCCCGGACCGCACTAGCCGGGCAGCCCCCAGTCCCCAGCCGCGCGGTGCCCGGACCGCACTACCAGAGCCGGGCGGCCGGGACGCGAGGCGGCGGCTGGGAGCCGCCCGGCCCCCTGGCTCCCCAGCCGCCCGGCTCCCCGGCTCCCCAGCCGCCCGGCTCCGGTAGTGCGGTCCGGGCACTGCGGCGGCTGCGACCCCACCTACCCGGATGCCCGGCTCCGGACACTGCCCGGCCCCGCGCTCCCAGCTCCAGCCGCGGATGGATTGTAGCGCCACCAGCCACGTGCAGGCAGCGCGGTAAGTGGGCAGGGAGGGGGTGTTGGAGAGGGCAGGGAGTTCGGGGTGGGGGTGTATCGGGGTTGGGGGGGTCAGAGGGCAGGGAACAGGAGGCTTACTTCCGTGTATAAGACTACCCTCAATTTTTAGGCTAAGGATTTTAGGAAAAAGTATAGTCTTATACACGGAAAAATACGGTATGCTCTCAGCAGGGCCGGTGCAACCTATTAGGCGACCTAGGGCACTAGGATTAGGGGGGCAGCATTTTCTTCAGCAGTGACCACGGCGGCCAGATCTTCGGCCGCCCCGGTCGTCGCTGGCATTTAGGCGGGGGGAGCTGGGGCAGTGGGAGGGCCACTTGCAGCAAGTAAGGGCGGGGAGGCGGCATGCAGGGGAATTCCCCACCCCAGCTCACCCTGCTCCGCCTCCTCCCCGGGCACGCCATGGCTGCTTCACTTCTCCTGCCTCCCAGGTTTGCGATGCCAATCAGCTTAGGAACCGCAAGCCTGGGGGGCAAGAGAAGTGAAGCGGCAACAGTGTGCTCGGGGAGAAGGCAGAGCAGGGGTGAGCTGGGGCGTAGGGGGGTGCCTCAGGGCGGGTGGGGGTGGGGAGCTGCCGCAGGGGGAGCGCCTCAGGGCAGAGGGGGGAGCTGCCGTGGGGGGTGGAGGGGCTCGGGGATGGGGGAAGGCGCAAGATAGAAGTTTCGCCTAAGGCACGAAACATCCTTCCACCAGCCCTGGCTCTCCGGGGACTGCAGACTGCTGACCAAAGGCCCAGCGCACACCCTGCAAAGTCTGAGGCCCTGACAGAATCGTAGGACTGGAAGGGATCTCGACAGGGCATCGAGTCCTGTCCCCCGCACTCATAACAGGACTAAGCGTAGACCATCCCTGACCCGTGTTGTGCCAGCTGCTAAAGGCTGGATGAATAGGGCAGTCCCGAGTAGCATGGGGAAACATGTTTGTTGCAAAACAACACCTGTGATGATATGGAGCTGGGTTTCAAGCAATAGCAACCCCTCCTTCCCAACTATGTCTTCTGCCCAAGCTGCAGGGCAGGGGGGATCTGGCATTAGGAAGGGGAATTGGATCTGGCCCCGCAGGGCAGAGGGGATCTGGCAGCAGGAGGGGGGTGGGTCTGGCCCCGCAGGGCAGGGGGGATCTGGCAGCAGGAGGGGGGGTGGGTCTGGCCCCGCAGGGCAGAGGGGATCTGGCAGCAGGAGGGGGGTATTGGCCCCACAGGACAGAGGGGATCTTGCAGCAAGAGGGGGTGGGTCAGGCCCCACAGGGCAGAGGGGATCTGGCAGCAGGAGGGGGGGATCTGGCCCCACAGGGCAGAGGGGATCTGACAGCTGGAAGGGGTGGATCTGGCCCCGCAGGGCAGAGGGGATCTGACAGCTGGAGGGGGGGATTTGGTCCCCCAGGGCAGAGGGGATCTGGCAGCTGGAGGGGGGGATTTGGCCCCACAGGACAGAGGGGATCTTGCAGCAAGAGGGGGTGGGTCAGGCCCCACAGGGCAGAGGGGATCTGGCAGCTGGAGGGGGGGGATCTGGCCCCACAGGGCAGAGGGGATCTGACAGCTGGAAGGGGTGGATCTGGCCCCGCCGGGCAGAGGGGATCTGACAGCTGGAGGGGGGGATTTGGTCCCCCAGGGCAGAGGGGATCTGACAGCTGGAGGGGGGGATCTGGCCCCGCAGGGCAGGGGAGATCTGACAGCTGGAGGGGGGGGATCTGGCCCCAGAGGGCAGGGGGGATCTGGCAGCTGGAGGGGGGGGGGATCTGGCCCCGCAGGGCAGAGGGGATCTGGCAGCTGGAGGGGGGGGGATCTGGCCCCGCAGGGCAGAGGGGATCTGGCAGCTGGAGGGGACTGGATCTGGCCCCGCAGGACAGAGGGGATCTGGCCCCACAGGGAAGAAGGGTCTGACAGCAGGAGGGGACTGGATCTGGCCCCGCAGGACAGAGGGGATCTGGCAGCTGGAGGTGGGGGATCTGGCCCCACAGGGCAGAGGGCAGGCGGCAGGTTCGTATAATTTTTGGTGGGGCCCAAAATGGTGGTGTCCTTCCCTCCCCCCCCTCCCCCCGCTCTCACCCTGTCAGCCGATATAAAATGAAGCTACAATGTGTCGGCACCACAAGATTACAAGGGTCAATTAAAAGTGGAAAGTCAGAAGCAGCACTTGCCTGCTTCAATATACGGTATTAAATTTTGTTGCACCTGTTGTGACGAAGTGGGAATGTTCTTAATGTTTTCTCTGAATACTGTGTGGGTGCCTCAGTTTCCCCTGCAAGGTGCCAACTGACGGTGTTGGGAACAAAGAGATCAGATGGCCTCCTTGTCCAGAAGGAGACACAAAGGCTAGAGGAGGGAGTGTCAGTTTGGAGCTGGCTGGGGAAATGGGGAGAGGCCCAGAACTTGGGTCTGGGCTCCCCACCCCCCAAGATGGACCTGACTGAGGGGTCCTGTTTTCTGTACCTACAAGCTCTGTTTTAGACTGTGATCCTGTCGTCTAATAAACCTTCTGTTTTACTGTCTGGCTGAGAGTCACATCTGACTGCGGAGTTGGGGTGCAGGGACCTCTGGCTGCCCCAGGACCTGCCTGGGCACACTCGCTGCAGAAAGTGCACGGTGTGGAAGGGCTGAATGCTCCGAGGTCAGACCCAGGAAGGTGTAATAAGCTTCTTGCCCTGGAGACAGTATGCTCCGAAAGAGGAGGCTCCCCCAGAGTCCCAACTGGCTTTGTATGGAGTAGTTCCAAAGCATCCCAGCATCCCCTTCCACACCATGCGCTTCCCGGAAGTCTGCACAGGCACTGACACTCCCTCCTCTGGCCTTTGTCTCTTTTCCAGGAATTAGGAGGCCACCTGATCTCTTTGTTCTCCAACACCTTCAGTTGGCAGTTCACACTGGCCCTCTAGGGCTCTACAACAATCACACCCCCTTATCCCACCATCTAGATCCTTGAGAAATGCATAGGGGAAACTGAGGCACCCACACAGTATTCAGAGAAGAACATTCCCACTTTGTAACACCTGTATACAACTAGTTATATACTTTAAAGGGGTGTAAAATAATCAAGTATTGTGCTAAACACAATGATACTCCAAACTGACCACCAAATTTAAGTTGCACGTTTTTCCCCTCAGGTGAGGGCTCTGGGGTGGGGCTGGGGATGAGGGGTTCACAGTGCAGGAGGGTGCTCAGGGTTGGGGTGCTGGGGGCACAGGGCTGGGGATAAGGAACTTGGGATGCAGACAGGTTGCCCCAGGGCTAGGGCCAGAGAGGACTCCCCCCCCCACCCCGTTACCGGCAGCAGCTAGCTCCAGGGGAGGGACCCCTCCTCTCCCCCCTCCCTGCAGCACACTCACTCTGCACCACAGTCACTGCACATGCTCCTAGGGACTCTCTCAGGTCCAGAAAGCCCACTCACCTCCCCTATGGTGGGTACCGGGTGTCACGGAGTCCCTGGGCGATGCTCTGGAACTGCTCCCCACAAAGCCAGGCAGGACTCTGGGGAGCCTCCTCTCACTCGGAGCAGACTGTCTCCAGGGCAAGAAGCTCATACGGCTTCACCTCCTGGGTCTCTCCTTGGAGCATTCAGCATCCTCTGCCCCTCCGTGCGCTTCCCCCAGCGAGCCTGCCCCAGTGGGGTCCTGGGGAAGCCACAGGGTCCTGCACCCCCACTTCACAGTCAGACGTGACTCTCAGCCAGCCAGTAAAACAGAGGTTTATTCGATGACAGGAACGGGGTCTAAAACAGAGCTTATAGGTACAGCGAACCAAACCCCTCGGCCGGGTCCATCCTGGGGGGCAGTGAGGCAGGATCTCCCCCCCCGCACATCACTCCTTGTCCCCAGCCAGCTCCAGACTAACCACCCTCTCCTCCTCTGCTCAGCCCCTTTCCGGGCCAGGAGGTCACCTGACCTCTTTGTCTCCAACACCTTCAGCTGGCACCTTTGCAGTGAGGGGCCCAGGCCATCAGTTGCTAGGAGACAGAGTGCCAGGCATTTAGGTGCACTGGCCTTTTGCTCTGCAGCAAAGAACTGCATAGGGGACACTGAGGCACCAACACAGTATTCAGAGAAAACATTAAGAACATTCCCAGTTCAGGGGGGGGGGGGAGGGTTTGCCATCATGTGTAGCCTCCCCACCCCTGCTGCTGCCCGGGGGGAGAGCTCCCAAGCACCTGTGTGCCTCCTTCCTTCTCCTCTCTCCCTCTTCCCCTCCCCTGGTGCTCCAAGAGGCTGCTGATCTCTATAGTCTTAGGCAGAAGCAGCACAAACAAAGGAGAGAGTCACGGGCTGTTTTCTTTCAGGCAGGGAAGCTCTGAGGTGGGGCAGGGGAGAAACCCAGCTCCAAATATTGATGGAGCAGAGCCCTCAGCCTTGAATATTCCTGGGGCTTAAGCCCCTCGAGCCCATATAAGTTGGCACCCCTGCGAGAGGGGATCTGGCAGCAGGAAGGGGGGTGGGTCTGGCCCCGCAGGGCAGAGGGGATCTGGCCCCGCAGGGCAGAGGGGATCTGGCAGCAGGAGGGGGTGAGTCTGGCCCCACAGGGCAGAGGGGATCTGGCCCCGCAGGGCAGAGGGGATCTGGCAGCAGGAGGGGGTGGGTCTGGCCCCACAGGGCAGAGGGGATCTGGCAGCAGGAAGGGGGGTGGGTCTGGCCCCACAGGGCAGAGGGGATCTGGCCCCGCAGGGCAGAGGGGATCTGGCCGCAGGAGGGGGTGGGTCTGGCCCCACAGGGCAGAGGGGATCTGGCAGCAGGAGGGGGTGGGTCTGGCCCCACAGGGCAGAGGGGATCTGGCAGCAGGAAGGGGGGTGGGTCTGGCCCCACAGGGCAGAGGGGATCTGGCCCCGCAGGGCAGAGGGGATCTGGCAGCAGGAGGGGATGGGTCTGGCCCCACAGGGAAGACGGGCTCTGGCAGGAGGGGGGTGGGTCTGGCCCCACACGCCAGAGGGGATGTGGCAGCACGAGGGGGGGGGTCTGGCCCCAGGGCAGAGGGGATCTGGCAGCAGGAGGGGATCTGGCCCCACAGGGCAGAGGATCTGGCAGCAGGAAGGGGGGTGGATCTGGCCCGGGCAGAGGGGGTCTGGCCCCACAGGGCAGAGGGGATCTGGCAGCAGGAGGGGGTGGGTCTGGCCCCACAGGGCAGAGGGGATCTGGCAGCAGGAAGGGGGGTGGGTCTGGCTCCACAGGGAAGACGGGCTCTGGCAGGAGGGGGGTGGCTCTGCCCCGTCTATGGAGCCCGTTCAGTGCCCAGCCGGGGGCGGGCAGGAGCCCCAGGAGCTGCGGGGGCTGGGCAGACGCAGGACCGGGAACTGGCAGCCCGAGGCAAACGCCTCTGCCCCGTCCCCGGCCGCTCCCGCGGGGAGACCCGGCTCCAGCCCCCCGCGGGCCCCCGAGCCCCTGGAGCTCGCGCCCCGGCCCCGAGCAGCGCCGCGCCGCGGGCTCCAGGGCCCGGCTCCCCGCCCCTCGGCTCCCCCGGCCGGGCCGCACTCACCGAGGCGCGGCGCGGCCGCAGCAGGCGCAGGAGCGGCCCCCTCATGGCGCTGGCGGGCGGGAAGTGCCCAGGCTGCCGCCGGCGGGGACCCGCCCCGGCCCGGCCCGCTCCGCCCCGCCGCGCCCGGAGAGGGGCGGGTCCGGGTCACCCCCAGCGCGGGGAGGGCGATTCCCGGCGGCCCGCCTGAGCCTCACCCCCGGCGCAGGGACACAGCAGCCCGGCCCGGGGCATCCAGCCCCGGACCCGGGGGAGTAGCCGGGGCTCAGCTCCTCCGACACAGTCCCCGGCTCACCCTGCCGGCCCGCACGGCGCCTTACAAAGGCGGCCAGTGTCTTCATCCGCGCTTCCCAGAGGGGGAAACTGAGGCACGGAGACTTGCCTGCCGTCACCCAGAGCCAGTAACAGTCCCCCCAGTCTGCCCAGCCCAAGGAGTTTGCGCACAGATGGCAGCTGAACAAGGGACTTTTCTGGCCCTGCTTTCCCTGGCTGGAGCCACAAGACGAGTGGCTAGTCGTAGCTGGGCCCAAGGTGGGTGGCAGGATCACCAAGCACATTGGAATCGCTGGAGAAGAAATAAGTGAGTGGTAAAGTGCCTTGCCCCCGCAGGGTGAATGAATCGGTGCTTTTATCTCATCGAGTTTAAGGCCAGAAGGGATCCCTAGATCATCTAATCTGACCCCACCACTGCCCATATATCACAGGCCACCAACACCACCCAGCACCACACACTGATCCAACAACCAAAACAAGACCAAAGTCAGTGAGCCCCCCCGGAGGGTAGACTATTATGTGTCACAGACAGAGAACAGGAGGGACCGAGGTGCACCTGTGCCCAAGGCCCCTGCAATGGCAGGGAAATGACTACATGAGATATACCCAGATAATTCTGCTAGTTACCCACACACTGCAGAGGAAGCTGAACACCCCTCCCTCCCATCACTGCCAGTCTGACCTGGTTCAAAATGGCAGTCAGTTAGACCCTGAGCATGTGAGCAAGAACCAGCCAGCCAACACCTAAGAGAGAGAATACTCAGTGCCACCTCAAAGCCCTGGCCCTCCCTGTCCAATATCCCATCTTCAGTCCTGGTCATCCCTGATGCTTCAAAGGAACCTTATAAACCCCCACAGAATACAGTGGAGGGGGGGATTCCTTCCTGACCCCTGCCAGTGGCTGGCTGAAACCCTGAAGCATGAACTTTAGGAACATAAAATGTAAACTTGCAGTGAGACCCAGGGCTTTTGCGCCCTGCCCCACATCATCATGAGCAACCATGTCATACAATCTCACTCAAATTTGTCCAACTGTCTCTTAAAACTAATTATGGTAAGTCATTTGCTCTATCAGCTCCTATTGGGAGACTGTTCTAGGTCCTCTGATAGTAAGAAACCTTTTAATTTCCAGCATGAATTTGTTCATGGCCAGTTTATTTGTTCTTGTGTCAGCCTTGTCCTTTAGCTTCGATAGCTCTTCACCCTCATTGGTATTTACCTCCCCCCCCACACACACATGGTGTATTTAGAGAGCGTGATATCCCCCTCATCCTTCTTTTTGTGAGACTAAACAAGAGAACAGCATATTAGAAATACTTATTTCCTGAAGGTTGCCAAGATAGTGGGATAGCAGGAGAGTCTGGGGGCACCCGGGGCCTAGGGAATCTCCCCTCCATCCCCCTCTAAAGCCCAGAGTCCCAGAAACCACAATTAGCCTGGAGTGGGATTAGGGGAAACCAGGAGGCCAAATAGACCCCAGAGCACAGCTGAAATCTCACTGATTCTTTGCGGCCCTTCAGTGGAGATCGCTTTATTCCAAGTAAAATAATAAAATGCTTTAGTGGCCAGTGACTTTCCCAAGGCCATGCAGCGACTCACTAAGAGATTACGATTAGAACGCAAGAGTTCCTGTTTCCCGTCTCATGATCAGTCCGGTAGGCCAGTTGTATCCTGGTCATATCCATTTAGCACCAAGGAAAGGCAGAGTGGTTGGAACCCTCTGGGGCCTATTGGTGAGCACCCTCTCCCCCCACTGTTTCAGAACCCCAGAATTAGCCCATGCACTGTCGTGTCAGATTGAGAAGCCAAGCCCAGCAAATATATTGGATGAGTTTCCCAGGAGCATTTTAAAGAATCTCAAGAAATCCTGATGATCACTTCCTTACCCTGACACACACAATTTTAGATGAAAGCGACAAAGAGTCCTGTGGCACTTTATAGACTAACAGACGTATTGGAGCATAAACTTTCCTGGGTGAGCATAAGCTTTCGTGGGTGACTATTCAGAATATTATTCACCCACGAAAGTTTGTGTTAGTCTATAAGGGCCACAGGACTCTTTGTCGTTTTTTACAGGGGGCTACCCCTCTGAATTGTAGATTAATCATTTCCAAGCCTTTGGAGAGAAAACATCCAGGATAACATCTGTTTACACTGTGTGCTAATCCAGTTAAATCCATTCCTGGCAACATGCCCGACAAATCCAGATACATCCTTTGAGATAACCGCGTTTGATGTGAGTTTGTGAAGAGGAGCGAGATGTGGGTAGAAAAGTTTACATTAAAGAGTTTCTAATGACAAATGGGATAGACATTGTGTATTGGGTTGTTATAATGTGTGCTGCGCAGTTAATGGGCAACCACTGTTTTGCTTCTGTTATGGACATCAAAGATAATGTGCTGTGTCCTGCAGGCTTTTATCTTAGTCAAATACATTAATTAAACAGAAGAAGTAGTCAGTGTGGCCAGCTAGATCAATGCTTGCCTGTCCTCCCCAGAGCTGCTGTTCAAATTTACAGAAAAGGCAGGCATATAATTAGTTTGGGGGTTCCAGGCAAAGCTTTTATGTAACATAGTGACTTGGGCCCAGATCCTCCAAGGAGCCAGCAATACCAGTAACTGCCATTTCACCGCTGTGTAATGTCTGCTTTTTAGTTTACCGTTTCTCTGTATTTTTCCCCCTGTTTGCTTGCTGAGTTGACCTGCAGTTCGCTCATCAAAGAATGCTGATGAGGATTCACAGAGCTACCTTAAGAACATTTCAGAGGAAGGAATCCTCCACATGGGACTAATCTGTGACAGAAGACCCAGAAAATAATTGATTTATGACAAGAATGAGGAGGAACTTGGATGACTTCATGACATGATGTGTGTCAGGGCTCTAAAGACAGCTGTGCTGACCTGTATGCATGCATATTTCACCCCATTACAGCTAAATCAATCTAATTATTGGTGTGAGATCTATTATTAGGTAGGGGCAACATCCTAAACTGCTTAGCAAAATCAGGACAGTAACCACCTGTCATCTCAGGTCCCCTCTAGGCCTGTGCTTGGAGTTGCTATGTGGCTCCTACTCTGCAGACTGTCAGCTGTTCTTCTGAGCTTGCATGAAAAACATTCCTGTTACAAAGTGGGACTTGGTGGGAGTCAGTCAGCTGCACCTGTGGAGAGCCTAACTGCCTTGTCACTTAACTGCTGTCTGCCTTCAGCTTGCTTGCTGGAAAATGGGTATATTTCCCTGCTGTGAGGATAACTTAACACATATTAACTTAAAACATATGTTCCTCTTTGAAACCGAGCTAGCTCAAAGCACTCAAACAAATTTCTTAATGTGTGTCAGCAGCGTGCACATGGACAGCTAGCTGCTGTGGTCTAGTTGTTTGTGTAGACAAGCCCTTACTTGCTCCATGCCTCAGTTTCCCCATCTGTAAAATGGGGATAATGCTTTTGTTTTGTCCCCTTAGCCTGTAGGCTCTTCAGTGGCATGGACAGTCTTACAATGTGTTTGTGTAATATCTAGTGCAACATGGTCCTGATCTCAGTTTAAGCCTCTATGAACCACCATAATACAAAGATGAAATAGTTGCATCTAAGGACACTCTGTGTTAAAAGAACACTAAGGTTACAAAGTCAAATGCTCAAAAGTTGGGAAATGCCAGAATTAAGTTTTGCCCATATAGTTTCAAGAAAAGTCCTGCTCAGCCCCTGCAGGCCCAGGATGGAACATGCTCAGTTGCTCTCTCGGGCTGGCACATGGTCTGGTCGCAGGTGGGAATTCTGACAGGATGGAGCATGTTCAGTCCAAATGGAATCTTTGGACAATTTAGCTGCCAAACTCAAACAAGTCTATACTCAGCATGTGTGAACTGCAATTTTTCAGAAGCTTATAGTTTGGCCAAATTTGGGTGGATTTTCATAGTGTCAACAAATGACAACTCCTTGACACTAGGGCAAAATTGCCCTGCTAGATTTCAAGTCCTTGCTCCAAAACTTGGATGCACTAGGGCTTCTCAGAGAAACAACTGTAAGAATTATTTTAATATGCGCTAAACAATGTATTTAATTTCATTCTTGGAAACAACTGCACCACTTTAGCTGAAACTTTCTGAAAAATTTCACATGAGGCAGACACCTGGCATGGAAGATCTCAGCACAAACATTTAAAGTTTGGCAAAGCTATAGGCAACTGAGAACAGGGGCTTACAGTGGGAAGTGTCAGACAACCTGAACTAAGTATAGATACCAAGAAATATGAACTACAGAAATAAAATGTAAAGCAAAAACCCTCTGACCCCAAATTCCCCAAAGGAAAAGAGGGTTTAGAACATTAATAAAGGGGAGAAAGGTTTGCTTTCAGGTTAAGAAGAAGCCAGAGAGGAGCAAGAGCAGCTCTTGCTCAGTGGTTTGAGCATTGGCCTGCTAAACCCCAATCCTTGAGGGGGCCACTTAGGGATCTGGGGCAAAAATTGGTCCTGCTAGTGAAGGCAGGGGGTTGGACTCAATGACCTTTCAAGGTCTCTTCCAGTTCTAGGAGATTGGTATATCTCCTATTATTACCTCTTTCTGTCTTCTTTCACATGGCTTTACAGGGCCGCCCAGAGGATTCAGGGGGCCTGAGGCAAAGCAATTTTGGGGGCCTCTTCCATAAAAAAAAGTTGCAATACTATAGAATACTATATTCTCATGGGGGCCACTATGGGGCCCGGGGTAAATTGCCCCCCAGGCAGCCCTGTGGCTTTAAACCAGCAATGTTAGAAGTCCAAAGTGCTCGTTCTCTCAGCTATTCAGAGTATTAGGACTACAACTCCCAGAATGCAGTTGGCTCAGCAGAGGACGTGACCTTGAGGCTGAGCCACCTGACTAAGTCTAGCCCTCACATGGGAAGTTTGGTGCCCGCAAGCCTCTGAAAGGTGCGGGTGCTGTTACGGCGTGGCTGTGTCCTGAGCGCCGGGCATTGTCACTAGGGGCCCAAGTGTGCTTGGTGAGTAGCAAACATTCAGATTTTAAAGAATGCAATAGTATGAAACGGTGTCTCTGCCTCCGCATGGCTGGTTCCGGACAGCCTGTGAATTGCTGAGGGCCAGATGTGTATTTTTATTTTAAAGCGGTGGGGCCCAATTCTGATTTCCTACGCCAGTGTAGCTCTCCAGTAACTCCCTTACTCCTTTGGCTGCGGTGGTGTTACTCTGGATTTAAACCAGTTAAGCTGAGCCTGCAAAATCTGACCATTATATGTAATAGAGAGGGGAATGCTGGGAATTTCATGGGCTTGTCTATGTTCAGCAGGCATTATTATTACAGCAGTGCCTCGAGGTCACACCCAGATCACAGTGCTAGGCACTGACTAGACATACAATGAAATACAATGCTTGCCTTCAAAAGCTTAGTTTCAGGATAGCAATAGATGGTTGAACCAAGGGGACAGGGAAGGGTGGATGGGGTAGCAGCAATATGGGTTGGTGGCTTTTTTACTTTTTGGCGTACAGAGCGTGTGCTATTTGTAGTTTGCAGTGTAGTTGTAGCCATGTTGGTCCCAGGATATTAGAGCGAGAAGGTGGGTGAGTTAATATCTTTTATTGGACTAACTTCTGTTGGTGAAAAAGAAAATCTTTTGTGCTACCCCGAGCTCTATTTCAGGTGCAGTTTGTAGCACGGAGTGTTTGGAGCTCTTTTGCCAAATAGAGACAGATACAATTAAGCCAGCTTCACTTTTGTTTCTGTCGCAGTCCTGCCCAAAAGGGATAAGATATACCTAAGCACTAGGGAATGATCCAGTACCATCACCCTTCCAAAGAAGGGTCAGTTCAGTTTTGAAAAAGTTCACACAGCTTTGGGGTGAAAAATGTCAGAACTTTATTTTTAATATTTTTTTATGCTTTATTATAAAAATGTGGAAAATGAAGATGTAGCTGAGCAGGGTTGTGTGTGTCATGAGTTTGTTCCTCTGGATTATGGGATGCTGTATTTGTACCTGCTAGTCAATTGCAATCTGCTGCCCTACTTACTTCCTCTCCAAAGAGAAATGTCCCAGTGCCACACACACATTCTAATAATCCCATCCTGCTGCAGCCTGTCTGCATCTGACTCTGTCCCTTGGGAGTGTCACACATTGTTATTGACCCTGTAGGCTCATTAATCATGAAGTGTACAAAACCTCTTCTTGCTTTCTTCCCTGCTCGATGGCTGTTTATGCCACTGCCTATACCAGGGGTCCCCAACGTGGTGCCCGTGGGCGCCATGGCATCTAAGTGTGCCCACATACTGTCCGGCAGATAAGCATCCACCAAAATGCCGCTGACAAGCTGCGTCATCCAGAGGCATCACCATCGAAATGCTGCCGATTTTCGGCGGTATTTCGGCGGTGATACCTCTGGATGCTGCTGCTTGTCAGTGGCATTTCGGCGGCAACACCTATAGACGTTGCCGTTTGTTGGTGGAATTTCGGCGGATGCTCGTCCGCCGCCACGGTCCTCCGTGGCTCATTGTCTGGCGCCCGCCAGACGAAAAAAGTTGGGGACCGCTGGCCTACACTTTCAGCTAGCAGGGTTTAAAGATGTATGGGGCCAGATTTGTTCCAGGGTCTGTGTACACTGGGCCAGGGAGTCCCCTGGTGGCTCAAGGTTTCTACAACCTCCCCTTTTCTGGAGGAGCCTTTGAGAGCCGGTGCAGCCTGAATGGGCTGCAGCCTTCCCCGGTCCTGGGGGTCAGACCAAAGCTGCTTTCCCCCAGTAGAAGCCCTGGAGGAGGGCAGCAGTGGAAATGCCGCTTGATATTCTCTGCCTCCCCCTCCCCACTGCTAGGTGTGAGTTGCGCCTAGGAAGGGTCAATCTGGTCTGTTGAATTAAATGTGCAAAGTCTCCATTAGACTCTGATCACCTTCCCTTTCTGTGCAGTGCCACCGCTGTGCCGGAGCACAGGGCAACGATGAAACATGCAGAGCGTGACACAGAGGGGGGAGCAGATCAACAATGGGAATGCAAGGTCGCCTGGCAGGATGATGGAGGGGACAGGGAAAGCATCTGTGAAAGCTTCCAGCTCCTGCAGATTGACACAGGCTGTGAGAGCCCAAAGGAACTTCCTGTGGGGAGCGAGAAGTGGTACTCGGTACGTACAGTATAAGGTCAGGCCCCGATCCGGCCAGTATGGGCAGCCCCTAGTAGCCAGGGGGTTTGCATGGGCACGCAGCACTGCCTGTACAGATCCATGGCAGGATCAGGGCCTAACAGCATTACACACAAGGTCAGAGCTAGATGCTGGATCTATTAAAAGTAACAACTAAAACTAGAAATTATATTCTTTAACAACCCAGGTTTTGTTTAACAAACCCATGTAAACGTTTCCTGCTAGCGGAACTAGGAACCCAAACACAGCCGCATCCTGCTAGAGACTGGTCCCCAGGCTGTGAAACTGACCAGCCTGTTTGCATCATCCAGGCTGAGAGACATATACAGAGTAGGGGAGAAATAGCGCAAATGTGGGTCGGGGGGAGCATAGTGGATCTTTGAAAGCTCTGTTCTAATGGTGTGAGCCAGGTAAGGAAGGTGGTTTTTTAGCTGCATGGTGTTTAGTTTGACAGTGTTCCTTTGGTAAATGCATGACAGAGCTAGATGTAAACAAGAACTGTCATTCAGGAACAAAGAAAATATTTGTAGAGGCTTCATCTTGCAGCCTGGAAGTCAAGTAAGTTTAGCTGGAATGGGCTCTTATCAAGAGAAATAGACTTGATTTGTGGCTTTGTTTCCTTGACTGTTATTGGAGTAGTTTAAAAGACAAAAATGCTTTTCAAAACAATTTTTTTTTTAAATCCACCACTAAATATTGTTGTTTAGGCCCAATCGTTTAACGATGCTTCAGTCCGGCCTGTCTATTTGCATCCATGATTTTGCAGAAGCAAAAACTAAATTTGTGCGCAGAAATTGGGTAGGTAGGGATCTGCTCAGCTTGTGTGCACACGTTCAGGGCTATGGGTGCACAAATCTGCAGCCGAAGACTTGGCATCCTTTTCTGAAAGTGGACTCAAACTTAGGTCTGGGGTTTAGAAAAACTGGTTAGGTTGGCACTTTACATCTTTTGCATCTTTTGAGCTTCTCAGATCCTTTTGTTCTCTTTTGTGTTAAAAGAAGAATGTTTTGAGGAAACAGAGGCATTGGGAGAAAATAGTTATGGCGAAGAAGAAGAAGAGAAAACAGGAAAAAGAGAGGAGAAAAGCTAAACACGCTGAAGATAAAGGTACAAGCAAACTGAAAACTATGGGGTTAGCTCAGCCACTGTACACCAGCTGAAATCTTACAGCACCTGTAAATCTGGCTATGTGTTTTAATGACTTTGATTCTTAGCCTATGGCCTTGTCTACACTACGGGGACTATGGGGCATAGCAACAGCACTGTAGTGTCGTAGTGTAGATGCGGCATACGCCGATGGAAGGGGTTTTTCCGCTGCTGTAGGAACACCAGCTTCCCAAGGACACACCTAGCTGCATGTACACTGAGGGTGAGGTCGTTCTGTCGCTCAGGGGGTGTAGATTTTTCACACCCCTGAGGGATGTAGCTATGTCAGCCTAAATTTCAAGTGTAGACCAGGGCAATGTTTTACTTTAACTGTGGAGTTAAGTCAAACGATCTGCACTTGAGTTCAGTCCTCTCCAGTTAGCCTAGCTCTAGTGAAAGTGGCTACACTGCAGAAGAACACGAGAGCTGCACAGAGTGACTGTGTTAACTTGACCTGTTGCCTATCCCTCTGGTCCTGCTGGCCATTGCAAATGAAAGTACCACCCCGCTCACAGATTCGTGTGTGTGGATGAGACTTGACTTAACCCTGCGGTAAAGACTAGCCCATGGATGTTCAGAGGGAGTTCTCCAAGATTCTGCTGCTTATTGACAACACAGTATCAGGCTTTTAACACATGGGAGGGGGAATCCATTTTTAAGACTGCGTCAAAATAAGCAGCTGCCAAACATCGTGTCCAGAAATACCTCTGGAGTTCAGCACATTCATAAAGAGCCCAACCCCCTTGTAATATAGAACTAAATCCAACACAAGACAGTGATATTGCCTTTTTACAACCCTATCTTATGTAAGCTCCTAGAACATTAGCCTGTTTGATTTTTTTGAGGCCTGTGCTTTATTAAAACGTAACTTTTACCTGGATTTGTTTTGATCACCGTCAAAGTGAAACGTCCTGCCGGTTAAGGCCTACAAAGATTTATGTGCACACATTCTTCATGTTGTGCCGGCGGGTACTTTGTGTTGCTGCGTTTCCATGTACTTCAGTGGGAATCCTTATCTGCGTGAAGTTACGCGCACGTTTAAGTGAGTGCAGGATAACCTCTTCAGGTACAAGTGTCTAGGAATGGGACACCCCGTCATGCCTTTCCCATCTGAGAAATTTCTCCTCGGGAGCAATCTGTATGTGGCCCTTCTTCAGAGGCTTCTTTCCATGCAGTTACTGCAGCAAGAATCCTCTCTGAGGCCAGCAGCTCCTCATGGAAAAGCTGAAACTTAACAATCATTTAGTGTGGACGCCACCAAGAAATTGGAGTGACAGTTTACCAGCCATTGTTATAAATCTGTTTCAAGCCCTGAGATCTAAGACCGAGCAGGGCCATGTTGAAACCAACAAACCATCCTCTTTGTGTTTCTTTAAGGCAGCATTTCCCAGCCTGGAGAGACAGCCCCCCTTTCTGTGGGGGTCACAGTAGTTCAGGGGTGTGGAACAGACGTGAGAAGCAGTGGGGATAAGGAAAGCTGCATATCCCTGGATCCTCTCTGTAACCACAGCCCTTTTCTGCTCCTGCCGTGGCCCTCAGTGGGAGGAGATCACGTGGCGAGGCAGCTGCCTGCCAGACCAAGCTTCTCTTCTCTTTCCATGGCACGGGGCTCAGCCCTGAGAACCCAAGAAGCACAGGACTGCAAGGGTCCTTCTGGGTCAGAGAATCCGGTCCCCTGCTCTCCCAGGCAACCCCACTGGATAATCTTGTTCATGGACTTGTCATGGCCCATTTTGAAAGCAGTCAGGTTGTCTGCCCCCACGGCTCCTGCTGGGAGGTTGTTCCAGACCCTCGCCCCACTGGTGGCTAGAAACCACCTTCTCATTTCCAGCCTGAATTTACTCCGGACCAGTTTATCACCATTGGCTCTTGTGCCAGCCTCGTCCTTTGGCTTCAGTAGTTCTTCACCCTCCCTGGTGTTTACCCCCGGTGTGTTTATAGAGAACAATCGGATCCCCTCCTGGCTTTCCTTTCGCTGGGCGGAGCAAGCCAAGCTCTGTGAGCCTCCTCTCGTGAGATCGGCCCTCCATTCCCCTGATCAGCCTAGCAGCCCTTCTCTCCACCTCTTCCAGGCTGAATTGGTCTCCCTGGAGCACGGGTGAGCGGAATTCAGTGTTACGCAAGAAGTCTGGCCAGTGCCCTGTGCAACAACATTAATATGTCCCTCTCTCTACTGCAAGTACCTCACCAGGGGATGTGACCAACGGAGACCCTCCCACCCCCACATCAACATAGATCTGTGGGGGAGGGGCCACTGGGGGAGTGAGGGGAGGGGGAACCCAAGCCGGAAAATGGGAAAAAAGCTCATCTGCCTCTGAGGACCCCGACAAGAATACTGGGGCCTGGGATTTACGGCAACGTTACAGGTGCTTGCATTATTTCAGCGATTGAATTCCCTCTCTCCCCCTAACACTTCCCCTCCCATCTCTCTCTCGGCTCTGCATTCCAGGCGTTGCTCACCAGCACAGCAAACGTGTTTTAAAAGCGATTGCCAAGGAGCGGCTTCTGGCGGCCAAAGAGGCAGCACCGTGGCTGTGTATAGATCTGAGTATGACCAGCCACATGACGCAGAAGGTATGCTCTGCAACCGCTCACTCTCCCTAGTGCTTGTGAGCCTCTTGGGGAGGAATCTTACAATGAGGTCTGCCAGCAAAGGCACCTCCCTGAAGTCGGGGGGAGGTATTTAGCAGAGACCCCGCGCCAGTGGGTCCCATTGCACAGGGGTGAGCTAGCGGGTTCCATTGCGGGATTGGGGCCTGGCTGGTAAGAACAATTCATTTATTTGTATCCATTTTTGACAGGTGATTCTTTTTTGCTTCCGCTATTGAAGCTTGTCTGCTACACAACCAGGGTGTTTCCTTTTAAATAACCAATGAGATCAGAGCTAGATTGTATGGGGGATGGGAGTATCTGATTGGCCCTTCTGTCCTCGGCCTGCTCTGTACCCAGGCAGTGTGCCCCTGCCCTTGGCACGCTCTCTCTTCGAAACGCAGCGCACAGGAAGGGAACCCAAAGTCCAAGGGCAGAACAGAGCCTCGGTTACCCCACTCTCCCTGCCCAGCATAAATCTCCACTGTCCCTCATGAAAAATGGCCTTTAAAACCATAGGTGCCGACTCCGTGGGTGCTCCGGGGCTGGAGCACCCACGGGGGAAAAATTGGTGGGTGCTCTGCACCTACCAGCAGCTCCACGCCCCCCTGCCCACCTCACCTCCGCTCCACTGCTGCCTCTTCCCCTGAGCGCGCCGCATGCCTGATTTCCACCCTCACGCGGCTGGGAGGGAGGGGGAAGGAGGGGGAACACGGCGTGCTCGGGGAAGAGGCGGGGCTGGGGATTTGGGGAAGGGGATCCAATAGGGGCAGGGAGGGGGCGCAATTGGGGCAGGGACTTTGGGGAAGGGGTTGGAATGGGGACGGGGCAGGGGTGGGGAAAGGCTGGAGTCAGGGCGGGGCCGGGAGGGGCGTGAGCACCCGCCGGTGCCTGGGAAAGTTGGCGCCTATGTTTAAAACACCCGCTAGTCCAGGAGCTCGGCCACCTCCTCAGCTTCTGCACGCTAAGCTGGGCTGGGCCGGACCTGTGCTGTGATGGGAGATCTCCACGCTGGGCCTGAGGTGGGAGGACGTGGTGCCCTTAGCTCTGAGCCCGTACCCATCTGGGCCAGTTGTGTGCAGATGTTTGTTCTCTCTTGGAAGGAAATAAGTCGCCTTGCCGCTCAGATAAGGAGGCTGTATGGTTCCAACAAGAAAGCTGGAAAGCCGTTTTGGATTTGCCTTACTGGATTTGTGGCAGGCAGTCCTATTTCTGAAGAGTGCTTACGAATGAACGATGGGTTTTCCAGTTACCTCGTAAGTATCGTAAAAGTATCTGACGAGAGTGAATTCTACAAGACCGAGGTGACTGCCCCCTTGTACACAGCAAAACATGGTGCTCCTGTGACTCATATCTATATAATCTAAAAGGCTGTTTTTAAAACGCAGTAACACAAGCGAGAATCTTTCCCTTCTTCGTCGTACCTTTTTGTGTGCCCCTCATATGAGCATAGCAGCTGTGTGTCTTAGTTTGAACTTCGAGACAAGTGTCTTATTCAAAGCCAATGAAACAAGAGGGAATTACACTCAGTGGGATCATGAACTGAGTGTAGAGCTGTAACGATGCTGGTTCTGGCGGAACCCAGCTGAGAGTGCCAATTCAGGACCAATTGCTTAAAGCAGGGCAGTCACAGCCCTAGGCTGGGGGTTTTCCACCTCTAAGGCAAACCAAACCAGCCAGACAAAAGGGACTTTGGTCTCACCCCACTGGCTAACCACAAGTCACACAAGCAATTCCCTTAGGCACTCCAGTTTCCCAGTATCACCACCAGTGCCACTCGTCCTGGGGTGTTGGTTTTCATAACCATTCATCCCCATGACAAGAAAAAAAGGTTCTCTCGATCCCAAAGAACCAAGCCCCAGACCCAGGTCAATATACAGGTCAGATCTTACCCACAAATCACGCTGTTGCCAATCCTTTAGAATCTAAGGGTTTATTCATAAAAGGAAAAAGATATAAATGAGAGCTAGAATTGGTTAAATGGAATCAAGTACATACAGTAATGGCAAAATTCTTGGTTCAGGCTTGTAGCAGTGACGAAATAAACTGCAGGTTTAAATCAAGTCTCTGGAGTACATCCACAGCTGGGATGGGTCATTCAGTCCTTTGTTCAGAGCTTCTGTTTGTAGCAAAGTCCCTCCAGAGGTAAGAAGCAGGACTGAAGACAAGATGGAGATGAGGCATCAGCCTTTTATAGTCTTTTCCAGGTGTAAGAACCTCTTTGTTCTTACTGTGGAAAATTACAGTAAAATGGAGTCTGGAGTCACATGAGCAAATCCCTGCATACTTTGCTGAGTTACAAGGTGTATCTGCCTTCTCTCCATGGGTGAGTTATATAGCTGATGGTCCTTAATGGGCCATCAAGCAGGCTAGGTAGAGATGTTTGTCTGGGATGTTTCCCAGAAGCACAGCATAAGTCTGAAATACAGACAGTACAGAGCCAATATTCATAACTTCAACTACAAAACTGACACACACATATAGACAGCATAACCATAACCAGCAACCCACAACCCTGTCTTAGACACCTCATTTGACCCCCTTTATACAAGATTTGGTGCCACTACAGGACTTCGGTTGCAACCATGTTCTGTACGGTCCCAGTTCAAATCAATAACGTGACAAGAGCTGCGGCAGATGGCATGGAAATTATTATTATTAATGATTTGCATTGCTGACGTGCCTAGCAGCCCCAGCCGTGGCCCAGGGCCCCGTTGTGGTTGGTGCTGTGTGAACACAGAACAAAAAGACAGCCCCTGCTGCATTGGCGGGACACTGTTTTTTGGGCAGATGTGTGGTATTTGCACCTTCCTTTGATGCAGCTGGTGCTGGCCCCTGGTAGAGACAAGATACTGGGTGAGATGGACCCTGGATCTGACCCACTGTGTCAATTCACGTCTTCTGTTTTCATTGCTAACTGAGGTTTGGCTTCATGTGTGATTATACTTGGAATATGGCCTGCAGCAAGAGGGGTGTTCCATTGTTGTTGGATTTGGACTTCACATCAGACTTGTCCAGCTCACAAATAAAACGAGGCTTTTCCTAACAGCCAGCCCTGCAACCGCAGCCTAGAATGTCAGAGTCAAGCTGGGTTCTTTCTTCTGCACCCAAGGTCAGACGTAGTTAAGGCTTTGTAGGCCATACTATGACCTTAGCTAAACCCGTGTAAGCCTGTCTTTAGATAGTGGCACCTGGGAAACTCCGTTGCCATTGGTGGAATTGCCGAGGAGCAGTTGATGAGAAATTTTGGCCTACATGGCTTGCCCTACAAGTGGTCACACAGCGGGTCTGTGGGAATAAAACTCAGATCCCTCAGCCAGCGTCTCCATGGGAGAAAACCAGAGCAACTGAGGAATGAATCAAGCCCACTAAGCTCTTTGGGGCAGGGCCCATCTTTTTTTCTTGTGTGTGTACAGCCCTTGGCACCATGGAGACCTGACCCCTGGATACAACTGAACTCTATTCCTTCCAATAAACTTCACAAACTGGGCAGTTAAAGGGGGAAAATGCATGACTTCGCGATAACTAATCATGGACGACATTCTAATTCTCAACAGAGGCAGTGAAGTTAGTTAGGATTATTGCTAATCTCTTTCCTTCAATATGTCTGCTAATTTTGCTCAGGAAAGAATTTAACAAAACTTGAAAATTACCAGTGGTATTTATAGATGTGGAATGTGTGTTAGTTTCTTCTGAAAAATATCTTACCCTTGTGGGATTGAATGACCCAGAGGCCTTACCAATTCTGATATGCTTCATGTCTGAGAAGGGTATTGGACTCTAGCTGAAGATACTTCTTGTCTGTTTCATATGCATGTTCTCCCTTTGTATTTTTCAGATGGATACCACTCCTGAAAGTTACCTTGACCTATTTCCTTTAGAGACGATTGTCTACCTCACTCCTGACTCAGAGAATGGTGAGTCCTTTGCTTGTTTGGGGGAGCTGTGGTGGGAGAGAACTCAGGTTGTTAAAATCTAGAATTTATTTAAAAAAAAAAATTGACCCAAGATTGGTTTGGTTTGAAAGCTTTTCTTAAACCTTGTTTAAAACTACTTCAGACAGATCAGTTCCTAACTGGTGTAGCTGGGATCTCATCTGGATCTGATCTACACTAATCAATGCTCAAGATGTCCCAGCAATGAATGAAGGTTTTAGCCCCAGATCCTTGAAGGTATTTAGATGCCTGACTCCCATTAATATCAATGTCTTGACCCATGTGTTGTGTGGTTAGAACCATGCACGTTGCAGTACTCCAGAACAGCAGGCTGGAAATTCGGTGGCTGTTTCAGATCTATCTTAAAGAGAGGGTTTTACTGAATTAAACATGAAAATAAAACAGTCGCTGCAGCATCCCCTTTGTGGCTTGCTATTGAATGTATTATATGCTGCTCCTCTATTTTTAACTGACAGCCTGATGCAGAATTTCGTAGTGGCAGTGTGGATCGGGTCTATGGAAGCTGTTGAACGGGGGGTGCGGGAAACTTTGGTAAACACAGTTGTGGCCTTTGGCATGTGGCAAGGTCTGGCTCTTTGGGATTGTAGGGTAAGCACACAAGCTGCAAGTCAAAGTGATCAGCAGTGAAAGAGTTAACAAGCATTGCCATTGCAATTTGCATCTTCAGATTTCTCCATTTTCAGCCCACCTCTGAGTGGTTGTTTCAGGCTCTCTGCAGACTCAGGCAGATGTTCATGTTTTGACGGTTTCCTTTGTAACCATTAGGGTTAAACCCCGTCCTCCAATACAAGCTTTGGGTACGGTGCACAATTCTGGGGCATGGGGTGGCTTCTGCAGCACACTCCACGGCCCCAGCTTCCTGGAGCACACGGGGCCCAGCTTGTGCAGAGAGAACAGTTTGAGCCAATCATTCTTCTGCAGTAGATCAGCTACTGCTAACCGGCCTAGTGTTCTGTTTAACTGTGGCACTTTCTAGCTCTGCAGGACATTGACCCGCACAGAGTGTATGTCCTCGGCGGGCTCGTGGATGAAAGCATTCAGAAGGTGAGTGAGCGGTGGAAGCTGCACCAAACACTTACAAAATCCCATGGCACCTTCAGCCAGCACTAGTGGAGCCCCTGGCAGGAAATGATGCCGGAAGTCATGCAGTTTTCTCCTCTTCACTAGCAGTGCGATCAGGTTATTGCAAATGATTCCTAATGTATGGTCCCAAAACTATGTCGTGAATATAAGTTTGGTGACTTCCAGCCCTGCCATCTCTCCTAATCCCTGAGGCTCCCTCCTGAGTCAGATGTGCTAGCATGGACCCTGCACCACGAAGAGTCCCAGTGGGGAACGGCTCCATCCCGCTGTAGGTTTGGGGCCATACACATCCCACCGTCAGACATCTTTGGCGACGCAAATTACCAGAGGCCAGATAAGTCAGTGGTTTAGAAAGCCGCTGGCTCGCAGCGTTAAAGTGTTTCAAGCGTGTGATGTTGTAAGTTCCATAGCATCTGGCACCAAACTCGAATAAATGTCTCGCCTTGTCCTGAATGGCCTTCCAGGCAGCGGCCTGCCCATTGCTTGTGTGTGGCTGGCAGCTCCCGGCGCAACCTTCCGGGAGGGAGATCAGTGTTCATGCTTCAGGGATGAGCTAACCTCTGCCCCTTGGGGGCTGGGAAGGAACTTCCCCGGGGGCACGTTGTTCCGGAACTGCCTGCTGCAGACAGCTGGTGCCCCGGTCTGTTCTGGGGTGGCAGTTTCCACGGGGAATGGAGGGATGTAGCAGGGACAGCTCCAGTCTGTCTTAACTGGCTTTACCCAGCCCTGGAGGGCATGGGCCTGTCTCCCACACACCTAACCCCTCCTAAGCAAAGGGCAATGCGTGTGTTACGAGGCCATCAGACTGAACAAGGTCAGAGTGCGTGTGCATCATCTCTTACTTTGACTTCCAGAAACTGACCTTGCAGAAGGCACAGGAGCACTCCTTGCAGACAGCTCGGCTGCCCATTGCCGAGTACATGGTGAAGAACGCCAACGTGAAGAACTATCATTCGGAGACGTTAGCAATCAATCAAGGTATGGCTCCCAGGCTGGTTATTGCCAGGATGCAGCTACAGACCAGAGCTCTACACCATGGTCTCGACCACGGGCCAGGGAACGGGGAGGAAAGTTCAGGCCCCAGCGTTCATTGGACTAGAACAATAAAAGAAGGGGAGATACGGCTGTGTGTGTGGTGGGGCCTAGATTCCAGTTTGTCTTCTGCACAGGTATAGCAGGGTGGAAGCTTTCCCGTCCCTCTGCCTTAACATGGGTACAGGGCCCCACTCTCTGCTGGAAGGCTAGTTCAGTGGCAGGGCCCGCTCACGTTAGCATTGCCAGCCAGAAGTGCCACTGATCGTTAGCTCGGCAAAGCAAACACCTATTTGCTAAGAACTAGTCCGAGGCCAAGCTCTGTTAGACCTGGGCCAGCTTGCGTCTATGCACTGGCTGCTGCTGATCAGTGCGGTATTCGGGCTGGAGAACCACTCCCTGACTCATGAACATCCTCGAAGGACTGAGGGCAGTAACTGCAGTGAGGTGGGAAAACGAGTTACCATTATCCCTTGAGCCCAAAATTCCCCTCCCCCTCTTACCAAAACACGTGTATTGGTGCTGCTCAGACGAGCGGCTGGGTTCGGAGCTGCCTTGCGCATCTCAGTAGGGTTGCTGTATTGGGGAACCCCCTGGTGCTGTCCATATATGTTGCAATGAAGGTTTGGTGTGAGGAGGAAAGGATAATGAAGAGGAGCATCCAAAATACTGCCTAGGATAGGTAGGTGTGTGTGTGGTGGCGTGAGGGAGCTACAAGCAAGTGGCTAGAGTCTGCATGTATTTGTTGACTGCATCAGAAGACACAAGTCTAAGATGGTCTAATCAGTGAGGGGTAGACGCAGGCACAGGAAGTAATACTCACATCAGCTTGCCTTAAATGGGAATGCCAGGGTTCTCAAACACGCGTGCCAGAAGCTACGCCCACTGTAGGCACCTGCTGAAGGGGGCCTGATCGTTTTTCCTAACGCTCCGGAGCACGCCGCTATCTCGAGGCACCCAAGTGTCAAAAGTTGGCCCAAGTTCAATAAAGGTGAAAGTGTTCACCTTAAAGTTACAAAACGTGAAGAGCAGTGTCAGGAAACACGGAAGTGTGACTGGAGAAGCTGTTCTTAGGGGAGAGGCCCTGGTATGTTCTGCTTTTCCGGGAAGCTGTAGTTGATCCATGGTGGCTTGTCAGGAGGTCAGCATGGCTGTCAGCTAGAAGGCAGAATTTCCTCATGCCATTGATCTTTAGCTACCGATACGTGACAAACGAGTTTCCTAGGTTGCCTGCCTATCAGATTCTAAACAATAGCAACGATGCCTGGCTGCTGTCAGCTCTTCCAGCCTTTGTTGTTCTAACCAGTGACAAACAAGCCCAGATTTCCAGTGATCGCTGTATTTAGACTGATCTTGATCACTCTTTTTGACAGTCTTTGATGCCTTATCAACTTACTATGAGACCCAGAGCTGGCCAGAAGCATTGAAAGCTGGAGTTCCGCCCGGAAAAGGCTACATTCTCCAGGAAACAGCTCTATGATGGAAAATGCATCTGCTTAGCAACATGCAAGAAAACTCTTTATTCTGTGATGTTAATGGGCTGCACAGCCAAAGGAAGCAAACTCCTCCCTCGTTATTTCAAGCAGAGGCATCAGTGTAGCTTGTGTACAGAGAAATGTGGCTCACGTGGCATAAGGAGCTCATCAGTTTAATATATTCTACCTCATTGGTGTATTGCTGGAAAACAAGGGTCATCCCTGGGCTTCAAATACAGACCAACGGGAACTTGTCAGTTCTTACTGATGTTCTGTTAGTGTTTTGGAAATGTCTGCACTACTGTACTACCAGTTCCTCTTTGGGGCAGGGATAAGATGTACACAAATCCCTTAAGGTTTTGACTGTCATGTTAATTACAAGTAAGCCGTGTGGGGTTAAAGTAGTTAATTACACCAGTGTAGCAGTTAACTGGACTGATCTTTTCACAGGTAAAACACAGTGCTCTTATCTAGGAAAATTTCTCTTGTAATGCTCTACTCATATTTCTGCCACTTAACATCTAATTAATGTCATAATAGAATATTTATTCTTGGATTTCCCCCACCCCACCACTAACCACTGCTGGCTGTCCTCTTGAAACATTCAATAGGATGAAAACAGTTCTTGCAGGGAAGATGCCCCAAATCAATACTGTCACCCCACTTCACCTATTCACCTTCTGAAAGCTGTGATGTGTTATAGTGCCAGGATATAGTCCAGGAACAAAGGAAGCATAAACGTTTTTAAGTATAAAGGGAAGTCCGTTAGCTCATGCAGTGCTGTTGCTACCTACCTTTGTTGAACACACTTCTCCCCCCACACACACACTTAAATGGGGGAAAAAACACCAAAACTAGATTTAGAAGGCCCGAGTCTCATTCTAGGGGGTGCTGTGTGCACTGCAGCTTGTTGCAGTGTGCCAGCACTAGCTCTACTCTGCCTAGCTCACTAAAAGTAGAAGTGAGGATGCTGCAGGATGAGTTTCTGTGCAGGCTGCATAAGTGAGTGTACATGGGCAGTGGGCCAGGCAGGCCTGCTTCTGAAACCCACCCTGGGGCATCCTTTCTCTGCTGTTTTCTAAAGTGCAGGTATGTCTACATGAGCGGCAAATGACACCCACAGCTGCTGTGCAGCCACACCCTAGAACTCCTTTATGGGGCCACAGATGTGGATGGGGCCTTAATGTACTTGAGAGTTTGGGCCCAAAGTATTTAAAGACCTAGCTAACAAATAGTACAGAACAGCTGCAGGTGCTGTGGCTGGCTGCAGTGTTTACTTCTGGGGGAATTGTGCACATGGGCCAAGAGGAATTTTTTTTCCCCCCCTGCAGTAAATAACTTCTGCTGGAAAATTGCTGAAGTTACGCCTTTTGCCCACCAGGGGCCACTGTGGCACTAGACCCGAACAGCTGCTCCAGGGCCAGCCCCAGTTGCTGATAGGGAAGAGAAGGTAGCACCCTGCCTGTGGGGCCAGGTCAGGAGACGGGATAAGGGGGGCGGGGAGGAGACAGAGCGGGGGGCATATGGGGCTGCTGGTGGTGTGTGTGTCACAGACAGGTTCATAAGGGATATTGAGGGAGGACAGACTGGGGCAGGGGCTGAATAGGAGTGGAGGTGCAAGGCCCTGAGGGACACAGGGGAGGGGGTGCAGGGACACATGGGGATGAGGGGTATCTGCATGGGGGCACAGGGACTCCTGGGGCTGTGGGGTGTAGACACACATAGGAGTAAGGGGGTAGCTGAGTGGGGGTGTGGGGGCACAGGGACACCTGGGGATGAAGGGTAACTATGTGGCAGCACAGGGCCACCTGGGGATGTGGGGTAGGGGTGCTGGGACACATGGGAGTGGGGTGTAGAGACACAGGAACATGGGGTGGGGGGAGCAGAGACGCATGGGGTAAGGTGTAGCTGAGTGGGGGCACAGAGACATGGGAATGGGGGTGCAGGGAGACATGGAGGTGAGGGTGGAAGGACACATGGAGTTGGGGGGTGCATGGCCCTATGGGGACAGGCAGATGTGCCTGACTGAATGGGAGCAGCAGAGGCTCCTTAACAATTTCCCCCCACCCCTCAAAAAAACCTGTTCCATACTTCTCCCACCCATACCCAACAACCCCCCCAACTTCACACTCAGACCCCTATCCAACAATTACTTCCCTCAGCTCCTCTGTTACCCCTAACTCCTCCAAGCCTTTGCACTGCTTTGGGGGGGGGGTAGGGTAGTGAGAAATACAGTTCTGTAGACGTTTTGGAGCATGAGCTTTCGTGGGTGAATACCCACTTCGTCAGATGCATGTGGATCCAACAAAGTGGGTATTCACCCACGAAAGCTCATGCTCCAAAACGTCTGTTAGTCTATAAGGTGCCACAAGACTCTTTGCTGCTTTTACAGATCCAGACTAACACGGCTCCCCCTCTGATACTTGACAGTTCTGTACTGCAGTTTAAATGAATTATTACTCAGAGTTCTGTATTTATAGGCTTAGTAAGGCACCTATTTGTCAAAAAACATTTCCTGAATCTTTTTTAGTGTCCGTATTGTTACAGACATACTTGCTGAGACCTATTTTGAAATAAATTACCAAAATAATGGAAACGGGTGTGTGTGTGTTATTTTGACAAATAAAATATGCAGAATTTTGCAGACTTTTCAAATACTGTGTGCAGAATTTTTAATTTTTTGGTGCAGCATTCCCCCAGGGCTCTCTCTCCTGGCCCTCTCTCCAAATTCTAGCAGTGCCGCCGCACAAAATGACCCCCTGCACCCTTGGGCTGGTTTGCAGGTAGAGGGGAGGCTTTGCTTTTTGAAGCGGTGTCATGGCTCAGCTTCCAGCCCTGCTGGAGGTCACTGCTGGGTGCAATCTGTACGTTGGGGTTGCTGTTAGAGGCTTGTGCTGGACTGTTCACGTGCCTGAGTTGTCTAACGGACGGCAGCCTTTTCAGCAGAGGCCACAGCCGTATTAAGTGTTGTCTAACCCTGCGGTGACGCAGTGCCTAATGGCCTGTGGTCACACTCCCATTCTGCCCCCGCCTAGCCCCAGGGGGCGTGGCTACAGGGAGAAGGGGAGGGGAGTTTCAGGAACATGCTGCCTTCTACTTAGTAAGTTGCTGCTGCCTTCAGCAGTTTCAAGGCAGTTGCTGTGTTACACTAACTGCTGAACAGGGGCTAGTTTAGATTTGTTACAAGCTATTGGTCGGGGTAGCTGGTTTGGGGTTATACCACGGTGCTGCTGCTGCCTTCAGGTGTTAAGTTCTCTGGAAGCTGCAGAGGAACCCCTGGCAGTGGAACCACTTAGCGCTGCAGGTACTGGAGTCGGATTCTAGAAAATCAGTTTCCATTGCAACACCGAGAGCCGCCCCGAGATTCTGGGGTGGAGAATGCAGAACTGAGCCTGCTGCCGGACGCTCTGTTCCATTCAGTGCCTGTTTACAATGTCTAAAATGTAAAGTAAGGTGGGACGACATGCCGCGCTACCCAGGAGACACCCCCCAAACTGGAGCCACGGGGGAAAAAGCCACCAACTGCGCTCTGCGCTCGAGACCATTATTTTTTATACAGACAGAGCGGGTGGGCGGGCTGTGGACCCACCTCCCCCAGCATTATCCCCTGATGGACTGGAATGTCCTAGAGTGAGCAAACAGGGCAGCTGACCCAAACTCGGCTGAGTCTTGCACATGATCCTGCCTTGAGGTGTGTGGCCAGACTGCTGAATGACTCACGTTGCTTTTCTGCAGAAGATATTTTATTGGGTTCATAGGTTATACAGTGAACGTTTGTTGGGCACTTTCCCGTCAGCGGTACATGAGTATAAGAGTCTGTCTCATGGAGCTACCGTCTTCACACCGCCGGTGCTGCCCTGAACTGCTGGGTTAGACAGAACACTGCTGCCGTGAGGGCCGTGCCCTGGCGTGCTAGCAGCGTGGCACTGAGATCGGGACAGCCCTTCCCCCCGGTCTGGAGAGCAGCGCGGACAAACTGATGGTAGGTGCAAACCACGTCCTTCAGGTTGACGGTGAGCTCCTTGTGGCGTCTCCCACACAGCCCACAGGCCGTGAACCGGAAACACAGCGCTGTCAGCTGCATGAGGTCCTGGAAGGTCTCCTGCAATGCCCCTGGCAGCGCTTCAGAAGGACTGTCTGGTTGTAGGACCTTCTGGCAGCTGGCCATCAGCTTGCGGGACTCCGCGCAGAGCACCTGCTTGTGTTCAGAGTAGTGTTCTGCGCACGTGTCTCGAGGGTGTTTCGTTCGGTTTCCTGAGAACTGCCTCACAATGGCCTGGAGCTCTGCCACATTTGCCAGGAACGGAGAGAAGTCAGCCGATGACTTCCCTGCTCTCTCTCGCAACTGACCCAGCGCTTCCGGGTGAGATTCTGGCCATGGGCCGTTTTCACTCACACTAGGCTCAGCGGCCACACAGTTACGCTCATCCATGGTCCTGGCAGGGGGCTGGTCTAGAAACGACAAGCTCCCAGCAGCCGGTGGGGTTGTTAAAGGCCTGGAGGAAGTGCTGTGTGCAGAATCAACATACTCATAATCTAGGTCATTGTCTGGCCCGTGGAAGCAGCTGGCATAAGACAAGTGACAGCTGCACTTGTCCATGCCAGCTTTGGGGAAGAGGGTCCCCTTGACACTGGTCAAACCCAAAGGACGAGTTGTGTTGCAGCTCATAGACACTGGGGCATCTTTTTCATGGGTCACACAAAGCAGCGATCGATCTGCACCAAAGTTTCCCTCTCTGTGTGTTGATGCACCACCAGTGTCTTTGGGGGAAGGAGAACGTAGCCCCGGTGATGTGTTTAAGTGGCAGCCCTTTCTTTGCTCTGTGGTCTCCTCTGTGAGAAGAGGCGTCAGACTGCGCTGGGGCTGTCTGTGGCGACCATCCACATATAGTGCATCTTCTCTGGGTCCTCTCTCCTCTGTGCGCTGGCCACTAAGCCGCTCCGGAGGAGGATGCGCTTTCGGAGAAGCTGAGGAAAAATGCGTTTCCTTCCTTAGGGCACCTGAGTCAGAATGCTCTGCTGTCCAAGGACTTTGGTCAACAGCTTGGTCAATTTCTGCTGGGGGGGCGTCTTCTATGTCCCCCTGCTGGCAGGGCATTACTTGGTCTGTCCTGGTTCCAAACGAAAGCCAGGAGAGGCGAGTGATTATTCCCGATGCTCCGTTAAAGTCTGAAAGCAGCTCCGTGGCATTAGAGAAACCCAAATGGTTTTTATCTTCCACGCTTTTTAAGGGTTCTTCATTTAGGTTCTTGTTGGTTCTCTCTCCAGATACCATTTCAGCATCTGGTTTCACTGCACAGCTAGTGGGACCAGCTGATCCCCTTGCAAAGGGAGATGACGGCACAAGCTGTTTACATGCTTCTCCTTTATCAGCAGTGGACAGAGAATCCAGGTCTGAAGCTGCAGCCTGGGGCAATGGCTTGCCTCTGTAGCACCCCAATGGAGAAAGCACTGGCTCAGCACAAGGAGGTATCCCTCCTTCGCCTGGATGTGCAGACGGCTCGAGTTCACGGTGGGCTTCCAGAGCCTCCGCGGCACTCTGTGGCATCGGCTGCTCTCGTGGCACCGTGCGGGTTATACATCCAACCTCCATTTCAGAAAATGGGCGACCACAGCCACCGGGGCTGTCCCGGGCGCCTCCTGCTTGTTCTGGGTCTCTGATGTCTCCCCAATGGAAGGATATTTCAGAAGGACTTACGCAGCCACCGTCACATGCACATGCAGAACCAAGAGGCCCCAGGCTGTTCTCCGCACAGCTGGGCAACGGGGTTAGGTCCAAAGCTTCTCTCTCTTCCTGGTCACCTTGGAGATGACTGGCTGAAACAGAAGGGATGACCGAGGCGGTTACCAATTTGGTTTCCATGGTGTCAGGCTCCATTTCCATGAAGGCTGACAAAGGGTTTTTACTCTCGGCTTCGCTCCGAGGCTTTAGCTGGGCAAAGGTCCTGGCTTCCAGCAGCGGGGGCTCCCCGATAGTTTCATCCAAGGAGGATGTCATGTGAGTGAGAGAGATGAAGGGCAGCTGGGGCTCCCGTTCAGAGGCGCACGCAGGATCAGCGCTCTCCAGGGCAGGGGATGGAGCCACCGGGAAGGTAACCTGCGACGTGTAATCCGTCTGTAGGAAAGATCTCCTCTTTCTCAGGCTCTTGGCATGCTTCAGCTCCTTCTCCTTTCTGTGCTTCTCCCTGGTGGCTTGTCTCGACATGCAGCTTTCCCCCAGGTTGCAGCACCGTGACTTCTTCAGGAAGCAGGAATCGCCCTTCCCCTCACGGGACAGTGCCTCAGAGCCTGCCAGGAAAGAAGAGAACCCAAGGGTAAGGAAATGGTAGTGTACCACACACGTGTGTGTAACTGGCTACACACAGAGGGCCACGGGTTGTTCATGGGATCTCCTGGACTGATGAGAACCAGGCATCGGGGATGGCAGCCATCTTGGCTGAGACACTGGGGATTGAACTGGGGAACCTTGAGCACTAAAAGCGCGAGCTGCTATCGCTTGAGCTAAAGCTCTGTAAATGGGGAGCTGTGACGAACTTGTGCCTTACTCGGCACAGAGGGGGTAGCTCATAGGATGGTTTAGGTTCAGTACCAAGCAGAAGTTAGGTTTGGGGCCTAAGCATACAGAGTATAGGAGACAGAGTGTTATGGGAAAGGAAGAATTAGGAAGGACGTGACTCAGGGTTAATTACACTAACTGCTGAACAGGGGCTAGTCTAGCAGTGTTACAAGCTGCTGGTCATGCTAGCTGGTTTCTGCAGGGGTTTTAAACGAGTGTTTTTGAGAATGTGATCTCTATTGATAGCATGGGGCTGACGGGGATGCAGCTGTTTACAATCCACACTACTGAAGTTAAGAGCCCATAAGGCGGTGGTAGAACTAGAATTCAGGGAAAGGGCAGTTTCATGTTAATTATAAAAGGAGTAAATTCATGAAAAAGGTATGGTTAGGTTCCAGGATAGGCAGGCTGTAGCTCACTCTGTTGTCCGGGGACGTATCACCCGTTGACACACCATTTCATCTTGGCGTGGGAGTATAATTGTAGCTAATGGCATGGCTGTTTGCTTAACGAATCATTTTTCTTTTGAAAACCTTTTCTTCTTCGTGGCTCACTCTAGGCCTTAATTGGTGGGGGTGATGGATGGATACAGTGGCCTTGGAATTTCTGTCTGGTTTCAGGCTGGAACTAGGGGGAAAGAAGTGAAGGCTCTGTGAGTGCCCCTAGCTCTGCATTTCTGTGTCGTCCCGAGTTGGGCTGTAAAATGGAATGGTGGTTTGTGATCCGTCTGAGGGGAAGAGACAGGAAGCCGCAGTGTGTTCTCCTGAGGCTTTGGGGATCCGTTTAAGCAATAGAATTTTTCAGCTTCTAGTCCGGGGATTTCCTCAGGTTTTAAGAATGTCTAAGAATCATTGCTCAGTATCAGGGGTCAGGCAAGCCTGGCAGGAATGGGTCCCTATCTCCTTCCTGGCAGCCTCCCACCATCACAGCATCTCCTCCCGCCCATTCTCTGGACTGAGCCACTTGGTCCCTACACGCCTTTCCCGCTTCCTTTTCTTCTGGCCTGTTCCTGTATCTACACCTCCCAGGATTTCTGCCAGCCCACACCACCCCCGAGCACAGCTGTCAGCCTCTGGGCCTGCTGCACCTCCCACAGCATTCATGGGGACCACACACACTTTGCAAAGTCCATCATGTACACAGCAAACACAACAAACGCCCATGGGTACTACGGAGGCTTAAAGACACGTGTACCTTTAAATAACATGCGTGTTCCATATGTGTCTGTACTCTGGTGTTCTTGTGATAGCGGGCGGGGTTTTGAGAATGCCGAACTGTTTTAGGAGCACAGGTCCCATGACTTTCACTGAGACGGGTGCTCTGAACTCACCTGGGTGCTACTGAAAAATCCCACCCAACCCTATCGCGCTGATATCGATGTGCTCTCTCTGCACGGCATTTCTGCCTGCGAGGGATTCATTCTTGGAGAAGGGACATTTAAAGCTCATTTGCGAGTCCAGAGAGCTTCAGGAAAACCTTGGGAAACTGAACAAGGGGGACGTGTTCTCGGCATTGTGGATCTGACACGTGACCATCCCTAGGTTCGTTATTCATCACTCATCCAGTCGTACCACCCTAGTACCCCAAGAATGATCAGGTCTTGTTGTGCCAGGTGCACAGGGTAAGCGAGCATCCCTGCCCTACTGAGCTGATTTATTATATAACCTCTTCTCTGAGCGCACCTGCCAGGGCATCTGTTGGGGTCAGCCGGTCCGCAGCATCGTAGAATTCATCCTCGGAGCTGGTGTCCCCAAAGCCCGGAGGCGGGTGCAGGATGAGGTCATTCTCCTCCGCTGTTGGATCTACCTTGCAGAGTCCCTCCTGCTGGCCCGACTCAGCCGGCAAGTCCTTCACAGAGCCATTCCCTGGGCTATGATTGAGGATGCTTCTCTCTCCGTTGCTGCCTGGGGATATGCTGGAGCAGAGACTGTAATACTCCATCACGTTCTCTTCTGACAGCTTGGTCTTGAGCGCCGAAGCATCCGCCTCATTCTCCCCTCTTTGCTCGGGGCTTGTCTGCTTCGGCACAGGGTGGCTTCCTTGGGATAACTGCAAGAAACAAAGGAAATCTTCAGACTCTGCCCCACTGCTCCCCTCCTTGTTGGCCAGAGCGAAGATGCTCTTGTCTTGGCAGTTGAGTTCTTGAATAGTGGGTGTGAAAAACTGGAGGAACTGTGGCCTGCTGGAGGAGCAGGCCTCTAAGTCGTCCTCCTCCAGAGCGTCCATCGAGTCACTTGAGCCACTGGTCTTGCATCCTCTGCTCTCAGTATTGGCTGAGTCAGAAGCTTCGGACGCACTGTCCGTCACGTCACTCCTGCTTCCGGGGTTTCTGCTCTCTGGCTCCAGCTCAGGCAGCTCCTCCTGCTCTGCCTCCTCCTCACACAGAGGTTGGATGCTGCCAGGGTTCAGCCAGGGGGGGTCCAAAAAGCGCTCTGCAGAGGAATCCAATTCCCAAGAGTCTTCGGAGTCGCTGCAGGCTCTCGACTCGTACCCTGCAATGTAAAGAGCACAGGCCAATGCAAACAGCTGGGTACAGCAGCCGAACTAGCACAGAAGCAGCAGCAATCAGTCCCCTTGCACTCCTAGAAAGAGACCCACTCCTGTGACTGCTGCTCGGATTCTGAACAAATGAGCAGGGCCACGACCTGCAAGCAGAGACCAGTGCTGGACCTGGTCACTAATACAGTCTAATGCCTAGATTCCCAGGCTGACGGGCCCACTGGGCCCACCTAGTCTGACCTGCCTGGTAACATAGAGCTTTCCGACAGGAATTCCAGCCCTGATTTACAAATTGTGGTGGATTCCCCATCACGGACAACTCCCCGTGAGTCGGTTCAGTGGTTAATTACTCTCACTGTTAAAACGTTACACCCTATTTCCAGTCTGAATTTGTCTGGCTTCACCTTCCTGCCTTTGGAGCGCGTTAGACCTTTCTCTGCTAGATCGAAGAGCCCATTCTTAAATATTTGTTCTCCAGGTAGGTACTATTGACTGATCAAGTCACCCCTTAACCTCTTTGTTAAGCTACATAAATTGAGCTCCTTGAGTCTATCACTATACGGCAGGTTCTTTAATCATTCTCGTGGCTCTTCTTTGAACCCTCTCCTACCTGTGGTTTATTATTGTTGTTATAATGATAATTATTCTTATTATTTCAGTAGTGCCTAGGCGCCCGCGTCATGGACCAGGCCCCACTGTGCCAGGTGCTGTACAGACACAGAACAAAGGGACAGTCCCTGCCCCCACGTAGCTTCCAGGGTAAGCAGAAAGAGCACAGTCTTTCCAATAGCTTCAAGGAGTTGTGAGCCGGGAGATGGGGCTCCAGAGAGGACTAACTTCCTAGCAGAAAACTCTGCACCTGACATGTGTCTACGGTGGCAGATGCTCCTAAGTGATCAGTCAACTCGCCACCCTCTCGTTCTTACCTTCTTCTGTGGAGATGCGGTGGGCCTGCTGCTTAGCCTCCCCCCACATGAATATGGTGATGCCCGAGTCTACACACAGCCTGTAGTAACCTGCAATGAGGCAGGCGAGATCCTTGGCACTGTTTGATTCTAGCATCAGCGTCAGCAACTGTAACAAAAAAAATGTGTTAGGCCCCCTTCGTGACCTGCAGAGATGTGCACTAAATAAAAGGACATTCCCCATCTCCCAGATACCGAGAAGTGAATTACAGAGTGGGCCACAAGGTGGAAAGGGAAAACAGATTTTTCTTTGATGCCCAATGTCCTACTGAGGAAGGGCAGCCAAATATTTTTGAAAGGAATCTCATTTTCCTTGACCGGGTTGCATCTTTTCTACTGGTTCTCCTGTCTCCCTTTGCATTGTATCCAATGCAAAATATTTTACCTTAAAAGAATTGTCAAGGGACAGTTAATCGCCGATAAATACAGTCTGCCAGCGTGTCAAATGGTGAGGCACTCGGAGACAAGCTGCCTTCTGAGTGCACTGTTAAAGCACACTGGCCATGATAGCCAGTGATATACTATAAAAGTAACTATGAAAAAAGTCCCACCACTGCATTTATGAAGATAACTGAAACAGCAAAACAAACACGTCGCTGTCTTTACTAGCATTAAGAATTCAATTAGACTGTTAGATCGTTGAGAAGATCAAAGAGCAACTCTCCCAACTCACGCACCAGTTGAAGCTGCAATTACCTTCACATCCTGAAGGTAGATTTTTACCATGCTCGCTTTCTCAGACTCTTCAGTAAGCTCCAGCCTGCTGATGTTAGCAAACTCTGCCAGAGGGGTTATGATGTTGAGCTTGTTATTGATAATCTGGCTGATTCCATACTTAGCTCCGACCAGCAAGACGACATACGATTCCCTGTCCTGTAGCTACCGGAGAAAGGTGGGTTAGAATCCAGCCTTAATAGAAATCGAAACAGGAACCTCGTGACAGGGTGGGACGTAGAATCCTGAGTTGTGCATTATGGCTTGGCACGTTTCAATTAGGGGAAGTGGCCAACTTCTACTGGCCCCCAAACCTGACTAGTAGGTAGCTCCAGTTTGGGGGCTTCCGAGACAGCTCCCACAGACAGCAGTGCAGAGGCAGAGACTAAAGCGAGATGGAGGGTGCCTGCCTCACTGGGTACATCTACATGGTCCCTGGGAGGGTGCTTCCCTGCACGGCTGGACGGAGGCGAGCAAGCGTGCTAGAAATAGCAGTGAGGCTGTGGTGGCACAGGCATATGTACCCACAGGAGTGGGCAGCATTGTACTTGGGCAGCTGGCCACGCTGGCGCTAGCTGCCTATCCGTGCTGGGAGGATCCTCCCAGCTGCAGGGCCGGTTCTAGGGTTCAGGTACCAGGGGAGGGGGAGGGGGTATTTGCACGCTCCTGGCTGTTGCTATTCAAACAACAAGCCACCTTCCAGAAGGCCAAAGGCTAGTTCGACTCCTGGAAAATCGGGGATTTTAAGAGTTTAAAACAGTAAAACGTGGCGGCTGGGTCAGTATTTTGCTGTGATTTAGAATTTCTATAAAAGGATGAAGACTCTCCAGCCTGCTGTTCCACTGGCTAACTCTGGACACCTTTGCACATAGTTTGGCCTTTCTGACAATCAATCGGGGCCCCCTGAAGATAGGTTTTTTTTGGGGGGGGGGGAGAATGTCCCCTTTTCTACCCCTCCCTCTGCCAGTGCCAGGCCTGCCCACCTGCTGTGGAGACGTACCCACCTGTGGTTGAGAGAGACACGGAGCCGGTGGGGGATGGCCAGGGCTCGGGGTTGCCAGGGCCTGCATTGAGCTGACGGAGAGTTGTTGGTCTCCCAGGAAGGGGACACTAGCCCGCTACATGGAGCTCCAGCCCCACTGCCCACACTTTGGCGGGTGGGGCTCTTTCAGTCTATCGACTGGGGCTGGTGGGATTTTAGGGGTTGTTGTTGGAAGATCATGTGTTTAACATCCTGGCTTCCTTTGCCTGCTCCTGCCCCCATCTTTTAATTTACCCCTGTCCCTCGTGGGAATAAAATGCTGGGCCTCTTTCTGCCGGTCCTTCATTTACCATAGCTGGGAATTGCACCAGCCTGGTTGTCGGATGGGCTGCGGGCTTCGGCGCTGAACGCTGCGAACCCAGAGCTCATCGGCCCCAAGGTGGCTCACCGAGGAGAGAGGATTAATGGGATCTCCCTCCCATGGGCATCTACAGCCTTTTAAGTGACTCCCCCCCAGAGTCTAACGATCCACTTGTAAGACATTCCGCCACTCGAGAGCCAGGACACAGCCCCCTTCCTCCCAATGGGGTTGCCCCATCAATCTCACGGCAGAGACGCACACTGGGGTGATCAGCGCCCAGGCACATCGCTATGCCCTTCGCTCTCCCGGAGCTGGCGTCGGGGGGAGGGGAGCAAGAGTTCTGTGCTCTGAAACGTGTTAGCTCCCTACTGCCCAAGAAAAATCACTCTCTCTCTCTCTCATGAAATACTGACATTTCCCCACAGAAAACAGACACTGTTCTGGAAAAAAGTCATTGAATCAAAAACCCAATTTTCCACTGACAGTTTAGAGATGGAATATTTTCAACTCGTCCTACTCGGCGTGACTACGGGTAGAGCAATAGTAATCCACTGGTGAGCAGAGCTGGCCCTTGGTCCAGCGAGTCAGGGTGACCGCCCCAGGCCCCGCGCTTCGGGGGGCCCCGCAGGAAGCGGGCAGGGAGGTGAGGCAGGTGAGTGAGCAGGGTGAGGAGGTGAACGGGGGGGGGGCGAGCAGTGAGCAGGCAGGCAAGGGGGGGGCAAGGAGTAGCCCCCCTACCGGAACCTCCTCCTCCCCCCAGTGCCTCCTGCCCGTCGACAGGCCCCACCAATCAGCGCCTCCCCCTCTCTCTCAGTGCCTGCTGCAGATCAGCTGGTTCGCGGGGTCAGGAGGTGCTGGGGGGGAGAGGGGAGGAGTGAGGGCGCAGCACGCTGAGGGGAGGGGGCGGAGTGGGGGTGGGAAGAAGCAGGGCAGGGGTGGGGCCTTGGGGGAAAAAGGGTGGAGTGGGGACAGAGCCGGGGTGGGGAGAAAGGTACCATCTGGCAGATTAGAAACTCGCCACCTATATCCCGGGGCCCCCACACCCCTAGGGACAGCCCTGCTGGTGAGTGTTCATTCCAGGCCCCCGTCTCCGCCTGGTCCTCAGAGGACATGAGCGTCACAGCTGCCAGCTCTAGAACCTGGCTCTCTAGCATAAACTGCGGCAGTTCCTGCTGTTAGCTCTGGAGGTCCTTGATTCAATCCCATGTGTCAGCCAAGGTTGTGTCGTGCCTTATGTCAGGAGACCTTCTTTCAAAGGGAAAACATCATAGAATCATAGAATATCAGGGTTGGAAGAGACCTCAGGAGGTCACCTGGTCCAACCCCCTGCTCAAAGCAGGACCAAACCCAACTAAATCATCCCAGCCAGGGCTTTGTCAAGCCTGACCTTAAAAACCTCTAAGGAAGGAGATTCCACCACCTGCCTAGGTAACCCATTGCAGTGCTTCACCACCCTCCTAGTGAAATAGCATTTCCTAATATCCTGCCTAGACCTCTCCCACTGCAACTTGAGACCATTGCTCGGAGCGGCTCTAGGTATTTTGCCACCCCAAGCACGGCAGGCAGGCTGCCTTCGGCGGCATGCCTGCGGGAGGTCCGCCAAAGCTGCAGGACCAGCGGACCCTCCACAGGCAAGCCACCAAAGGCAACCTGCCTGCCGCCCTCGCGGCGACCGGCAGAGCGCCCCCCGTGGCTTGCCACCCCAGGCACGCGCTTGGCGTGCTGGGGCCTGGAGCCACCCCTGCCATTGCTCCTTGTTCTGTCATCTGCCACCACTGAGAACAGCCAAGCTCCATCCTCTTTGGAACCCTCCTTCAGGTAGTTGAAAGCAGCTATCAAATCCCCCTTCACTCTTCTCTTCTGCAGACTAAACAAGCCCAGTTCCCTCAACCTCCCCTCATAAGTCATGTGCTCCAGCCCCCTAATAATTTTCATTGCCCTCCACTGGACTTGCTCCAATTTGTCCACATCCTTTCTGTAGTGAGGGGCCCAAAACTGGACACAATACTCCAGATGTGGCCTCACCAGTGCCCAATAGAGGGAATAATCACTTCCCTCTATCTGCTGGCAACGCTTCTACTAATGCAGCCCAATATGCCATTAGCATTCTTGGCAACAAGGGCACACTGCTGACTTACCCATTTTCAGGGGAGATTAAATCTTGGCCCAAACCAATGCCCACGGAACAACGGACCAATCACATCTGAAGAGCCACAAGACCTACTCTGAATGCCACACCTGCGCTTTTTAACAACACATAAATAAAAGGATCCTCAGCGACTGGTTTCACTGCAAAGGAGCTATGCTGGTTCGCACTGGCTGAGGATTTAGAATGCGACTGCTGGAAAGGGCCCAAGAGAAATGAACATGTTTAGTTGAAGCAGCCACGCCAACACCCCCCGCCCCCCGATAGGGAGCGTGGGCAGCATGGCAGAGGGAGCGTGGGTGGAGGGATGTGAAGGAAGACATGGGGAAGCATTATGGATTGTTCCAGGGAGCTGCTCTGATGCAGAACTGGGAGAAAGCATGAAGGTTGAGGGCAAATATGACTAATGGGTGATGAAGCGGGTGTTGCTTGCAGAACAAATCTGGGGGAGATACCCCAGCAGCAGGTTAATGGGTTGTTTTTGACTCTCAGCTGTTAAAAAAATTAGACACGCTTTACAGAAAGTGCGCTTTAATCAAGGCGAGGCTTGGTCAGTTTCAGCATAGTGCTAAAAATATGACTCCCATTGCACGAGTTTGTTTTCCACAGCATGGTAACAACACACACAGAAAGGACGGCCAGAGAAAACACAAAGATTTGCCAAAAATCACAGACAAATGAATGCACATACCATTAGGGTGGCATTAAAGATTTTCCCGCTATACATTTTCAGGTCTCCAAGAATCTGCAGGTAGCTCAGACGCACCTGTGTGGCCGAGAGGACGTGCTTGGAGTTTAAAGAAAAGAAATATTGCTGAGAAAGTTACAAACCAATCACTGGGACAAGCTGGGCGTGTGAGTAAAGGGGTTACTAAATTGTTCATTTGGATCTAAGCAGACGTGTACAATGCACAGGACTGGATGGATTTGACACACACACACACACACACACGCACAAAACAACCTCTGGCTAGATGACTGCCCTCCTCCTATGCACAGCAGGCAAGAATTCAGTTCCAGTGCACACTAAGGCAAAGGTGGCAGTCCAGGGGGTCTGCTTAGGAGGAGACCCAACTTTGTGACTTCTGGCTCCCATCTCTGTTGACAAGGGCTGGTCTATACTGGCAGAAGCAGCGCACAAGCAATGCTAGTGCTGGGAGAAATAGCTGTACCAGAGGAGAGGGGACTGAGTGAGAAGAGTAAAGGAGGTGCAATGCAGCCCCCATGAAGACAAACTAATATGCAGTAGCACGGCTGTGAGGACCCCAGCTGGAGAAGGCTGGTGTACAACATGGTGCTAAAACCGTCTCGGCTCAGTCCCACTGAGGTTGGGCTCAGTGGCCAAGCCGGCTGGCTTTCATTGAGTGACCTCACACACACACACGCACAGGTTCTACCTTTTGTCTCGGGTCCAGCAAGATTTGGTTCCTCTTCATGTGAAAGCTGATGGCCTTCTTGATGTCTTTGCCTTTCATGTTTCGGAGTAAAGTCGGAGATATAAAGTTTTCTATTCCCCAGTCCTTCCTGCCATGAAGACAACACACATGGGTATGGCTCAAAGAGAAATTACAGGCTTGTTGCACAAATTCCTGGCTGAGTTTCTCCGGCCTGTGTCATCTATGGACTGAGGATTCCGTTCGTAAAGTGCACTTTGCTTTGCTTAAAAGATTATTATATTTTGTTGTCTTTTGGGTTAATGGTTCCCGCCAGTCTAAGATTAGAGGCCAGTTGTTCCAATGGAGAATTTTTCCAATGTAATAAGTATTACTTGCTAATTATGCACATCATGGAGTTTTCTCTTGATGCGTCTGTCTATTCCTTTATTAGTCGGGGCATGGCATATTTGACTATAAATAATAAGTCAGTGACAGAGGTGAACACATAAGCCCAGCTGAGGCTGCAGGTATTAAGCTACTAACGTCCAGGCTATTACTTAACAATGGCCCCTATACAATTTTTAGTGGTGAGGTTGTTTTACCAGAACAACCCATGCAATAAGTGCGTCTCCCTAGGAAGGGGAGATGCACGCTATAGATTTGCCGTTCCTGGGCAGTTATGACGTTGGCTACTGCACTCACAACTCCCAATAAACACGCCTGCAAGAGGCAACCTTTATTTAAATGAAAACCTGCCCTGTGCAACAATAACTACCTAACACGTTACAGTAGTGCTGATGTAGAGACCCACCGGCTGACATCTCTAGCCATTACGCCATGCGAGCAGTTTAGAAGGGAGAGATGAGAGAGTTGGTTTTGTGCAGCCGTCTGAGACTGCTACTCATCTCTAAAAGGATCTGCATCACCAACGTATGGAATCGGTATTAAACAACAAGGACAGAGCACGTTCCAATCTACTACCACTGCCCTGATCTAGCCAGCTTCCATTTCTCTGGTGCCTATCACAGCCCCAGTACAAAAGCTGTATGGGATTTGGGTCAGCTAGAATGGCAGAGAATTTTCCACTTACTCTATATATTTGAAAGACACTTTCTGCGGCTGGGCGCAAGCATAAATCCGCTCTTGTATATGCAGCGCTGCCAGGCGCAGGGCCACGCTGCACTTCATTTCGACAGCAAACCGCTCCTGAAGCACATCGCTGCAGCTCTGGAACGGGGACAGCCAGTTAACACGCCCAGGCGGCACAGCAAGAGGAAGAATGACTTCGCTTGGGCGGCCCCTTTTGCCTGGCTCAGCCCTTTTTGACTCATATGTGACGGGCGCCATCGGTGCTGACTTCCCCACTTTCCTCTGGGTGCTCGACACCCCCTGGCCCCGCCCCACTCCACCCCTTCCAGGTGGCCCCGCCCCTGCCCCATCCCTTCTGCAAAGTCCCCACCCCAACTCTGCCCCCTCCCTGCTCCTATTCCAGCCCCTTCCCCAAATCCCCACCCTGGCTCCGCCTCCTCCCCTGAGCACGCCACGTTCCTGCTCCTCCCCCTTCCAGCACGCCGCCAAACAGGTGTTTGGCAGCTGCTAGGGGGGAGCACTGGGAGGTAGGTGGAGGAGCGGGGACGTGGCGTGCTCGGGGCGGGGAGGAGGAGTAGGTAGGGAGGGGGCGGTGATGGGAGCTTGGCTGCCAATGGGTGCAGAGACCTACTAATTTTTCCCCGTGGGTGCTCCAGCCCCAGAGCACCCACGGAGCCAGCGCCTGTGAAGGGCGCAAGTAATTAACAAGTCAAGGCTCGGATTAGGAATCCCTAAGCCACTCAGAGCCAGACAATGTCCACGCAGCTTTTGGCACCAGTTTAACAATACTGATTTAAATACCACACTTTAGCTGAAATGGGAGGCAAGGCCTTAGGACGGAAAGGGTTATCAATATAGTATGGGATGTTCTGTTTTCACCTGCAAATAAAGGTATTCAAAGGTAACTGGATCTTCTTGTAGGAGGTCCAACGGATCCTTAGGGATAAAGCAGACTCTGAAGAGACACCGAAAATCATGGGAGTCTTTCCTTTGGACCACCTGGAACGAACAAAATAAAACTGTGTTAAACAATAGCAGCTCCGCGAATCCCTCGTTGAATAAACCCATCGTGGGCCAGCAGGTGCAATGAGTTTGCACCGGGCAGCCCTTCACCCTCTACAGAACAAAGCACTCGGCGTCCGGGTTGGGGGCAAGCCAGCTGCTCTCTCCAGTGACGAGGAGGCACAAGTGACTCTTTGGGAGAGAAGCAACATGAGAAGTAGAGTCAGATGAAGTGGAGGCTACTCCACTGCAGAACTTCATTAAGGACTCCACCACCTCCCAGAAATGCCACCTGTTGGGCCAGGTGCTGCACCGTCGCACAGAGATAGGCTCTGCCCCAGCGAGGTTACAGCTTCATTGGGATCCGGGTACAACAACTAGTCTAAATCCAGTCACAGTATTTCAGCTGGGACAATGGACCTGCGCCCCGTTTTCAATGTCATAAATATAAAGCTTGTGAATCCGTAATGCTACAAACCCTACACCAGAGACTTATCACGTGGCCCTACTATGACAACAGAGGAAAGCACTAAAAAGAAAAAAAAAAAGATTAAAGTGCTGTTTGTGCTACCGAAATGGCAATTAAACCTTCTGAAAGTCACTGGATCATATTAGCATATTTTATTTTGCATAAACCCACAACTAGCTCATCAACCGGATGGAAAGAGAAGGTCCCAAAGGGAGACGTATGCCTGGTATTTAGTAATGGGATTTTAACGAGTGAGCCTCAGCATCTTGCGCCTGTCTCCCTGACTGGTGAGAGGTCCGGGAGTGAGGAAGGGCTGCTCAGAGTCTTAGCTCAAAGTTAGGAACATAAAGTACCTGGGTAATAAAGACAAGAATTAGAAACGCTAGGGGTGGGATTTGAAAATAGCACTCAGGGTTGGCCTAACTCTGCCATTGACTTCAAAGGGAAGCCCAGCCAGGCAACCCTTCGCTGACTGCTTTGGAAAACCGCAGCCTCGATTTCTTTTTATATAAGTCCCAGATAAATGGTCCTCCAGAAAAGGGCACCCCTGAAGGAGCAGGGATTGGCCACACTGGAGAGGAGACACTGGACAGGGCAGGCCAGTGCTCGGAGGTGGTCTAGGGAATCCTCTTACTAGATGCCGAGCTGGTGGGTCTTGCTCACATGTCCAGGGTCAAGGGTCAAGATGATCACCTGTTCTGGGGTTGAGGAGGAATCTTCCCCCAGGTCAGATTAGCAGGGACATTGGGGGCTTTTCACCTCCCTTTGCAGCCTGCACCATGGACCACTTGCTGGGATCATCTGGGCACGCCACACACAATGGATTCCCTGCCATTGCTGCTGCTTGGCCTCTCCTCTTCTCTGCCTGGGCGCATGATGGTTTAGTCACCTGAGACCTGAAATGCTTTAGTCTAACTGAAGCTTTTGGGCTCAATTTAGGGGGATGTTGGTGACACTTAACAGCCTGTGATATGCAGGGGTTCAGATTACATGGCCTTATCGCTACAAAACGAGGACAGCAGGAAGAAGCATCAGCAAAACAAGCTGACCACGAGTGCTGTCTGCAGGAATGGAGCAAGGTGCTACGAACGTTTACGCTCTGGTGGTGCTAGTTCTCGGTTCCCTCACCAGAGCAGCAAAGCCAGGCTGCAATGCCATCACTAGTTAGTGCACGTGGGAGAGGCAGAGCTAGGACAGTGGGGTCTCTGGGGAGGCAAAGCCGCACCGAATCCCCAGTTTGACGCGGGAGCTCGTGATCAGGTCTTGCACTCAGCCACTGACCTCCCCCTTCCCCCAACCCACCAAATCCCCTTCCTGCCACCTAACACTCCCTCCCCTGTCCCCATTTAGTCTACACAACCTGGGCATCCTTGGAGATGCATCCAGGGAAATGTCAGCTGCCGGGCAAGGGCTCTTTTCTAAGCGGGTTGCATGACAAAGGCTGCCTTGCTCGGACAGGCATGGCAGGAGCTCCGCAGGCAGCACTGACCTGCTCGATGAGCTCATCCTCGTGCAGCAGGTAGAGCTTAGAAATGTTGTACTGTTCTTCCAAGGCCAGGGCGAAGTGCTCAATGCTCTGGATGGAGAGCTTCTCTTTCAAGGTGAGGATTATGTCCTGCCAATGGAAGACACAAGGGACAATCTGCTTTCAGGCATTTTAAACACAACGGCCGGGCATCACTAGGATACGTAATGGGACTGGATGTTAATGAAGAGGCTCTAGGTTCCAGCTGCTAACGGCAGCTCTGCAAGATGATCATGGACTTTTCAGCTAGAAGGGCTGCATTTGAGATGAGAGAGAGACTCCCTTCCCGGGCGCTCCCTCCCGCTTCCATGGCACAGCGGTGATGGTTTTCCCACAACCCATTATAGACCAGATGGGGCAACAGGCTCATTTTACTAGCACTGTTTGGATACTTCCTTTGACAGGCTCTTTGGGATCCTGGCATCTTTGCCAGCTCTTCAAGGATGATGTAATTGGGGTTGGTCCTGCTTTGAGCAGGGGTTGGACTAGATGACCTCCTGAGGTCTCTCGCAACCCTGATCTTCTATGATTCTAAGTCTAAGTTCTCATGGTACCCAATCCAGGCCATTAACCCTGTCTCTTCTCTCGCTCCAAGGTTCCTCATTAGTTCCTTCTGGACTTCTAGTTTCCTGACCCCTCTATACCTCCCTGATCCCTTTGCCCTCTGCCCTTCCAGCCAGCCCGATTTCAGCAACCCTCTTTGGCTGAGGGGAGCGAGCAATACCCCTGCTGCTCAGTGAACAGTCACTCTTCCCCACTTACTGCTCCACTGCCCCGCTGAAGGCGAAGTCCCAATGCATTCCCAGGCTTGCCTGCAGATCTTCCATACCTGCTGCACCGCTAGAGTTTATCCTAAGCAATTTAAAAACCTAACGGCTTCATTTGCAAACTGCTGAGCACCTGCAGCTCCCTGTCAATCTAGGTGTTGAGAAGCTCCAAAAAAATTGGGCTGTAAAAGCCCAGAGCCTAGTTCCATTCTCCACTCCCTGCCCCCCAAATCCGGTAAGCTTTGTATTGGGGGTCCACTTTCTCTAGATCATAGAATCATAGAATCTCAGGGTTGGAAGGGACCTCAGGAGGTCATCTAGTCCAACCCCCTGCTCAAAGCAGGACCAAACCCAACTAAATCATCCCAGCCAGGGCTTTGTCAAGCCTGACCTTAAAAACCTCTAAGGAAGGAGATTCCACCACCTCCCTAGGTAACCCATTCCAGTTCTTCACCACCCTACTAGTGAAAAAGTTTTTCCTAATGTCCAACCTAAACCTCCCCCTCTGCAACTTGAGACCATTACTCCTTGTTCTGTCATCTTCTACCACTGAGAACAGTCTAGATCCATCCTCTTTGGAACCCCCTTTCAGGTAGTTGAAAGCAGCTATCAAATCCCCCCTCATTCTTCTCTTCTGCAGACTAAACAATCCCAGTTCCCTCAGCCTCTCCTCATAAGTCATGTGCTCCAGCCCCCTAATCATTTTTGTTGCCCTCCGCTGGACTCTCTCCAATTTATCCACATCCTTCTTGTAGTGTGGGGCCCAAAACTGGACACAGTACTCCAAATGAGGCCTCACCAGTGCTGAATAGAGGGAATGATCACATCCCTCGATCTGCTGGAAATGCCCCTACTTATACAACCCAAAATGCCATTAGCCTTCTTGGCAACAAGGGCACACTGTTGACTCATATTCAGCTTTTTGTCCACTGTAACCCCTAGGTCCTTTTCTGCAGAACTGCTGCCCAGCCATTCAGTCCCTAGTCTGTAGCAGTGCATGGGATTCTTCTGTCCTAAGTGCAGGACTCTGCACTTGTCCTTGTTGAACCTCATCATATTTCTTTTGGCCCAATCCTCTAATTTGTCTAGGTCCCTCTGTATCCTATCCCTACCCTCCAGCGTATCAACCACTCCTCCCAGTTTAGTGTCATCTGCAAACTTGCTAAGGGTGCAGTCCACACCATCCTCCAGATCATTAATGAAGATATTGAACAAAACCGGCCCCAGCACCGACCCTTGGGGCACTCCACTTGATACCGGCTGCCAACTAGACATGGAACCATTGATCACTACCCGTTGAGCCCGACCATCTAGCCAGTTTTCTATCCACCTTACCGTCCATTCATCCAGCCCATACTTATTTAACTTGCTGGCAAGAATACTGTGGGAAACTGTATCAAAAGCTTTGCTAAAGTCCAGAAATAGCACATCCACTGCTTTCCCCTCATCCACAGAGCCGGTTATCTCATCATAGAAGGCAATTAGGTTAGTCAGGCATGACTTGCCCTTGGTGAATCCATGCTGACTGTTCCTGATCACTTTCCCCTCCTTTAAGTGGTTCAGAATTGATTCCTTGAGGACCTGTTCCATGATTTTTCCAGGGACTGAGGTGAGACGGACTGGCCTGTAGTTCCCTGGATCTTCCTTCTTCCCTTTTTTAAAGATGGGCACTACATTAGCCTTTTTCCAGTCATCCGGGACCTCCCCCGATCGCCATGATTTTTCAAAGATAATGGCCAATGGCTCTGCAATCTCATCGGCCAACTCCTTTAGCACCCTCGGATGCTAATCAATTCCTGGTATATTTTTACCTTTTGTGAAGCAGCACAGATTAAATGGAGGAATAAATGGTAGCCAACCGGGCCACAATACCTTCACCGTCGTGGTGGTGTCAAATCTGAAAGCCTTCGTCTGTCCATTTTCCAAGTACACCTTGAGAACATTCGGCACACACAGAAGAGCATTCCCCTGCACAACAAAACAAGCTGGGAGGTCAAGTGTCATAGCACCGTAGGTCAAGGGGTTTTGGTATTCTGGGACTGAATCAAGAGCTCATCTTTGGTAATGCAACAAATACAGATTTAAATGCAAAACTTTCTCCACCTTTAAATAAAGCCCCATTCATGACATATTAGCGTTTTGTCCTTTGTCTCTTAACAGGACATAAGAGTGGTCAAGTGACAAATTCACCCCTGATAAAAATCCCACTCAAATCAGTGGGTCCCACCAAAAATGAATTTGATCCAGTTCCTATTGGGGGACCCAAGAATGATTATTTATTACAGAGAAAGGCAACACATTTATGCTACTGTCATCGAGCCAAGTTTTGCTGGTCTCACATGAGTAGCCTCAAGAGGCCAGACCCTCAGCTACGTAAATTGAACCCATTGGGTTACATATCTCCATTGACTTCAGTGAAACGATGCCAGTTTATACCAGATGAGGATCTAACCCATGAGGCTACTGGCATAAATTAAACATTGCTGCTGTTTTGTAACATCAGCTCACAAGTCATCTTGGAATCTATATACAGAGCTTGGGGACAAATTAAAAACCACACGTTGTTGCTGATGCTACATTCAACATATGTAATGATTATGTTCCACCCTTAGCAATTATTGTAGGCTCTCTTTCTGCTAGTCCAGCCCAGTTGATAATTATACTCTTTCTTGGTAGAATCTTGTAGACTATTTAAAAATTAATTCTAAAAATGTAGGCCCAGCTCCTCAGTTGGCGTAAACAGTCATTGCTCCATTGACTACAGTGGCATTACACCGATTTACACCAGTTTAGGATTTGGTCTACAGTTCCCAAATATATCTAAAACATGGACTGCTGTTCACCCTTGCACAAACTGTTTCCCACACAGAGCTCTGCTCTGAGGATATAACCCAAATCTACCCTGGAAAATGAAGGCTTGAAAGCTTTTGGTCTCATCAATAATTCCTGCTCTAGACCTGGAGTTTCAGATTTCAGCTGCATGAGGGAGAGTTTGGGTTATTTCCAAATGGGGTTTAGCTCCGTTAGCGACCTTCCATTAAGAGGACAGTAACGGTCCCGGTCCTGAAGCAGAAGGCTACGCAGTTGTTGGAATTACACTAACCATTATGGATGCTATGCTCTTTCATCCCAGTTTCTATCTGGGAGGAGTGGCAGCTTTTGGATGGGAACGTAGAAGGGATTAATCTGCTGCAGGGAGAGCTGCTTTCCAGGAAAGCAGAGACATATTATACACATTTCGGTTTTGTTGATATTTTACTGAGGAGCCAGGTTTCGTTTTGAAATGCGTCTCACTGCACTAGTGTTTTGCTCACAACAGAGTATGGAACCGTATTGTTTCTCTGCACATATCAGGAGACTACTGGCTTAGCTGTCATTTAAATGACAAGGTTAACGGCTGAGGAATTCATGGATTCTCCTGCTATCTATCTCCAAAATGACTCCACAGAAAGCAGGGGCTGCAGCTTCCCAGCTGGGAATGCCTCTTCAGGAATCACATTGCTGGCACTGTCAAAACGTATCTTGCACTAGTTGCAATACAAGCTGGATGTCCCTAAGATTTCTGACCAGGAGTTTGCACATGATTAAGTGTGTACCGAACTGGGATGCTTTCCTGAATCGGGCTCCTGCTCTGGTTAGATCTGACCCTTTCCTCAGTGGCAGCAGAAACCACAGCACATCTGGCAACAGCTGGCAGGAAGGATACAATTCCAGTGTCTGGAGAGTCCTAGGTAACTGGCAGCTTTATTGGTGGGGAGAACTCTCTCCTGTCCAATGGGCCGTCAGCGTATGAACAGCCCTTTCTGAGGGACCTCGGGGAACAGGCAGTTGGGATGCCAGGGATTTAAACAGCAGTTTGAGGTGCTCAAAGCATGCAGGCAATGTGTGCCAGGGTCCTGTCCAACTGGCCGGAAATGCCCAGGGGGCAGCCAGAGTTGTAGAGGGATTGATTCTCCAGCAGCATCTTTATCCTTGTGCCAAGGGAGACAGGACCAGGTGCCATCAGAGTCTGCACAAGGTATCAGCACCCGAGGCCCGGGGGTGGTGTGTGTATCTGGCTGAGCCTCCTTCTGGGAGCCGGCGCTGTGCTCTGCTGAGCCAGATCAACTCGGCACGGGAGGAAATGGGACACGAGGGCAGTCGCTCTGAAAAGGGAGAAAGGGCCTAGCTGGGGTGGGGCACATCAGACACACGTCTTCGCTCCGAAGGGAAAAGGGAGAGAAGCCAGTTTCAAACTTGGGGCCACAAAATTGGTCCTTTTGCCAACCTGCTTGTGACAAATTTAAGAATAATTATTTAACAGATTTTTTTTTTAAAACGTAACATGATTTCCATGGCCCCCCAAGCGTTCCAACTCGGTATCCTTTTCTGCCACATTTCCCTGGCCTGAGCTGCAGACAGACGGAGATACAGACATGCTGCATACTCGGTATGTATCGAGTTGCCTGAAATTGTACAGTTACCGTACGTTGTTGTACGACTGAGCTATCCAAGTGCGTTTCATATTTCAAGACGGGATCTGACAACTGGATACTTCTGTAAATGAAATATCAGGAAGGCAGACGTCTGAGTCCTGCAGACATCTTAGGACTGGTCCACACTGGGAACGTACATCAGCATAACTACACGTCTCGGGGGGATGAAAAATCCCCCCCGCCCTTGAGAATGTAGCTATCCTGCCCTATCCCCGGTGTAGACAGTGCTAGGTGGATGGCAGAATTCTTCCATTGACCATCCTACCGCCTCTGGGGGATGTGGATTACGTACGCGGACGGGAGACCCCCTCCCATAGGCGGTGGTAGTGTTGACACTGAAGCACTGGGCTGCTGTAGCCGTCTAAATGTAGACATGCCCTTATGCAAATTACAGCAGAGACACAAAACACAATTCAGTTACATCAGGTCACTTGCCAACACACCTTTATGGAAACATATGGTGCCAAATTCAATAGACAATACGACTCATTAAACTCGATCGCAGTTGCCACGGGCCAGGAGGAGGTACTGAGGTTACTTCCTCAGCATGGAAGAACTACAGGAATCAGCACCCGTTTCCAGTGCATTCAAGGTAGCAACATGTAGTAACCCGAATCCTGGGCCTTTCCTTGGCCACTCGTGGTGTAGACAAACGACTAAACACAACAAAGGGCGCGCCAGGTCGAACGAGCTCACTCTATTCTGTAATTCAGTAGCATCGGCGCCATCCTAACTGCGCTCAATGCGATCGCCCATTTAGCTCAACGTCGTTCGAGCCGGCCAGCACTGCCACCGAGCAGCTCTTGTGAACGATTTCATACAGCACCGCACCGACCTGAGTGTGTCCGTTCACCAGCACCTCCTCGGCAAACCGCACTTTGACGGGGTTCGTTTTCAGCCGCGCCCTCTTCTCGGCCGTAAGAAAGGACGACTTAGGACCACCCTGAAAAACAACAGCGCTGCGTTTGTAACGTGACCTCTTGACCGTGAGAACAAGACATGAGGTCTCTATGACCTGGAAAAGTGGTTCGTAGTCCTTTGGGGAACCCAGGCTAGTCTAACCAGTGGGAAGACCCAGGGCTGCCAGCCAGTGCCCGCTGACTCCCATGTCACTGGGCATGCTGCACCCTGCAATTGAATTTGGGTGGCCCCCTAATCCAGGCTCACCCTGCGGGGCATCCACGGTCTCCCATAGTGGCTCATCCTTAAAGCACTGGGCGCCGGGAAGGGTTTTTTTTTTTATAAGGCTGGTGTTACTGGCACACTGAGAAGTGACTGGCAACCACTGATCTAGAAAGGTTTTGTCAAAGATGTCACATGACCACAAAGGTGTCCTGTTACTCGACAACAGCCAATCAGCAGACTGTCAATTTACATAGGTTTTAGATAGTTGCATACATTTAGGAACACGCGCACAGCGGCGCATACGTATCCATATTCAAGATATTCTGTAGCCAAGCCCCAGGGTGAGGCGATTGTTTGTGCTTATGGAAAGCCTAGAGAGCTGGTTAGGTGCCACATACGATCTCTGATAAACAATTCACTTGCAGGCTGAATCACCAGTACTGACCTTATTTACTTTCACATGGTGACAATTCCTAATCGCACTGGGGTGTGTGGAAGGCGGTGGGTGGGTAGCTGTTAGCATCCCCCTAACTGATCTGATCTGGCATAGCAATCTCTCAGGATGCTGCTATGTTCCTATGAGGCTCTCACTACATGTAAGCGCTTTACAGAATGATCTTGTTTATTGGAGAAAATCTATTCACACTTAGGGGAGAAAAGTCTCTTCTCCAAGTGAACAAGGTCATTCTCTATCCCGACAGGACCTGTACAGCGTCCTGCCAGGGAACGAGAACAGACACTCCAAGATGTATCCGTGGAGGCCCAGAGCCCTGAACCATCACTTCAAGCGTGCCCAGAGCAGGCAAAAGACGAGGCCCCAGCAGAGCTGTTACGTAGCTGGTGATCGGGGGCAGTACCTCTCCGCTCAGTGGGCAGCGGGGCTTTTAGGGGCGAGTGCCTGCCCCAACTAGCCAAGGTTGATCTTGGGTATTTGCAGGAGTCCTTAAAGTGACCTGCAAAGGAAAAACAAAAATGGGTTTGTGCCTTAGCTGCCTCTTTCTGAGATGTGAAGGCCTGCAAGACGCTTCCCGTCCCTTTCTCCGCACTTCTCTCTTTCCAAAGGGATTATTTCTTTTCGCTTGGTTTTTCAAGTTAAGCACGCAGGTCTCGTCTGCCTCATTTTTCTTGCAAGATGCAATGGCCAGTCAAAGCCCTGGAAGGATTTTAACATCCCACACAGGGGAAGCCAGATTAACTGAGGGGGGAGTGACTGTGTACTCAGCCTGCTTAAAGCTGCGTTAATGCCTGTGTAACAACCACCTGAGAAACACTTGGGAGAAAAAAGTCTGATAAAAGACACCGTCCCCATCACATCTTCAGGAAAGGCCTGAGAAACTCACACTCTGAGTCTGAGAGCTCTAGCGACTCTTCCAGCAAACCGGGGGAAAAGGAGACCTGACATTCTTTATACTTCTAAGATTTTTTAAAAAACATAACCCCGCCCCCCAAACGCTTCAGGCCATCCTCATACATCAGAGGAAGCCATAAAAGGCACAATCCCAATTTTGTCCTTGCTTTGAAGCTCTGCTTTAGTACATCTGTCAATCCAGTTGGATAAACACATCCCGGGAGGCGGTCCGTCCTTTCCAGATTTCCTCATCATAAACCAATCAGCAATAAGCGCAAAGGTTTTAACAGAACACTTCAGTTCTCTTCCTAAGGCCTGGGTAGTACTACACAGCTGCAGCCTTAATGGAAGGAGGAGGACACGGGTGTGAGAGCCAACTTCCTGACTCGTGGGGTGGGGAGAAGTGAGTCACAGAACCACCCAGTAGGAGGGGAAAACAAGGTAGGAGGTTTAGCAGCTGAAAGCAGCAAGATCTGAGATTGGCCAGACAACCAACGGCAACATGCATTTCAGGAATTCACCTTTCCAAGGAGACGTCTCCTTAGGCTGCGATGGACGATCACACAGCGCCCGGACAGCAAGAACTAACCTTTAAATTGAACCAATAGGTTCAAAAAAAGCAGCTTGACCACCGCGAGAGCTTTAAAGTAGCATTCAGTGACAGGGCACCTGGCCGCAGGGTCCCCCTACGGAGCTCCCTGATTGCACAGCTGAGCACTCACTGCAGAGAACAGCAGGACGTCCTCTGGCAGTCAGGGACTGGGATGTAGCAAGAAAAGGTGATCATGTCCCAGGGAGATCTGAGTTTAGGCTTATCCCAGGTGTAAAAAAATCAGACTCTTCTCAGAAGTGCCACGATCTTCAGACAGACGTTTTTGTCTGCCCACTGGACACAGGGAGATCTCAAGTCCTTGGCAGCCTTTTCTGGTTCAGGACCGTTACTGTGAGCGCACAAGTGCCGGTTTGCCATTCAAGACAACAAACATGGCCCCCGCTCCTAACTCCAGGTCAAGCACGTGGAGCGTCAGCTCTAAGGCACGCCTGCGTCCCTCGCACCAGCTCTCTCCAACACGTCTCCGTGGCTCTTGGGGCCCTGCAGGTGGTGGGCACAGCAGCATCCCACCCCCACAAATCCACATGACTCCCCAGTGCACGTTAATGCTGCCGTGGGACCCCCGTCACCTGCATGGGTGCTCTGGGGCAGTCGCTAGGGAGAGAGCCCATGATGTCACAGTCCCGTTGCCAAGGAGCCAGGAAGTCGGGCTGCGGGGACTCAGCAGCAATGCGGAGGGCCCTTACCTCTGGCAGCTCTCCTGAGGCCAGCAGGGCTGGGGGATTATCCCCCGACACTGCACCCAAACAGAAGAACTGTGAGGAAATGCTGCTGGAATAACTCACCAAGGGCAGCGCCAGGCCCCAAAGCGGTGCATGTACAGCTGCGTGCATCGGAATGAGTAACAACTCTTTTACGGCTTTTGATATTCTATTCCACTCCACACCCAGCCTCGCTGTGCTCTGAAACGGGCCAGTCACTCTCCAGGAGCCCCTGTACATTCCCCCACTTGTGGGCCCAGCCCTGTTACCCATCCTGGGGCTAACGTCCTGTTGCAAAGGAGCAGTTCTAGTGAAAGGGTTAGAGAAATTCAATTTACCGAAGTGCATCGCAGAACAGTAAGGAGGAGAGAGTCTTCCGGTTCCCTGTAACAGACAAATACAATTAGCCGAGTGTAGCAGAGAACAAAATGCTGCCTTCAGACTAAGAACCAATTCCAGTAATTTTATAGCATATCCTGCCCCCTGCATGTTTCTGTTTTACCAGCTCTCGGGGTGGGAGGGAGGAGCACTGGCTTGTCAATGGTCACAGAGAAGGGTGTGGTTCCACCCAGCGCAGGCTACCTGAAATAGAAAGATGCTTTCGCTGCTAGGAGTAGAGCTGGTTGGAAGGTGTTGGGTGGAAGAGTTTTCTGTCGGATCGGAAGATGGCGTTTCGCCAAAACTGAAAAGTTCTGGGAATGTGTCAACTTTGACAAAACGGTAACTTTCTCGTTTCGTTGTGACAATTTAGAAATGTTGCGTTTCAGGAAGGTAAACACATTTCATCTTGACTTTGTTTTGATCAATTTCGTTTGGACTTTGATTTATATTAAATCGAATCTATCACATATGCATTAAATATAGTAAATTAGATTTAATATTTGACATATTATAAAGTTTGGATGTTATCAAAATGAAACATTTCCATGGTCCGAAATCAATGTTTTGGGGAATTTTTGTTCCATGGGAAATTTCAGCTCTTTGTTTCAATTTAGAACAATTTTTCACCCCCCCAAATGTCAATTTCTCATGGAACGGAAATTCTGTTTTCTGACCAGCTCTGTTGAGGAAATTGTGTTAACATTAGCTGGCATGCCAGCGACATTTACCATTAATGAATTTTTAAAATCAAGAGTGTAACCCACGCCCGCTCAGCGTGGAGCCCCGTCCCCCTCTAGTGGTGGCTGGGCCACAGAGAAAGGTGGATGAGCCTGTTTTACAGCCTTGGTTAAGGTAACTGGTCCTCCAGCTTGGGCAGCAGCAGTTCATATTTCTAGAACCAGAGGCCCCATGGTTCAATCTCTGCAGCCAACGAGCCGCCCAGACAGGAGCACCAAGCAGCTTCCACAGCCACAGGCAACTGTGACTGTACAGGGGATACCTTAACACATTCAAACTTCGCAGACTGACGGTGTGACTGTGTGCAGCAGAACGAGGCTCTGCTCTTGGGGGGGCTGGGCTCAGCACCTTCATAATCCACATAACGTAAGAGAGATTTGCAGGAAACAAGAGTTTCTCTTGCACAGCTGTGTTCAGACTCACAGAGGAACAGCCCACTCTTGTGTCTGATGCACTCGCTATGAAATGACAGTGGAATTTCCACTGTGAAAAGCCAGGATTGCGATTGCTGCCAGGCAGCCGCGGGTTTGGAGTTCTAGAACTTTGCTCTTAAATCTTCACCTGCCCTTTTGCTTTCCAGGAGCGGCCAGTACCATCCACAGGATCCTACCTTAACAGATCAGCTGCCTGCTCAATAGAAATGTCCTCCACAGCTTCGTTGTTTATCATGAGGATATGATCACCGGGCAGCAGCTTCCCGTCGGCTGTGCTTCCTAGCAGAGATCAGCAGCCAGTCAGCTACTCGCTCAAAACAGCTTCCCTATGGCTTGTGCAGATCACAACCGTAGGTGCTGCTATTCAGTGGAGCATCTACATTTGGTTTTCCAGCCCCAGATGGTGAGAACAAGCTCTCTCCCCCATCCCCCCACAACTGAAGACTTATGCTACTGACTGGGTTGAGTGGTGACTCACAACTGAGTCACCACTCAACCCAGTCAATAGCTCCAACTACAGTTAACAGCCAGAGTTAATAACCCTGGTAACCAATTCACAATGGTCCCCTCTGGTCTCAGAGTCTATGACTTGCCGCTGAAATCAAAGGATCTAATCCAAAGCCCACTGACATCAGCAGAACAGCTCCCAGTGACGTCTGAAGGCTTTGGCTCAGCCCAGAACGTGCATGTGCATTGCAGAGGAACCAGGGGAAGGGAGCTAACATGGGGTGGGGCTGACAGCAGGGCAGGGTGGGAGAGAGAGGTCACCTGAGGAAGGGGGCGGCAAAGGAAGGGTTGGAGGTGCGGCATGGATTTGTGAGGGCAAGGCAGGGAGGTAGAGATGGGGCACAGGCAGAGAAGGGGAATGCAGATGGCTGGGGGAAGGAGATGAGGCAGGGATAGATGGGAGGGGTAAGCATCATGCAGCGGCACAGCCTGGGGCATGATCAGCGAGGTGAAGAGGAACGAACGCTATTAGAACAAACGCAGCCTGGTGCCACCGGTGCCAAACCCAGCTCAGCTCTGTGCCCAGGGTGGTTGGACACCAGGCTCCATGGAAGCCGAGACTATGTCCCCATGTGGCTTCCTCTGGCTTCAGGGGGGATGCTAAAGGTAGGGGCTCACTCACCCTTCCCAGCCCTTCTTGGCTGCTCCTGGCCGAGGCCTCTGGAGGAGGGGGACTCAGGGAGGCCCGGTGACAGTGACTCCTACAACCAACTTTGCTCAGTTGGACGAACTACCCAGCCCCTGACAAAGGCTGATCCAGCACCCAGGGCTGGAAGGATCCATCGGAGACCGTGCCTGGGATACCAGGGGAATGCCAGCAGGAGAAGGAGCAGGGCCGGGCTGGGAAAAACGGCGGAGGGAAGCATTAGTGAAAAGCGGTGTTGCCATGACAAAGCCCTTCCCCATGAACACCGGACCAGAGTGGGAAGGGTGGGAGAGGTGAAAGAAAGGATGAAGAAGGGCATTCCACTGATTCACCCTCAAAGCAAACCCAGCAGGATGCAGTGCACCCAGTCTGTTTACATTTAAGAGGTATTTATTATGATTGTACATGATTCACAGTTAAACTTAGGAGAACTCCAAACTTGCTAAGATCTGCAGTGCACCAAATAACCTTAACTCTGCCCGCTGATGACACCACACAAGGGGCAAAGAATGATGACTACGGCATTTGTGTGTTTGTGGGCCCATATTAGATGAAACAGTTTTAAAGACACTGTTTGTCTCCCCCTGAGGAGGGCACTGCAGGGCAAAATTAAAGCTATGTAGGTGCTGCAGCTGTGTATTTCCATCCCTTAACAAGCATAGATATCTTTTAAGTTTCACTTTAACTCTGAATTCACTATGCCTGTGGTTAAGGATAATTCTAGAACCCTGTCAATGAATCTGCTTCGAAGTGCTGAACGATAGATGGTTTAAGGTGAGAAATTGCTAATTCAGCCAGTCCAAGCAGCAGAACATGCTCCTGAGTCACTGGTTTGAAGGGGGAGAAGCCTCTCTCCACAGCAGCAGACTGTTCCGCAGTAAACTCTGACAAGGAGCAGAGGGTTTGGCGTGCGGGTGCTGGGTAGTATTAGTGGCCTCTCAGAGGCAGGTCAGACTGGATAATCTGGTTGTCCCTCCTGGCCTTAAACTCTCTGACTCTAGGACGCATGGGGCTACACAATCCGGAGCTGTCCTGGGAACACCGCTTCTACCACCATTATGAACAGAGAAAGGCTAGAGCCAAAGCTCGCTAAGTCCTGGAAAAGTTCAGATCCAGATCCAAGCTTCTCATCTCAGGCCGGTTCCTTGCTAGAAATGGACATAACTCGATCAGCCTTATTGGGGGGGTGCGTCAGCATGGAATCCTGCCAGCTGTTCACGGCCCCCCAGGCAGCTTCTCCCAGGCACTTATGCAGGGGGGGGGCGGGAGGGGAAGGGGAGAGGATGATTCCTACCTGCAGCAACTGATGTGATGGTAAGAGGAGGGTTTGGTGAAATCTCAAAGCCATAGTGACCGAGAAGCAAATCCTTGTGTACAGTGACTGTGAGCTTCACCTGCGTTACTGGCTGGTTAAGGCCGTCAGATGGGACGTCCACTACTGAAGATCTGCCCCTGAGCATTTGGATAAGGGGGAAAAGCAAAAGCTGAGGATTAGCAGACCTTGACGCAGTGATGATTTCTACAAGGACATGGAACCCTGTCCATGCGGTCACCGCCGCTTTTTTAAAGTGCGGTGGGGCTTTTACACATATTGAACACGTGCAAGAGGAATTGAAAATAAACATCAACCCAGATTGAGAATAATGGTCCCCCCAAAGCAGAAGCACTCCTGCCTCAGACTGGCTCACACCTCTCCTCCAAGGAAAGCCCAAGAAAACAGACTTGCCTGGTAGCCCGTCCTACCCCTTGCTAGATCCACCTCCCTGTCAGATCAGGCCCCGTGGCTGATCACACAGCAGTGTCCTACAGAGAGAAGAGGCAACCATGTCTCAAACTGTTTAGGGCTATATAGGTCAAACACAACATCTGAAACTCCACCCCGAATCCAGCTGGAGCCCGTGCAGACTGCTGAGTGCTGGTGTGACATGCTCTCGCCACGAAGCATCGCTTACTAAGTGGAGTCACATTCTGAAGATGCGTTAGGCCAGGTCAACACTACGAACTTCTCCAGCATACCTGTGTCTGGTGTGATCCCTGCCCAACAGAGCTATGCTGGCAGGAGCCCTAGGGTACGTGCAGGGCCGCCCAGAGGATTCAGGGGGCCTGGGGCAAAGCGAGAGACCGGACATAAAAAGGGCGCCACCCGCTGCTTGTACTCACTGGGCGGCGCTCCGAGTCTGCGGCGGCGGGTCCTTCACTCGCTCCGCGTCTTCGGTAGCACTGAAGGACCTGCCCCCGAAGACCCAGACCACCACCGGGTGAGTAGCCAGGGAAGGGATTCTTGGCCAGGGCTTGTGGGGTCCGGGGCAAATTGCCCCACTTGCGCCCCCCTCTGGGTACATGAAGTTACAAAAAGAGTCCTCCTGCTGGTACAGCTTATTTTGTTCAGGGAACTGGTATAAACTAGACCAGCAAAAGAACGCCTTTGTTGGTATAAGCTGTATCTCTGCTAGGGAGTACAGCTCCACTGGCAAACTCTTTCTTGTGTAGACAAAGCCCCAATCTTAAAAGGGCTTGGAGGGGTGCCCCATGCAGAATGCACCACCAAAGCCTGGCCTGTGGGTGACCAAGGTGTGCATACGGGTAGCAAAGTCCATGTCCAAACCCAAAGAGTGCACACTCCTCACCAAGGAGAGATGGAAACAACAACACGGCCTTGGCCACAGCCTCCGCCCAAGCATCCGGGAGTAACTGGAGACCTAGCACAGAGCCAAGGGCAAAGCTGACCAGTGTTGCTGGTCTGATCTGGGACAAGCCCTGGCCATCTGGCCAGCCCCCAGGTCCCTAGCTCAGTCATAGGCGAGGGTGTTTCTATGTGCTAGCTGGCTCTGATGAGATGGAGACAGCGAACGGGCTGACATTAGCATACCGAACGAACCATACCTCGTCAGCCTTCCTAGCACCTGCAGGCATATGCAGAGCATGGTGTTGGGGAGTGAGTCCTCAAGACAAACAAACGGCCTTCTGGGACCTCTTCCAAAATAGGAATGGGGCTACTCAAGACTGAGTCCTAGCTCTGCTGGGGCTGCAGATGTGCCAGTGAAGCTTCATGCCTGCAAGGCACTGATGGATCTCAGACACTCCGCCAGGAAAGCTGCTCTTCATCCATTGCCAGAAGATCAGAGGTGTGACACTACACCCCATTTTCATCATAGTGGTATGATGATGACATAATTATGATGCATTTTGTACAAGAGGTGTCATGTGAGGTGTCATTGGAAAAGTTATGATTTGCCGAATACGATTATCCTATTTGTATGCATGTATCATTTTGGGATCTGAAGTTATGAATATTGACTATGTGTCTGTATTTCCAATGTGCCTACTCTGGGTAAAAACACAAAACTAGCCTATCAAGTACAACAATGAAGAAGCTGGACAGTGCTGATGGCCCATCAGTAGGGCCCTATCAAATTCACAGCCATGAAAAATGCATCACAAACTGTGAAAGCTGGTCTTTTGTGTGCTTTTACCTGTGCTATACAGATTTAATGGAGGAGACCAGCATTTCTCAAATTGGGGGGGCCTCACCCAAAAGGGAATTGCAGTGGGGTCACCAGGTTATTTTAGGGGGACCGTGGTATTGACAACCTTATTTCTGTGCTGCTGCCTTCGCAGCTGGGCAGCCGGAGAGCAGCAGATATTGGCCGGGCGCCCAGCTCTGAAGGCGGCGCCCCGCCAGCAGCAGCACAGATGTAAGGGTGGCAACACCATACCATGCCATCCTTCCTTCTGCACTGCGGCCTTCAGAGCTGGGCGGCCAGAGAGTGGCGGCTGCTGACTGAGGCCCAGCTCTGAAGGCTGCAGTGAAGAAATAAGGGGGCAATACCATGCCATGCCTCCCTTACTTCTGCGCTGCTGCTGGCGGCGGTGCTGCCTTCAGAGCTGGGCTCCCAGCCAGCAACTGCCGCTCTCCAGCTGCTGAACTCTGAAGGCAGCGCCGCCACCAGCAGCAGTGCAGAAATAAGGGTAGCAGTACTGCACCCCCTCCATAATAACCTTATGACCCCCCCAACTCCTTTTTGGGTCAGGACCCCTACAATTACAACACCGTGAAATTTCAGATTTAAATATCTGAAATCATGAAATTTACGATTTTTAAAATCCTATGGTTGTGAAATTGACTAAAATGGACCATGAATTTGGTATGGCCCTACCCATCAGCAAAGCCAATGGCCCATGGAAGAGCTTAGCCTTCCTGTGAACGTTTCAGCCAGCCCATGAGTAATGGCTGCTACGACTCAGCAAGGCATGCAAGGGCATGTGACTAGACCACATGACACTGAACTCCATTTTGATACCTGTTTTTTTCCCCCACAAACTAGACTGGGAACTGAGCTTGGAACAAAGGGTTCCCGCCCTGTGGAAAAGCTATATAAGGAGGGGAGTGACAGCATCTCTTGGCCTCACTCCTCACACAAGAGAACTCCTGGAAATACCTGAGGAACAAAGACTGAACTGAGAGAAGCGCTAGTCCCAGGCTAAAAGGATTTCTAGCCTGTGTATGGAAACATGGTGGGCTGCTTGTATCATCAGTCAGGGTGAGAAATTGCTAATTCAAACCCTATCTATCTAGTATGTTAGTCTTTGCAGTTTTGTTTATTTGCTAGGTAATCTGCTTTGATCTGTTTGCTATCAGTTAAAATCACTTAAAATCTATCTTTCTGTAGTTAATAAACTTGTTTTATGTTTTATCTTAACCAGTGTATTTTGCATGAAGCGTCTGGGAAAAATCTCAGCTCTGTAAACAAAGGCTGTTGCACATCTTCCTCGCATCAAGGGGGAAGCGAACTATATTAATGAGCTTGCATTGTACAAATCCCGGTGCAGTGCAAGACGGTATAATACTGGGTTTATACTTCAGCAAGGGGGCAAGGATGGGGAGCTAAGAAATTGGCTGCTGTCTTGTCTGTCCTTGAGTGGCTTAGGTAAAGCACTCAGGTAGCTCAGCTGGGTGTGTGGAGCCACCTGCTGTCCTGCTGGGTAATAACAGGGCTGAATCACCAGCAGAGCAGTGGTGATTCAGCCCAGATATATGGTTAGGGGGCAAAGCGGTTCCCACGGCTCCCAGACTGCACCCCGGGGATGACAACACATCACAAGAGGTACGTCCTAAAGAGGCTTGCTATGCACATGGCAGCGCATACTTTGTCTGGAGGGTGGCAGCGACCAATACAGATGGAAGAGAAAGCTTGGGAGGAACCTTCTCAGCCATCTATGCCCAGCATACGCCTAGAGATCCAGCATACGCCATCCGCTCCCTGCACGCACCACCTGACAACCTCATTCCCTCCCAAACGGGCAGAGTTTTGCTGATGGCTCCCTTTCGAGTGCTGTGGGAGTAGTGGAGAGAGTGAAACTCAGGGAGCTCGAGCAGATTTTCCAGACAGGAAGGATACACTATGGCTTTTCAAATAATACTTAATGGATAAGCTATAATCGCATTAAGTGACATCGCATGGTTTTATTGGTCCATTGCTGCACATTCCATGAGGCCTGGGAATATGGAGACAGAACAAATTCTGTTCTGTTTTAATGCTGTATTAGTATGGTAAGTGGGAAATTTCAAGATAAGATTCCCCCCCTCAGGTGTAGGGCATTTAAAACTAGACAGGCCAAAAAGCTGCAAAAATGTACTGCAAGGAGCAATTCTGCCTTGCTAAGGGATTGAGAGAGCCTAATAGATTTCTTCTCATCTTGATGGCATTCACTCTGATAGGGTATACCCAACATCAGAATGACCTCTTATGTAAAATGTTGGGTATGTTAAACATTATGGCACCATTAATCTAGAAAACAAATTCCTTTAAAGGCAGAATACTTACAATAACGATGGATTTTTATAGCACTCAGACATGCCAAGTGGTTTACAGACAGAGGAGGAGAGATAGGGCCCCTGACCCAAAGAGCTTGGCACATTTTTCTGCTAAAACTTTTTTGGGAGAAAAATACAGATCGACACAGAAATGTTTTGCGCATATGTGTCTATTTCACCAATGTTTGTGTCAAATCCTCTCTGCCTCCCCCCCACCTCAAATTCTGAAAAGTCAAAACATTTTGGTTTGAAATCACTTGGTTTTCAAATTTCCATCAATTTTATTTAAAACATTAAAAAATGCTCAAAATTCAGAATGAAGCATTTTGTTTCAGAGCAAATCAAAAGGTTTAGTTTGACCCCAAATGCCTTTGTTTTTCCAACTTTTTGATTCACCGAAAATCCCTAAACATTTTCATTTTCAGTTTGACCCAAAACAATTCCCCCCCACCAATTTTTCAGTAAACCAAAAAATCCATTATTGGCTCATCTCTATTACTAATCTCATGTTAGATGTGACACATCAGGTTAGCAGCTAGGGAACGTATAAGAAAGCTCAGGTGAGATCAAAGAAGCTACAGGCCAGGCTGTTCACTGCCTACAGTGCTACTCCACATCAGTCATAGCGCCATCATCTGACCCTAAAATAACACAGAAATGGCACACAGCAAAGAGAAATAGAAACCAGTTGATACAGGGCCAAACCTGGCCACCCTCATTCCAAGCTGGGTAGTTCATTATTCCACACACAATCCTACCGATTACAGTGAGATGGACTGTGTAGCAAGACGCTACCCACCATGTAAAGGTAGCAGCATCTGGCCCACAGTAAATAGCTTTGGGCTGCTTAAAAATGTAATGCATGTTACGTTCTAGAACATATGGAATCCATGTTTCCTGAAAGGAACAAAGGGAAGGGTCAGACCCAAGATCTCAGACCTTCCCTAGTTTGCTGGAAACCAGTTTGTTCAGCACCCGACTAGTAAAGATCCTGTTCATGAAAATGTAGTTACCTGGATATGCTATCCCGAGATCGACGGAGCCATCTTGCTACCATTTGTTCTATTCTACGGGCGTTGCGTGTTTGGAATAAGTTAGTCTCCAGATCTTCCATTTACCTGAAGAAGACAGAGGTTATTACAAACTTAGGGACATGGGAATCACCAGACTGGATCAGACCAGCGGGCCAGTGCCGGTCTTGGACAGAAGCCAGTACCAGACGCAAGGGGCAACAAACCCTGCACTAGACAGTTATGGGATTACCTGCCCATACAGGGAGGTGTACTCCTAGCCTCAGGCTGCTAGTGGAGCCCTGAAGCATAACTGTTGACATCCCTTATAAAACGCAGGGACGTTTCTTGTAAAGGCATTTCCACTGAAGGGGCCAGAACCTGGGGTCGGGTGTTCCAGCCAGCTGCATGGGAATCAGGGGCATGGGCTGCACATTTGGCCATATATGGTGCTGACCAAGCCACCCTGTATACAACGTGTGCTACTAGCAGGAGCAATTTGCATAGGGGTCTGCCTGAATGCAAGAAGCTTAGCCTAGCGCATCTCATGTGCGCCCATTCTTGAGTCACATAGTCTGGGAGGCAGGATTTGGCCCTACGCAGTTGCTAACGCCCATGGTTTTAATCACAAATCTCATCTCCCCTGGATTCGCGTGACTACATGAGCCTCTCAACTTCTATTTTGTTTTAAATTAAGTTTCTAGCCCTCATTGTTGCAGAGAAAAGCTAGAGAACACAAAGCCCCAGTGCCTCCAATACCAGAAGGTAACCATAAAAAAGACCCAGCCTTTATTATTTTTCAAAGCTCATGATCTTGGGAGACCCCAACTCACTTTCCGAATGCTTGGGGTTGAGAATACTGCTCATGTATTTTTAAACAGAGGTATTATGCAGTCTAGGCTCAAAATGTGACCTACTTTATAATGTAGGGACACAAGGAAAGAGATCAATTACTTCGTATAAACCCACAAATCGGTGCTGTAGATCAGTGGTTTTCAACCTTTTTTCATTTGCAGAGCCCTAAAAAATTTCGAATGGAGGCGTGGACCCCTTGGGAAATCTTGGGCATAGTCTGCGGACCCCCAGGGGTCCACTGGCTGCAGGTTGAAAACTGCCACAGATAAAACATACAGTGTTACCAAGAGAAAGAGTTAATCTACCTAGAACTTCCTACCGTTCTATCCCCTGCACCTTGTGTGAATTTTATCAGTACAGTTATTGGGTGTCACCTGTGGCACTAGCGCCTCATTACAGAAACCAATTCTGGCTAGTCACTGTCTAAACCTTCTCTGGTATCAGCAATCATGATGTGCAAAAAAGAATCATCATTGCAGTGCCCTGAAGCAGCGCTATGTCCCAGTTCTGGAAGAGTGCTCCCTCATCTCTGTAGCAATGACTCCACATTATTACAATTTTAGGTACCTGCAAATCCACATTCTAAATTTTAAGTTCAGTCAACGCTCCTGTGAGCTACAAAAATACGTAGGTCCAACCTGACAACAGCGTTAACAGTTTACGTTCAAAGAAATCCTGATACATAGGCAGCAACATTGGGAAGGATGAGCCCATCTGGCCAGGGAGTGCAGGGAAACACCCTTCTGGTCATTACCCCCATCGACCTCAGCTAGTGCTAAGGAGAAGGGAGTCATTCTTCAGGCTGGAGGAATGTTTCCGGCTGGATGATGAAGTTCCAGCTATCTTGGGGAAAGGAATGTCCACTGCAGAGAGCAGCCACATGCCCTGTCCGTGACAGAATTTTGTCTCATTTTAAATATGTATACTGGCTGGGTAGCCACAGGAATTCTACGGAGATTAATGGCTACACAAGGAAGTGGATTGGCGAGATCATTCACACTGGGAGGAATGGTGTTAAAACTGGTGGCTGAAAACTAAATTATATACTAATAATTAATTATATTGATGTCTGCTAATCCTTGGACTACAGAAGTAAATGTGGTTATTTTAATCTCTCTGAATGACGAACATAGAATCTCATTGTAGTGAGGGGACGTGGCCTCCCTTTGAGACTGACAGGGAGGGACCACTGCCTACCCCCTGGTGGGCAGAACCAGGAAGGCCACACCCTCCCTACCAGAAGCAGAGAGGCGGGACAGGAACAGGAAGTATAAAAGGTGGGCCCGACAGCTCAGTTGTGCTGGAGCTGCTGAGGGAGAAAGATGCTTCTCCACTGCTGCCAGAGTGGGATGCTGAGGAGGACCTCTGCTGCCCCGAGGACTTGCCTGAGCTTCCAGAGAGTCCTGCCATTCCAGACACTGAGGAGCTGCTGGGACTACCACTGGTGGTGTGCCCCGGGGAGATGGAGGATGACCCCTGGATCCAGGTACATCCCGAGGGGAGGGGAGGAGAGGAAGTGGCCCAGGGACAGCTGACTGTAGTCTGGCTGCCTGAACCCAGGTCAGTGTGTTGTGGCTGGATCCCGGCTGACCCAGTGGCAAAATGCTCTGCCACTGTTAGGGCTCTAGGCTAGCACTTGGTGGAGTAGGGTGGGCCCAGGTCCCCCTACCACTCCATCCCTGGGGTGGCAGCCTCCCCGCCTTAGGTCAGGAGGCCTGTGTTAGTCTATCGTCCACCAGAGCTAGGACACTAGATCCTGTACTGCTCTTCCCTGCCTGAGGGCTGGAGCTTGGTGCCCTGCCATAGGATCTGGGCCCTAGACTATTTATTGCCCTCCCTGCTTGAGGGCCAGAGCCCTGTAGACTGTTCGGGGCTCTACCCTGCCTGAGGGCTTGTGCCCCAGACTGCTTATTGCCCAACCTAGCTCAGAGGGCCTGGGCGCCAAAGATAGCTAATCCCCACCCCCTTTTCCAGACTGCCTTTTGTGGAACAAGACAGCAAGGGGGCGTGGCCTTCCTCCAAGATTGACAGGGAGGGACGGCCACTCACTCTTACTCTCATCCAAACCATTCTAGTCAAATCACTGAACACTGGTATTCTGGGCGTGGAAGCTTTCGAACAAGAATGACTAACCTCGAAAGACAATGCTAACCCTCTAGATTTCATTACCCTGTGTCTCTGGGCAAACACTTTACATTCATCTCTTATGATCTTAATAGTTTGTTATGGCAGCATTGAAAAAGGGCGATGAGGGCCCATGATACAACCGAGCCATGCAGCGGTATCATTTTACTGTACAATTGCAATAAATTGCATCAACAGCCAGACTGCATTAGCAATTTCAAGCAATAAAAATAATCTATACATGTATCTTTGTGTGAAGAGCTGGTGCCTTTCGGATTTGTATTGCTATGGTCCTATAAAGGGTCAGAGGGACTGTGCTCCAATTCTTAACAAATCTGCTCTCTGGAGTTTTTTCTTCTTGACGGTGCAGAGATTTTGATGTAGAACAGTGGCTCCCCAACTTTAACAGCCTGTGAACCCCTTTCACTAAAATGTCAAGTCTGGTGAACCTCCTCCTAAAAATGAATATTTCCAGGGATTTTCTCCTTTACCTGAGTATAAATGATAAAAGCAGTGATCTTGGAAATATAAAATTTGTTTTTATGACATGCTTATTATACACTTATTTTATCATTACAGTATTTTTATTACATTATGAAAATAACACTAAGATCTCACTTTCATAGCTTGTATCACTTTGAATAAGCCTGTTATAAGACAAGGCTCCTATGTTTCATCAAGTATCAGATGTGAAACAACATGAAGGGATTTAAGAAGCCAACTCAGAGTTCCTCCTCTACAAGCATTCAGGTCTTGAGCAGTCCAGGCAAACGACACACATTACAACAAAGTTTAAATTTGTTCTTCATAATACTTTAAAAAACAATACTAGCTGCCTAGTTAATTTTAATAACAGCAAAAAATATCCACCTCCCCTTTCCATTTCTTATAAGGAGTCTTGAAGTTTAAATCTCCTCAGTGTGATAGATACGCTTGCTTTGATCTGCTTAGCTCTTGGAAGTCCAGGGGCTCTGGGCTGCTGGGCCTGTGCTGCCTGGGGTCCCTAGGGACAGCTCTGTCCGCCATTAGGGAATTTTTTTCTCAAGAACCCCCTGTAACATTTCACAAGCCTCAGTTTGGGAACCACTGGTGTAGAAAAACAGGGCTTCCGGACAACTGCCTGCACTCAAATCATTCCTATTTGTCAGTTATTTTAAGCAATATTTATATACATGAATATCATAATTCCCTCCAAGAGCCTTGGTCCCCATCTCTAGAGCAGGACTAAATGCCACAGATGCTTTTTCAGCTCCATTTACTGTAATTTTATTTACCTCCTTTGAAGGTTCTGGTCAGTAATAGGATTACATCAAAATGGCTACTTTCTTAACAGATCCATTCCCTTGTCTATTCAGAGTTACAGATGCAGATTTTACAGGCAGAAATACATTTTTTTTAGCCCAATTAGCCCCGCTGAACTAATTAGCTATGAGAGCAGGAGCTAGATAGGTTCTGGCTAATAAGTCATTTACAGAATTCCAGCTACAAAATCTCTGGCTAGTGATGAGACAGAAAGTGCTCAGTTTGACTTTCAGATCCCAAGTTGAATTTGCAAGTCTATAATTATAACGTCCATAGTCAGTTAGAAAAATGCATTTTATCTGTAAGCTAAGAGAAATCCAGAATACCACTATGCCATGTTTAGAGTCACTTTTCACGCACTAGAAGATCAGAAAACGTTGTAGATTCAGTGGTAGCCTACAATACACAAATAAAAGGGGACACCATGAAGATATTTTAATCTAAAAAGCATGAAAAGCTGAAGACTGGTCTTACTCTATAGAAAGAAAACCAGAATATAGCTGTTGCATCCACCTGTTGTCTCTCATTTTAAACTCAGACTGTAAACCCTTGTGGGGTGGGGTCTTTTTTTTGTCTGTACAGCTCCTAGCACAATAGGGTTCTGCTCCATGACTGGGGCACCTAGCGGATATGCAATACAAATAATTAATAATATTTAGCATCACTCCAGCTACAGAAGAGATGATGGCAGGGTTGCCAGGAGAGATGTATGAAACTTCTGTGCCAGAACCATGCACATTCAGCTGGTTTTAGACCCAAATGTGAAATCCATGGAGGTTTAGTGAATCTAGGGCTGACCCAGACCCCTCTCAACAGAACCCCTCATGAGACCCAAGCTCTCCCCACCACTTTTAGCTCAAGTTTTCTTCTGAGAGAGAGGGGCCAGGCCCAGTGGTCTGCTTTGGCTTCTCTTCAGCCCTCAGGGAGTGGCATCCGACGAAGTGGGTATTCACCCACGAAAGCTCATGCTGCTAAACGTCTGTTAGTCTATAAGGCGCCACAGGATTCTTTGCTGCTGTGTAATCTGTTTCACTTCCTGCTCCATTCGGGGTGGCCAGAAAGAAAGGGCAGAGAATCCATTCCCCAGTAGATCCTTGGTGTAGGGCGACATTTCCCAAAGGGAAAAACGGGACACTGCGTGGGCCTAGCCTGATGGCTCCCCCCTGGCCCAATCCCTGCCCCCGTTCCCGGCATGGGGATGGCCAGAGCTGCTCACTCAAGCCCTGCCTGCCTCCGCAATGCAAGGCTGGAGTTGGCGTCGCTGCTCGCTCGAGCCCTGTCTGCCCTTCGCCTGAGCCGAGCTGGCATCGCCGCTCACCCTCCTCTTTGACAAAACGGGCATTTGTCCCATCTGCTCTTTCCAACTTGATCAGCTGCCAGGAAAGGCTGCACGGCCAGGACAGGCGTTAAAGGGACTGTCCCTACCTCAGTGAAACCTCTAGGCCTGCCTGACTTTCTGATGCGGCAGGATCTGGAATTTTGCCTCCAGTCACGTTGTTACTGCATCGGTCTCTGAAAGATGGCCAAGAATCCTCTAGATTAGCCAGCCAACTTTATTATGCTTTTCTTATGCAGACACCTTGGAAACAAACTAGGACTGATGGGATGGACACTTATGAACTTTCCAAAAGGAAAGAGGAGAAAGTTCAGCTCAAACAGGAACTTGGGAAGAAAACAAGGCTGCAGCGCTGTGCCAGAGCAGGTTAATGGATGCTTACGGAGCACTGCAGGTGGGTATTTAAGAAAACCACATGCCAGGGGAGCAGTTCAAAACAAGAGAGCAGTGCTGTTGATTATGGCACATGGTGCATCGGTTCCCTGCATACGGAGAGTTAATTCCCTTTCCGCATGAATACTTTATGCTTCCTGTCCTCCCACTCCTAGCCCACAAGCTTCCAGCACACGATGATACCTAGCGAGACAGAGACGCTACTGCAAGAGTGTCATTTTCCTGGCTCGTCACTTTGACCGCATCGCCCTTCTCTGTCCATCACATCCCACGCAAACTTCTCCCGACGGATCATCTCTCGCGCACTGTGGAGATGTCGACTCCTGCTTCTGACCAGCCCATGATGTCAGGCTCCATCCCGCTTGTTACATTTCCCAACAAACACCTTTGCTCTTTCTTTCATGTCGCTCCTTACAGAGGATCTTCTGTGAGCCTCCCAAAGCCACCTCAGTGTCCCCTTCACATCTCTCCTCAAAACCCCCCTCTGCCACAATGCCTCAGCAGTCGGGCTGCTGGCGTGCTGAGGACAGGCTGACCACTAGGGCAGCACAAGGAAATATCAAGCCACTATCTGTCTGTACCCATCTGTGGTCATAGATGCCGACTTCCCCCCTTTCCCATGGGTGCTCGATCCCACCTCCGCCCCGGCCCCGCCCCATTCCACCCTTTCCACGAGGCCTCCCCCCCGCCCTGCCTCTTCCCCCACCCCCATTGCAACTCCTTCCCCAAATCCCCACCTCTTTCCTACTTCCTCCCTTGAGCGTGCCACGTTCCCGCTCCTTCCCCCCCATCCCGGGAGCATGCTAATGCTGCCAAACAGCTGTTTGTCAGCAGCCGGGCGGGAAATGCTGGGAGGTAGGTGGAGGAATGGGGACGCGGCACGCGGGGGGGGGGGGAAGAGCAGGAGGTGGTGGTGAGGCGGGAGAGGAGGGGAGCTTGGCTGCTGGTGGGTGCAGAGCACCCATGAAGTTGGCGCCTATGTCTGTGGTCTCTTGTCTTAGACTGTTAGCTCTTTGGGGCAGGGGTGTTGTGTCTGTACAGCGCCTAGCACAATGGGGGCCTGATTTATGACTGAGTCGCCTAGGTGCTATCGCAAACAATCAAATACGTAATGATAATAATCCATTAAGTTCTGCAAATGCGTGTTTAGCTCTGACGGCCCCACTTCTGGCTTTCCTGGGACACACACTGTAACAGAAGCAGCAGAGAAAACAGCCTTTTTGAAAACTGTCTAATGCATGCGATAGTTCAACTAATTGGGGCGGGGGAGTTATATTAATTCCATTCGTGATGGACACACAATCCATTTTACAGCGGTCAGAAAAGCTTGAAAATATGAACCCGACGGCAAATAAGAACCACCCAAGCTGTATTTTTTTTTTTAAAATCGCATGAATTTTAAGATAGTGTTCAAAACTGGCGAGTTGAGAGAGCAGCAGTATTGCAGGGATTCCTGCCTCTAGTCCAACAACACGTGGCTGCATGATTCCTGCATGCCCTCTCCGAGGAGGCTGCTTGAGCAAACCTTAGGTTTCTCCTTCCTTAATTATGAAAGGAGAAACAGGGTGCAGAAGACACCCCCACCTCCCACTCCCGGATGGAGACAGCAGCCTGAAGTGTGGATTCTCATGGTGTCAGGGTCAGAGAACACACAGCGCATGGCTTGATACTAACAAACCAAACTGCTACCTGCATCCCAGCAGGCACACGGGCCAGCGTGGGCAACAGAACTGCTCAAACTGCTGCACTCTAAGGGAGACCTGCCCTGGACGAGTGATCCCCTGTCATAAACATACAGCTAAAAGGTAGCATAAAATCCTTTCTTTACTTGTAAAGGGTTAAGAAGCTCAGATAACCTGGTTGGCACCTGACCAGAAGGACCAATGGGGAAAGAAGATACTTGTAAATGGGGGGGAGCTTTGTTTTGTGCTCTGTGGGTGTTCTCTCAGGAGACAGAGAGACCAAGCAAGTAATCCAGCTCCTACTGAAATGATACATCTAATATTACAGAAATAGTAAGTAATAGCAAGGACATGCATTAGAGTATCTTTTGTTTTAGCTTGTGAATTTTCTCTGTGCTAAGAGGGAGGTTTATCCCTGTTTTTGTAAACTTTAAAGTTTTGCCTAGAGCGGAAATCCTGTGTTCTGAATCTTTGTTACCCTGTAAAGTTATCTTCCATCCTGATTGTACAAAGATTTTCTTTTAAAATAAACTTCTTTTAAGAACATGATTGTTTTTTCAGTGTCCTAAAGACCCAGGGGGGTTGATCTGTGCTCACTTTGTAACCAATTGGTTAGGATATTATTCTCAAGCCTCACCAGGAAAGGGGGTGTAGGGGCTTGGGGGGGGGATATTTTGGGGGAGGCAGGGCTCCAAGTGGCCCTCCCTAAATGTTTAAATCACTTGGTAGTGGCAGTGATACCAAGGACAAGGAAGGAATTTGTGCCTTGGGGAAGTTTTAAACCTAAGCTAGTAGAAATAAGCTTAGGGGGTCTTTCATGTGGGTCCCCACATCTTTACCCCAGAGTTCAGAGTGGGGAGGGAACCCTGACAGCCCACCACCCCCACTGCAGCAGCCAGGGAGGTCTGGGGGGAGCAGAGAGCTGACAAGCATGCTGCAGCCAGAGGCGGTGGGGAAGGGCTAGCAGGTGCCCAGGTGAGAAGCACAGAGCCCCCCCAAGAGATGGGTAGGGAGGAGGCGGGAGAATGGACTTCCTCCTCATTGGAGCGCCCAGCTGTCAGCTCAGACTCTGCAGGCTCCTATAGTTCCGCCGCTGACACTGAAAGAGACTTGACTGGGGGACAGAGGGAGACAGATAGATACCCAGGCCAGTAGGGCCCTCAGGGGAATTGTGAGGCGGGTCTAGCGGGATCAAAGCAGGAGGAGAGGAGGCTGGAGAGTATCCCTGCCTGCCAGGCTCACCTCTGAGCTTTGCTCACACCCCAGGCACAGGGGGCCATGTGCTCACCCCAGGCTAGTGGGGACAGCTCACTGTTTTCACCACCGCTCTCCCTTGACTGTGCCAGTGCTAGCCCCTCGTGCAGATGTGGTTTGCAGCAGTGCAGCACAACGTGCACTGGTGCAGCTTCTCCGGGGCGTTGACTGTCACCCATGTGTCTCTGACCCTGGTTATGTTTGCACAGAGGCACCGATCTTGGTGGCTGAACCCCCAGTGACACCAGGCGTGGCCGCGATGGGCAGTTTGAGCTGGTCTCTCCTGCTCAAGGCTTGAAGTTGCAGGGTAGCTAGGAAGGTAGGGCCAGATTGCCTCAAGCTGGGAGTGGATGACAAGAGATGGATCGCACTTGATGATTGCGTGTTCTGTTCCTTCCCCTTTAAGCATCTGGCACTGGCAGAAGACATGACACTGGGCTCGATGGACCATTAGTCTGGCCGTTTTTATTGTGTCCTGCCTCTTAAGGGGGTGCCCAAAAGGCAAGGAGAGACTCCAACACAGGGGCCAACCACACAGTGACTCACCAGGACTGGTCCTAGGCAGCACTGCAACCAGCAGCAAAGGGTCCGGGTCATAGCCCCAATCCTCCTCCACACCAGGCTGCAGAATGGGTGGCTGCACCTGGAGCCCCGTGCAGATACGAGCCCTGCCAGAACGCCACGGTCTAGCCCTGCCTGCCGGTATTCCCTCCCAGAGCACACATGGCTACTGCACGCAACAGAGCAGGCTCTCTATGCCGAAACGCTGCTTAGGGTGCCCAGGGAGCCAGAGAGCGCTCAGCCCTGCATTCTTCTCTTGGACTAAAGTAGGATTTCAGATTTGGGCCCCATTTACACCCGCACAACCCCATCACACTCCATTGCATCTAATTTTATAGCCCAGCCCACGAGCATGTCACCAAGGAACCGCGGCTCTCCTAGGAGCCAAATATTTAAGAGGGGCTTAAACTCTGAAGAGAGGACGGACGCAGACCTCTCGTGGCACGTCTGTCATTACACAGGCGAGGCGGCTACACAGAGCCAATGTAAGGAGTCACAGATGTCTCACGGGAAACCCCGAGACTTCATTCTCTTTTGAAGCAATGCTGCTGCTGAATCAGATAGCAGGGCTCGAGCAACGCCAGCCAGAGAGCCGTATAAAACAATGCCAGGTATCTACAGGCCAGAGGCACTTCCTGGAGAGAAGCCATGTTGCCCTCAACCTCCAAAATGGTGGTACGGCAGTGAAGGGTGCTAGGATGCATGCCAGGGTGGAACATCTTTATCAGCCTCTGACTGGCAGGTCTCTGATAGGTTTGAAGTGCGTAGACCGCTTCTGGCTATTGCCAATAAGGAGCCTCCTCCCCCCCCCACCCCCGGCTGCTGGTGGGGGAATCAGGAAAATCTTCAATATTCTACCCTTTCCAGCCTCTTGGATGCTGTGATGGAGAAGGAGGTTTCAAATACTCTACCACTAGCACAAGCAGCTCTTGCAATGGGGGCATCTCCCTCAGCTTTAAGTCCTCTTTCTCCTACCCCACTGAATAGTGTCAGTGTGTGCTTCTGTTGCAGGTTGAGAAAGCTATGGGCAGCTGCAAAGGCACTGGTGCTTTCTGCAGACTCAGACACACAGCACAGGTTTACATTTAGCTCCATATTCACAACTAGAACCGGTCCAAAATTTTTCAGATAGAACATTTATCCCCTCAGAAGGGTTAAAGGAACATGTTGATTTCAACAATGTTTTGTTTTGGTAATATCAAAACATTTTGTACCCCTTCTGACTTCTTCGGAACACTTCATTTGCTGGGAAACGTTTAATATTTTTGTTTTTGCTCCAATTGGGAAAATACATTTTGAAATGTCAGAATTTCCCACTGGATGAAAATTCTGTGTTTCAACCAGCTTTGTGCACAACCACAAGGGCTAGATGCAATTTTTAAAAGAAAGCTTGGATTCTGCATCAGTCTTTGCTTGCCAGGGGCAAGTAAGGGAGTGGAATTTCCAAGCCTTAGATCACATTTTCTATTGCAGGGTGGAATTATTTTTCATTTTTGATATTGCAGAGAACTAGAAAATAGAACCACTCTCTTTTGAGAGTTTGTCATGTCTTTGATCCGTCTTTGTACAGTGCTACCACAATGGGGACTTGCTCCATGACGGGCTCCTCTGCAATAGGATATACAAATAGCAAGTCAGTATTTAAATAAGTCCAAGTTATTTGCAGGCTTCCTGCTGCTCCTATAGACTCCAGGCATTAAAATGTATGCACACGCTTAGCTTAATGGACATGAGTAAAGTTAAGTACGTGTGTGTTTGCAGGCTCAGAGCCACAGATTTTTGTAGCTAATGACTTGAAGTGGCATTCGGAGACAGAATGACGCCTGAACCTCCAGCAACATATCTTCTAGCACATGGGACGAAGGAATGAAATACAGGAGGATTCTGGGAGATGTCGTGCAGCTTGTGATACTAAGGAATCTTCAGACACATCGAGCTTGTCAGATGGAATCAGAGGGTGAGATTTTCATCATGTATGGCTGCAGTGACGTGAAATTCTTTCCACATGCGCAGTAGAGGGTTTTGAATAAGTCTGGGGAGTATTTAGGGCTGTTTTATTTCTTCGAACAGTTTGCAAAGTATAAATTTAAGGTCAGCAGTAGCTTCTCGATTAGGAGCCCATCTAGCCCACTGTTACAGGATCAAGCCAAGAGTCGCTAAAGGAGGGAGATGGCCTAGTGCAGGGGTAGGCAACCTATGGCACGGGTGCTGAAGGTGGCACGCAAGCTGATTTTCAGTGGCACTCACACTGCCTGGATCCTGGCCACTGGTCCAGGGGACTCTGCATTTTAATTTAATTTTAAATCAAGCTTCTTAAACATTTTAAAAACCTTATTTACTTTACATACAACAATAGTTTAATTATATATTATAGACTTAGAGAAAGAAACCTTCTAAAAACGTTAAAATGCTTTACCGGCACGCGAAACCTTAAATCAGAGTCAATAAATGAAGATTCGGCACACAACTTCTGAAAGGTTGCCAACTCCTGGCCTAGTGGATAGAGCTCTGGACTGCTACTCCAGAGAGCTGGCCTCTGATCCTGGCTCCGCCACTGGCCTCCAGCAAGTCACTGCCCCTATGTGCCTCAGTTTCCCCATCTGTAAAATGGGGATAATGACACCAACCTCCTTCGTGAGACATTTTGACAGCTGCTAAGGAAAAGTGCTAGTGTAGACGTAGGATTATTAGACGTGTTTGAAGTTGAACGAATACAAACTTTCCATTCCCTTTTAAGAGTCCTTGGAGTTGGATTTATTTTCTAGCACTGAGATGTTCAAAGCTGGCTAGGGGAGTTGGGCATACAGCTCCCTGTCCTTGCACCAGGGAATTGTCTCTACATTCCCTAATGAGCGGTCAGACCTTCACCTAGAATTCCAAGCTCTTTCCCCACAGCAGAATTTGTTCACACCTGAGACAACTTTGAATTTTTCCATTTCCATCCTGTAAGCTTCACGTTCTTCACTTTACTTTACAGATGCTCCTGAGGCTATTCAGCTCCCTGCGTTCTCCTGGAGAGAGTTCTGAGGGGCTGGTCCAGTTCTTGCTGAAGTCAACAGGCTTTTTGCCATTGACTTCAATGGAAAGAGGAGCCAGCTCCAAGTTTGTCCCCCTCATTCTTCAGAGGCAGTGGGGTCTAGTGGATAGAGCACTGGCCTGAGACTCAGGAAACATGGACTCTACTCCTCACTCTGCCACTGGCCAGCTGGGTGATCTTGGGCAAGCCACTCCCTGTGCCTCTGTTTCCCCATCTGTATAATGGGGATAATGATAGCGACTTCCTTTGTAAAGCGCTATGTGAGAGCTAGGGATTGTTATGATGTTTTTGAAGGACTAGCCTGCTCAGATACCTTCTAATGGGAGATCTTCCAGCATAACTTCCTCAGCATACAAGGTAACAGCTGTTAATTTCTGCCCCGGCCTACCCAGGACTTCCTGTCTGCGCACAAGGGATAGCATCCAAACTCCTCATGTGTGTTTAGCCACAGCCTGAAATCCTGCTTAGCTGAAGCCTGAACTGTGGCATCCTGGTCCCCAGTCCCCCAAAAATTGTCACAGTCCATGTGGTCAACCGACATTGGGCTGTTTTTCTTCTGCTGTTATTACTGCCACTTCCTACAGTGCCTGCCTTCCTATAAATAACCCTTGACAAATAATTAAAAACAATTTTAAAATCCACCTTGTTGCAGGGTGGGGGAAGGGGCATTAGGAATCTTTCAAGAGCAGAAGTGTAATTAACATGGTCACTCCTTGGGGTTTTAATTCTATTACCTGGATTACGTTTGTTCAGTGAGGTGAAAGAACTGGGACTATGGCAGCTTTCTGGTAACCTCTGAACTGTTAAAGTTAGCACAGAATTAACCCCCTCTTTACCCAGATTCACCTTCCTGGAAACGAGAACTGCAGCAGTTTAGTAGCTGGCTAGCGTTAGATCCCAGATTATAGGGAAAACTTTTAGATTTAAGAGGCAAAAAGCCTCAGTGGCTTCTAACAGATAGTTGGGGACTCTATAACCGAAATAAAGGTTAATAGAGGTATTGATTGTGCCATGTATCTGCAGATGCTGGCCAGAAAACTGACCCAAGCTTCTACAGGGTGTGGAGTCAGCTGTCGCGGGAGCAACACCGGAGCGAAGGTTGTGCAATACCTTGAGAATCACCACATTTCAATAAAAACTGTCACACTGAAAAGTCATCACAGCAACCTCATCTTAAAAATAAAGCATTATATTGGAGATGAGCTCATGCAAATGCCAGACAAGTTTTTAATTTGCCTTTCCAGGGCTTAGATACATGACCATGAATCTCCAACCTAACCTTCAGGCTGCATGTTGTGACTTGTGTGTCTCTTGTCCAGTAATTAGCAGTAATGTTGTAATGTACATAATGTGGTGTAAGTTTCACAGCAGGGGACCTGTGTGGCATAAATCAAATCCTATTATACGTGTTCTCTCCTGGTGGGTGGGGTTGAGTTATGATGAAGGCAACCGTGACTTTCAGCAAACGGTTTTCTTCTGAATTGTTCTATCCCCCACATGCAGTGACCTGTGTAAAACCTGGGGCAGATCCTACAGGGACCTTCTCTACCTCACCTGGTCCAGACGAGGCTCAGGAACCTGACAGGGACCATAACGGCTGCATCCCCGGCTGTCTCTTCCTCTAGACAGACGCCACGTGAATCACAGCAGCGTTCCCTACGCTTGCTACAGAAACAGCACAAGAGGAGGACTCCTCTCCTCAGTCCCCTCGCTCTCCCAGGGGCGACAGGTCAGGACTGTCAAACAATTTTGCCACATCTTAGCGCTGGCCCCCTCTACTCTGGCCCCCACAGATTCCACAACAAAAGTGCAGACTAAAGAGACTTGTGAAACCCCCGCTGCTCTGAAACCTTCCATGCCAGGGCTGCTAATTGGCCACCTCTGGCATAAATGCTTATGGTTATTTTCCTCCATCATTATTTATATTGCATGTATTTTTCCATAACATGATTAAATGTTTTGGCATCTGAAAATGAGACTGCAGAGAGAATGCACAGCAAGCACTTGTAGCCTTGCTGCGATGAGACTGAAGCAGACTGCTAGCCCAGGGCTTTTGATAGAGACGCATTTTCATGGAAGAAAGGATGGTCTGGTAGCTGGGGCACCAGCCGGAGATCTGGGTTCATGTTCTTGTTCTGCCACAGACTTGGGACCTTGGGCAAGTCATTTAACCTCTCTGTGCCTCAGTTTCCCCACTGTACAAGGGGGATACTAGCGCTGCCCCCCATCCCAAGGTGTGGAGAGGATAAATGCGCTATGGATTGTGAGGCACTCAGGTGCTACCTAATGGGACCATATGTACCACAGGTAGATTTTTAAGGCCAGAAGGGATCATTATGACAGGCTAATCTGATCTTCTGCTCAACATGGGCCAGGGAATTGCACAAATCCGAAAGCTGTCCCAACACGACTATGAATACGGTATTTCATTGCCTCTCCCATCTTCTAGGCATTTCTTTGGGCTGCTGTGAGTCACCAGGGTGCATCCCTGGAGGGAAAAATCCCCAAATCAAAATGCTGCGTTAACTGCATGCTCCTGCGGTGCTGCTGCAGAGAACAGCCCGTTATTAATGGATATTGATCTGCAGGCTCCATCCTCCCAAGAGGCAGAGTGACTGCTCCTTGTTCTCTTGCGTCCATAGTGGAAACCCTTAGGCTCAGATCCTGCCAGGTTACACAGGCGAGCAACTTTACTCATGTCACGTAATCTCCTACGGTTAAGTGGGGCCGCTCACGTGTGTAACTGTTGGCAGGACAGAGTCCCGTCTCTTTTAACACAATGGTCCCTGTGATGGCCTCAGAAGAATATACATTACTGGTGAAGGTTTCAGAGTGGTAGCCGTGTTAGTCTGCATCAGCAAAAAGAACGAGGAGTCCTTGTGGCACCTTAGAGACTTCAAATTTCTTTGGGCGTAAGCTTTCGTGGGCTAAAACCCACTTCATTGGATGCATGTAGTGGAAAATACAGTAGGAAGATATAACCAACACTAACGAGACTAATCAATGGGCCATCCTGATTATCACTACAAAAGTTTTTTTTTCTCCTTCTGATAATAGCCCACCTTAATTGATTAGTCTCGTTATAGCAACACCCATTTTTTCATATGTGTGTGTGTCTGTGTCTTCCTACTGTATTTTCCACTGCATACATCCGATGAAGTGGGTTTTAGCCCACATAAATTTGTTAGTCTCTAAGGTGCCACAAGTACTGCTCATTCTTATTGGTGAAGGTTACAAACATAACCCGAGTGACCACTCTGTCCTTTGGTTATAACAACTATGCAAACAAGTCCGGTAAGAAAAGCAGCCCAACGGAAGTGACAGCAAGCTCAGAAGACCCAACCTTGCAGTGACAGGGCTGGGGGGAGGAGGTACATTGATAGACAAGCAGGTATTAGCAGTGCCCATCTCCATCTCTGGGATTTAAACTGAACAACAAACTCACATCTCTTAACTGCCAGGAACAGACCCCGCTGCTCCTCGGGTCAGGAACCAGGCCCTCCTCCACGCAGGTCCAGCACCAGGCACACCCTGCACAGGTACCCGTGCTGAGATTAGCCACAGCCTGCTCCGATCACGCTGACCAGAGCGAGCTGGGCAAGTAGTGCAGTGGGTTAATTCTTTCGACTTCAGGCGCTTGAGGTTGGGCTCAGAGTTGATCCAGGTCTCTGTCTAGTCCTTAGGAAACATTTATCCGTGTCTAACCCATCCCGCACAGACAGCCGGTGCTTTGGATTGACGAGGGCGATGCAGGTGACACTGCAGGACCATGCAGCGTGCTGGGTTCTAGGTAATGCAAACAGGACCTCGCTGCGTGGCACGCACGGCGGACCTCGGCGCAGCCTCTCAGCCCCGTCTCAGCCCGGAAGAGGCTCCTGGAATCTCAGCCCTTTGCCCCGGGGAGGGAAGCATGGTCCATGAGGCCCTGCCTCTCCAGGCCCGTTGCACTGGATGCAGGCAGGAAGGGGAGCCATGCATTGTGAGCCCGTCCACTGGAAGGAAAAAGCATCCACTTTTCATGCAACGGGGTCCCAGCGCCTGCAGCAAAAAATCAGGACTTTGAAACAATCAGCCAAAAGCTTCTCTTGAGGGGTGGTGGTGTATGGGGGACCTCATACAGGCACAGAAACACTCTCAGTTCCCCTGCTCTCCACAGGTGTAGACAGCTCATTCACTGAGATGTCCACTCCCAGCTCCAACCAGCCGCCAGCACCCACATGCTAGCTACATGTTCAACTGAGCACCGTCGTGCTGCCCCTCATGTTCCCCATAGCCATTAGAACCGAAGAATGGCCACACTTATGGTCCATCCAGCCCAGGGGCTGATGCCAGGTGCCCCAGAGGGAACGAACAGAACAGGGATCTATTTTCTATCGTCCAGTCCCAGCTTCTGGAAGCCAGAGGTATAGGGACCCCCAGAGCACGGGACTGTATCCCTGACCACCTTGGCTAATAGCCATTGATAGACAAGTTCATGGAGGACAGGTCCAATTCTTTTTTGAACCCTGTTATGCTTTTGGCCTTCACAACATCCCCTGGCGAGGAGTTCCACAGGTTGACTGTGCGTTGTGGGAAGAAGTACTTCCTTTTGTTGGTTTTAAACCTGCTGTTGCCTATACAAGTTCTGCCATCCACAGAGTCACCTTGCTATTCTCCTTTGCCATGATGGCTACAGAATAGGGTTAGGCCACAGGTGTGCCGAGACCACTGCCCACCATGCTGACCAGAACCATCTCTTTGTTTCTTGTGCTCCCCCATCTATCTGTACCCTCTTGTCTGATGCAGAGATTGCCAGCTCTTTGGGGCCAGGCCTGACTGGTTTTACAGCACCTAACCCACTGGGGTCCTGCTCCGTTCCTGGGCTCTTAGGTGCTAATACACACAACAACTCGGGGAATTTCAGCTTTGGCAGCACTGCCAGAACCCTCCACCCTCACTGGGACCCAGCACATTACGAATCCGGGCATCTCTGGCTGTGAAGGCCACTTCCGAGAAGGAGTTCAAGCATCCCACTCGCTCTTCCCTGTGACACCACAGAGCCATTAAAGCAGGGCATCAAAGCAAAGAGACGTAAACAAACCCAGTCCCACTTGGGTCCAAACTGCTGCACCCCGCTTAAAGGCTCCCAGGGCTCTCCAGAAACACCACACCGCCTGTGCTAATTACTGCTTGATGGCCCGGGACGTAGCGCATCAGGCCTGGGGCGGGTGGGCCCCTCAGTGCTGTGAGAACGGTGACCACCCGCCTGGCGGTGGCCGTGCCAGTCACCAGAGACATGCACCTTATCACTTGGAAACAGTCGCAAGGCGGCCAGCGTGGGAACAGCAGCAGCCGCTGGGGCTTTCAGTTGGCAACCCTGGGAAAGCCAACAGCGCACACCGAGAGCCTTTGTTATCACCTGGCTGCCTCTGGGGATGGGAGCACATGCACACAGAGAGCAGACAGAGTTTCGGTTTGCCTCCCCGGCTGCCGCAAGCCCCCACCTGCCGATGGACAGCTCCCTCCTTGCCGGCCATTCAGGAGCACAAGGAAGACCCAGCGAGGGCTTGTGTGTATGAACAGCGTGGCGGGTGGGTGCACTGCAGCTGTACGGCCTGGCTTGCCACGCACTACCTGTCCACGCGGACCCTGCCAGCAGGCACTCAAGATGTCCTAGTGCCCACTGACCTACTCCTGTTTCACGGCCGGCTAGATCAAAGCACACTTGGGAATTGGTAGCACCCGGCAGCAGGGGCCACACAGCCAGTTAGTGTGGGGTGGATTCGCCACGAACGAGCTGTTCATGTAGACGTGCCCTGGCGCTCACCGCTGAGGATCCCAGGGAGCAAAGCAAGAGGCAGCTATGCAAACACAGCACCACCTGGGATGTTTAAATCCAAGGCTCCCTGTCACTTACAATCGTGAGGTTACACTGGGGTGCCCAGGCCAATGACACCCATCCGTTCTGGTGAGCTGCACCAATTTAACCTATCAAGGGAAGGCACGTCTCTGCCCCCATCACTGCAGTGTTGCGAGCCCTCACACTCTACTGTATTTCTCCTCGCAGCACCCTGGGGACAGGGCATGGCTGGTATCGCCATTGGACAGCTGGGACCTGAGGCACAGAGAGGCCAAGTGACTTACCCGAGGTCACCCAGGGAGCCTGTGAGGGAGCAGGGACTCGAACCCAGTTCTCCGGAGCCCTATGCTAGTGCCCTGACCACTAGTCCAGCCTGCCTCCTACTTGCATGCACTTCAGAACACTTTCCATTGCTCCACTAAATGGGCTAAAGCCCTCAGCCGTACCAGCCAGTGCCCCAGCATCACACTCACAACGGACCCTGCCTGGTTTGCAGCTCCAGGCCAGAGCACACGTGGATCCCGGGCGGTGGCAGGCTAAGGCACAGCCACACGGCTCATTGACCACTGGTTACAATTTCAAACCAGCCCCTCTGTGCTCTCTCTTGTGCGGCTCCCACACTCGAGAGGAGGCTCCATAATCATCTGCAAAACTACCCCCTCGTCCTCCCTCAAACCCCTCCTTCGCTGGGACACCTCCCAAGAACTTGGCAATGGCTTGGCTGCCGGTGAGCAGAGACCGCTGCCCATCAGCCCAACTGGTATGGTCTCATTGGGTCCTCGTGCTCCCCCATCTGTCTGTTGCCTCTTCTGCTTCAAGTGGCAGCTCTTTAGGGCAGGGCCCATCATTTTGTTCTGCGGCTGTACAGCGCCTGGCACCGCAGGGTCCTGGCCCGCGGCTGGGCTGGGAGGTGCTGTGATCACACAAATTGTAAACAATGACAACGGATGAGAAACCCAGCCCTCACGAGAGTCCACCCTGGGGTCGTCTTTGAAAAGATCGGATCAAGTTTCTTTCGGTTACCCTGCCTGCAGTCCCCCGCTGAGGGCAGGGCCCTTAACCCCGAGCTCAGGGCCAAGAGGCCAGCAGCTGCTGCGGTCTTGGACGGCTGGAGCAGCTGGGATGAAGGGTCCCTCCTGAGTTCCAGCAGCTGGGCAGGGTGATGGGGCCACCAGCCAGCACGCTGACCAAGGGAGACTAATGGAGCGGGGAGCATTAAGGGGATGGGGCAGGTGTCACATGTGCGGCTCGAAGTATAGAAACTCAGCCCTCGCGTGTTGGGTCTGCAATGCCCCCAGAAGAGCTGTTGCTAGCTGGGAGCCCATCGCCAGCTGTCTCCTTCCCCTACAAAGCTGGCCAAGGGGTGGGAGGTGCTGCCACCAGCAGGAGAACCTGCGCTCCCATAGTGACCCCTACCTCTTTGCCCTGCTGCTTAACTCTCCAGCTGGCCGGTCTGCCCCCAAGCAGCCGAGAGTCACGGGGTATCTCCTACATAACCAGCTGCGGCCTGGAGAAGAGGACTGGCGCGTGCAGGCAGGAAATCCCCTCTCTGTGCTTTCTGCCCTTGTTAAGTGAAAACCTGCCTGGCCCAGCGAAATGTACAGAGATTTTCAATAATATGACTGATGTGTCTAAGTATAGCTTGATATACCTCCAAAGCTGGAGCCCATGTCTGCAATTCATTGACACCAGGGTGGGAACCAGCCTGCAGACGAGAGATCTTCCGGGCCGCCCCGGCAGCCTGCCATTCTCTGACTGACACCACCCACTGCTCAGAGACATCGTGGGCTAACGGGTAACGCTAGGCCAGCCCTTCCAAACTCACTTCGCCCTGCGGGGGACTCTTCTAGTCTGCATTGGCCAGCAGGGACTAAGGATGGCTCAGAAAACTCAGTGATCTTGCAGCCTGGGCTGTAGCACCAAGAATTACAGTTCTAGTGCCAGCCCTGGGTTCACGCTTCACCAAGTAACCTCCGGCGTAGCTGAGCTTTAGAAGGTCGGCTCCGTGTTGCCAGCCTCCTGGGGACAAGTCGTTCGGCTACAGGCCTTTCCACGAAGGGGCTGTAAGAGGCACCTTCGGGCAGCGCCCAGGGGATGGCATGAACCTGGCACTGCTGCAAAGTTCCTGCCAACCCACTCTTACTGCCACCAGAATGGAAACAGCCTGTGCTCGGACCCGTAACCTTACAAACCCCTTAAACCACTGTCTGTGTTAAGTGCCAGGCTGACACTTTCATTCTTCCCAGGAGGAAACCTGCTTTAGACTTCACACCTGCCCGCACGTCCCACGTGATGCAACCAGTCCCCTGGCTTTACAGCTATGTGGGTAAACGGATTAAATGGTGTCCATGAACATGCTGGTATGACAAACGCTTCAGCTCCAGCATCCATATATAGCCCGCTGAGGCAAAACATAAGCTAGTTGGTTCAGGAAATACAGCTTTTCGTTGTTCTGTGCTGGGAACCGTGTGTTCCCATCAATCCTAGCCACAAACGGCTGAGGCATCTCATCATCATCAATTGTATGCAGGCCCCAACTGAGATCGGGGCCCGTTGCACTAAGCCTGGACTGGTACATGGTAAGAGAGACACCCTGGCTCCAGACATCTTACAGTCTAATAGACAAGGGCTGGGAGAAAGGAATTATCATCCTCGTGTTGTAGCTGGGAAATGAAGACGGAGTCGTACAGGGTGTCTGTGGTAGATGCAAGAACGGAACAACTCCTGAGCCCAAAACAAGTGCTTTCACCACAAGACCACCCTTCCTCCCAGAGCATCTTAGTTCAGAGCTGGCAGTTTCCATATGCATTACCGAATTAGCGTAACCCAGCTGGAAGCAGCACGGCTCTGTCCCCCTCTAGGGACTGCCCATTCCTGACCACGTGACAGCCCTGGAGCTAAGAAAGCTGGGTCCTTTAGCTCAGCTGGTAAAGTCTCTTGGTTTTAGATCTAGATCTCTGGGGTTCAGTCCCCACTGAGTGACAACTCATCCTGGGGGGTGTTACACGAGGAATGAAAAGAAAGTCTGCAGAACAAATATACAAAACCGTAAGGAAACAGACTATGGAAGCCAGATGCTGGTAATATTGGGAGCAGCACTACTTTGAAGATCAGGATCTATTTGAACTATGCCTGCGTTGCTAATGTTTTCACATTTCAGAAGATTATAAACCACCATATACAAAAGTGTGAGTTAAAAAAAATATCCCATCCTCCCCCACCTCCCCTCATCACAGCAGATCTCATTCCAATACAAAATATGATGGGGGGGGGGGGAAAGCAAATGGTAATAAGATCTTATTTTTTCCAGAGCCTGGAGAAGGATCTAAAAGTCACAGGGCAAGAGTCTGACCTCAGTTCCACCCGAAAAAATCTGGAACCGCTCCCATGGACTTCAGCGGAGTTGCACTGCGTTTTTTTCACTGGCATCACTGAGATCAGAAGTCAGCCTGGGAAGCTGAAACAGAAACGACTCCCTAGGAAAAAAGGCGTCCGGTGCTCATTTGATCAGGCGTCACACAGAGAAGGAGCTGCTCTTTCCACCTTCTTTATTCTCTCCATGCATTACAAAAAAATCCGTCTCCTGAACTTGAATAAGGTCCAGCCTCCACATACAGAAGTCTGTGAAAATCAGAGTGGAAGGTAGAAGCCATTTCTATCCATCTCTTATCTTCTACAGGTGCACGGATTCTCATCCCACAAGAAAAACAAGCCCTGGAACACAGGGCATAGCATCTCCAAATCTCCCTAATAGGATTAGAGTCTGTTTAGCATAGTTTAACCTCTGTGTTATTACGTCAGGCACTTATCTGATCACTGCTGATGGCCTTGTTTCAATCACTTTGGTACCAGGGACAAGCCTTTGGGAAAGAAAGGAAGCCACAGCTGTGATATCCTGTACTTCAAACTGGCTAATCGTCATTGGTCCTCCAGCTCAGCTCATTTAATTGAGAAGAAGCCAAGCAGCTGAGGATGAAAAGCTCCTGCTCGTTAGGTCACAGGGACAAGAAAGCTGCGAATTGCAGAGAAGGGGGTTATGAAGCTGTTAGCCTAATTGTGAGAATAGTTAATGTAGCCTCCTTATGGCTGTCAAAACCAACAGCCTGAAATCCAAACACACTTCGGTATATTAAGGCCATCTGTTAAGGAGGCCATGGCAGATTTACGGAACGTCTGCACAGAAACTCCCTGCACACACAAACACACCCTGTCCGGAGCCACTGCTCAAAGACGGCAGCCTTTGAAAAGCAGCAGCTGACGGGTGCTGAACAGTAGTGGCATTTGTACGTGAATTACCGTTCCCGTCGGTCTTGTTAGACTGCATACCCCTCAAAGGGCAGGCGGAGCTCTCAGGGGCGAGGAGAGAGACAGACAGTTGCCGATTTGTGCACCTGCCAAGACAACTATAACCTCATTGTTGTCCCCTGGGACTAGGGGAGTGATCTGAATGCACAGGTGCTGATTCTGGAGGGAACCCAAATGCACGAGCACTGATTACGGGCAGGGAAGAGCGGGAACACGATCCCCCTCCCCCGCGGTTTATAATGTGGTTGTGCCATTGGCTGACTCTCCAAACCAAAGCATCAGAAGGGAACTGGCTGCAGGCAGGGAAGAGGAGTCTCACTACAGACCACTACCACAATCAGCAGGCGGATGAAAGGCAGCTGGCTAAAGCTGAGCCCCGGCCAGGCTCTCATCTCTCCTATAACATCCCCGAGTGTCAAGGGCAACTGACCTCAGATCACTAAGTGGCTCCACGACATGGGGGCCTCACCACTGCTACTAGATACCCAGCAGCGGTGAAGTCCCAATGGCAGCAGAAGAAGCAGCCACTTCAATCCCTGGCCAGCAGCCTATGCACCATCCCATCAGACACAGACTTGGCCACAGTGGTAATGTTCAGGCTTGATTACTGCAGCTGGTACGTCGGAAAGAAGCCTCATGCCCTGGAAAGCTTTGCCTAGTAGAAAGCGGCCACCTATTCAAGCAACCGAAGCCTCCATGAGCCCATCACCGGGTGCTCCTGGTGCTGGCTCCTCACTGAACACGGCCCAGTTGCATATTCAGTCCATTTTATTTTGGCTTTGCAACTAGTGCCCATTTAGCACCCTGGCTGGGATCTTCAGCATGGCCCTATTGACTTCCATGGCGCTACATCAGTTCACACCAGCCAAAGATCTGGCTCCGTATCTTTAACCCACCACCTGCGCTGTATTCTAAGAGGATCTAGCTCTCTGGGCACCTCGGAAGGTTACCCAGCCCCGCCCATTCCGGGCAGCACTGTTCATCCTCACTAGCCACAAGGAGCAGGAGAGCGTCTGGGTCACAGCCCAGTGCTGAAACGGTGTCCTTGTTTTCAGCACAAGACAAACCAGAGGGAGTTTTGCCCCTGGGAGCTGGTCAGGCTGTGAGAGACAGTCAAGGTTAGCAAGCAAGGACCCCACACTGGGCAAGTCCCTGAATGCCTGCATGGTGTGTACAATGAAAGCCAGAGCCTGGCCCTTAGCAGGGAACACGAGGATCGTCTCAGTGGAGATCCCCAACAGGCCTGAAGGAACAAGGAGCAAAGCCCACAGCTGCATTCCAGTCCCTGGAAACCTGTCTGGGCCGACAGATGCTCACGCTTCACTATACTGAGGACTCGTTAGCAAACAAAATCTACATTTAGTGGCAGTTAAGATTCCAGCAGGACACGCTCCATCCATTTCCCTTAAATGCAGGGAAATCAGAAGCGAAGGGGAAAGACTCATACATTCCTTTCACCATCGTATTGTCTACAACACTGTTCATAACGCGCTCTGTAAGTCTTCCACTTCCATCTCCAACAGATACCTAGAACCAATACAGACACCAGCTTTAAACTCGTGCTCCAACGCCAGCCCTTAACTGCGATCTGCTCTGCTTTTTCAGTATCCATTTATATCAACAGATCAACCCATCTGACTGTCACACGTTCCACGCGTGGGGGAAGTTACTCTGCCTTAACGCTGCTGTGGTCACTTATCAGTTTGGGTTAGAGTGCAGGGCTGATAAAGTTGTTTTTCTCTCTGAATTAATTCATCTTTCCCCAGCCCACCATGAACAATTCAAACCCTGCTCACAGTTCATATTCCATGTCTTGGGTTTTGCCATTTCAGGAGACATTTACAGTATAAAGGTTTAAAACTCCTATGAAACTGAAAAGGTTAGAGTTACGCTTCGCTATTTTATTGTCAATTATTAGGAGTAGCAGCACCTCCAAGCCCCAGCCACAGATCTGGGCCCCACTGTGCAAGGCGCGGTACAAACATCAAACAAAAAGTCTCCTGCTGGGTCTAGCCCCTCCTCCACTCTCCACCCTCCCCCCGGAACTCCCTGTAGCCCTCTCTCTTTACAAGAGGGGGTAATGCTTTCTCCACCAGCCACGGGCCGGGCACACAGCATCAGAAGGGGGAGTGCTGAACAGACTTGGGGTTCAGAAGCCTGTAGCAAGACAATCAGTTTCTTTCCTTTATTGCATCTCATGCCTGTAAATTTGCCATCTGCTTTTAGTGATGCTTTAATCAAAAGGACAAGATGGGGGGGTTGACTTACACTAAATAGAACTGGTCAGAAAACAGAGTCGTTCCCCACACCCTGGAAAATATCGTTTTTTCTGACTTCTTCTGCAAAAAAACTGAAATCAAAATATTATGGCTGAGAAGTGAAATATTTTGATTTGGAAATGCTATTGCAATGTCTCACAGGAGCCATATTCCGGGTGCTTCATGCTCCTATTCTCCTCTATGGAGATCTCCCATGATGCACCATGGTCTCCCCTCTTGGCATGGGGAGTGGTGCATCATGGCAGTGGCATCGCCAGAGTGCATCATGGGAGGTGAAGTCCAGCTGGGGAGCCAGACCAATAGATGAGAATGGGAACATGAGGCCCCCAAACTACGATTCCCAGGAGACACTGCAGCAGCATAGCCAAATCCAGATATTTTGGTTTCTAGCTGAAATCCAAAAGCTTTTGTGGTGTGTGTGTGTGTGTGTGTGTGTGTGAGCACGCTTGCCCCCTCCAACCCCCTAAAAATCACAATTTTCTGTGGAAAGCAGCCACGTTATATGAAAACTTTAATTTAATTGAAAGTCCAATTTCCATAAACCCAGTTTTGATGGAAAATTTTCAGATGGACTGAATGCTAAATCTCTCCGATTAAAGGGGCTTTGAATCATTTGAGCAAGCATCAGGGGGATGCGAAACAGATTGTTCTAGCGTCCAGTTCTGCAGCCCTTACTCAGGCAAAACTCCAAGTCCCCCATTTTGCTGAGTAAGGCTTACAGGATTGGTGCCTAGGGCTAGCAGAGAAAACTCTGTGCATATAGATTACAGCGCATGAGTAACTACTGTAAGGAGATTCCAGAATCTTCAAGCCATCCTCACAGTAGTTTAAGGACTGATACAGGTTTTATTTTTACAAGACCACCCTGGGCTCTGACAGCCAAGCTGAGAGCTTTCCATCTCATGCCTCTCCACCACGAACACAGGCTCTGCCAGCTGGAGGGTGGCCTCCGAGACACCGGTGTAACCTGTCTAGCCTTGGATGGATTTCCACGTGTCACCGGCAACGTGAACTGACGGCAATGGGGCTGCACAGGTGTAGCAGGAGTCCTAGCCTGCCAGGCAGAACCTCCCCCCTGCTGAAGGGGAGGTCCCAGCTTCACTTTCACAGCTCAGGGCCAATTTGTGGGGCTGCCAGCTAGAAAGACACCTTTTTACTTGCAAACCTAGCACAACAGGTATGGCAGTTCATGACAATGTATAGCGAACACCACCATGCCATCTAGGTAAGGGCATCTATAGGGCAGCACCACACTTCATACTCGCATTTACTTGGAGATCCCCATTGATTCACTGTGCCCGACAAGCTAGACAGCTACAGATCCCTGTACAGAACGGTCACACATTTGCAGACAGTGAAACATGCACAAGTTACTACGGCAGATGCCCCCAAATACTGAATTACTCACAGTGAACTGGCTGGAAGCTGGAGTGCAAACTGGAGATGAGGCAGGTTTTTTTTTGTTTTTTTTTAAAATGGGGAGGGTAATGAATAGGCCCCTACCAAATTCATGGCCATGAAAAATGCATCACGGACCGTGACGTCTGGTCTTTTGTGTGCTTTTACCCTATACTATACCGATTTCATGGGAGAGACCAAAGTTTCTTATATTCGGGGTCTTGACCCAAAGGGAGCTGCAGGGGGTCAAGCTTATTTTAGGGAGGACTGTGGTATTGCCACCCTTATTTCTACGCTGCCTTCAGAGCTGGGTGGCCGGAGAGCGGCAGTTGCTGACTGAGGGCCCAGCTCTGCAGACAGCAGCACAGAAGTACTTACTTCTTATATCCCTACTCCTGTGCTGCTGCTGGCGGCGGCTCTGCCTTCAGAGCTGGGTTCCCAGCCAGCAGCCACTGCTCTCCAGCTGCCCAGCTCTGAAGGTAGCGCCACCGCCAGCAGCAGCACAGAAGTAAGGGTACCAGTACTGCAACCCCCCCTACAATAACCTTGTGACCCCACAACTCCTTTTTGGGTCAGGACCCTTCCAATTACAACACTGTGACATTTCCGATTTAAATAGTAAATTTAATGATATTTAGCTATTTTAAAAATCCTATGACCATGAAATTGACCAAAATGGACTGTGAATTTGGTTGGGCCCTAGTAATAAGCCACTCGAACAACCCACAGACTCACCTAGGGATGTGGTGGATTCTCCATCACTTGGTACCTTTCAATCAAGACTGGTCATCTGGGCTTTTTGCAGGAATCTACTAGGTGAAATTCTCTGTTCGGTTCTAATGCAAGAGGTCAGAAGACCCACGTTTGGCCTTAAAAGTCTACAGGACTAGAAGTGGAAAATGTGAAAAGCACAGTATAAACCCAGAGAAAAAGACTGTACATCTGATGGGCTAGAAGCGAGATCAGCAGCACTTGAAAAGTGCATCTCTGTCTCAAAGTCTCAGTGAAATTAAATGACACTGAATTAGCCTATTCCAGCCCAGTCAGTCTGCAGGTACCTCCGAGCTTTTGCTCTGCTTTTCCTATGTCTGACCCATCCCATCAGACCTTTCACTCTGACACAACAGAGTCAAGACTTGAGGTATTTAATGACTAAAGTAGTTTTACAATACAAGGCGAGGGACACAGTGTGCTAAGAATTCTGGAACCGAGTAACCATTTCAGCAAAAGCCACATCCTAGGCTACCTAATATATTTAGACCCCAAAGAGAACACGAGAAGGGGAGACTTGAGAATAGCTGCACTCAGGACCCATTACAGACGAAATGTAGAAAATTATAAACAAAATGTTCAAGGTGGGGGGAGGAGAGGGGAAAAAAATCAATAAGTTTCTTTCTAAATAGCTTTCACTTCTAAAAATATCCCAGTGTGCAAATGTGATGGAGACCTGAATTCCTGCAACAATATCTGCCTGGACAAGAACAGCGAGTGCACAGTGCAAAGCATTCTGGAGTTTTTCCCTTCCTAACTCAGCTTTCCTTAATAACCTTCCTTGCTGAGACATGCTAGCAATCTTCCCTGACTGCAGCTGGTTCTCTTTCTCGTGCCTCCCTCGCCAGGCAGCACCCGCTCAGTACAGGATCTATCGGCAGCATTTCCAGGCCACTTTCCATTTGTGCGGCACAACGGGAGGCTATGCAAAGACCCCCTCATTTCTACTGACAGAGGTCCTGATCTGCATGCACTTTCACCCATGAATAGCTTTACTCGTGTGAGGAGTCCCTTTCAGTTTCAGAGGATTAGTAAATTTGCTCCCATGCATGAGTGTTTATAGGATTGGGGGCATACATTGTAATGGGTTCCGCTATGCCTCTTTCTCTTTTGCTGGGATTTCACTGAGTGGGAAAATGATGCCGGTTGTAATTTCCCACCATACAAACTCCTGTCAAATGTAATTGCTTGTCAACAAGAAAAGCAAACATGGCAAGGAGAAGGAAACCCACCTGAAAAGCACTGCCATCGCAGTTCCACGTGGAGCCATTTCACGGCAGCCTCCTGGCTCCACTGGAGCTTTTAAAATGTCACCCTCTTTTCAGCATTACAGTAGGTCATTTTCAAGCCCAGCATTTACACTCCTCTTGCTAGAAGGTTGCTTGTTAGGAATTCCAGCAGATAGTTTACAGGGGTGTAAAATCCCGGACAGATTCCATAGTACGGCACTTGGCACCATTACCTAGACCCCAACTCGCCAGAGGCTGAAACATGCAGGATGGGGCGTCCCTACCAGCCAGCTTCCCCTAGCTGTGATGGATCCTGCTCAAGGGCACCTCTCCCCGATAAGGCGCAAATTGTTTTTACATGTTGAGAATAATTAGCCACTGGTACGATGTATCAAGGGCCAGGGTGGATTCTCCACCATGTTTAAATCAAGGCTGGAAGTTTTTCTAACAGACCTGCTGTGGGAATGAGTGCGGGGCAGTTCCCTGGCCTGCGTTCTACAGGAGCTCAGACTAGATGATCACCCAGGTTCCCAGGCCAGAAGGGACCAATAAATATCAGCCTCTGGCTGACACAGTTTGTGATTGTGCAATCCGACCCCCACCCCTCCAGTCCAAACGGCCTGTGGCTGCTAGAAGGTCTTCTGCCTTCTTTCACCCCCGACCCTTTCCAGATCCTCCCAGCTAGTGAGAGAATGGACGCATCCTCTCCCCGCTGCTGTGACACTGGGTGCGGTTCTACCACCAGGGGTTCTGAGTGCAGGAGTTAATCTGCCTCCCGTCGGGTCAGTTTCACATTGGGGCTGCTGGCTTGGGAAAGGGCCTGTGGAGTAGACATTAGTCCCCGTTTGGGTACAACCACCACTGACACCAATGAGGATGTTACGTAAGTGAGGACTGCAGCATCAGGGCCCTTCTCTTTTTGGCACTTGGCCAGGACTGTAACAGCTCCAAAAGTGCCGCCTGGGGCCAGAGCAACAACCCTTCCACACACGTTAGATCTCGTCCAGCGGAGCCAACGGAAAGGACAGTGAAAAGCAGGATTACAGCGTTTACACAGCAAAAGGAGAGCGAGGCTCACGGGTTGTTTTTCCAGGGCTTGCTTTGTAATGCTAGGCGGTGAGGCACGGCTGGATTAACATTTTGTAGGTCCCCATAGGGGCAATGGAGCCTGGTGCAGGGAGGTCAGTCCCCAGAGCAAGGGGCCAGCCAGGGGCAAGGCATAGAAGGGGCGGCCCCGCTCTGCCCAGCCCAGCGCGAGGGCAATATTTACAAAGTGGAAGTTGCCAGGCGCACAGTGACCCACCCAGCCCTATGCTGCCAGGGTGCCCCTTCCCCTCGGGGGTGGGCCCATGCCACGCCACACCGCCCCCCTGCCCAACACCCCATAGGTGCTGACTCCGTGGGTGCACCCACCAAAAAAAAAAAAAAGCATGTGCTCAGCACCCACCAGCAGCCCCACCGATCAGATCCTCCCCCTCGTCCCCAGAGCCTCCCGCCTGCCACTGATCAGCTGTTCAGCAGCGGGCAGGAGGCACTGGGAGGGAGGGAGTGGGAGGCGCAGGGGCAGGACGAGGTGAGGGCACTCTGGGGAGGGTGGGGAATGGGGCAGGAAGAGGCGGGGCAGGGTGGAGCGGACGCAGGAAGGGGGGGCAGGGCCTAGGGAGAAAGGGTGGAGTGGGGGTGGGGTTTGGGACAAAGCTAGGATCAAGCACCCATGGGGAAATCAGAAATTCAGCACCTCTGCAACAACCTCCCCGCAACTCCCTATGGCCAGAGCCCTCCCCACGTCCCCCCCAAAGGCAGAGAGCCCTGCACAGCCTTGCAGGCCGAGAAGAGCAAGTGGTGGTGGTGGTGGGGGGGGAGCCAAACAGAGCAGGCTGGGGCCCCTTGGCACCACTGGCCCCATTGTAAACCCAGCACGGTGGTGAGGCAGAAACCAGTTCCTGCCCTGCACAGAAACCTTTTCACAGGGATTGGAACCTGCTGCCAAGGAAGGGGCAGAGCTGGGGAGGGAGAGGACCACTCGCCGAGGCACTGCCCTTCAACTAGAAGGATGCGCTGCCTAAGGTCGCACTGACTGACCCTGCTGCTGCAGCCACCCAGCCCTCAGCTGCAGTGGGACTGCTTGTGCACAGGAAGTTACACACATGCCAGCGTTACCCACAGAGGATGTGACTAGGAAGCTCTGGCTCCTCACCTCAAGCTGCAGCAGCTCATGCTTTTAGCTCTGGACATCCCCAATTCAATCCCCAGGCTGTAGCCACAAGTGTGGCTATCACAGGATCGGGCCCTCAGCCAGTAATAGCCTGAGAGGTTTCCTTCTGGATGCAGGGAGCCCCCATCGCCAACAAGAGAGTCATGGACCAGTGGCCATCAGGAAGTAGTGCTGAGCCATAGGCAACTGCCTCTCATGGTTCCCCCAAGACCCCTGCCCATTCTGTGTGCGTGGGAAGAGAGATGCAAACCCTGCTTTGACGCTCCCTGGTGATAGCTACTCAAGGGGAACCTCCGGGAGGTTTTTATTACCATCCATGAACTGAACAGATGCCACCATCCTCATTATAGAGCTCTGTGTCCTTGCTAACCATTGCGACTCAAGTACTATAAACCTTATTCATGACCATTCCTGCAGACCTCACCTTCCCGCTGCACCTTCTTTAACCCACAGGGAGTCTCAGACCTGGAGCCAGCAACCATCCCAGCAGAGAAGGTCTAGTCTAGTAATCTTCAACCCAGAGCACACATCATCCAAATGCCAACAGTCACGCCAACCTCCATGTTCAAGAGCTTGCATGATTGAAAGGGAAAATAAGAGATAGAGAAAAATCTCTGCTAGTCCCTCTCCTGGAATTTGTTGTTCTCTTGTAGGTTTTTCCCTAGGCAGGATTCAGTGTGGCCCAGTGACAGAGAGAAATCATGCCAGAAGCGATCCAACTCAAAGCACTTCACTGGAAAGAAAGCTTCTCACATTCAAGGTCAATAACATTTCACTCAGACACAGCAGAAGAAGGCGGCTGTGCTGCAGCCAGGGGCTATTTTTGGATGAGACGTGATGATGGGACATCAGATTAAAACCTGAGAACGTTGGAGTCTTGTTAGACAGTTGGATCTTACTGCAACATCTCACTCTTTACCCTTTCACTATTTGTGGGGCTCAGAGAGGTTAAGGCCAGAAGGGCCCACCAGATCATCCAGCCACCAACACCCGCACACTAAACCCAAGACACAAAATTAGACCGAAGTCAGACAGCCCCGCGGATACTAGACTATTATGTGCCACAAACAGATAATAGGAGGGTCTCTGAGGTGCACCAGTGCCCAAGGCCCTGCCATGGCAGAGAAATCATTAGGTGAGATATACTGAGCTAATCCCAGCAAGTGACCCACACTCCATGCTTCAGAGGAAAGGGGAAAAAAACCCAATCAAACCCCAGAGAAAATTCCTGCCCGACCCCACATATGGCCATCAGTTAGACCCTGGAAAACCAGCCAAGCACCTGAGGGAGAGAATGTTTGGTGCCCCCTCAGAGCCCTGGCCCATCCTGTCCAGTGTCCCATCTCCAGCCATGATGCTTCGGAGGAAGGACACAGACCCCCTCCCCTCAAACCCGAGAATACACTGAGAGCAAAATAATGTCCCTGCAGGGACTATCTGAAGCCCTAAAGCATGAGATTTTCAGAACATAAGACACAAACTAGCAGAGAGCCCCAAAGCTGCCAAGCCCTGCCCGCACCATCATAAGCAACCCCGTCATACATCCCATTCATAAATGCATCCAGCTCCCTCTGACCCAAAGCTCACTAACATTGGGGGCGGGGGGAAGAGTTCTTTCCACTGGCTTACAGAAGCTTGGTGTAGCAGGATGAGCAAAGCAATTTGCTAGATGTTTTTCCAAGAAGCGTTAGCAGGTTTCGCTCAGAACTGATTGAAGATACTCCATAATACCTTCCATCCAGAACTAATCACTTTGGAAACTCTAAATTCATACATATGCCACCATTTATCCACTGTAACACAGAATACAACCTTCTCCTTCTTTGAGCCCAGCCTCTTGCATGGCAGCAGGGGTTGCTTGCCAAGATGCTGAAACAGACTAGGTCAATAAATTACGAGATAATTGTAATAAGCAGGAGGGAGGGATCTACAGCAAAATATGAACAGAAACTGGGTAGGAACGAACTCTAGAAGTTTCACAAAATGCAAAGGCCTAACAAACAATATGGGCACCACTACTCAGGCAGCTGTTCTCCCCTCCTGTCCAAATTATGATTTCAATGGGAGTTAGGCACATTTGAGGAGCTGGGCCCTGTGTACTGTCTGCCCAGTGATTACAGACATTCTGCTACTTACAAACAGCCCTCTTCAGAGGGGAAATAACTTTTCCCAGCAGCTCTGTCTCACATTAGCATGAGTTTGATAGGATGAGGCTAGTGGAGACGCTGCTCTGCCGGAAGAGAGTCCATTTACCAAGATTTATACATCACACTGCAGTCCTGCTGAACACTGGCAAAAGAGGGTATGGCTGATTGTATTGTCCCAGAGCCAGAAGAGGGCTGCTCTGGAGAAAGTCAGACAGGAACCTTATTTTTTCTGTTACCATTCTACGCCTGGGAGCACGGCCACAATGAGGATGTTACCAAGTTAGTTAGGAGGTAAAAGACCCCATTTGGAGGCACATGGTCACCTCGCAGAGTTGCTCCGCGCCTGTCTTTGAGTGGCAGGGGGCCGCTAACCACACGGTCTGGCTGATCTAGTCCCCACCGGAGTCTGGGGCAGGGAAGACAAACCCCGGGTGCTGAACGGGTCGCGATTCGCCCCCTCCCGCGCCGAGAGGCCGAAGGACCGGCCAGCCCGCCCCGGATTTCCCTGGGGGCAGCTGGCTGCTCCTCTCCCCTGGCGGCGCCGGGCACAGACTCCGCTCGGGCTGGTTCTGGCGGCGCGGCGGACAAGGACCGCGCCGAGCACCCGGAGCCCCGCCGGCTCGCAGCTCGCCCCCCCCGCCCCGGCGGGACACGCAGCTCCGCGCCCGGGACAGCCGGACCCCGGCTCCGGCTCCGGCGCTTCTCGCCCGGCCACACCCGGAGCCGCCATCCCTTCGCCGCCCCGGGCGCCGCCTTACCTGGGTGGCCGGGAGCGCTGCAGCCGCTGCGGCGAGCGGAGCCTGCGGGCGGCGGCGGGGCAGGTGCTGCCTGTGCCCCGGAGAGGCGGAGCTCGGCCCGGGGGCGGGGCTCCCAGCGGACCCCGCCCAGCCTGGCACAGCCCCGGCCCCACCCGTTCCCTCCTGCCGGACCCCCAACCCTGCTCCCAGGACAGCCCCCGGCCCCACCCCTTCCTTTCCGCAGGGTCCCCCAACCCCGCTCCCCGGGACAGCCCCCGGCCCCACCCCGTTCCCTCCCGCCGGACCCCAACCCTGCTCCCCTGGGACAGCCCTCCCGGCCCCACCCCCTTCCTTTCCGCAGGGTCCCCCAACCCTGCTCCCCGGGACAGCCCCGGCCCCACCCCCTTCCCTTCCGCAGGGTCCCCAACCCCGCTCCCCAGGACAGCCCCGGCCCCACCCCGTTCCCTCCCGCCGGACCCCCAACCCCGTTCCCCACGGGACAGCCCCGGCCCCACCCCCTTCCTTTCCGCAGGGTCCCCCCAACCCCGCTCCCCATGGGACAGCCCCCGGCACCACCCCGTTCCCTCCCGCCGGACCCCAACTCCGCTCCCCACGGGACAGCCCCTGGCCCCACCCCTTCCTTTCCGCAGGGTCCCCCAACCCTGCTCCCCATGGGACAGCCCCCAGCACCACCCCGTTCCTCCCGCAGGGTCCCCCAACCCTGCTCCCCGGGACAGCACCACCCCGTTCCTCCCGCAGGGTCCCCAACCCCGCTCCCCGGGACAGCCCCCGACCCCACCCCTTCCCTCCCGCAGGGTCCCCAACCCCGCTCCCCATGGGACAGCCCCCGGCCACACCCCGTTCCCTCCCGCCGAGCCCCCAACCCCGCCTCCCGGGACAGCCCCCGGCCCCACCCCTTACCTCCCGCAGGGTCCCCAACCCCGCTCCCATGGGACAGCCCCGGCCCCACCCGTTCCCTCCCGCCGAGTTCCCCAACCCCGCTCCCCGGGACAGCCCCCGGGCCCACCCCCTTCCCTCCCGCAGGGTCCCCAACCCTGCTCCCCATGGGACAGTCCCCGGCCCCACCCCTTCCCTCCCGCAGGGTCCCCAACCCCGCTCCCCATGGGACAGCCCCGGCCCCACCCCGTTCCCTCCCGCCGAGCCCCCAACCCCGCTCCCCTGGGACAGCCCCCGGCCCCACCCCCTTCCCTCCCGCAGGGTCCCCAACCCTGCTCCCCATGGGACAGCCCACCCCAGCCTGGGACAGCCCTCCCCTGACCCCTCCCGTTCCCTCCCGCCTGTCCCCCAACCCCGCTCCCCAGGACAGCCCCCACGGCCTGGCAAAGCCCCCAGCCCCACCTCGTTTACTTCTGCCTGGGCCCCCAACCCCTCTCCCCAGGACAGCCCCGGTCCCACCCCATTCCCACGCACCTGGGCCCCCAACCCCGCTCCTCCGGGACAGCCCCCAGCCTGGCATAGCCCCCAACCCCATTCCTCCCGCCTGCCCCCAACCCTGCTCCTCGGGACAGCCCCCAGCCTGGCATAGCCCCCGGACCCTGCCCCGTTCCTCCCTCCTGCCCCCAACCCCACTCCCCGGGATAAACCCCTGGCCCCACCCCATTCCATCCCACCTGCCCCCAAACCCATTCCCGCAGGACAGCCCCCCAGCCTGGCACCGCCCCTGGCCCCACCCTGTTCCTTCCCACCTGGGCCCCCAACCCCACTCCCCGTGGGACAGCCCTCCCAGCCTGGCACAGCCCTCCGGCCCAACAGAGGCCCCGGCCCCACCCGTTCCCTCTTGCCAGGCCGCCCAACCCCGCTCCCCCAGGACAGCCCTCCTGGCCTCACCCCATTCCCTCCCAGCTGCCCCCAATCCCACTCCCCTGGGACAGCCCCCAGCCTGGCACAGCCCCCTGACCCCACCCCGTTCCCTACCGCCAGGCCCCCTGCCCCACTCCACCCGGGATAACCCCTGGCCCCACCTTGTTCCTTCCCACCTGCCCCCAAACCCATTCCCCTGGGACAGCCCCTCATCCTGGCACAGCCCCGGCCCCACCCCGTTTCCTCCTGCCGGGCCCACCCCGTTCCTCCCAGGACAGCCCCTGGCCCCTGTTCCCTCCCGCTGCCCCTGCCAACCCTGCTCTCCCGGGACAGACCCCTATCCCCTCCATTCCCTCCCGTCTGCCCCCACCCGCTTCTCCCGGGACAGCCCCACCCTGGTACAGCCCCAACCCCGACCCCAGCCTGGGAGTGGGACGGCCCCCCAGGGCAGCCTCCCAAGCTGGGTCCCCGTGTCTGGGGTACCCTCCTACCCCCCGTACCCAGACCAGTCCCTGAGCCTGCATCCTATCCTACCCATGCTTCTTCCAACCCAGAGCCAGGAGCACCCTCCTATCCCCCAAGCCTAATTTCTCACCAACCCCTCTCTGCTCCCCATCCTTCCCTGAGCGTAGTGCAGCCAACTGCCCCCACACACTCCATACTGACCCCCACACCCCTCTTGCTCCCAGGAACCCTAAACTTTTACTCGCCCTCCCCCCTGGAGCTGCCAACCCAAGTCCTGGACTCCTCTGAGGTTCACAGCCCCTCACCTTCACCCCAAACTCTCACCTGCTCCTGAGCCTTCCCTCTGTCCTCCCAGCCCCTGGGCAGTGCCAGCCTTGCCAGCCCTTGCAGTTTTATCACAAATCTCCCACTGTTCGGTGGTTTCTGTAAAGCCCCAGCTGCTGGAGTCCTGGGGATCACAGCTGTCACTTATACAAAAGTCAGTCCCCACCCCTCCTGGTTGGGGTGAAAAACCTCAGATATGTGATCCTGGCACCCTGGAAAGGCCCAGGACCTCGAAGAAAACAACTAGAAAGATCATTTAAACACCCCCTCCTCCCCTCCCCATGATTTTTAAGCCAATCTCATGATGTTTGAGTGTTGCGGCTGGCAATGCTGCAGTGACGCCCAATGCCCTTCGCCCCCCTGCCCCCTTTCAACGACTCCCCCTAAATTCCTCTCCTCCCCGGCCCCACAGCTCCCTGCTGCGAAGGGTGCCCCCTACCCCCTGTAAGTCACGCCAATCTTCTTACCTGTCTCACCATCCACCCCCCAGGGCTGCTCTCTCATACGCTATTCCCTTCCCCCTCATCCCCTTTCCCTCCTACTCAGCCCCCTCCCTACCTCTTCCCCCTCAACTTTCCCACCTCCCTAACCTGCCCAGACCTCTGTGGGCTTGTGCCAGGCCATTTCTGAGATGATTTCCCTGCAGGGCTCTTGCTTCATGGCTGGTTGGATGAGGCAGGGCTGGGTTCCCTTCTAACTACATACAAGTTACCCACCAGCCCCTGTGCCCGGCTCCCATTGGTCATCGACAGCAGTGGGAGATAGTTGTGAAAAGTGCAACAACAGTTACATCCGTTCAGGGACATTTCATTTTGTCTACATGGGGCAATTGGCCAGCGTAACTGTTCTGGAGTAACTAGCCTGCGATGGCTATTCCAGAGTAATTCCCCACCTGGATGCTCTTTTCTGGCACTAGCTCTAGCACTTGAACTTCGCAGCAGCCTTATTCCAGAATAACTTCCTCGCGTAGACAAGCCCAAAGGCCCTGACCCTGCAGCAAGCCCCGGTGAAGTCAGCAGGAGGCCACCTCAGTGGAACAAGATGTTCAAGGAACGTGACCCTTGGAATGGAAACACTCAGGTGACCCCAACTCACTTCCACAGCAGGGCCCTGGCATTTACTTAAAAAGAGAAAATAAAAAAAGATTGGCCCTTTGCATTTATAAAGAGCTATTTTAAGAAAGCAGAGAACAAAAAGGCAGCAAGGAAGGTAGAAAGCAGGAATGGGAGGTTAAGGAAAGGCGAACGGTATCTCAATTTTCATTCACTAGGAAGGAATGAAAGTTTTCTAAAGTTTTTTCAAGTTTGTCAGAGGTCCTTCTTCTCCATAACATTACTGTAACCACAGAGGCTTTCTCCCCCACCCATGGCCAAGTATGTGATGTCACACCCACTCTCCTTTGGTCTGTCTACACTGCAATTAGACACCCGCAGCCGGCCTGCGCCAGCTGACTTGGGCTGTAGACACCCAGGCCCAGGCTGCAGCCCGAGCTCTGGAATCCTGGCACCTTGCAGGGTTCCAGAGTCCAGGTGCCAGCCCAAGCGTCTACACCACAGGTAAACAGCTCCTTAGCCCAAGCCGAAGTCGCCTAGCACAGACCAGCCCCGGGTGTCCAATCGCACCTTTTCCAAGCATGTTTGTTCTCTTTCATCCGGTAAGAGAACGGCCTGGCTGCAGTGCTGCAAGCATGGAACTGCCCTTGCTCTGTGCTCTCAGGCGTCTCTGGAACTGCAGAACTCTGGTCCTGAAGCGCTGCAGTAACCGTAGCGCTGCCTCCCTAGCCCTTTGCTCTGGGACTCACCCCAGGCATTAACTCCATTCCACCATGGCTTGCCTGCCCCATCCCTCTGCCTAGCCTCTAGCAGTCCTTTATAGGCCCGAATGTAGCCTGGCCCCTTTTAATTGCCTGTGTTCGGCTCACCTGCTCTCTGACACAGGCGAGCGGGGCCCTGTAGGGACCCGCTCCCTTGTGACACTTCCCCGCTGTTCAGCTGGCAGGCCAGCCAAGTGGCTGTGCCAAGCTTCGACCCCTGGAGGGGTCTGCTTTGCCACCTAAGCCATGGAAGGTGAAGGCCCAATCTTGCAGCACAGATTGTCATTCCCTAGCTCTTCGGGCGTGTCTCCACCGCAGCTGGAGCGAGCAGCCCAGCCCGGGTAGACAGGCCCATGCTAGTGGGGCTAATCATAGCAATGTAGACATGCCACCTCGGGGCCAGGTGGGCTTGAGCGCCTGGTGTCTGCCCATGCCAGACTGTCCACCTTGCGAGTTATGGCACCAGCCCTGCTAACACACGTCTGCGCCTGGGCTGGGAGGCCTGCTCTCAGCTGCAGGGCAGACACACCCTTGGCCTGGCCCTTCCAAAAGGGAAAGGTGTCAGTCTCAACCCTGGAAAATCAGTTGTTTGTACAAAAAGCTGAATTCTGAAGATGAGGTGCAGGGATCTGGGAAATGCAACTGTGACAGGTAGTTTGGGGGATGGCAAAGTGGGAAATAATAACCTTGTGTTAATCATCATTTCAGACCCCTTCACCTCAGAAGACTCGGAAGCAGTGTTTCTGGGAGGGGATAGTCTTCTCTCTTTAAACTGCTTTGGCTGTCTGGCCTACGTGATGGAGTGATTGACAGGACCAGGAGAAGAAATGGGCTAAAAAAGAAACCCTCGATTACAGGATCACCTGTAGCTGCCTTTGGCACATTCAACTGACAGACTGTTTTAGTGTAATGTAGCCTATAGGTCTAGGTATTCACTAGGTAAGGTACAGGTCTAAGTTAAGGCAGCAGTGTAATGGAATTGAACAATAGGCCTGTCAGACAATAGCTTAGTTAAACAAAACTCTTGGCATAAGCAGCTAACCAGGAGTAACCCTAGATCATAAGATACCACATGATAGAACACTGGAATGACTAAACTGCTGCCAGGTAACCACAAGATGCTCGTTTATACCAGCGGGGGTTATTTTAAGTTAGGAACATCTGCAGCTGTCTGACCACAAGAGTGCCATGGTAACTAATTGATGTATATGCTAATCACCTTGAGACAAATAGACTAGTAACCTATGGGAGAAGGGCACCCCCACATTAGTCGGGTGAGGAAGTACAAATAAGGAAGAGGGGAGAAACCTCTCCTGCACATGCATTAGGCATAGTGGCATCAGCGTAACACATGATAAAAGTTGTACCCCAGCCTGTGTGCCATGGGGAGATGTAACTCTTGAGAGAAGCCAGGCTGACAGCCGCTGGGAGTGGTGAGGAGGAAGATGATGATGCTTCTGGTGTGAACACATGGATGCTCAGATGCACATTCTGTCTGATCCCCAGCTCCCTTGCTGGGCTGGCCTGTTCGTAACGTTGCTAAGTGTGTTAAAACTAGTCCAAATACAGAAGGTTTTATTCCTAAGTTGTGAGTGTTGCAATTGTGCACATCGGGGTTCCCCTGGGAACTTCAATTTTAATAATATTGGGCCTCATCTTGGGACAAGAACCTACCAAACCCCACCGTGTTAACTGGGAATTCCTAAGTAATCCATATAATTGATACCCAATCAATAGATCAGGCAACACTACTAATATTGAGATGATAGTGCACTCCTCTTGTCATAGGCCAATTTGCAGGGGACACTAGGGCCACTGGACTTATGCAATGCTCTGATCCTGCATTGCGCTGGCTGCAGGCGGACCCAGGGGCTCCAAGCTGAAATTGAAGCTAGACAAATCAAAACGCATGCTCACCCCACGTGGAACCATTTGTGGCAGTAAAGTTAGGCACGTGTCTAAGTGTTTGTGGGATTGGGGCCTTGATGCAGGAATCAGCAGGTGAAATCTTCTGGCCTGTGCTCTGCAGGGTCAGATGAGATGGTCAGAATGGTCCCGTCAGGCCTTAGAATCTATGAGTGGGGGATAAAACATGGATCTCCAGCCTCCGCCCCCCAATACACGGCCTGTGCCGAGATGTAGCGGATGCACGGACACTCCTGCATGGCTCTTCAGCCTCTGTTTTAAGCTCCTGGCATCTGCCATTCGGAGAGAATAAACATGGAGTTAAAGCTCAATGTTTGCAGTTTGAGTGAAGGTGTCAAACTGTGTCCCCGATAGCGCTGAGTGGGGTTTTCAGTCCAATTAAGCTGGCTCCACTGAGCTACCTTGACTGGTAAAGCACCTTTTCCTCTAGTCAAGACAAGGTCCAAATTGTGTTGCAACAGCCTCAGAGGTTAACAAGTGTTCAGGGCCTTGTACAGTTGTTTCCATTTGGAGGAGAAATCAGGGATATGACACAAGTATGTTCTTGGTGTTGAGTTTGGCTTGTTTACAAAGAACGTGCACTCAGTCCTGTTCTCCTGAAACAAACAGCAGCAGGCCGTTTCCTGGCTCAGAAATCCCCACATCTGTCGCTCCAACAGGCTCTGTGCCCAAGAAGCCCTGTCTCTCTACTTCCTCTCAGAGTCGTACTCACAACTCCTTCTGCTGGCTGGCTGTCCTGCCCCCCCCCCCACACACCCCAATCTCCTAGCCACTGCCTTTGCCACCAAGGAAACCCCTTGATCCACACAGCTTAGCTTTGATCTGTCATGCAGCCTTGGTTTGGGAAGACACCCCAGTTATCTGCAGCTCCTTCTATTGAGGCAGTGAGTGCTTGGCACATCCACTGGCTTTCACAAGGTCTGGGATTAGCTTTGCAGCTGAGAGCGCCCTGCTGGCAGGTATTAGCATCTTTCAGCATAACAGCATCAAGAAAACTATTACAACCCTCCATGGGACTGCATCTTGTGCAGCCATTGACCCCAGTGCAAAGTTGGGGGGCTCACAGCAGGAACTCCAATGGGCAGTGTGTCTCACTCCGCTGCACTGGGGCGGACGATGGCCCAAGGGAACCTGGCCCACAGCCTCCAGTTTCCTCTCTCTCTGTCTCTCTCTTTCTCTGTTTTAAATGAATAACATTGACCATGGTGCCAAACCACTGAAGTGTGTTTAAAATGTGCTGGGTGACAATCTGCAGCCCTCTGTTTAGCATGGGGTGTGTCACGAAGAGAAGACAATTGCCTAGCGAGGCAGCTATTGGCTTTTCTATTTTGTGCCTCTGTTTTCACCCTTCCGGGCTCACTAACCACAGGGTGTCTACAATGTGCATCCGTCTCCCTTCACCCCCTAACTCTCCCCTGCTCTTGCTCCTGCTCCTGCCTGGGGGTGGCTGTTTCCAGATCTGCTGTTTCCTGTAACATGTCACCCATGGGCCTGTCCCGAGAGGTGCTGAGCGCTCTCCACCCCAGCTGAAATGAAAGCCGAGGGGGACCTTCCACCAGTGCTGCTGGGAGGGGCCCTCCGCACCCCACCATCACTGCGCCCCTCCCCCCTGCAATGGGAGTGCATGTGGGAAGGGCTCCGTCCCCTCCTTCTGCCCACAGAGCAGCTGCTGCAGTGGCAGATGCATCCATATTACAGCAGCCGCCTGGGTGAAGAGCAGAGGTCACGCCTAGTGCTAGCCGCGGGCAGCGCTGACCATCTGAACAAGCATCTGGCTTTAACTCATGTGGGAGGGCTCTGGTAGCTAGTTCTGGCCCCCGTTATCGGCGCCACTGGGGGTCTGCCTGCAGTGGGGACGTGCAGAGCCTGAGATGTTCCCATGGCTCATCCCTGCTCCCCTTTGATGATGATGGTGAATCATGTTCATTACGGCAGTGCCTAGGGTCCAGCCAAGAACGGGGCCCCTTCTGCGAGGTGCTGCACAACCGCAGCAGCCCACAGTCCCCAGCACAGACCCCTTCTCCCGAGAATTTCTGCCTACGATAAAAGAAATGGGCAGCTTTTGCTCCGGAAAACAATATATTCCCAACTCCCCGTGACGCTGGCAATGGGGTATCTTGCAGTGCTCTAGAGCTGCCTTCTTCAGAGCCTGCCTGAATGGGTCCCACCTTTGCATCTCTCCTCTAAGTGCCGCTGTCACAGCTGCAGCCCTGGAAACCCCACAGTTTCTTAGGCAAGCCCAAGGAATGCCCCAAAAGCCTGAGCCGGCGGCTAAAATCCTGGGGTTTGACAGTAACGCGTTATGCCCGGCAACATGCTACGCCTGAGGAATTGGGGGAAATGAGGTGTATCCCCAGCAAGAGGACTCTGCTAGAATCCAGACTCAACGAGTCAAAGTCAAGGGTAATGAAGAATGACCAGAATGCTGCAGAGAGAAGAAATATCGTATAATGCACTGTGACAGACCCAGGCCAGTGGGGTACAGGAGTCTGGTCGAGGGCAAATATACTGGCCACTGGCTGAGTAGTTTTCTGTTCCCTGAGTGACCAGACCAGGGGCTGCACTAGAGTAATCAGGAACCTGCTAGAACCAATTAAGGCTGACAGGCTGATTAGATCACCTGCAGCCAATCAAGGCAGGCAATCAGGGCACCTGGGTTTAAAAAGGAGCTCACTCCAGTCAGGGAAGGGGGAGCCAGAGGAGAGGAAGTGCATGTGAGGAGCTGGGAGGGAGAGGCGCAAGGAGCTGGGAGTGAGAGGGTGTGCTGCTGGAGGACTGAGGAGTACAAGCATTATCAGACACCAGGAGGAAGGTCCTGTGGTGAGGATAAAGAAGGTGTTGGGAGGAGGCCATGGGGAAGTAGCCCAGGGAGGTGTAGCTGTCATGCAGCTGTTACAGGAGGCACTATAGACAGCTGCCATCCACAGGGCCCTGGGCTGGAACCCGGAGTAGAGGGTGGGCCCGGGCTCCCCCCAGACCTCCCAACTCCTGATCAGACACAGGAGAAGTTGACCCAGACTGTGGGGAAGATCACTGAGGTGAGCAAATCTGCCAAATAAGCGCAGGACCCACCAAGGTAGAGGAGGAACGTTGTCACAGTACATACCACAGGGCTTACTTTGTAATGAAAGAGGTGCTGGGGCTCAAGCGATTTTTTTAATTTTCATAACGGATGCTGCAAGCCCAGAGGTGCTGGGGCTATGAAGTGCCAAGCCTAGCGGTGCCAGGGCTCACCCCTGGCAAACGCTGGCACAGATTAAGCACTGACATACAGCCTGCATTTGGAGTGGCATCTTGAAGTCCCCAGCCTCCTGCTGCAGAAACAGATCACAGGTGTTTTGTTCCAGGCCTTACACAGGTTGTCATCATTTTACATTTCCACAGCTGCACACGGCCCACCCGCACAAGGGATATTAGAAACTTCCGTTTAGAAAATTAAAAGGATTCTTTTTCTGGGGCTCAGAAGCTGGCTCTGTTAGAAAGGGCTGTCTGCGCCCTGTCAGATATATTGAACATGTGCCAGCATGCACGGGGTCCAGAGGGAGAATTGGGGTAGGTGTTGTGGGGGGGGAGCTCTTCTTTGGTTGTTCTACATTCCTGCTTAGGAATCTGGCGGAGATACTTCCAGGATGTTACCAGATATTTCTTGTCCTTCATTAGCTGCAGTTTTGTCGTCTTGAGATTGGGCTGTAGGGATGTGCCTTAAAACTATCCAGAGACTTCAGCTAGTGCTTTTAAAGTGTCTCTTCTAGCAGCGAGCCCAGAACGTCAGGACTCTGAAATCTGCTCTTGTTACCATCTGGTCGTTTGATGGAGCTCTTGCTTTGACCTATAACAGACCCCCCTGAAGAAATCTGGTACCACTTGGCTTGGGCCACTGACAGAGCTTGCTGGAAACCAGTGACAACTTTTCATGAAAAAACATTTGTTGGAATTTTGAAAACCTTTAGCAGCTCTGCTTATAAGCACTTGATCTGGACCTCTTCAACCCATAGAGCTTATGTGCTCCGTTGCCTGGCAGAGCTTGTAGATTGTTCTGCAGAGTTTACAGCCCTCTGAGCTGCCGTGCCCTGAAGAATTCCTCTCAAAATGCTGTGTGGGGGTGGAGGGGGAAAGGAATAGAAAAGTTCTAATGTGCATGGGCAAAATTTAATTGCTGGCAAGTTAACCTGAAAACTGCTGAAGTAATGTTCTTCAAACGTGGATTCCCTTTCAAAACTCAACGAGAGCTAGAAAATAAGCCCAGTTTCTAGCTTCAGCACACATTTCTGAGTGGCACCGCATGTATGGGGGAAACGGGCCCTTTCGATCTCTGATCCCTCACAACCGGCTCAGCTCATTGTGTGTGTGTGTACTTTGAAATAAAAAACAGGAGAAAACGGAAAATGTCAGCCCAAAAGAAATGCGCATGCTACCGTTATGAGCAACCGAATGAGGGAGGGGCTTCTCTTGGAAACTGGCATTCCATTTTAACTGGAGGGGGAGCCTTTAATGAAAGTGAACAATCTGCAGTGTAGTAGTAGTGAAAACCTTGATCTTCGCAGTGGCAATCTTTCTAGAAGTGGTCCAGGTTTGTTCTCTTCATAGTCAAGGTTGGGACCATTACACTTCACTAAAACGTGATCAGGTCAACTGCTTTTTTGGTTGGACAACACATATTGTGACCATGTCAAAGGAAAAGCCCATATTTTTTTATGATCACATTGCCTTATATTTCTCTTGTCCTATGCCACATTATTGACCGAGTACAAGATCCTTTTCCACATGGATCTGTTTTCCGTAAGGTTCTTGAAGACACCAGTGCTATTTAGCAGTGGATTGTGTTTAAAGGTCTCTGGGGCCAGAAGTTCCATTTCAAGTTTTTATTGATGGAAACAGATTTGCATCACCTGACCATGTGAACCAGCACAGGCTGTGACAGGGTAGCAGCTTTTGTGGCTTGAGAAGTGGCAGAACAAGTCAGCATAAATCAGTGGTTCTCAAACTTTTGTACTAGTGACCCCTTTCACACAGCAAGCCCCTTCCTCCCTTACAAATTAAAAACACTTTTTTATATTTAGCACTATTATAAATGCTGGAGCGAAAGCGGGGTTTGGGGTGGAGGCTGACCGTTTGCAACCCCCCCCATGTAATAACCTTGTGACCCCCTGAGGGGTCCCAACCCCCAGTTTGAGACCCCATGGCATAAGTAGACTAGGTCAGGTTCTGCTCCCGTTGAAGTTAATTGGAGTATTGCATCCAGTTCAATGGCAGCATGATGACCCATGCCTCGTGTAGTGTGAATCTAAGTAGCTCCCCAACGTTGGGTGGAGGTGGGCCCAGAGCCACCCAAATCTTAAGGCCCATCCCCTCACCTGAGGGAGGAGACACAGGGCCCAGAATACAACTAACTGCTGGGAACAACAAATGAAAAAAACAGGGACAGGATTGATGGTCAACGGCTCAAAATAAAGGCACCAGATGGGGACATTGAGCAAAGAACCCCAGACGGCGCCCAGAGCTCTGCGAAGAGTTCAGGGAGTCAGTGGACGCTGCTCAGAGGAACTCTGCCTGGAGACATAAAACTAGTAGAGAATGGAAATAGGTCCCACTGTCACTGACCCCCTCCCTGCCAAGCTTCCTCCTCCCGTCTTGTGGGCGGGCATCATGGCTGGTGCTGGGAGGAGGTCGAGGAGGTCTCGCGACCTTGTGGCACCATGGATGGAATAGGTGCAATTGAGGAGAAGTGGGGAAAAGTGCAGCCAGGACCTCAGTGCGCTCCGGAGGAGCTGGAGAAGTGCACAGAATGGGCAGGCAGCCTCAGGAGACTCTGTGAACCCTCTCAGCCTTCCACGGGAGGCAGCAAGTCCTGCCACTTGGTATCAGGATGGGACATGAGGGCGAGGAAGTGGCTGGGAGTGAATGAGCACGTAGAGGAGCTTGCGAGGCCTGGTTCAGAGAGCGGCTGGCTGAGTGGCATTCAGCCTGCTCAGGTAATACATTGGAGGTGGCTTTGAGGGGGCTTGGGAGGCAGCAGCTCAGTGACCAGAGGACCAGGGGTGTGGGGCGGATGGGGAAGACCCTTCCACTGGACCCGCTTGGGAGGTGATGCTGTTCTCGCCTCCTGGAGCATAGGGCTGGCAGCATGCAGTGTGGGCAGCCCCATGGACCAGCCAGGCTAGCACCACGCATCCACCCAGTCCCACTACCTGAAGCCCAGGAGGTCTCAGACTCTGATGATACCATCCAGGACCGGCCTCCACCACCTGTACAACAGAGTGTGGATTGCGCAGCAAGGGGCTGGCAAGGAGAACTGTCCCACACAGCGCTAAGCAGTTGCCCTGACACGGTCCTACATTCACTGGACACCAATTCAGCAGGACCACAGGCCTGGGATAAGGGCTACAAAATGAGCCTGTGTTTGGCGGGTCTGGAACGAAGAACTGCTAGTTGCTAATTTACAACTGTCTAACCTCACACCACTCACAGGGATGGACTCCAGAACAGCTCCTCGCTCCACTATTGCCTTTTATGGGATCCTTTGCAGAGTACGGGTATCAGAACCAGGCCAGACACGTTTTATGGGGTTGCTGGAGTGATGATGAATGCCATCTGCAATAGCTCAGCACAAGGGCTCTGCGTTTGAAGGATGTTGTACATTTGCTTCCAGACACCTGGCCTGATTGGGTATGTGAATCTACTGTTGTCCCCATCCAAAGGGACGTAGTTTCCAGATCGATCTGTGCCTAGGTCTGGCTGGATGTTCAGTCTATGTCTAGCCAAAGGTGCAGGGTGGGCTTGTGGTGAAGTCACTGGGCTGGCACGTAGGGGATCCGGACTCTGTTCCCTGCTCTGGGTGACCTGGGTAAATCAATCATTTCCTCTCCACACCTCGCTCCCCCCCTCATCTGTTGATGAGCCTTCCCTTTCCAACAGGTGTGTAGTGGGAATTCATGGTGCCTGAGTGAGGGCTGGTGTGCTAATGCAACAGCGCCCCCCTTTGGTCGGACGGAGCACCGCACAGAGTCTGCAATGTCTGGCGGGGTGGTCAGTCAGCTCCTCTTACCTGGGTCTCTAGGGCAGTCCCATTCTGGGCTGTGAAGGGGGTTAGTTTCAGTCCTGCTGGAGTGTGCGGGTTTCCCTTTATAATTGGTGGGTCAGCTGGGCCTGGGCCTCAGGGTGTCTGGAAGCCTCTTTGGTTCTTCAGCCACTGGTAAGGGGTTGGCAGGGGAACCCAGGCCCACCTACTCCACCGGGTTCCAGCTCGGGGCCCTGAAACCAGGCAGGTGGAATCAGACTCCACAACGTCTCCTGCTGGCTCTGAGCCCACTCCTACCTCCCTGGGTTTCCATGGGCTTCCCCAGCCCATAGATCCAGTCGGGTCTCTGCTCTGGGGCCGTCTCTGGGTGGCTTCCCCATCAGCTTGCTGCAGGACTTTCCGTCTCCAGCCTGCCAGCTCCTCTGGCAGCTGCCCTGCCCCTCGGCGTCCCAGCCGATTTAATCTCCTGGCTGCTCTGAGGCTGCCCGTCAGCCTTCCTGCATCAGCCCCTTGGTTGTCAAGCCAGCACGGGGTAGAGACCCCCCATGACCGTGAGGTGCTGGGAGGCCGTGGTGGGGAATATCAGGGAGCAGCCGTGGTGCCCAAGTGCAGCAGGTACAGATGGGTCCCTTTGTAGGGGCTCCTGGGCTCAGTTCCCCCACTTGCGTAATCTGCCCCTGACGGTCAGGCAGCTCAGTGCACAAGCCACCACCGACTCTCCAATTTACCTCCCTGCCTGTTCCCATGTGCAGGCTGAGCAGGGAGTGACCGCACCGCACACCAGTTACGTCCACTAAGACCAGCCTTCTCAGTCAGTGCTCTCCGAAGGAAGCCCTGTGCGTGTAGGTGTCACCACTGGCCTTGGCTTTAACCAAGTGACATGAGAGAGAGAGAGAGAGAGAGAGAGAGAGAGAGAGAGGAAAGGATGAGATAACACGTTCTTCCAAGGCGAAGACATTAACATCACTCGCTCCATTACACGTCCTGGCGCTAATTGCGGCTAAAAGGATTTCAAGAGGGGTTGAGGCATTACAGTGGGGGTGGAAATAAGCACTTGCTCACGATGACAATGTACAAACATCCAGTGAAATACAGCAGGATTATTAGCCTGAGCTGTTAGGGAAACCATGGGCTCTTCTTTTTAATTACATTGTGCTCGACTGTTACAGAAAAGACGAGGTCCCTGCGAGGAGTGAAGTTCAGTGAACACTGTAACTCTGATGACTGCCTCTCAGGGCATGTCTGAACTGCAGTCACAGGGTGTGATTGGAGCTCCAGTTGATCTACCCAAGCTAGCTCTTATCTAGCTAGCTCAGGTCCTGGAGGAGCAAAGCTGCCCTGACCCCAGGGTAATTATTCATGGAGTGAGCTGGTGCTGCTGCAGCTTTAGTGCTCCGGGGCTTGTATGCATATGGCTACAGGAGTTGTAATCACACCCCCTGATTGCAGGACAGTCACACCTCAGTCACACACTCTGACTGCAGGACAGTCACACCTCAGTCACACTCTGATTGCAGTATGGTCACACCTCAGTCACACTCTGATTGCACTACAGTCACACCTCAGTCACACACTCTGATTGCAGGACAGTCACACCTCAGTCACACACTCTGATTGCACTACAGTCACACCTCAGTCACACTCTGATTGCAGTATGGTCACACCTCAGTCACACTCTGATTGTACTACAGTCACACCTTAGTCATACCCTCTGATTGTAGTACAGTCCCATCTCAGTCACACATTCTGATTGCAGTACAGTCACACCTCAGTCACACTCTGATTGCACTACAGTCACACCTTCGTAACTGCAGGACCAGGCAGAGTCAAGAGACCATGCATACAACAGGGTCTCACGTTTGAACTGATTAGTTACTTGTCATGTCTCTCCAAATCTCCTGCCACTAAAGCATTTTTTTCTCCTTATTCTTCAGTATACATTAAAATCCATTCTTATCTTTCTGTACATTCTCTGGATCCAAAGGACATTCAAGAGGAACATCAGGACCGACTGAAGTGATAATACAGGGCTAGATCCTCAGCTGGCACAAGCTGGTGTCGCTCCATGGATGTTCCTGAAGTTATGCCGGTTTAAACCAACCCATCACGTTGATCTTCCTTTTTTTCATTCCGATGATACAACTTCACTTTTTTAAGACCAAATCCCCCAGGGTTTTTATCTGGACCATTGAAGTAATAGAAAATGTTTATAGAAAATATTGCCCAATATCTTTATGCAAATTTGTCCAAACTTTATCATTTTCAAAGTGGTTCTATAAAGCATAACAGGCATTAATGCTTTAAATGTTATCTTTAGCTTCTCTGCTTTCTCTAATAACTTGGATTACTCAAATTCAGGTTGCTATATAATTTCCCAAGATGTACTTCTAAGAAATATAACAATAATAGTAATCCCTAGCTCTTAGATAGCATTTCATCAGTAGATCTCCAAGTACTTTACAAAGGAGGCCAGTATCTTTATCCCCATTTTACAGGTGGGGAAACCGAGGCTTTTCAGCTCAGCTCCCTTTGGAGTTTCTTTTGTGCCCTGTCTTCCCTTGGTGGGCAGTGATAAAGACCCTGCTCTGATTCCAGCAGGGCTGCTGTGCGTCTTTACAAGATGAGCGTTACCGGCTGTCCTCACAGGGAAAAGCAGAGGCTTGTTCTTCCTCGCCCGGAATGGGCTTGCTCCCCCTGCCTTATTGGGAGTAACTAGTTCTCAGGCAAAAGCTTGGCTCAGCGATCAGCCTGAGACAGAGCTCACGCAGAACGCTGTCATGATGGCCCTGGGCACAGCAGTGCTGGAGGACCAGCCTCACCTTTCTAGGTTGCGAGCAGTTTGACAATCTATCCTGTACCAAACTCAGCTCATGCTGCCTCATAGAGCCCCTTCCTCACCTCTCTGGAGCCAGACAGTCTCCTGACTGAGGCCTGAGTGATCTGTTGATCGCAGTGGGGCTGTCTGGGGTAGGAGGCAGGTCTCCAGGCTTCAGTTCTTTTGGGTACGAGTACATTGGAGCTTCCTGTGCCAGCACTGCGAGACCCATGCAATGACCCCTGTGCATGGCCAATGACCCCTGTGAAGCAGGTCTTGCTGTGGGGCCGGCAGTCACACTGCAGCAAGCCCCACTTTACGCCAGTGCATGGCACCCACACTGGGGGTTTATACAGGTACCGTTACCATTCCCTTATATAGACAGGGCCTTACACATTACAGCCAGGGGGCTCTATAGGCCCGGCCATCCAGAGAGACTGTCCAGCCAAAGGGATCAAGGCAATCCAGAATCTCTCTCTCCTACACTCTCACAGCGTACGCACCAGCCCACCCAGATGTGCACAGCTGGAGAGCGCGGTCTCCCCGGTCTGTGGAATTCTTTACACACAGATCCCTGAGGTTCTCAGGCAAACCCCATCGCCACAGAAGGAATAGGCCAGAATCTGAGCCTCTCACTTTAGCAGAGGTGGTGGCAAAATGCATCTTGTGAATTGTTTGCTGTGAAACTCCCTGACCGGACGAAGGGGTTAAATGCTGAGAGTCAGGCTCCCCTGGCTATGGTCACCGCACCCAGATGGGCCCGATATGGAGAACACCAAGGAGGGACTGGCTCCAGCTGACAGCAGCTAGAGCTGAACTGGTCTGAGAAGGTTTGCTCTGCTGTTGTTTTCCGCCACCTCTGTTGAAGGTAAATAGGACTTGGGCACATTGTGTGATTGGCAATGGATTAGAGGAGAAGGCTCTGCCGCTTGTTCCTCTTCCAATAGGGAACTAACCAGCTGCAGCCACCCCAGGCCTGCTTCTGAAGGGCAGAACTTTCCCTGGGTTCCTAGTTATATTATGAACCCACCCAGTATTGTGTATCTAGCTGCTGGGATCATTTCCCCCAGGGCTGCTGGGCGTAAGCATTCTCTCAGCCCTGAGGCACGTTGTCCTTGTATTGGAATCCTGTATGTATCTAAGAAGTCCCTTTTCATTGGGTTACAAGAAAGATGTTCAAAGCCCTCCCCCTCCCAGCCGAGCTCACATTAGCCATCTGACGCCTTCCTGTGCAGAGGGAGGAATCCAAGACCCCTGGCACTTGGACACTGTTTGTTGGTCGTGTTAGATGAGAAGCAACAGGTCACCCAAAAGAAAGGAAAAAACTATTCCACCAGCTGTTCCAGCTTTCAGAGTTCAGCAGCACCTGTCCGTGCTGCCCACCTGTCCGTGAACTCTTCCTTGATGGTCACCTGCGTGTGTCTATCCATACGATTCACCCTCAGCCACCAAAGTCCTCAAACCAGAGAAAGGGCTTGTCCACATGCAGAAATGCACTGGTTTAACTGGAGATGTGATTTTATACCAGTTCGGTAAACGAGTGCAAGAGGCTGCGTGAACACTCTGATTTCAATTTAAATCCAGTTTATTGCACTTTTGCCTGAGTGGATTAGGAGCAGATGTCAGATAACTCAAAATAAGCCACTCTCAGACCAAAAGAAGTATCCACAGACAGGTTAGGTAAACCAGCGCAAACTTGTGTGTGGACATTGCAGTCCCATAGTGTTCACAGGACTGACCCCCTACAGAGCAGAGACACTTTCAGGAACTGTGGCCTTGTTTGTCAGACATGGACATTCAGATTTTCCAGGTACACACTCTAGCGTGATTCTCATTCACGCTGTCAGAGCAGCATAAGCGGGGAAATTTTCTTCCGGAAAATGAGAATCGGACCAGGACTTTGTAGCAGGAAATATTAATTGGTTTATGCATAACTAAACTACTTACTGGTGCAGGTGACCAGATTCCCTTGGGGTTTTACAGGATCTATATGGCACATACATGCAAACGGCACCCCGTAGACCGTATTGCCAGCGCCGAATCTTGGAAAGTCGTCCCAAAATATCATGAGATTGGCTAAAAAATCATGAGATTAAAAAATAAATGTGGGGTTCCACTTGTCTTCTGGTTTCTGAGATGTCAGAGTAACATTTGGGATCATGTTTTCAAGCTTTTCTTTACAACCATGAGGACTAGACATTTACATTTTTTACAATGAAAGCTGAGATTCCCACATATTCACAGGACTCCAGGAGCTGGGGTTTTAAGGAAAACAGCATCTTTTATAAGAGTAGGTAATTCTATATAGATCAAAGTTTAAAAGGCACAAAAGCTTTTGGAAAGCTCACAAATGTGTTTTGCTGGCAGCTCAGGCAGAGTCTAGAGAGTGTTGCCATGCTCCTATGGAAACCCGAAGCTAACTCACCTGTTTCCATTGCTTCTTGTCTTTCATATCAACTGCTATTCATTTCCAATTTTCCTGTCTCCAAGAGGGATGCCTTGCAGGAACATAGTGGGCATACGGGTTTGCAGGATCAGGCCATATGTCTATAAGGTCACGTTTCCTAGAGGCCTTTCTCCTTTGAAATGCAAATAAGGCCACATCTCCTAAAAGGCCAACTCATCCCTCTAGGGAAGGCAAGTTCATAGCTCCAGAGCACATAGCGAAAATGTCTGATTTGCAGCTCCACTAAGGAGCAGCGGAAAGGGGCCCCAGTGCGAAGGAGAATCAGGCCTACTGTGCCAATCTGAGACAGGGTAAACGGTCCGTTGCCGTGGAGCTGGGGCTGTTACTGGGGCATTGCCTCTGAACTGATGACACTTGACAGGAGCAGCATCTTCTCCCTTTGAATGTTATGTTGGTTCCATTGATGCGAGGAAGGTCTCTGGTGTTTGTGGCGCTCAGCGGATAACCCTACCGGGGCTGGAGTTTTCACACCCCACAAGCCCGCCGCCTTTAAAATTACCCAGCGGAGAGGCACCCACCGCCATGCCTCACCTTTGGAAATACTGGCCCAGAGGTTTGCTCTTTCTTTCCCGTCCCAGCTGTCACATTTTTTTACAGGCAGCGTTTGATTCTCAAAGGCATTCAGATAACCCCTGCTGCACCGAGTCACATTAGATTCCTGGTCTGCCATGGAGCTGTGTTCAACTGGAGACCGTCACTTCTGCTTACAGGGAAAAACATGTTCCACTGGGTCACGCAGCTAGAAATACTGGCTCAGATTCACAGACTCTAAGGCCAGAGGGGGCCATGGTGAGCCTCTAGTCTGAACCTCCTGCCCTACATAGGCCATAGAACTTGCCCCAGTAAGTTCCTAAGCTCAAGAAATCGGTGTAGCTCTCTGGACATCAATGGAGCAATGCTGGCTTACCCCTCCCCCCAATAATTGGCAGGGACGCATGACTTCTCCAGCCCCTGCAGGAGCTGACAGCTCCTCCCGCCCCAGGGTTTCAGTGGGAGATGAGGAGCTGCAGCGGGACCGCAGTGGGGGCACACAACGTGCTCTTCCCAAACCGGTGAAATTTAAATTCCTGCTGGCTGACATGAGCCGAACCCGTGGCCGGTTATTGTTTTAATTTCCTCCAGAGCACCACTACGCCCTCTGCAAAGTTCAAGATGGAGAATCTAACATTTTTCTTAACAAACAAAAGGTTATGTGCCAATTTCGCCTTAATTTGTTGCTGAGGCTCAACTGCTAAGGCCCCTGTCAGCATAATTGATGAATCGTCGGAAAAAAACATGCTGCAGAGAACGTAGGCAGGTTTGAAACGCCTCCCGTTGTCCAGCTCTTGCCTCCTGACGATGGAACGGAAGGTGAGAGAGCTGGATGCCCGCACAGACCAACAATGATGCAATTAGTCTCATTAAGCACAAGAAACATGATCCCAGCTGCTCTGTAACTGGCTTTGTTTCAGGGCACAGGCAGTTTAGTGGGATGAAATCATTTTTCGGACTCCTGTTGCCTGTTTCCATGCACCCACCATAAAAATCTTTGCCCCCTCCCAAGAAAGGCCGTGACGCCAGAGCTCCCTTTGACACAGGGAGGCTGGGCCAGCAGGCGCTGACAGCAATGGTGGCTGCTCTGTGTGGCTGCACAATCACAATGACCTTTGGGCGTAACCCTGCGCCACTTTAACCCTTTCATCTCCCTGGGCGGCTCCGTGTCCCCTGTCCCCATCACGCCATTGAACTGGGTCATTGGAGTTTGTATTTAATCCCGACAATTAAGTGTCCCTTACCTAGATTTTCCTAGCGGCTTGATCCCAAAGCTACATGAGAAAGACAGAAAGGGAGGGATCAGAGATGGGCCTCCCCTGCACAGCGGGGACAGAGGTATTTCCAAGATGGGGGGTTGCTCAGATTTGAGGGTCTGGTTCATCGCTCAGGATGTCTGGTTCCGCTGCTCCCCGTCCCGAGCTGGTCCCAGCCCTCGAAGCAGGCACACCAGCATCCTTCTGGCTAAGGGTCACTAACAAGGGTTTATCCGTGGTGCTCCTGGGATATGTACTGTGCATTAAGTGCCTGCACAAGCCAGTTTCCCTTTAACCTCAAAAGCCCCAAGTCAAAGTGCCAGGTGGCTGCCTGCAGCCCTGTCCAGAAAGGACGCTTGGGAGGTGACTTGCTCCAGTTGATCCCGGTGGAAGACTCTGGCCACGGGCACCTTTCATCTACCAAGTGTATCAGCCTCTTCTAGACCCAGTAGGTACCTTCTCACCAGCCCCCCTCTCCTCTGGAAGCCACTCCTCGGAGGAGGGTGAGTTATTGCTGGTATTAGGTCCCCAGCCATGGACCAGGACCCCCCCGTGTGAGATGCTGTACAACACTGAACAAAAAGACAGTCCCTTCCCCAGTGAACTGACAGTCTGAGCAGAGCAGCTGATCTGCTTGCGAATTCTCCTTGCTTAAGGGCGTGGCTGGCTCCGGCCGACATCCATGGAAAATCTGAAGGGTTGTTGGTTGGGGGGGGGGGCAATTTGTAATTTTTTTATTATCCAAACACTTAAATTTTTCTTTCATTCTACAAAACACCATTATTTTCCCCATTCAGAAAACCCACAAATGGCCCTAATTAAGTTTATTAAACTTAGCTACACCAACACTCACAAATCTCCTTTGCTCTGAGATTGTTCTGAATCTGGCCAAAGAGGGATTTTGCAGACAGTGACCAGAACCCCAAAAGCTGGGGCTTCTAGGAAAAATGCCTCCTGCACAGTAAGGGTGAGGTGAGGCAGTTGGTGTGTTGCAACCCCACATGCTGTCATGCTGACCAATATCGCCTTGTACGCCCCCATCTGCTGGTCTGAATTCATCCGTTCTCTCTTGTCTTATACTGAGATTGTCAGTAGTTTGGGGCAGAGACTGGCTGTTCAGTCTGTGTCTATACAGCAGCTAGCACATTGGGTCCAGGTCTGCGGCTGGGGTCTGTTGTGATAATTGGACCCTCACATTAACTCTAATCAAGAGCTGAACTGTAAAAATAAGTGAAAGCTCATCAGACGTCACGATAACTTAGAACACACCTGAGGGACAAATACCAGGGAGGGAGCGGAGTTCTTTAACTTAGGCACCAATGTGGACACAAGAACAAATGGATGTAAACTGGCCATCAAGATGTTTAGGCTTGAACTTAGACAAAGGTTTCTAGCCAGTAGAGGGGTGAAGTTCTGGAACAGCCTTCCCAGGGGAGCAGGGGGTGGAGGTGGGGGTGAAAAAAACTAATTGGTTTCAAGACTGAGCTTGATAAGTTTATGGAGGGGATGGTATGATGAGACTGCCTACAATGGCATGTGGCCCATTGGTGACTGATGCTAGTAAATATCTCCAGTGGCTGGTGATGGGACACTAGATGGGGAGGGGGTTGGACTAGATGACCTCCTGAGGTCCCTTCCAACCCTGAGATTCTATGAGGGCTCTGAGTTACTACAGATAATTCTTTCCCAGGTGTCTGGCTGGTGGGTGTCGCCCACATGCTCAGGCTCTAGTTGATCATCATATTTGGGGTCGGGAAGGAATTTCTCCCTGGGTCAGACTGGCAGAGACCCTGGGGGATTTTTCTGCAGCATGGGTCACGGGTCACTTTCAGGTCTAAATTAGTGTCAATGGTGGATTCTTTGTAAATTGAAGTCTTTAAATGATGATTTGAGGACGTCAGTAACCCAGCCAGAGGTCAGGGGTCTGTTACAGGCGTGGGTGGCTGAGGTTCTGTGGCCTGAAATGTGCAGGAGGTCGGACTAGATGATCCCCTCTGGCCGTAAAGTCTGTAATGAGTCTACTGACAAACGTTGATGGGGAAAGGTATGAAAAAGAGACAGAAAAACGGAATGAGTCTAAACAAAAAGGTCTGCGGATATAACTCAAGACTGTGTTAAGATCATAGGTGGTAACCAAGAAAATGTGGGTCTGGAAATCAATGAACCAAAGTCGGTGTGTCAGAAACTAGGCCTAACTAGTTGACAAAACAACGAGGGGACGAGCTAGTCCACCCATCGCTCCCTTTTTGGGCCCCTATGGAAGAACAGACAGAGGCTACTGGAGGGAGCTTCACCAACATGGCTGCCACCCCCACTGTCTCCTGGAACCATCGACCTTCACCTAAGTTCCCTGTCAGCTGCGCAGCCCCGTGGCCACACAGCAGCCTATTTAGCACCATGCAGGTGCTCAGGGAACCTGACCTGACCTGCCGGGCGAGGGGCACCCCTCCCCCAGCCCGAAACCAGCGCTGGCCTGAACTTGCTGGGGCCGGGGGAGGGGCGCCTATCCTGCAGCCTCAGCTCCAGAGCTCCCATGGCAGGGAGAGGTGCCTCTCCCCGTCAGCCCCGGTGGTGGTGCGAGGAGAGAGTGCTGGGGAGAGTTCTCTCTCCCCGCCATAGCCCCGGAGCACCCTCCTGAACCCCAAACCCTTCATCCCCGGCCCCGCCCCAGAGCCTGCACCCCCAGCCGGAGCCCTCACCCCCTCCTGCACCCCAACCCCCTGCCCCAGCCCTGAGCCCCCTCCCACTCTCCGAACCCCTCGGCCCCACCCCCACCCCATGAATTTTGCTATGTGCACCAATATGGAGATGTGTCACACGTCACCTCCATATTGGTGCACATCACAAAAATTCATTCCACACATGGGTGGGAAAAATTAGAGGGAACCCTGACCTTCGCTGTCCTCATTCTGAGAGCTGTCCTGACAAGATCGGGCCAGAGAGAGGGATCCAGATAATGCCACACCTCTACCAGCTCCAGCTGGATCCCAAACATGACCTGAGTTTAAACAGGCTCGGACTGTCACCACAGCAGCTGCAACGACTGTTCCAGCCCATCTCAACTCACTTCCCTTTCCCCCAATGGACAGTTATTACCAGCTTTGATACCATCTAAGAGACTGTCCAACGAGCGGGCTTTTCCTTCTAAAACTTTGCAGCTAAAGGGAAAGGGAACGGGGATGCTGTGAAAATGGAAGCTTTATTTAACACTTTACATTTCAAATGCTTTAACTGGTTTTCCTTCTTTCATCTTTTATAAAGTGTTAAAAGGACATGGCCTAATGATGTGTCTGTTTGCCAACCCCTGAACCTTGATTAAAACTGTTTAATGTTGGACATTGACTGGGTTACATTAACACCTTTGGCCCATCTAGTCCATCTAAATTAATACATCAGCTCCTAGGCACTGCCATAATACTAATGAATTAATTAATTAATAACAAACATCAGCATTGCTGGTACAATGCTCTAATAGCAGTGCCAAGGACAAATGTATCATTCAGGAAGGGACAGGAGGCATAACACAGCCATACGCCCGCCATCCAGCATGCCGACTCATGCAGCAACTAATGTAATTAGACAATGACAGACATTTTCTAGGTACTGTAGTAAATTGATTTACATATTTTTCACCCTGGCCAAAGGAGCTGATGGAAATTAGCTGGCTTCAGCTCAGAATGGAGGAGACAGATATGCTGCTTGCTGGCAGAGGAAGATACTTGGAGGAACCAGTGTGGGATGTAACTGTGCCCTCAACTAAGGAATTTTGCGTCTTGATTGTTGATAGCAGTTTGAAGTCTTGGGTCTTGGATTAATCTCTGCTCCTGGACTCTCAGGTAGAGCCAGTGGCCAGACAAGCCAATTCTCATCTTCAGATGGCCAAGAGATTGTGCCCTTTCCTCTTGGATCAGCTATAAACCTTGCCAAGGTTACCTGTGCCTGGTCATCTAGAGCAGTGGTCCCCAACCTTTTTGTGACCAGTCGCACATTCATGTTTTCAGAAGAGCGTGGCGGGCGCCAACAATTTTACAAGGCTTATTTTGTATTTGTACATTAAATAATACAAAAAACATATTTAATATTACCTAATATATGAATCCAGAGAGAAGAGAGGAGCTGGAGAAAAGCCACGAGAACAGAGAATACTGCTGCCCGCAGCCCTGGAGTACTCTGTCCCCAGCAGGCGCGGGGGCCCAGATTCTCTTCTCTGCTGGGCACTAGGTGGGCCCTGCACCTGCCGGGGACTGAGAACACCAGTGCCTGCAGCCCCGGAGTTCTCTGTCCCCGGCAGGCGCAAGGATGCGGCTTCTCTCCGGCTTAAGCCGCGGCCCCGCTCCTGCCAGGGACCGAGAACACCGGTGCCCGCAGCCTGCAGCCCCGGAGTTCTCTGTCCCTGGCAGGCGTGGGGCCGCAGCTTCTCCCCCATGCTGGGAACAGAGAACACCGCGCCCGCAGCCTGGGTTCTCTGTCCCCGGCAGGTCCCCTGCTGGGCACTAGACGGGCACTCATAAATGCCCCGGCAGGCACCGTGGCACCCGCGGGCACCACGTTGGGGACCACTGATCTAGAGGGTGTCCCCAGAGGAGAGGCAGTGGGCGGAACTCATTCTCCCCTCATTCTCAAAGGCTCACAGAAATTGCCTTCTCTCTGGCACAGTCCCTGCCCCTCTTTTGCAGGCAGTGTTGGCCAAATCACGGGGAGAATTCAGCCGAGCAGACTGTCTCTGGTAGTGTTGTTAAAGCTGCGAGGAACTGCACAAACCACAAGAGGTCTGAAGCTCAGTTGTTTTAGAGCTCATCCCAACCTCTTTGGTCTAAAATCTTGGCATCAAATCTCACAGGAACGGGTCTTTCCACAACAACCTGGGCCTTTCTGCCTGGGAGCATGTTGGAATGGCCTGGCCTATGAGGACTCAACCAACACCACGAAATGAAGGAACACGGGGAAATTTGTGACAGGAGGTTGGGTTCAGTTTGGGGTCCAGGTTTGTTTGAGCAAATCCAGTTTGCTCAGCCCTAGTCCCTTGAAATTTGGGCTTTGGCAGCTCATCCTTCTCACGCCATTTCCTGGAGTTGGGCTCATGCTGGCACATCCTGTCCCCACTTCTCCTCGTCAGAATGGCTAAGCTGGTTATGGTCTACCTGGAATTCAGCAGGTTGGAGTTTAAGGTCCACACAAGGACCAGTGCTGACACTCCCGGGAGTTGTATGGGGCTGGGGTGGCTGTCAGAGATATAGGTCTCAGGCCCCGTCTGCCCACCTCAGCAGTAAGATACCCCAACTCTTTCCAAAACGAGTAGCCAATGTCCTTATGCAGCCTTCCCTCAGTCAGCGAAATGGATGCTGAACGTCATTGGGCCAAACTTTCCTCTCAGTTATGACATAACTCCGCTGATGTCAATGGAGCTCTGTAAATAAGAAGCCAGATCAAACAGCCAAATGATGAGTGCATGATAATTGTTCCCTTTGTCCATGCAGCACCGAATTCTCCCTGCTGTACCAATGAGGGTACCATTCAGATAAGGATGTCAATGAGGCAGCAGGTATGTATATCTGAGGGAAGACCTTGAGCTGCAGTAGCTGTTGTGTTATAAAGTGCACTAAAACACCTTCAAGATGAAGTACTGGGAAGAACCAGATTCTATTTTATCCGGGGTTGCACTTTCTACCCAGTGTCTCTTGGAGCTATTACTATTTACAATGCGTATTACCATCGCATCTAGGAGCCCTAGTCCTGGAGCAGGACCCCACTGTGCTAGGAGCTGTACAGACACCGAACAAAAAGGCAGTCCCTGCCCCAAAGAGCTGACAACCTCAGTATACTCCAAATTTGCTGTCAGATGCTCTCTCCCTCATTTGTAGTGGCGTATTTTCTACTTTTAACTAATGTAACATTGTGTCATTTTTGTTGTTTGCCTTTACAATGAAGCTGCTGAATTCTAGTCCTGTGACTGTGTTTCCATAACAGTGCCAACTGCAAGGCTCATCTGCAGATCCTTTCTCTCTTCGTTTTTCTATGCCATTTGCCTTAAGCTGATTCCCAAAAGACTCGTATGTTCATAAGTTCTCTTTTGTCCTGAGTCCAAATGTTTCCTTCAAGTTTTCCAGTAATTCCACCTCTGGGTACTGCTATGGCTTTGCGCCTCACCCCCCCATGATATTTCAATAAGAGTTCACAAAAGGATACATGTTAATGTGATGATTACCTAAAGTATCGCATTCTCCTCCCAGTAGCAACATGAAATTCACCAGGAGTGGTCATAATGCCACTGCAGGGAAAGATTCATTATGCCCATAAAAATGGGGCATTTCAGACATAAAATATGTTTTACCTCTTAAAGCAAAAAGGTAGCAGAAAAATATATACTAGATACAAGGCCGGCTCCAGGCACTAGTGAGGGAAGCAGGTGCTTGGGGCAGCCAATACAAAGGGGCGGCACTCCGTCCGCTATTGGGGTGGCACGTCCGGGTCTTCGGCGGGAATTCAGTGGCGGGTCCCCCAGTCGTTCTCTTCCTCTTTGAGCTGCCGCTGAAGTGCCACCAAAAAGGAAGAGAGGGAGTGAAGGACCCGTTGCTGAACTGCCGCCATAGAATGGAGCGGCGTGATTGAGCTACTGCCGAAGTGCCGCCGATCGGCTTTTTTTTTTTATTTCCGCTGCTTGAGGTGGCAGAAAACCTGGAGCCGGCCCTGACTACATAGTGTTACAATAGTGTCTGCCACTCCCACCTGTGTTAAGAACGAATCAGTGTTTCTCTTTTACACTAGAAATTTCAAGGGTTCTCTAGAATTCAGTCACACAAATTTACTCCTGATAAGCATCTGGGCTGGAACATATAGAGTCACATCCTAATAGACATTTTCCTTACTTAAACTGAGGATTTTTCCATTTTTAACACACACACCCGCACACCCCAGCAGGGAACCTGCTTTCACATTTGAACTGTCCTTCAGTGAGATCGTGGTCAAATCACCTCTCACTTTGGTGGTCAGCACCAGGCCTTCCAGACAGCAGCCATCCTGTGATCGTGCTGCTGGTGAGCCCAAGATCAGCAGGGCTCTGGGATGACAATGAGCGCTAGCCTGAGTTGAACACCGTTGCGAGGAGGCCTAGCACCAGCGGGGCCAGTTGGGCTGTTCTGCCCAGTGAGAGACAAGGCCAAAATATCAATTTTCCCTCGCAGCTCCGCAGGATTTTGGAACCAGACAGAGGAGAGTAACGTAGCTGGGGGAGCAAATGCAGCTAGGGAGCATGGATTTACCAAACCCAGCTGGGGCTCAGGGATTTTTCTGAGTAACGCTTTTGATGCAGTTCCACATGATGTTCTCATGAACAAACAAGGGAAATGAGGTCTAGATGAAATTACTCTCTGGTGGGTGCACAACTGGTTGAAAGACCAGGCTCAAAAAGTGGTTATCAATGGTTTGCTGTCAAATTGGGAGGGTGTATCTAGCGGGGTTCTGCAGGGGTCAGTCTAGGGTTTGGGACTACTCAATATTTTCATTAATGACTTGGCTAATGGAGAGGAAGCTTATACAATTTGGAGACAACACCATCACACTGTCTGGCGTGCTTCACAACCTCAGGGCAGACTGTCAAAAAGCAGGGCAAACACTGCAAACTGGTGGTATGCTCTGTAATTAGATTTCACTCATCCAGTAACAAATGTGGACTCCTGAAATACGATAACTGTCTGACCCTGGAGTCCCAGGCAGCCCTCTTGGGCATTCCAGTCTGTCTTGCCATCCAGGCGAGCTGGACTTAGTGATAGTTGGTTGCTATACAACAAGAGCACAAAATATTCAGGTTACTCCCAGTCCCAAGAGACCAGCCACTTAACCCAGCTCAATTTGTACCTTAGATCTCACACCAAAGACAGTGCCTGTAGCCAATTCTGTAATAAGCTAATTAAAGGTTTATTAACTAGGAAAAAGAAATAAGTGGGTTATTTACAGGCTAAAGTAGAAGGGCTAGCTCAGTGGTTTGAGCATTAGCCTACTAAACGCGGGGTTGAGAGTTCAATTCTTGAGGTGGCCACTTAGGAATCTAGGGCAAAATTAGTACATGGTCCTGCTAGTGAAGGCAGGGGGCTGGACTCAATAACTTTTCAGCTCTGTGAGATGGGTATATCTCCATAAATTATTTATTATATTAAATGAGTTACAGTCTGTGGTTCCAAACAGTGATGGAGACATACTAATCTGTCAGCACTAAATGTCTTTTAGGACTAACCCAGGTTGACCCTGGGGAACTCTGCTTCTGTTTCATAACTCCGGCCCCATGAGAGTTCAAACAGCAGAACAGACAAAAAAATTCTTGTTCACTATCTTTTTTACCTGCTTGAAAGACCTCCAGCTGATGGGATGAGCCCTTTTACAGGTCGCCTCTTCATGGGTGTGCAGGGGGACAATTAACAAAGTCTTTGTATTGTGATGTCCCACAATGGCCCACTTAGTTTTAATAGGTGAGCAGGAAATGATCCCTGTGACGGGTTGACAGTTTCAGGACAAACACTTGTTAAAAACGTAAATGTTACCATATACCATGTGATAAAGATGTTACAAGTAAGCAGCAGCTTACAAGCATTTCATAAAGTCTAAATGCTGCACACGTTGTTCTAAGTCAATACCCATCTTAGCCATACTAAACACAGAGAGGAAACAGCCTGGTTCCAGCAAAGAAATGATCAGTGCTTGGCTGAGGCCTAAAGTCTTGGCAAGGGCTGGCAGCTGATCTGCCAGCGTCCCAGACACCAATCTGGGAGGGGTTTTAAACACTTTAGAAGATGGGATTAGAATTCCAAATGACTTTGGCAAATTGGAGAATTGGTCTGAAATCAACAAAATGACATTCAATAAAGATAAGTGTAGTACTTTGCACTGAGGGAGGAAACGTTGAATGCACAATTACAAAATGGGGGATAACTGGCTAGGTAGCAGTGCTGCTGAAAAGGATCTGGGGTTATGGTGGATCACAGATGAGTCGATCCGATGCAGCTGTAAAAAGGCTAATATCATTCTGGGACGTAGTATCAGGAGTGTCGTATGTAAGACACCGGAGGTCATTGTCCTGCTCTACTCAGCACTAGTGAGGCCTCCGCTGGAGAACTGTGTCCTGTTCTGGACACCACACTTCAGGAAAGATGTGGACAAATTGGAGACAGTCCAGAGGAAAGCAACAAAAAGGACAAAAGATTTAGAAAACCTGCCCTAGGAGGAAAGGTTAAAAAAACCTTGGGCATATTTAGCCATGAGAAGACAAATTGGTTGGGGGACCTGATAGCCTTCAAATATGTTAAGGGCTGTTAACAGAGGATTGAGATCAACTGTTCTCCATGTCCACTGAAGATAGGACAAGAAGTAACGGGCTTACTCTGCAGCAAGGGAGATTTTGGTCAGATATTAGGAAAACTTTCTAACTCTAAGAGCAGTTCAGCTCTGGAACAGGCTTCCAAGGGAGATTGTGGAAAAGGAGACTCCCCCCAAGATCCCATTTGCCCACTCCCAAGCAGCTCCCTCTGCCCGGAGAGCTCTGCCCCTTCCCCCTGTTCTCCCAGGGCCTCTCCCAGGTCTCCCTTCCTGGAGAGCTCTGCTCCCTTCCCCCTGTTCTCCGGGGCCTCTCCCAGCTCCCTCTGCCCAGAGAGCTCTGCCCCCTTCCCCTGTTCTCCGGGGCCTCTCCCAGCTCCCTGCCTGGAGAGCTCTGCCCCCTTCCCCTGTTCTCCGGGGCCTCTCCCAGCTCCCTCTGCCCGGAGAGCTCTGCCCCCTTCCCCCTGTTCTCCTGGGCCTCTCCCAGGTCTCCCTGCCCGGAGAGCTCTGCCCCTTCCCCCTGTTCTCCCGGGGCCTCTCCCAGCTCCCTCTGCCCGGAGAGCTCTGCCCCCTTCCCCCTGTTCTCCGGGGCCTCTCCCAGGTCTCCCTGCCCGGAGAGCTCTGCCCCTTCCCCTGTTCTCCTGGGCCTCTCCCAGCTCCCTCTACCCGGAGAGCTCTGCCCCTTCCCCCTGTTCTCCTGGGCCTCTCCCAGCTCCCTCTGCCCGGAGAGCTCTGCCCCCTTCCCCCTGTTCTCCGGGGCCTCTCCCAGGTCTCCCTGCCCGGAGAGCTCTGCCCCCTTCCCCTGTTCTCCTGGGGCCTCTCCCAGCTCCCTCTACCCGGAGAGCTCTGCCCCTTCCCCCTGTTCTCCGGGGCCTCTCCCAGGTCTCCCTGCCCGGAGAGCTCTGCCCCCTTCCCCCTGTTCTCCTGGGCCTCTCCCAGGTCTCCCTGCCCGGAGAGCTCTGCCCCTTCCCCCTGTTCTCCGGGGCCTCTCCCAGGTCCCTCTGCCCGGAGAGCTCTGCCCCTTCCCCTGTTCTCCCGGGGCCTCTCCCAGCTCCCTCTGCCCGGAGAGCTCTGCCCCTTCCCCTGTTCTCCCGGGGCCTCTCCCAGGTCTCCCTGCCTGGAGAGCTCTGCCCCCTTCCCCCTGTTCTCCTGGGCCTCTCCCAGGTCTCCCTGCCTGGAGAGCTCTGCCCCGTCCCCTGTTCTCCTGGGCCTCTCCCTGGTCTCCCTGCCCGGAGAGCTCTGCCCCTTCCCCCTGTTCTCCGGGGCCTCTCCCAGGTCTCCCTGCCCGGAGAGCTCTGCCCCCTTCCCCCTGTTCTCCCGGGGCCTCTCCCAGCTCCCTCTACCCAGAGAGCTCTGCCCCCTTCCCCCTGTTCTCCGGGGCCTCTCCCAGGTCTCCCTGCCCGGAGAGCTCTGCCCCTTCCCCTGTTCTCCCGGGGCCTCTCCCAGCTCCCTCTGCCTGGAGAGCTCTGCCCCTTCCCCCTGTTCTCCTGGGCCTCTCCCAGCTCCCTGCCCGGAGAGCTCTGCCCCTTCCCCCTGTTCTCCCGGGGCCTCTCCCAGGTCTCTCTGCCCGGAGAGCTCTGCCCCTTCCCCCTGTTCTCCTGGGCCTCTCCCAGGTCTCCCTGCCTGGAGAGCTCTGCCCCTTCCCCCTGTTCTCCGGGGCCTCTCCCAGGTCTCCCTGCCTGGAGAGCTCTGCCCCTTCCCCCTGTTCTCCTGGGGCCTCTCCCAGCTCCCTGCCCGGAGAGCTCTGCCCCTTCCCCCTGTTCTCCTGGGGCCTCTCCCAGCTCCCTGCCTGGTGTGCTCTGCCCCCTACCCCTGTTCTCCTGGGGCCTCTCCCAGCTCCCTGCCTGGAGAGCTCTGCCCCCTTCCCCTGTTCTCCCGGGGCCTCTCCCAGCTCCCTGCCTGGAGAGCTCTGCCCCCTTCCCCAGTTCTCCGGGGCCTCTCCCAGCTCCCTGCCCGGAGAGCTCTGCCCCTTCCCCCGGTTCTCCTGGGGCCTCTCCCAGCTCCCTGCCCGGAGAGCTCTGCCCCCTTCCCCCTGTTCTCCTGGGGCCTCTCCCAGGTCTCCCTGCCTGGAGAGCTCTGCCCCCTTCCCCTGTTCTCCGGGGCCTCTCCCAGCTCCCTCTGCCCGGAGAGCTCTGCCCCCTTCCCCCTGTTCTCCTGGGGCCTCTCCCAGGTCTCCCTGCTCGGCTCCCTAGGAGCTCCCCTCACGGAGCTTCCTTTCTTCTCCAGAACTTTTTCCAGCTGAGCTCTCCTAAGCATTTCATTAGGCCCAGGTGCACCCACTTTGATTAACTGGTAACCAAATGCTCAGTGTATCACTCTCCCCATGGGCCTGGGCTGGCTCCTTCCCTTCAGTGGAGCCTGGTGCAGGTTGGCTGGGCCTCTGCTTCCCTGACAGGTCCAGCCCCATGACACTGACACACATCAGAGGAAAGAAGCGCCTGGGGAGGGGGACAGGTTAGATTCAGGCTGCATTGGCCTGGTCTGTCTGAGGGAGGTACAGGACCCCGGGTAGCTCTCTGGGGGGGAGGCAGACCTGCTCTGTTCTTCAGTCCCCCCCGCCATTGGTCCTGATGTGACTTTGGACAGCACAGAGATGCCTGGGAATGATGTGGGGGTGAGGCAGGAGAGGGACAGAACCTGGGACCAAGTCTGAGACCAGAACTCCAGGGTCCTGTTCACAGGCTGGAGAAGAGGGATGATCTGCGGAAGGCCTTTTATCCAGCACTCTGGGGGCTTGGGCTGGGAGCGAGGCTGGCCAATCGGCAGGGTGTGCTGGTGCAGGGTAATTCACGGACCCAACGTTGAAAAAATCAAATGTTTCTTTTTCTTGCAAAACTATATCTCCTGTGTGGCTCTGTGTTCTCTGTCTGGCAGCTGTGCCGCTGGCCAGGGGAGGGAAATAATGATTCTTCCCTCCCTCCTGTGGTTGTTGTCAGTCCATTCGTGCTTGGATGGGCATGTCCCTGGCTGGACGGTATGGGGCAGGCTGGCCCACCCAACAGGAGTGCAAAGGAGGGTGCCTGTGGCCGGTAGACCCATGCAAGGAGAAGTACACTGAGGGCGTGGGAACAGAGTCTGACCTGGTGGGGGTGAGAGTGGCACTGGGATGCCTGCGCAGGAGAAGCAGAGAATGTGGGTGCCAATGGGAGATGACATGGGAGAGTGCTGGAAATAGAGCCATGTTCCAGAGCCATGGATCAGAAGATGAAGGGGCTCCCTTGAACTGACTCCCCTGTGCCAGCAGCATCACTCCCCTCGAGTGACTTCTCCTCCACGGCATGTCACCAGTGGTGAATGTCCCCTCCCGTGCTCTGTCTCTCGCACAGCTGTACCCTCATCAGTGAGTGGCTGCCTTCCAGGGACAGCCCAGACCCCAGCAACATACCCCTTCCTACCACTTCCGATCTCCAGCCTGCGCCTCCCCACGCCCCCCTTCCTGGCGTCTGTGACCGGTGGCGCCTGACAAACGGTGCATGGCTTGGAAGGGCTTTCCTTGATGCTGCGCTTTAGGACTCGGTAAACACAACCTCGGCTTTGATTTAACAAATCCCCCAAAGCTGAATGTTCACTGTGCTGCTCTGACCAGTTCCAGCAACACCCTGGCCCCTCAGCGGCACCACACGAGGGACAAGCATCAAGCCGATGGGCATCGGGTTCGTCCACGCCACCCTCACACACACAGCCGCAGAGGCAGCCAGCCCCCTCTCCACCAGCATTCTCTTGGCCAGGATTAGTCTCCATGAGAGGGTGTCTTGCAAAGCACTGACAGACGGCTCCCCTAATAATATTAATAGGCCTGTCAGCACCAGCTGCTGTGGGCTTCTCATTCAGGCTCTGGCCAGGGAAAGGCTGTTGCCTGGCCTGGCCTTTCATTATTTAATCCTTCCCCTCTGTTTCCACACATGCTGCACAGTGTGCGGCAGGCAGGAGTGGTAAAGGCGACATAGCCAACAGCAGCCCTGTTCAGCCAGCGACGGGAATTCCACCTAGCCGGGTGCCTGGAAGGGCACTAGGCCGTTCCGCTCGTGCCGACTGTGGGCGCTGACAGTGTAATCAGGGTAGGGCTTCGTAAACCAGAGACGCAGGAACTGGGCAAAGCCTCCCAGAATGGCAGGGGAGAGAGAGGACCTATTAATGGTGACCGGCATGTGGCTCTGGGTTGGGCCATTCTGACCCTGCTCATCAGCCCAGGGAGGTCAGAATCCAGGCGTTTTGCCAGGCCAGTCTATGCAGATTGAGGAATCTGCTGTGCCCATTCGCCAGGGTTTGCAGCACCACAGAGCGGCCATTTCCCCAGCTGACATAGCTGGGTGGCTATAAAATGGCAATATGGGTTAACCCCAGCACAGACTGACAAATCTATGTGTGGAAAAGCTCCAGGAACTCTGGAGCATTGTGCACTTTGATCACACACCTGCATGGCTTGGATTGCCAAACACAGCTGCTGGACTGTAGCGTTCTGGATTGCCAGCTCCCATAAAGCAATTCCTGCTCTCTTGCCCAAGGTGCACAGAGCTGTTGTGGGCGGCTCGCTTTCCAGTGAGAGGACAAGCTCCCCCCAGGGATGGGAAAGGTCTTGCTAATTCAGAAACATGCCAGGGCTCTGGTTCGCCCACACATGCCGTCCATGGATGTGCTCCTGCACCAAATGTAGCTCTCCATTGCCTGCCGGCACTAGGGACAGTTCAGAATAATCAGATGGTAGCCTGTGCTTTTTTACTCGCTTGCAGCAAGGACTCTGTGGCTACCAATTCTTGCACCCTGAGAGCCCTCGTGCCCTGCTGAAATATCTCTCCCCACTCTCCCTTAGATGGAGGCATTCACCAGACTCTTCAGGGTGGTCCAGTGCACAGGGCACTAGACCATGACTCAGGACATAGCCCCAGCTCTGCCACTGGCCTGTTGGATGACCTTGGTCAAGTCACTTCCCTGCCCTGGGCCTCAGTTTCCCCAGCTGCAAAACAATCTGGTGAAAAGCACTAGCTAAGAGCTGGGTAGTATTTCCAGGCAGAAGCTGGCCTTACTACAGCTTCTCCAATCTGTGGCTAAGAATGAAATAGCCCATTGCTTATTTCAGGCACTTTCTATAACAACATGCACTATAAATTAATATATGTGGCTGTGGGTATTTGTTGTAAAAATGGATTAGGACCCACAGAGGCAGCATGATCTAAATTCAGCACTGAAGCAGATACATCTCCTATTGAAGTCATTGGAAGCTGTACCTCTCATTAGGGCTAAAACTGGTCCATGCTTCAGTGCCTGCAACTCTGTAGCAGTTGTAGTGCTTGTCTAGCAATGAAATGGACAGCAACGCGCTCTTTAGGGACTGCACTGGTTACAGAGCACTTTGCGACATCAGTATCTATTTCCTCTAGCAACAAACTAAGTTACAATATAATTTTATATTAAATTAGCCAGAGGGAAAAAAGCCCCGAGGAATCTTTCCCCCTCTTGCTTATACAAGATCTGTTCTGAGACCAGTGATGGGAAGGAAATGTAAGGTCATTCTTTACAGCAGTTATTCATTGTAGATAGTGAAAATCTGCAGTATTGAACTAAACCCCCCACCCCAGCACTGAAAGACTTTGCTCTGGAAGAAGCTGGATGTAGGTCACTTTCCAGCGCAACAGTAGCAGCCTTTCACCAATCTCACCTAAAAGGTACAGCGGATAGAGCTAGCTTTAGCATTTTATTCTGCTTGGCAGTGACGCAAGGAACCTACAGACCTGTGTCCTGTAAAACATTTGCTTAAGCAATTAGCATACATTAGCATAAGGCTTTGAGGCTTGTGAACTTTGGCATAGATAAATGGTTCCACTGTTACCTTGACTTTTGGGGAACTCGGAATAGAGTGCTTAAGGGGACAGTTTGCCCATAATGATACCAGGTAACCGCAGGAACACTGAACTGATACCAGGCTTGGATATTTTAGGATAGATTGTTGGCAGATGCTTAACCACGAATTTGCCCTGGCAACAAATTGCCGTATGTGGTAATAAGCTAAAATCATTAATATACTAACCTATGGGATAAAAGGCACCCCAACATTATTAGGGTGAGGGAGTTGGATACGGACAAGGGAGGCCGGGCATTTGAATGAATATTCATGACAGCCCCTAGGAACCATAATAGGCCAGACCACCATGTAAAGGGGGTTGTTGTTGGTCGATCTGGATCTGGACCATCAGACTCATCGGCATGCCAGGGACAGAGCAGTTTCTTTGTCCATGACAGCCAGATCCCTAAGAAAGGGTGTGAGTATCTGTGTATTTGTGTGAGGAATGGTACGAGACATCACCCAAACTCTGTTTTTGCTCTTTTTATGTGATTTGGTGCTTTTGTGTCTTTTCTAATTGTGTTAATAAAAGTTGTTATAAAGTCATGTTAATAAAAGTTGCTTTGCCCTCAGTGTGTCTTCATATCAGAGTTCCCAACCACATATTGAACTAGATCACCTTGGTTTTTGTTGTGCCTGATTCTTAGACTAGAATCCTACAATCTCCCAGCTCTTTAAATTAGTATCAATTGTAAATCAATAATCAATAACCACTAAAGGATCGGGCTACAAAGGGAAGCATAATAAATAATAATATCCTTAGCTGTTCTATAGCACTTTTCATCAGTAGATCTCAAAGCATTTCCCAAATGAGGTACCATTATTCCCATTTTACAGAGGGGGGAAACTGAGGCTGCAACAGGTGAAGTGATTTGTGCAAGGTCACCCAGCTGGCCAGTAGCAGAGCTGGGAAGAGACCTCAGGCCTCCTGTGTGACAATCTAGTGCTCTGACCACTAGGCCATAAAAAAGTTTAAGGAGTTTAAAAATGAAATATTCAAATGTCATATTTAGTCCAAAGAATAGGAGTCTGCCCCCAAGATCCCATTTGCCCACTGCCTAAGCAGCTCAATGCCATGTTGACCCACACTTCCAATTAAGCAGAAGAGGCAGCCCCCTCTGAATATGATCTGATGCATCCACTGGAGAAGTGATATGTTCCCCTAGGTCCCTGGGGCTCAGTGTTCTGCCTCTGCAGCATTCCCAGGCCCTGCCAACCCAAGGAGCGAGAATGAATAATAGATAACAACTAATTGCACCGGTGTGAACATGCAGCTGAATTTACTCTCTAGGCCCTGTGAAAACTGCTGATATCATAAGCAATGAGAACGCTGCTTGAGCCCCTGAGGTGAATTACTGCCTTGAATCCACTCCAGAGCCGACTGTGATCCTCCATGGGATGGAACACGGAGCTAATTAGACAGAAGAAGCCACCACCTCTATTGATTTCATCTTAAGAATGAAGATGGATATTGAATTCAGTAGGACAGAGCTGCTGCCTTTAGGCCAGAACCCACACATGACAAACGATTAATTAATCATGTTACTGCACCCTTCAAAGACAGGCTGCTTTGGTGAGGTAACGCCCAGGCCTTCTGCCACGCTGCACAGCCAGGCCATACAACCTAGAGGCCCATATCTGGTGAGTGGCCCTGGGGTGGGTGCTGGTGACACCCACATTCTGACAGCTAAAGGAGTAGTTACTAGCATCACCAAGAGACAAGTGGCTCCCAACTGATTATTGTTGGAGCCTCCTGGGTAATGGAGTCGCTCAACCTCGTGTGCCTGTTTTCCCTCCTGTCCTTTTCCACATCTTTTATTCACCTTCTCTCACTCATGTTTCCTATTTGATAGTGTGATGCTTCCTGTGGGTTTGTGAGCTGTGTCATTACACCCTGCTGTTAGCATGAGGGAGCCTTGTCTGTGCCTGCCGGGAGTCAGCTCCCCAACTCCACCGGCCACGCGCAACACAAGCCCTGGCCTCTAGGGCTTGCAGGGCCTGTTGTCGCTCTGCAGGCTAGCGATAGGCCCACTTCAGCCCTCAAACATCTCCCTGAGTGTCCAGCCCCGGGCCCACTGGACACCCACAGTATTCACAGATTTCCTGCTCCCAAAGAAAAAGGGGATCCCGGCTTACCTGGTCCACCTCAGATCATCGTTCTTAGATATGTTTATAGTGAGATCAAGCGTAAGTTCATCTTACAAAGCACAGGGATCTGAGCAGTAGCAAGCAGAAGTATTGGAAGCAAATGGTTATATATAAAATAAAATCATAACAAGCATTCCAGAGTCTTAATTCACAAGATATTCTCATGTCTGTAGAGTGCTGCTCACCCAGAATGCTTGCCACACATTACGGCCAGGCCGGCTGTGACTCTCTTTTCACTTATCTTGTGACTTTGTTGGTTTATGGCGGAAACAGAAGCAGATATCAAAACCTGGTCTGTTACTCGTCATCGTCCCTGAAAAGTACTTTTGCTTCACTTCGCTAGCTAGCACTTCTTATTGCTATTCTTATTTCTAAAGGCGGGCAGAGAAGCTGCCATGGGCTCATGGATGAGCTTAATACAATGGGAATAGGAAGGAGACACTTGGACTATCAGAAAGACAAGGTCCAATAAACAATATTACCTTGCCCACCAATTTCTGTTGATGAAAGAGACGAGATTTTGAGTTTACACAGAGCTCTTCTTCAGGTCTGTGAAAGGTGCTCCAAGCATCACAGCTAAATATAATGTGGAACAGATTGTTTAGCATAAGTAGTTAACACATACTGTAAGACAGTGGTTTTCAACATTTCCAAACTAATGTACACCCCTGTTGAGAGTCTGATTTGTCTTGCATACCCCAAGTTTCACCTCACTTCAAAACTACTTGCTTACAAAATCAGACATAAAAATACAAAAGTGTCCCAGCATGCTAATTCTGAAAAATTGCTTACTTTCTAATTTGTATCATATAATTGTAAAATAAATCGATTGGAATATAAATATTGTACTTATATTTCAGTGGATGGTATATAGAGCAGGGTAAACAAGTCACTGTCTGTATGAAATTTTAGTTTGTACTGACTTCACTAGTGCTTTTATGTAGCCTGTTGTAAAACTAGGCAAATATCTAGGTGAGTTGACGTACCTCCTGGAAGACCTCTGCATACCCCCAGGGGTCTGCATACCCCTGGCTGAGAACCACTGCACTAAGAGACCATTCAAGGTAGAGCGGTGGACAAAAGTGGGCAACAGATTGTTGCAATAAGCCACAAATCCAGTTACTTTGTTAAGCCCATGATTTTTTGTGCCTAGCAAAGTTCTGAATTTAAGCTCCCAAGCTCGTCTTTTGTTGTGCAGGTTTCCTTTGAGGATGAGGACTGAGAGGTCAGATACTGGGAAAAGTGTTCTCCCACAGGTAATAGGCTGTCTTTGGCTTTTATCATTTTCCCGAGTGAGTTCCTTCCAGAGGGTAGCGATTGTCTGGTTTCATCTACATAGGTGTTATTGGGGCATTTAGTGCATTGGATGAAGTACACCACATGTTGTGATTGGCATGTGTAGGTCCCATGGATCTTGAAAGGTGTGTTGTGGGGGCTGTTGATCATAGAATCATAGGACTGGAAGGGACCTTGAGAGGTCATCTAGTCCAGTCCCCTACACTCATGCAGGACTAAGTATTATCTAGAAATAAGTAATTTCTGACTTGTTCTTTATTTTAGACTCTGATCCTACCTCACTTTCACTGGCATTCACTATGTTAGACATCCAATCGCCACCAACTTTCTTGGTGAAAACTGAAACAAAGATGTCATTAAGCACCTCTGCCAGTTCCACATTTTCTGTTATTTTCTCTCCCCCCCTTCACTGAGTAACGGGCATAGCAGTGGAGACATGTCTGCAGGCATAGGCGCCGACTTATATGGGGCTCTGGGGCTTTAGCCCCATGAATAAATCCCAGGCAGGGGCTCTGCCCCACCAATATTTTTTCTCCCCTGCTTCGAGCGCCGCTGCCGCCGCCGCCGCCAGGGCTGCCCAGAGCCCTTTAAATCCCAGCCGCGGCCGGGAATCAGAGGGCTCTGGGCTGCCTGCTGCAGCGCGAAGCCCAGAGCCCTCTGATTCCCGGCTGCGGCTGGGATTTAAAAGGCTCTGGGCTCCCCACGTTTGCAGGCAGCCCAGAGCCCTTTAAATCCCAGCCGCGGCTGGGATTTAAAAGGCTCTGGGCTCCCCGCGGTTGCAGGCAGCCCAGAGCCCTTTAAATCCCAGGCGCGGCCGGGAATCAGAGGGCTCTGGTCTGCCTGGTGCAGCGGGACGCCCAGAGCCCTCTGATTCCGGGCTGCGGCTGGGATTTAAAAGGCTCTGGGCTCCCAGCGTTTGCAGGCAGCCCAGAGCCCTTTAAATCTCAGCGCGGCCGGGAATCAGAGGGCTCTGGGCTGCCTGCTGCAGCGGGAAGCCCAGAGCCCTCTGATTCCCGGCCCGGCTGGGATTTAAAAGGCTCTGGGCTCCCGCGTTTGCAGGCAGCCCAGAGCCCTTTAAATCCCAGCGCGGCTGGGATTTAAAACTCTGGGCTCCCCGCGTTTGCAGGCAGCCCAGAGCCCTTTAAATCCCAGTCGCGGCCGGGAATCAGAGGGCTCTGGGCTGCCTGCAACCGCGGGGAGCCCAGAGCCTTTTAAATCCCAGCCGCGGCTGGGATTTAAAGGGCTCTGGGCTGCCTGCAAACGCGGTTGCAGGCAGCCCAGAGTCCTCTGACTCCCAGCCGGGGCTGGGATTTAAAGGGCTCTGGGATCCCCGGCTGCCAGCAGCCCAGAGCCCTTTGAATCCCAGCCTCTGTCCGCTGATTGCCCCCTCCCCAGACCCCTGCCCCAACTGCCCCCCAGAACCTCCACCCCCTATCTAAGCCCCACTGGTCCTTGTTCCCCAATTACCCTCCCGAGACCCCTGCCCCGAACTGCCCCGTGGGACCACAGCCCCGATCAAAGCCGCCCATCTCCGTGTCCCCAACTGCCCCCTCCTGAGACCCCACCCAACTTCCCCTAGGACCGCACCCCCTACCTGTCCCCTGATAAACCTCTTAGACTCCCATGCCTATCCAATTGCTGCCTGTCCCCTGACTGCCCCTTCGAACCTCTGCCCCATCCAACTCCCCCTGCTCCTTGTCCCGTGACTGCCCCCCGGAACTCCCTACCTCTTCTCCAACCCCCAAACTGCTTACTGTGCCACTCAGACCAGCGTATCTGGCTCCATGCAGCTCCAGACAGTTGCTGCCCACAGCCCTCTCCCACCCCCAGCAGCTGCCTTCCAGATTTGAACACCTCAAAATTCAGGAGTGCTCAAGCTCGGTTTGGGCAGCTTTTACTTCATTTCTCCCAAATCAGTTTCCCCTGCAAGGTGCCAACTGAAGGTGTTGGAGAACAGAGAGATCAGGTGGCCTCCTAATGCCTGGAAAAGAGACAAAGGCCGGAGGAGGGAGTGTCAGTGCCTGTGCGGACTTCTGGGAAGTGCACGGTGTGGAAGGGGATGCTGTGATGCTTTGGAACATCTCCATACAAAGCCAGTCAGGAGCCTCCTCTCTCGGAGCATACTGTCTCCAGGGCAAGAAGCTTACACCTTCCTGGGTCTGACCTCGGAGCATTCAGCATGCCCTTCCACGTCATGCACTTTCCAAAGTGAGTCTGCCCAGGCTGGTCCTGGGGCAACCAGAGGTCGCTGCACCCCAACTCTGCAGTCAGATGTGACTCTCAGCCAGACAGTAAAACAGAAGGTTTATTAGATGACGGGAACACAGTTTAAACAGAGCTTGTTGGTACAGAAAACAGAACCCCTCTGTCAGGTCCATCTTGGGGGTGGGAGCCCAGAACCAAGTTCTGGGTCTGTCCCAATTTCCCCAGCCAGCTCCAAACTGACACTCCCTCCTCTGGCCTCTGTGTCTCTTCTGGACAAGGAGGCCACCTGATCTCTTTGTCCCTAACACCTTCAGTTGGCATCTTGCACGGGAAACTGAGGCACCCACACAGTATTCAGAGAAAATATTAAGAACATTCCCACTTCATCACAACAGATGCAACAAAATATAATACTGTATATTGAAGTAGGCAAGTGCTGCTTCTGACTTTCCACTTTTAATTGACCCTTGTAATCTTGTGGCACTGACGCGTTGTAGCTTCATTTTATATCGGCTTACAGGGCGGGAGCGGGGGGGCACCACCATTTTGGGCCCCACCAAAAATTATACAAACCTGCCGCCTATGTCTGCAGGTTTAGATCGGCAGCACTTCGGTGGCAGCTGTACCGCGCCGCTTCATTCATCAGCGGCAATTCGGCGGCAGGTCCTTCCCACCGAGCGGGACTGAGGGACCCGCCGCTGAATTGCTGCCGAAGAGCCGGACGTGCCGCCCCTTCCCCTTGGCCGCCCCAAGCACCAGCTTGCTGCACTGGTGCCTGGGGCCGGCCCTGCATTTGGATGAAGGGTGGTTTACTTTAGTTGAGCTTAAACCAACTCATGGAACCAATTCAGGCTGGAAATGAGGCCTGTCACTGAGGGTAACTAGCCCAGGGAACCATGTACTACGGCTCAGGCTGGATTCTCCTGCCCCACCCCACAGATGAGGGCAGCCGGCTTCAGTGCGGCTAACGCGCATGCTCCACGATGGCTAAGGGGAGCAACGCCTGCGGAACAGAGGGGCCGCCACGCCGCTCCGTAGTCACATGACTCGCTCCCTTTCTGTCGTACTCCCCTGTGCACATGCGCAGAGTGGCGGTTGTGACGGCGCGTGTCCCTGCTGAGGAGCCGTAGCGCGGGCTGGGCCAGAAGGCGGAGCGGGGCAGCAGCGCCCGCCACAGTCCCGGCCGCGGAGCCCGAGCAGCTTGGCCGCCGCCATGTTCCGGATCGAGGGGCTGGGGCCCAAGGTGGACCCGGAGGAGCTGAAGCGGAAGATGCGGCAGGATGTTTTCAGCTCGGTCCGCACCTTCCTCATCTACGTGGCGCTGCTGCGGATCAGTGAGTGACGGGCGGGGCGCGCGCGCTGGCCCTTCCCCTTCCCCTGCTCCGCGGCCTCGCCACGAGCCGCCCGCCCCACGTGGGCGCGCGCGCTGCTCCCCGCCCCCCGGTGACCCGGCCGGCGCTCGGGGCGCGCGCAGCCGGCGGGAGCTGCGATCCCCCGGGCTCGCCGTGGCGGGCTGGGGCTGGGCTGGGCTGGGGCTGGCTCGGGCGGGGCTGGGCTGCTGGCCTCCCCTCGCCGGTCGCAGGGCAGACACCCCGCGGCCAGCCGCGCCCTGTCGCCTGCAACCGGCTGTGCCCCCCGCCCCCTTGCAAAAACTGCACGCGGCCTCGTGCGGCCCGACCCCCGCCCGGGGCTCGCGTGTCTGGAGCGAAAAGCCTCGTCGCCTTTGCAGCTCCGGTGGAAAGTCTGGAAGCCCGAAGGGATTCAATCGATCTCCCCGAGGTTGCGCTGTGCTAAGGGGGTCGGAGCCGGTCCCTGCAGCGGTTCCAACCCAGGCCTGGGTCTGCTCAGGGTCGTTCTCAGGGGTCTCTCTACCCCACAGCTCTCGCAATCCGCTTGCGAGGGGTTGACTTTCTCCTGGTGCATCTCTTTGGCTTTCAGGCCTCCGAGTAGCGTCTTAAATCCTGTGTTTTCTAGCCGCAGTTCTGCTTCAAAGTAAACATTTCACTTGGCTGGTTAAAATGTGAAGTTAGAAGCAGTGCGTGTAACACTGAACTTGTACTTCGGTAGGTCCTCAAGCCATTAACGCAGGGGTAGGCAACCTATGGCACGCGTGCCAAATGCGGCCCGTGAAATGATTTTCAGTGGCACTCACACTGCCCAGGTCTGGGGTAGGGGGGACGCTCTGCATTTTAATTTAATTTTAAATGAAGCTTCTTAAACATTTTAAAAACCTTATTTACTTTATATACAACAATAGTTTAGTTATATAATTATAGACTTAGAGAAAGAGACCTTCTAAAAACATTAAAATGTATGACTGGCACACGAAACCTTAAATTAGAGCGAATAAAAGACTTGGCACACCGCTTCTGGAAGGTTGCCAACCCCTGCGTTAAGGTATAGGCAGAGCAAATTGTACGCCTAAAACAACTTCTAATTCTGTTTAATTGGACTAAAAATCTATATCTTGGTTGTATGTTCTTTTTCAGCTCCATACATCTTAAAGAAATTGGATAGTATATGAATACAGAAGAGCTGCAAAGACTGGATACATGGAAACACAAAAAGGATTGTGGCTGCTTTTCTCTGTTAATAAACAAGGTGCAAAAGGCAGACTTCACATACTGAATGGATCTAAAAATTTCATTTAAGCATATTTGACTTTGTGAGAGCAATGGCCTAGCTGGAAGTATGGAAAATGGTTATCGTCCTTGTGATTGACTTCAAGTCATGCAATGCTCCCATGTGGCGGCATATATTTCTGTTTGTGCTGGTACAGCCCTTGTCCTGTGTCCAGAAATTCCATCATACTCCATTTTTGTAAGAAGTATTAAGTGCAAACAGATTTTTGTTCTGGAGCTACCTCTAAAATACCACAGTGCTATGGCTGTCAATCTTACTGAACCTGTCTGTGTGAAAAATGAAGTTGTTTGGATCCCTAAAATCCATCTAGGAAGCTATTAACTTGAATCCAGTTAATTGATTAATTTTGTTGTTGAAATAAAATGGAATAACAAGTCTGTGATTTCAGGCACTGTTCTATTGCTTTATTTTTTAATAAAATCAGTTACCATAGAAGGCTCCTGGGATCTTTTTACTTCCATCCCCTCAACGTCTTCTTTTCTAAAAATGTTTCTCATGTATGGAGTTAGGGGGCGGGGTAGGTGAGGTCCGTGGGGAGATTGGGAAAAACAGAGATAATGGCAAAAATGAGGAAGGGGATAGTAAATGCCGTGCTCCTACCTTTTAAGTAGGAGACTGTTCATGCCCTGAAAAGTTTACAGTCGAAATAGATAAGACAGATAAAAGGTAGATGGGGAAATAGTGGCACAAAGAAGGGAAGTCACCCAGACAGTGAGTGGCAGAGCTGGGGTTAGAACTCACGTCACCTGTGCTCCAGTCTAGTGCTCTGTTCATTAGAGCAGGCAGCCTGTGGTCTGAGTTTTGCTTTCCTCAAATGTATTTTGTTGTTCCAAATTATTCAGTAAAGCTTACGCATGCCATTTGCTCATCTCTGGCCGTGACATACCTTCTCCATCACCATGATACCTGATGCTTCCTAGTCTTCCGCACGTTCCTAAAACCAAACCGCCTGCCCGCCCGTCTAGTGGGAGTTCCTTGCTGTTGGGTCTTTTTCTTGCAAAGAAAATAAATTGCTAAATCCTAGGAGGCTAGAAGGAAGAAAATGTAGCTTAGCAAATTGGTTTTCCTTGGGCATTTCCTTGCAGCAGGGAGACTTCTTCCAAGTCTAGCCTCACGTGGGTTCCTGCAATGGGGCCAGATTATCAACAGCCACGTTATACCATCTGTTAGCTCACAATGCTGAGTTGAGCTGCCACTGGACCCAGAAAGGTGAGTCAGGAATTTGACTCAGTGTCCTGAGACCTACTGAGCCAGGTTTTTATGAAAATCCCACTAGAGTCTAAATACATTTGAAAATCTGACCATGTTGGCCTCTTAGAGCGAAGTCCCTGCACAACCATGTCCTGCTATCTGGGTAATTATAGGCCTATTAACCTAATAGCAATTCTGGGTGAAACAATGGAAAAGCTGATATAGATTCAATTGATAACTAAAGGATAGAAATATTGTTAATGCCTGTCAACATAATTTTATGGAAAATGGGACTTGTCAGACAAACCTGATTTCATTCTTTGATATTATGAGTTTGGTTGATACAGGTAACTATAGATATAACACAGATTATGGTAAAATGAGTTTGAAGTGTAGGAGATTCTGATTAAAATTAGTGCTATACCATATCAAAGCACATGTTATATGGATGAAGAACTGGCTAGCTGACTGATCTCAACAAGTAGTCGTCAGTGGGGTCACAAACTGGGTGCGCCTAGTGGGGTTCGGCAGGAATCAGTATGAGGCCCAACACTTCAGCATGATCTCAAAGTAAATAAAATCCCTGCTGATACAATTTGCAGATGACACAGAGTAGGAGAGTGATAAATGATGAGGCCAGGGCAGTCAGACAGCCAAATGCAAAGTTAGAGATCTAGCAGTAAGGGATACAGGCCATCCGTATAGAATGGGGGACTGCCCTGGAAAGCAGCGACTCAGAGAAAGTTTAGGTTGTAAGGGGGTTGTGGCAAAAAAGGCTGATCTGCCTCCTTGGATGTGATGCAGGAGAGTGGTGAGTAGGAAGGTGATTTTTACCTCTGTGTACAGCATTGGTGAGGCTGTTGCGGGAATACTGGGTACAGGTCTGGTGTGTGCATTTTAAAAAGGAAGCTGAAGAATTGGAAAGGATGCAGAGAAGAGCCACAACAATAATTTGGGGCTGGAGACAATGCTGGCGGCAGGACCCACAAACATCACGGTCAATGTCCTCTGGGCTGGTGGGAGAGAATCTTCCATCGCAACTGGCCACTGGCTGAAGGAATGCGGACACATCCGTGGGTTCAGACTGCACAGGCACATCTGTGTAGCTCCCTCCTGGAGCACTCTGATCCCCTAGCATGGTACAGTCTATTTTCTCCTCCTCCCTCCCCTGTGACTGTCACACCAGGGCCATTCTTCCTGTTCCTGGCCTGATGGCCTGTGTCAGGCCCTAGATTACTGGTCAAAGAGCGAAACTGGATTCTCAGTGCACAGTGCCTCCACCTAGTGGAGGAGTGAATAACAATGTGGCACTCCTATGACCTCTAGAACAGAGGTTCTCAAACTGGGGGTCAGGTCTCCTCAGGGTCACAAGGTTATTACCTGGGGGTTCGTGAGCTGTCAGCATCCAACCCAAACCCTGCTTTGCTTCCAGCATTTATAATGGTGTTAAATATATTAAAATGTTTTTAATTTATTGGGGGGGGGGGGTCGCACTCAGAGGCTTGCTATGTGAAAGGGGCCACCAGTACAAAAGTTTGAGAACCACTGCTCTAGAACATCACAAATCAAGAGCAATGAAGGGCGAACTGCATTTTAAAAGGAACTAACACACAAGGCTGAAGTCATTTTCCTTGTCCCAGTTCCTTATTCACAGACCAAACATTGGAAAGAAGTAATTAGTTTAAGACATTTTTTAGAAATGTCACCAGAATAAGCATGGTTGATTTGTTACAATTTTATTACTAATTTGTTATTTAAATGAACACTCTGTAAGAGCAAAATTCTTCTTGGGTCAAAATTCTTCTTGACACAGCCCTGTGGCCTCTCCCCTATTCTGAAATAGCTGCGAGGTGTCATTTCCTGACCTGAAGCTTTTTTTGCATAAAATAGTGGCCCACGTCCCTCTCCCCCTTTCCCCACCAAACACACGCACACACACACTTGTTTTTATTTTGCAAATTATCCTGGAATAAGGAAGTGGGGTTTCAACCCCCATAAATGACAAAACACTTCTTGGGTCACCCCCAGGTTACAAGTCCTTTTAAGCGGTAAACCATTCTGAAGATCACCCCGACGATGGAGTCTTTTGCTGGGGAAAGGAGTGGGGTTGTGATTGGAAAAGCACCATTTTATTGTGAACAGCCAGGGCTGGTCAAACATTACCCGTGGAAACAATTTTTTTGACCAAAAAAATAGTATTTTGACTAAAAAATGTTAATGAAAAGTGTTTGCTTTCCACAGAAAATGTTGATGACTTGTCCAAAAACTTAATGCCTGCAAACAGAAATTCAGTTGACAATTTGGAGATGGTACCATCATCCTTCTTGGGAACTGTAGTTTGGACTAGGGTTGCCAATCATCCAGGATTGTCCTAAAGCAGTGGTTCTCAAACTTTTGTACTGGTGACCCCTTTCACATAGCAAGCCTCTGAGTGCGACCCTGCCCCCCTTATAAATTAAAAAAACCTTTAAAATATATTAGACACTATTATAAATGTTGGCTGCAAAGCGGGGTTTGGAGTGGAGGCTGACAGCTTGCAACCCCCCATGTAATAACCTCGTGACCCCCTGAGGGGTCCCGACCCCCAGTTTGAAAACCCCTGTCCTAAAGTCTCCAAGAATTAAAGATTAATCTTTAATTAAAGATTATGTCATGTGAGGAGACCTCCAGGAGTATGTCCAACCAAAACTGACAACCCTAGTTTGGATGCAGGGTGGCCCAATTCTCTACGTGCTGGGCTCCTAAGCCAGACTACTTCTCCCATGGTGCCCCATGGCCATGTGACTCATCATACACTATCATGGCTCAGGAAGAGCATTCCGGCGCATTGTAGCTGTGAAGCCTAGGGGACAAAGTTAAAAATAACTGCCATTCTGATGTCATCACTTGACTCCAGTAGCCAGAACCCCAGGCACACGCCTGTGTTGCCTGTACCTAATTCCGCCTGCCTGGCTGCTGCTTGCAATGTTCTCTAGTTCTAACCAATCTAGTTCACCTTTATGCTGCTCTCCTGTTTCTTCTTCGCTGCACGTGGTCCTGCCCGACTCCTAGTTCTCTGCAGTTTGAAAAGGTGAGAGAAAAGCTGCGAAAAGATGTAAGCACTGTGACACCTTGGCTCCAACCAGCCTTAACGATCACCACAGGCTGACACCAACACACGCCTAGTCCCAGATTTTCCTCCAGAAGATTTTCCTGTAATGCCCAGCCCCCTCCCAGACAGTATGAATATAAAATAAAAAAATAAAATAATTGGAGATATACCAAGCTCCTAGAACTGGAAGGGACCCTGAAAGGTCATAGAGTCCAGCCCCCTGCCTTCACTAGCAGGAACAAGTACTGATTTTGCCCTAAATGGCTCCCCTCAAGGATTGAACTTACAACCCTGGGTTTAGCAGGCCAATACTCAAACCACTGAGCGATCCCTCTTCCCTGCAGATATTAAGTACCTTATTCCTTTAAGGGAATAATATGCCAGGTGGTTCTTTTAAATAGCGTTACTCAGACACTCCAGTTTAAACACACTGGAATTGATAAAACAGTAAACCAATGTTATTAACGACAAAGAGAGATTTTAAGCGAGTACAAGCCAGGAGGCATAAAATAAAAAATGGTTAAAAGAAAACGAAAGATAAAACACTTACTTGTGCCTAACTTAACAAACTGTATTAGATTCAAGCAAAATTCCTCACCGCCTATTTCCAGCAAGGTTACTAAACAAATTCTTCAGGTCAGGAGCCCCCACCCCGACTCCAGCATCTGCTTTCCTTTGTCTTCCTAGGTGTGATGCCAGTGATGGAGAGAGAGATGGGTGGTCAGCACATCACTGAAAAACTCGAAGACGGAGGATACTGTCACTGCAGCTGAATTGATCTATGCCTGTCATGGGGTGAAGCATCGATACCATTGTTTGTCACTGAACTGTGGCCAGGGCTGCTGGACCTGGGGTGCTGGGAATGCAGCAGCACCCCCTGTCTTGAAGTGGTAATAATGAAATTCATGGTTTCCGCTTTCAGTACCCCACTATAAAAACGTCCCTCACTGTGGCAGCAAACTCTGAGTGTGCTGCATTCAGATTCCTCATTGGCAAGCAAGCTAAAGCTGGCAACAACAAAAATAGAAAGTCTGGTGGAAAATGCAGTAGGGCCATTCTCTGTGGAAAGTGCTGTTGAAAAACTGAAGGCAAGACATTCTTCATTTGCTGTTGCTACAGATGCTTCAAATTAAGGAAACTAATTTTTTTCCCATTTGTCTGCTTGTTTTTCTTTTTATGTTGAAAGTGGCGTGAACAATGTCCTTTTGGATTTTTCGGAGGAGCCAGATGAATCATCTGAATCTGTTACAAAATGTATAATTGATGCTGTGAATAACTTTGGTTTGGCTTTGAAAGAAGTAATTGCATATGGACCAGAGAACGCATCAGTGAATTATGGTAAGAACTGCTCTGTTTTTGTTAAATTGAAAGCAATACATACAGAGATAATACAGGCTAATTGTAATGGCAATGACCTGCACAACACAGCGCAAATTTTCATGAAAGCACTCAGCTTTGATGTGGGAGGTTTGGTTTTAAAAGTTCTTAATGGGTTTTCATGCAGTGCAAAAAAGTCAGGTGCCTCAAGTCCTGTTTGGATTTTGCGCATCAAAATATTTCAGAGTGCTTCTGCATGTCCCCCACCTGCTGATTAAGCCTCTTTCATGCAATTGAAAGGCTTCTGCTGAACTGGGAGGCCATCACATTGTATTTGTTGCAGTCTTGAGAATCAGACTGCTACAATCCAGTGTGGAGATTGATCCGAGATCAGAAGCACAAGTTAAGTGACATGTTGACACTCCCCCAAGAGCTACGTGTATAATGGTCCCTTCTGATCTTGAATTCTATGATTCTATGATTCTATGATTCTATTTTGTATGTTTGGTCACGGCCATCTCTCAGAAGCCCGTCTGTATTCTTGAAACGGATGCTACGAATACCACACAACTTTATGGTGTTACGTCAGAAGTCAGCTGATTGGCAGGAAAAATGTTGAGTTCTTTGGTTAGCATGTGAACAGAGCTTTACCGCGCCTGCCCAGGGAAGCTCAACAAAAGTTCAAAATTGAAGGCGAGGCTGTTTAGAAGAGTGGCCTCTCTGGAGAAATGGTTTTCTTTTGAGAATTCTTCCTCTAATTCGTTTTTCTGGCCTGAGCCTTAACAAGACACCTTCATTTCATGAGATGATGAAGCTGAGTGCGGATGGAGATGCTTTGTATAAGGAGTTCTGTCTATTACCCATTGCTATAATGGAAGATAAAAGTCTCATTGGACCTGCTCAGACACGGTTTACATTTTTCAGGGTGGTTCAAGCCCCAGATTTCTTAAAAAATAATTCAATTTTTTTTTCTGGAACATCCTTCTCCAAAGACTTTTTTTTTCTAGAGAATCTCAGCTGAAAAGGTTTTCCAAGAAGGGGACTGACAGTGTAAAACAGAGGGACAAACACCCAGAGGCACCCCTCCTCCTTCTCTTTCTGACAGTCAATTCACTGCACAAGAAGGGACAAAGGAAGCAGCCGCTAAATTGAAGAAGGGGTCCTGGCCTAAGAAGTTTATTTAGTAAGACTGCTGAGAGGATGTGGTGAGAACAACTTTGCTCAAATTTCATAGTGTCATATCATAGAATATCAGGTTTTGGAAGGGACCTCTAGAGGTCATCTAGTCCAACCCCCTTCTCAAAGCAGGACCAATCCCTAGATAGATTTTTGCCCCAGATCCCTAAATGGCCCCCTCAAGGATTGAACTCACAATCCTGGGTTTAGCAAGCCAATGCTTGAATCACTGAGGTATCCCTCCCCCAAGCTGCAGGTCTCACCCTCTGGCAAGATGCAGGATTTGTTGTGTCTAAACCATCCAAAACAGATGCTATCCAACCTTCTTTTGAAAACCTTCCACAAAGGAGCTTCCACAACCTCCCTAAGCGTCTGTTCCATTGTCCTACTGTTCTTGCAGTTCCCAAGTTTTTCATCTAAATCTGCTATGCTGTAGTTTGAACCCATTGCCTCTTGTCCTGTCCTCTGTGGCAGGAGAAAACAACTTTTCTCCATCTTTTTTATGGCAGCTTTTCAAGTACTTGAAGACCACTATCATGTCCACCTTTAATCGCCTCTTTTCCGAACTAAACATACCCAGTTCCTTCAGCCTTTGCTCATCAGGCTGCATTCCATCTCACTGATCCTTTGTTGCTTGCTTCTGGATCCTTTCCAGTTTCCCTACATCTTTTCTATACATTGGTGACCAAATAGGAGACGGTACTAACCAGCACCGAGTAGAGCGGTACTATCACCTCCTGTGACTTGCATGCTATGCCTCTGTTAATGCAACCTAATGTTGCATTTGCTTTGTTTGCAACAGCATCAGATTGCTGACTCATGTTGAGGGTGCAATGATTCACAAGAAATCAGCATAAGATGGCATAAACAAAGTGCTGTAAACGTACTCTTCAGTAAAGTTATACGGGTATAGTTACAGTGAAAAAAAAATATTGTCCTCTGTTGACAAGGGCTTAATCCAATCAGGGAAACTTGGCTTTTGCAGATGGCTGCAGCCTTGAAAGATTCTGTTAGCCTGGATGCTCAGCCCAGGTGAATCTTGCTTTACTCGAGAGGGTTTTACTTCTCAAGAGCTATATTATGAAGTTGTTATGGGAATCTCTGTAAACAAAGAGATTTCAGTTCTTATGGGACCTTACATAAAAAATAATATCTTTTTTATACTCTTGAGTTTTTTCTGCTCTTCCCCCTCATGGTATTTGATTTTAAATCCACAGTTCGTCCACCTCAGGTGCTGTGGGACAGGTACAATTGTCTGAAAAAGGTAAATGGGAGGGGAGGGGTGAAAGACATCTCGCTGTCCAGTTACAGAAAACGTGTATTGCCTAAGGGAATCTCCTGATTCAGCAAGCTTCATGTAGGCCATTATTTAGGTGATGGAAGTTTGTGCCTCTCTTCAAGACATGGTAACCTGAATCTTCAAAGCAGCTCTTTGTTGCTACCATGGAAATGGAAGATGCTGTGGTACCACTTAAAGATCCAACGAAAGCTTATGAACATTAGTGAAGCGCACAGGCTCTGGTTGGTTCCTGTGGGCACACTCTGTTGATTGTCCATGGATCCTCAAACGGGGGCAAAGTATGTCCCAAGAAGGAGGGCACCCTTGCAATAATGAAATCTTTAGCCTCTTGGAACAGTCAGTGCATCCTGACTTGTACATAACTAAGCTCATATGCTGCCCAATCTCAGTTTTGTTTGGACATCACAAAATATTGTTGCACTTTTTTACAGCTTCTGTCACGTGGACGTGGTGCTACTTGGATTTGCCTCCCTTCGTGATGAGAAACGTCCCTTTGAAAGGTGACCCAATAGGCTGTTTATCTTCACACAAAGGAATTCATGTGGCACTGCCAGGAATTTGTATCTGAAACCCTAGAAAAGCTGCACAGAAGACAGAATGAGAAATGTACCCATTTCCTCAAGCAGGGAAACAAGCAAGTTTCTCTTGAATCCTGGGAGTACTGCACAAGCCATCTTATCACTGCTGGGGCCACTTAGATGAGAGGCGTGGAGAGTTAGGGGAATGTTGACCTAAGGGTTTTGAAAGACCTTTGTGTCACAGCTAATCAATTCCGAAGCAGTGGAAGAATTTCAGAGCAAATATGAAGAATTCCATGTATTGTGACGTCAAACCCTTCAGACACATCTGTGAAGACTATTCTCAGGACAGAGTCCCAAACCACGCAGACGAATTTAACTTTAAAAAGGCTACAGCAGCAACTGACAATACTCTAGGAAGCATGAACAAGGTCATAGAGGGGTAGATGGCTTGGAAAGAAATGCCAGTGTACACAGTGGTCCTTTTAAAAAGTGATATATGCAGTGCTACATCCTTTACAAATTTCATCAGGTTTATTTTGGACTAAGAAATTAAACACTAGAGAGCAATTTTTAACCCCAAGAAAGTCAGCAGCAGAGCTACAAGGTCTGGTGTTTTTTTAATTAGTTGAGAGCATCAAATGAAGCAGTGACTTTCAGTTTCCCCCTCCTTGTGAAAGGTGTGGGAAAAGGTAACTGTTACTCAATTCATTAGACTTCTCTTACAAGAATTTGCAAAATCTTGGGTGATTGTTTTTCTCTGTTCACAATCCTCTACATTCACAGCGAGATGTTGATAGCTCCAAAATGCATGCTATGCAACTTCTGATCCTGGCAGCCCCCCAAATGGCCATTGGAGACAAGGAGGCTGCCAATAAAGCAAACTAATTGTCCATGTTCCCCAAAAGAAAGTGTGGCAGGTCTGTAGAAGAAAGGCGTGGGCAATACGATTATAATGTTAACTCTGCACCAGGTCTAGTTTTTACACTACACAGAGAGCAAAGCCTTCTGTTTGACCACTCGAAGAGAAGTGATCCAGTGTGGGACATTTCAGAAATTCGAGCAATGGACTTGCGAGGTTTTTGAGATTGACACTTTTGAAACGCTCTATCCCCAGAATCAGAGACTATTTATTAAACACGGAGAACAAGTGAATGGAGATTCACATCAGCTCTAGAATCAGAGAAAATTGTCAATGAGAGAAGTGATTTATTTTTTAAATCACTGCACTCTGGAAAATGGTTTTGATGAAAGGTTACAATGAACTCTGCCGGAAACAGAACAAGCAGATTTCTGTGTCTCCAAGTTACATATACCAAACTATTGTAAGTGGGTCGTGCAAATATTTTGTACAAATTCCTTGAGTGCAACGTGACCCTCAGTAAGGACATTCTGATGGTTCCATCTATCATCAATGTTTGGGCCTAAGGAGCAACCCAGGGCCTTGCTATAAGCTAATGTTCAGAACCAGAGCGAGGGAATCATGGTTGATTCTATCAAACAGCTGGAAAGGGTGAAATAAAATGGTGACATGACATCCCCTTGGCAACTGCATGTGCTTAACTGATTGATGCACCATTTGTTATTACCACCTGGAAGATATTTTTATGTGAAGCTGTGAGCTAGCAAAAGTTCATATGACTGGAGTCTATACGGTTTTAAATGTCCATTGTTACTTCTGAACAAGAATGCACAATCAAGCCAACATGCTCAAACATGAATAAGAATAAATGTAGTTGCCATAAAACTGCCACTGTAAGGAAAGGAAGCAAACCCCCTTGTCCTCAGTCATATGCATATGGAACTCCCCAAATCAATTTTGATTTTGTAGGAGAGGAGCAGTTACTAGGACAGTACTTACTGACCAGTTAAGACTGCAGTAGGTGGACCACGTGTCCAGAAGCCTCATGGTAGCTTTACATTAGGAGACTATAAGTTTTTTTCTACTGCTGCAGAAGTTGGTAGAATACGGCTTGCTTGCCGTTAGACTCCCAATATGACATTTACCCATTCTGTATTCATTAAAAGGAAGCTTGCCTTTTAAAAACAAATATCTGACTGAAATTTCAACTGTCAGTTAACTTCTCCCACTTAGTAGACAGTTCTAATACAGGACAGATATCCAGTTAGTGCAAGAAACCTAAACTAACAAACTGCGCGGTGAGCACCAAAATAGGAAAGACTCCCTTTGTATTGGATTTGGTTGTTGTATGGCCAATAGGTTCATTTTATCATTCATTTATTATATGTTGTGTGATGTTATTAACTCAAGTGCTATGTCATATATAATCATTGTATGCTAAAGAGATGTAAGTTGTAGGATCATAGAAGTGTACGATTGATAAATAGTTAGAAGGGATAAGTACGCATTAGGTATCTAAGCAAAGCAGGGCTGAAACACAAGGCCTACAGGCTGAGGCCTGTAAGATGTCAGCTTAGCCATACTAGGCCATAGGCTTAAGAAATGCTTGACATAAGTGACCGAAGACTGACCCTACGCCACAAAATCATGAGAAAGATGAGCCAATAGATGATGCTATGAAAAATTGACCACAATGTATGGTTCAAAATCACCAGATACCCTCCTGTAATAATTTTCTCACACGTGGCCTGATTCACAGACTTTAAGGTCAGAAGGGACCGCCGTGATCATCTAGTCTGACCTCCTGTACATTGCAGGCCACAGAACTTCAGTCAAAACCTCCACAGTGTCTCTGCCAATCTGACCCGGGAGAAAAGTCCTTCCTGACCCCAAATATGACGGTCAGTTAGACCCTGAGCATGTGGACAAGACCCGCCAGGCAGACACCTGAGGAAGAATTCTTTGTGGTAACTCAGAGCCCTCCCCATCTAGTGACCTATCTCCAGCAGTTGGGGATTTTTGCTACTGGCAGTCGCCGATGGGCCACATGCAATTGTAGGCAGTCTCATTATTCCGTCCATAACCTTATCAAGCTCAGTCTTGAAGCCAGTTAGGCTTTTTGTCTTGCAGGGTACATGTTGTGCTTAGACGCTAATGAGAATAAAAGGAACTACAAGCAACATCTGAAAAATGTGGCACCCCAATATTCTTCGGGGGGGGGCACAATACGGATAAGGAAAAAGAGCACTGACACCTTTATGCACATGCGCAGAGTGTTAGGTATAGTCAGAATCACATGATAAAAGAGGGCTCCCAGATTGGGTAAAATGAGTTCCTTAGGGGAAAACTCCAGTGGGAACCATCCCTCTACTGATGATCCATTGGCAAGGCAGCCATCAGACCTTTAGAATATCGTTAAGGATGCGAGTATGACTGTATTTGTAATGTGTGCACAGGTCTTGATAGGATTTCTGTATACGTGGGTAATCCTAACCTTAATTGTAACTTTAATAAAACATGTAAAACAGACTAGACCTTGTACTTGTGACTGTACATGTGGTCACTATCCTTGGTCTTCATGAGTTCCTAGAGGCTCTAAATCTGAAGCCAGTGACTTTCACTGGGTTGAGCTTGAAACTGTGGCCACCAGAGCCGAACCCACGGTGGTGTAACGGAGCATCACTAAACTCACTTTAAATCAAATTGTTAGGTGCAAGAAGTATAAACTGTTTAGTATGTTCAATTAGTTGTTTAATAAGGTATTTATGAAGCAATGTTAAGTAAATCACTGGCTTTAAAATAAGATCCAATATGGAGTATGAGCTATTGACCCTTGGACTCCATCTCTGAGAGGGGACTTGTTTACCATTAAGACACAGGCTCAAACCAGTCAAAACCAGTTTTTCCCACCAAAACCAGCCCTCAGCGTTCCATCTCCTCAGAACTTTTCCTGCCACAAAAGTGATATAAGGACGTGTTCAGGGCCTGCGCAGGGCTGTCCACCCCAGCGACAGCCCGTACACGGTCGGGTCTTCACAGTGCTCCAGAGCCAGAGAGTGAAGAACACCATCGGTCCCGCAGTGAGATTGAGGAACAGGAGGCCTGTCACCACCATTCCTGCCACATCTTACCATTTTACCTGTGCAGGGTCCTGCATTCCTGGTGTCCACCATCCCAGAGGGCCTCCCTGCCAGTGACGAAATCCAACAGTCGTCTGGACTCCCCAGGGCTCCTCCTCAAAGGCTCTAAATCAGCTGGAGAGTGGAAGGTCCTGGGCATCGCCCCTGTACGTGGTATCCACTGCACCTGAACAGTAGGAAAAGGTTTCTGTGCTGGGGCATCATTTATTGTTTTCCAGTTTCCAAGGGAGGGTTTATGGGCCTGAGCTTTAAGCTCCCAAAGCCAGTCACTGTTTCATTGTATTCATTAAGTTTGCATTTTCCCCCATTCCTCCCAGTTTTCTGTACCTTTACCCTGAATACACTTACCTTTGTTTGTGCCAAATCACCTTGTCTCCTCTTTATTTTATTTACACTCACAAGGAGGAAGGCTAAATCCACTGGTGATAGATACAGGAGGGAGTCGAGTTTGCATCTTCTGAGACAAGGGGCTTTCCTTTCCTATTTCTCCTCTACCATTTTTAAAGTTTTCCTTTGAAGCGTTGCCTTATTCCCCTTGAGGTAACAAAATAAAAAGCTACTGTTGGAACAAACCTGTTTTTTTAATCTTATAATGAACCTGGAGTGCTTCCAGCAGCGCATGCAGGGTCCATTGTGACCACTTGTGACTCCATTGTGAAAAGATTTGCAAACACCATTTCAGAATCACCAGTTTTTGAAGATGCCAGCTCTATCGTTCAGTTGCCATCTTTACCATATAAATGTTTTGGCAACACGACCCCAGGTGTGCTGCTGGCCACAGCCTGTTTCCACAGGTGTGTCGCCCCAACGCTTTGTTGAGAGACGCCATGTCATGTGAGCAGTATGAGCTCAGGCCACTGGTGGATTCAGCCACCATAGAACAACAGTGATTACATCGTGTGCACCAGTCGTTCTGACATTAAAGTCCTTGGAGCTGAATGTCACTGCCAGGTTGCTGAGGAAACACCAGCCTCTAGTTTGAGATGATTTTCTTGGTGATAATAAAAAGATGTGAGCAATTTCGGCTATGCAGCTTTTTATCATGTCTCCTTACCCTCGGGGGCTCGAGAGTGAAATTTGATTCTCATTGGTCTCAGCTATGTTGGTGCCATCATCAGAAGACTATGGGCTATGATCTGGTGACTCAGCATTTAAAGGCCTAATTCTATATTTGATAAGGATTTATTTTACATATGAGCATTCATCATTATAAGGGCATCTCTGAGACTGCACCACAAGTCACCATTAGGAGCTAGTGCTCAGAACTTCAGTGTAGTTCAATATTCATGGATAAGGCCAGAAGGGACCATTAGATCATTAAGTCTGACCTCCTGTATGACACGCAAAAGAATTTCACCCAGTTACCCCAGTATAGAGCCCTATAGTGCATTTAATCAAAGCAGATCTTCCAGAAAGGCATCTGGTGTTGAGAGTTGTTAAAGAGATGGAGAATCCTCTACTTCCCTTGGGAGTTTGCTCCAGTGATTAACCAACCTCCCTGTTAAAAATGTGTGCCTGATTTTCTAATTGGAATTTGCTTGTTTTCAGCTGCTTCTTATGTCTTTCACTGCTAGATTAAAGACCCCTGTAACATCTGGTATTTTCTCCCCAGGAAGGTAAGTATACACTGCAATTAAGACACCTCTCAATCTTTTTGAAATGCTAAACAGGTTGAGCTCTTTGAGTCTCTCACTGTAAGGCATTTTCGTCAGCCCTCCTTAAATCATTTTTGCGGCTCTTTTGTGCAGCCGTTTCAATGTTTCAACATCCTGTTTAAAACGTGGACCAGAACTGGATGTACTGGATTCCAGTATCACTCTCACCAATATTGTAAGATCCCCTCCCCGCTCCTGCTCACTGCTCCCCTGTTTCGACCTCCAAGGATTGCATTAGCCCTTTTTGCCACAACATTGCCCTGGGAGTTCATGTCTGGTTGCTTGTTCAGTGTGACCTTCAAATCCTTTTCAAAACCACTGCTTTCCAGGATACATCCCTTGTCATTCAGCTGTGTTAAAACAAATTTTGTTTCTCTGAATGGGTCCAGTTTGCCAAGCAAACCAGATTGCTCTGTATGGCCGCCCTGCCATTATTCAGCACTCTGCCAATTTTTGGTTCATCCATATGTGATGGGTTGGACCCCCCTTCTGGGAGGCCACCTGATGTACTGGGATTTCACTGAGCCTCCCCTGCTCAATCAGCCTGAGCTCCCTCTCCCTGCTTTGCTGAATTAGGTTTTCCAGCCTCTTGCAGCGCATACAGGGGCGGCTCCAGGCCCCAGCACGCCAAGCGCGTGCTTGGGGCGGCATGCTGCGGGGGGCACTCTGCCGGTCACCAGGAGGGCGGCAGGCGGCTCCGGTGGACTTCCCACAGGCGTGCCTGCGGAGGGTCCGCTGGTCCCGTGGCTTTGGTGGAGCATCCGCAGGCATGCCTGCGGGAGGTCCACCGGAGCCGCGGGACCGGCGACTGGCAGAGCGCCCCCTGCGGCGTGCCACCGTGCTTGGTGTGGCAAAATTGCTAGAGCCGCCCCTGAGCGCATACACACACAGGTAGGGCCACACCCCGCTACAGCCACAGACTGAAGTCAGCTCTGTGTGATAGGACTCCCCCAGGACTGCCATGTTCACCCCTTTTGGGAGATAAACCCAGAATAATACTATCTTGCACTGTGTAGACAAATCTGCACAGCGCAAGCTCATAAGAATCCGCCCTCTTCCTCAATGTGAGGAGAGATGTGCACACTTCTTGCCCCCCCCAGTTAGAAATTGCATAAACTGGGTTTTATTATAAACAAGAAATAAGTTTATTAACTACCAAAGATGGATTTTAAGTAAATATAAGAGCTAACAGAACAAAGCAGGTTACTAAGCAAATGAAACCAAACACGCAAACTTAAGCTAGTTTCACTAAAGAAATTGGTTACAAATAGTATTTCTCACCCTAGATATCATTGCAGGCAGATTGCAGAATGTCTTGACAGGCAGCTGCACTGATTTCCCTCTTGAGACCTCAGGTATTGCTACTCACAAGCTAGACGCCCTTCCAGCTTGGGTTCAGTTCTCCCCTCAGTTCAGTTTTTGCTTCCAGGTGTTTTTTCAGTGTCTCTCTGGGTGGGGAGGCAGAGGAGAACCATGATGATGTCACTCCCCCACTGTATATAACTCTTGTGTAAGGCAGGAACCCTTTCTCTTCTAGTGGAAAACCACTGGCGTTCCAAAAGGGGGGTGGGTATCCAGTATCAGGTGACTCGGACCCATGTCTCTGCGTGGCTGTGGCAGCCATTGCTCGTAGGCTGGCTCCAGCATTCACAGGAAGACTAAGCTCTTTTACAGACCATTGGCTCTGCTAATCGCCCATTAGCCTTGTCCGGCTTTTCCATTGTTGTACCTCAAGTGTTAGCAGTGGGCATTACCCAAAGTAGCATAGTTGAAATACAGAGACATAGTCAGCATTCCTAACTTCAGATACAGAAATGATACAGGCCTACAAATAGGATAATCACATTCAGTAAATCATAACCTTTCCAATGATATCTTACAAGACCTATCATTTCAGTTATGTCATATTCATATCATAAGCATATTGTCATTAAGAATATGGAGTGAAACATCACACCGTAAATTTTATCAGCAGTGATTTTAAAGTTACTTCAGGATCAGTGATGAAAATCTTTAATTGCATCAGGTCTAATTCTGATTTCTCCAGAACTCCATTAGAAACACCTGATAATGATTCCCCATTGACAGCTACTTCAAGATTTGTCAGTTAGCCAGCTCTTAATCCATGTAATGTGTGCTTGATTGATATTGTCTAGTGCTAATTTTTTAATCAGAATGTTGTGCACTAAAGTCAAATGCCTTACAAAAGTCTAGGCTTATTACATCTATATAATTACCTTCATCAACCAAACTTGTGATCACAAAGAATGAAATCAGATTTGTTTGACATGAGCAATTTTCCATAAAATCATATTGACTGGCAGTAATTATGTTCCTTTCTTTCTTTAGCAGTTGAGTTGCACATCAGCTTTTCTTTTATTTTGACTGGGATTAATGTAACAATCAGCCAGGCATCCTGACCTGAGTCAACTTACTTGCATTTTAAAATATTGGCACATTAGCACTCTTCCAGTCTTCTGGAATTTCCCCAGTATTCTAAGATTTATTAAAAATTAACATTAGTAGGCCAGAAATCTCCTCATTCAACTCTTTTAGGTGTAAGTTATCAGAATCTGCTGATTTAAAAGTGTTTATCCCTAGCAGATGCTGTCTAATATCCTCACGTACTAGTGGACTAGAAAATACTTCATCATCCTCACACGATACTAGTACATCATCCTGCTGCTTTCCAGACATAGGCAGAAGTGGTCAATAAACATTTCTGTTCTGTTGGTATCATCAACAATTCTACCATCTCCAGCTGGTAATGGGCCTGTACTATTGTTAGGGTTTCTTTTGTTCCCAATGTACTTAAAGAAATCCTCCCTATTCTTAGACCTGCCAGCTGTAGATTTTTCTTTATGATTTCTATCTTCCCTTATCAATTTCCTTCATTTTATAACATCTAGTTTATATTGATTACTGTCTACTTCCCCTTTTGTCTAAGTTATAGATTGCTTTTTTGTTTCTAATTGCTGCCTTCACTCTGCTACTGAACCAGATTGTGCTTTTAGCCACAGTTGCTTCTTGATTATGGAATCATGGCTTTTGGCCATTTAATAATGCTGTCTTAAAGAGCTTGCAATTTTCACTCATATCTCTAAGTTTTCCCTCCTGATCAATTTCACTCAAATTTTCCTCAGATCTGGGAAATTTGTCCAGTTGAAGCTCCAAGTGTACTTATTGTTGGCTGGGACTGTCCTCTGTTTGCCAATATTGAATGTAATCAGATTTGATCACCGGTCTCTAGGCAATGGTTTATTCATCGTTATCCATCACAGTGATGTCCAGAATAGAATTCTTGTGTTGGCTGCAAAACCTTCTGTGTTAGAAAATGGTCTGTAATTTTTAGAAACTAGTGATGTTCTACAACTGGCTGCATATGAAGACTTAGCTGAACAAGGCTATTGTCAGAAACCAGTGGGGGTATCCAGGTCATTGGAGAGGCTTGCAAGGTGGCACAAAGTCCTTATACTCTGATAACTGTTTAAAGAGAGCAGCCTTGACTAGTGTCTTTCAGCTTCTTTGTAGACTGCTCAATGCTCCTGAGCTGCAGAGATAACTGTAAACACAGGGAGCTCGATATCTTATATGCAAATGGCTGAAATTTAGTTTAATGCTTTAGAGAGACTTGAGTCTCATCTGCAGTTCCCCTGGTGAATACCTTTTATTCCCTTCTCCCTTGACATTTAGAGGTGTTGTGTATCCCCATGAAAGGTCTGAGATCACAGGGAATAATTTCTATTTACATCTTTCCATAGACAAGACTGTGCCCCACAGTTTACCGGTTTTGGAGGACATTACTTTTGCCTGTTCGTTGGGTACCGTATCAGAGATGTTATTTTCTGAATCAGCAGAATGTGGCCAGAATACTACACAAACATCACTTCTCCTGCTTTGATTAATCCATCTTTGATTCCATATAATACCCCTCCATGCAAAAGTACCATTCCAGCAAATTGAAAAGCAAGTGTACAGGAGAACAGTTCGCAATTACAAGGGTTCTTTTTAAAAGTTAATTGATGCTGGTATTTTTATCTAAAAAATGCTTTGAGTTCTGCACCTTTTCACAGAGATGCTCATCATAACCTGTGCAAGTTTAAATTTGAGCACGGGATGCCGTGTGTTTGGCAGCCATTTTCATTGCCCCAGGGTGGCTGCGCGGGAGTGAGTGGTAGCTAGCTGTTTGATATGTTACCTCATACTTTGAAATTGGTTATGTTTTATAGCTCTGGTGTGCCTGGGGAGTGGTGTCGGCATAGGATCGAATTAGAAAAAAACAGCTGTATTTCCCCATAGGTACTCAAGGTGGAGGGAACTTCTGCATGCCTTTTAATTTCATGCTGTTCCTCTGGGAGTGCTGTAACTATGTATTTGCTGACATCTGGTGGCTCTTTTGAAGTACAGTGCTAAACTGCAGCATAGACACTAGCATTTTTAGAGTTCTCCGGAGTCTGACTCAGGTTAGTCAATTATTTTTTGTCAAGATCCGAATGTCCTGGTCAAGGTCCAGATTCCAGAGCAAATAATAAAACATAATTATAAGTAAATAAAAAGATTTTGGGGTCCGCTTAAAGCTTCTGGAGGTCTGGATTTGGTCCATGGTCTGCCTATCGACTCCCCCTGATCTAACTGGAAGTCATGTGGCTAAAGCTCTTACTATGACAGAATCCTGCTGTACGTTATTGGTGATCAGCTTATTGTGCAGTTAGTTTTTATGACCTAGAAATGTGCATCAGTAGTTCAAATTATTCCTTGCAACATGCGCTACATTGCACTTGTCAACACAACTTCATCTGCCTCTATGTTCTTCAGAGACACAAGGTGGGTCAGAGACATGAGGTGGTAATGGAGCAAATAGAGGCAAATCAAAAGAGAATAGTGTCTTCTCTACCAAACTTATGTAGCTTAGAAAATTGTCCAATACTACAGGCCTGACTTGCAGATCACTAATCATTTGTCAATATAGGGACACTACATGCTCAGATGACGCAATGCCTCACTACAGGTTCCTGAACTCTTAACCCTTAGATATATAGACCCAAGAATGTTTTAACCTTGGTAAAACTCTATAGTGTCCATCAACAGAATATTGAATTGCATATCCATAACATTGGGAGTGGAGATAAACTTATAACAGGATAGCCCCATAGGAACCATTCTTGTGGAGATGCAAATTTCTCTCTATTAAAATAATGAGTTTAAATAACTTCTGGGGATACTGTGACAACAGAGAGGAGGGAGTAAGTAAGAGTAAAAAAAATGATACTGCCCTTGAACTCAGAGAACACGAAGTTTCGGATTCACTGACAGTCATCAGCAAAGGCACTGCATTGAGGTATGGTGTAAAAGCTGGATCAGTCTGGAATGGCATTTTAATAATAGAATTCTTGCAAAAAAACCCAAACCAAACAAACCAACCAGATACTGTTATACAGCTTGGAACAATATTTTAGTAATGAGACCAAACTAAAAACGCATTGTTAAGTGGTTCTGGGCCAGAACTGATGAATGAAAGTGTACTACTAATCGGTTTTCATTACTAAAATATTGTCCTCAGGGTAATGTAAATCAATTAGTAGCACAGTCATTAACTCGATCTGGCCCAGAACCATTTTTTTTAACAGCAATAATGACCCAGACCATCGTTACGAGGCAGCACAGGGGACCGACATGATACACAGCTTCCAAGTAACTAAGAATAACTCTATACCACAGAAAACCTCTTCCAAACCCACCTTCTAGGGCCTGTTCTGGACAATAAATACCTTTACAAATAGAGCCATGTGGAAGAACATAAGAACATAAGAATGGCCGTACTGGGTCAGACCAAAGGTCCATCTAGCCCACTATCCTGTCTACCAACACTGGCCAATGCCAGGTGCCCCAGAGGGAGTGAACTCAACAGGCAATGATCAAGTAATCTCTCTCCTGCCATCCATCTCCACGCTCTGACAAACAGAGGCTAGGGACACCATTCCTTACCCATCCTGGCTAATAGCCATTAATGGACTTAACCTCCATGAATTTATCCAGTTCTCTTTTAAACACTGTTATAGTCCTAGCCTTCACACCCTCCTCAGGCAAGGAGTTCCACAGGTTGACTGTGCGCTGTGTGAAGAAGAACTTCCTTTTATTTGTTTTAAACCTGCTGCCTATTAATTTCATTTGGTGGCCCCTAGTTCTTGTATTATGGGAACAAGTAAATAACTTTTTCTTATTTACTTTCTCCACACCACTCATTTTATATACCTCAATCATATCCCCCCTTGATCTCCTCTTTTCTAAGCTGAAAAGTCCTAGCCTCTTTAATCTCTCCTCATATGGGACCCCTTCCAAACCCCTAATCATTTTAGTTGCCCTTCTCTGAACCTTTTCTAGTGCCAGTATATCTTTTTTGAGATGAGGAGACCACATCTGTATGCAGTATTCAAGATGTGGGTGTACCATGGATTTATACAGGGGCAATAAGATACTCTCCGTCTTATTTTCTATCCCCTTTTTAATGATTCCTAACATCCTGTTTGCTTTTTTGACGGTCGCTGCACACTGCGTGGACGTCTTCAGAGAACTACCCACGATGACTCCAAGATCTTTTCCCTGATTCGTTGTAGCTAAATTAGCCCACATCATATTGTATGTATAGTTGGGGTTATTTCTTCCAATGTGCATTACTTTACATTTATCCACATTAAATTTCATTTGCCATTTTGTTGCCCAATCACTTAGTTTTGTGAGATCTTTTTGAAGTTCTTTACAGTCTGCTTTGGTCTTAACTATCTTGAGCAGTTTAGTATCATCTGCAAACTTTGCCACCTCACTTTTTACCCCTTTCTCCAGATCATTTATGAATAAGTTGAATAGGATTGGTCCTAGGACTGACCCTTGGGGACCCTTGGGGAATTTACCATTTATTCCTACCCTTTGTTCCCTGTCTTTTAACCAGTTCTCAATCCATGAAAGGACCTTCCTTCTTATCCCACGACAACTTAATTTACGTAAGAGCCTTTGGGAAGGGACCTTGTCAAAGGCTTTCTGGAAATCTAAGTACACTATGTCCACTGGATCCCCCTTGTGCACATGTTTGTTGACCCCTTCAAAGAACTCTAATAGATTAGTAAGACACGATTTCCCTTTACAGAAACCATGTTGACTTTTGCCCAACAATTTATGTTTGTCTATGTGTTTGACAATTTTATTCTTTACTATTGTTTCAATTTTATTCTTTACCCGGTACTGAAGTTAGACTTACTGGTCTGTAATTGCTGGGATCACCTCTAGAGCCCTTTTAAAATATTGGCGTTACATTAGCTATCTTCCAGTCATTGGGTACAGAAGCTGATTTAAAGGACAGGTTACAAACCATAGTTAATAGTTCCGCAACTTCACATTTGAGTTCTTTCAGAACCCTTGGGTGAATGCCATCTGGTCCTGGTGACTTGTTACTGTTAAGTTTATCAATTAATTCCAAAATCTCCTCTAGTGACACCTCAATCTGTGACAGTTCCTCAGATTTGTCACCTACAAAAGCTGGTTCATGTTTGGGAATCTCCCTAACATTCTCAGCTGTGAAGACTAAAGCAAAGAATCCATTTAGTCTCTCCACAATGACTTTATTGTCTTTAAGCACTCCTTTTGTATCTCTATCATCCAGGGGCCCCACTGGTTGTTCAGCAGGCTTCCTGCTTCTGATGTACTTAAAAAACATTTTGTTATTACCTTTGGAGTTTTTGGCTAGCTGTTTTTCAAACTCCTCTTTGGCTTTTCTTATTACACTTAATTAGGCAGTGTTTATGTTCCTTTCTGTTTACCTCACTAAGATTTGACTTCCACTTTTTAAAAGATGCCTTTTTATCTCTCACTGCTTCTTTTACATGGTTGTTAAGCCATGGTGGCTCTTTTTTAGTTCTTTTACTGTGTTTTTTTAATTTGGAGTATACATTTAAGTTGGGCCTCTATGATGGTGTCTTTGAAAAGTATCCATGAAGCTTGCAGGGATTTCACTTTAGTCACTGTACCTTTTAATTTCTTTTTAACTAACCCCTTCATTTTTGCATAGTTCCCCTTTTTGAAATTAAATGCCACAGTGTTGGGCTGTTGAGGTGTTTTTCCCACCGCGAGCATATTAAATGTTATTATATTATGGTCACTATTTCCAAGTGGTCCTGTTATAGTAACCTCTTGGACCAGCTCCTGAGCTCCACTCAGGACTAAATCGAGAGTTGCCTCTCTCCTTGTGGGTTCCCATACCAGCTGCTCCAAGAAGCCGTCATTTAAAGTATCGAGAAATTTTGTCTCTGCATTTCGTCCTGAGGTGACATTTTCCCAGTCAATATAGGGATAATTGAAATCTCCCACTGTTATTGAGTTCTTAATTTTGACAGCCTCTCTAATTTCGCTTAGCATTTCATCGTCACTATCACTGTCTTGGTTAGGTGGTCGATAATAGATCCCTAATGTTATATTCTTATTAGAGCATGAAATTACTATCCATAGAGATTCTATGGAACATAAGGATTCAGTTAAGATTTTTACTTCATTAGATTCTACATTTTCTTTCACATATATTGCCACCCCTTCTGCCCCCCGGATGACCTGTTCTGCCTTCTGATATATTTTGTACCCCAGAATGATTGTGTCAAATTGATTGTCCTCAGTCCAGCAGGTTTCTGTGATGCTTATTATATCAATATCCTCCTTTACCAAAAGGCACTCTAGTTCACCCATCTTATTATTTAGACTTCTAGCATTTATATACAAGCACTTTAAAAAAATGTCACTGTTCATTTGTTTGCCCTTTTCTGACGTGTCCGATTCTTTTTTATGTGAAAGTTTTTTGTCTGATCTGGCCCCTAGATTATCCTCTTCCATCTTCTGCTCCTGACTATAACGTAGAGAATCTCTATCAATAGACTCTCCTCTAAGATAAGTCTCTGTCTGATCCATGTGCTCCTCTGCAGCAGTCGGCTTTCCCCCATCTCTTAGTTTAAAAACTGCTCTGCAACCTTTTAAATGTTAAGTGCCAGCAGTCTGGTTCCACTTTGGTTTAGATGGAGCCCATCTCTCCTGTATAGGCTCCCCCTATCCCCAAAGTTTCCCCAGTTCCTAATGAATCTTCCCTAGCAGCCTAAATTTGGCCTCCAAGATGTCTCTCCTACCCTTCCCTATGTCATTGGTACCTACATGTACCAGGACCACTGGCTCCTGCCCAGCACTACACATAAGTCTGTCTAGATGCCTTGAGAGATCTGCAACCTTCGCACCAGGTTCTGGTGAAAACTCAGTTCTGAGGCAGTACAGGGAACAAAAATATTCCAGAACATCCCAGAAAGACATTTTAATAAATAAAGTTGTTGTGAAACACAGCCGATATTGTTAAAAACACTTAACAATATTTTTGGAATGGGAATGAACTAATGACATTGTTATTATCCTGTTCCAGCCCAGAACCATTTTTAACACCATAAAGAACCAAGGACACAGACTTCTGAGGTGGCACAGGGGACAGAATACATCTAACTGAGAATAACACAGTACTACAGAAAACCTTGTCTGAACCCACCTTCAAGTGCCCGTTTTAGGCAATAAATACCTTTATGAGTAGAACCACCAAAAACACACACAGTTCCGGGGCAGCACAGGGGACCAAAATTATACACATAGTACAGCCAACTGAGCACAACACTGTATGGGAAAAGCCCTGTTTCAAACCCACCTCCAAGTGCCAGTTGGGGGTTCTAAACAACTTTATTAAAACCAGCTGGAACACGCCCAAAGCAGCACAGAGAACAAAAATATGCTGGAACAAGCTGAAGTGGCCTTGGGGATGGCATTTTGACACTAAAACTCTTAAAAAACCAACAGACAGCGTTAGACAAACTTGAGAACGATATTTTAATCGTGACTGGATTAATTGCACGCAGTCAGTAACCAGTTCTGGGGGCATCCTGGTGTGGATTGTCTGTATTCCGAAACGAGGGGAAAAGAAGCTCTCTCTCAGTGTTTTTGTGCCTCAACTGTTTTGAAACACACACACCTATCAGTCCCTGGCAGATTTCATGAGAGCTTTGCCCATACCATGCCTTGTTGAATTCAACATCAGGAAAAAAACAGACTGATCAACATTCCCTAGAGAAATGGGCAACAGTAGTTTGCAGCAGAAAGACAGTAGTTTTGGCAGGTCTATTTAGACCCCAAATGGAGGCATGTCCACATGCCCCTGTCACTCCCTGCCTCATTTACTAGCGGGTTTCCTTTAGTCCTTAGGAACAGCAAAACATAAGCCTCAACCTAAGCTTCCTCCTGAGTTTCACTGGATGGCGAAGAGTAGCATTTGTCTCCCTGCTGGCAGGAGCGGCGCCAGGGTTTTTGGCACCCTAGGTGGCGGTCCTTCCGTGCTCCTGGTCGTTGGCGGCAATTCTGCGGCAGGGCGGGTCCTTCCGCACTCCCAGTCTTCGGGGCACTTTGGCGGCGGGTCCCGGAGCGAGTGAAGGACCCGCTGCAGAATTGCCACCAAAGACCCGGAGCACAGAAGGACCCCCTGCTGCTGAATTGCTGCCGAGGGCGGCAAAATGCCGCCCCCCCAAATCCTGGCACCCTAGGCAACCGCCTAGGTCGCCTAAATGGAAGTGCCAGCCCTGCCTGCTGGACCCTTTTGCACCTGTCTCTAGTTCCTGAGGGTGACTTAGCAAATATACCTGCACTTCTGTGCAGGGTCTTGGCCCCGGATAACCCTGGAAATCAGCAGAAGAGGTGTGTGTTATGGGTGGTAGGACCACTGGATCTGTGTAAATCAGGAACCTGTCTGCAGCCTTCTGAACAACCAGTGGCTGGTAGGGGAACCCGGGCCTGCCCTCTACCCTGGGTTGCAGCCCAGGGACCCTACCACAAGCAGTCAGTGTCTGCACAGTCCCAGACCTTAATGCTGTCTGTATCCCCGGGCTACTTCTTATTTTGCCTTCTCTCCCCTTGAGAGTGACGGCAGTTTCTCTCTCTGAAGCCCCTTTCTGCTGTCAACTTCCTGTCTTTATACCAGCCCCATCCATTCCATCTCAGCTGGGCTCCACCTCCAGTCAGCCTTTCCGGCCTGGCTCTCCCTCCAGTGCAGCCTTTCAAGTTAATTGGCCCCTTCTCAACCTCATGAACCCTTTCAAGAATGGTATGGGGGGGACACTCCAGTGCAGGGCCAGCAGTGGTAACGTAACCCAGTCACTGTCTAACACTGAACAATGGTAAACAAAACTCAGGGCTTGGTGTACAAAGACCTCAGCCTGCTTAGCACTATGGCAAACACGCCATTAACCATCTTTCGAACCTTTTTATTAAAGATACAGAAAAAGAAGAAAAGACATTTAAAAAAAGTTAAAACATTTGAAATCTGAAGCATTAAATAAGGCTTCCATTTTAATAGCATCCCCTGGTCCCTTTCTTGTTAGCTGGAGAGAATTTTAGAAAGACAAACACCCTAATTTGACAAGCTTTAAGATGATAAAAACCGTCATTTTTTAGAAAAAGAGAATAAGTGAGTTGAGATGAACTGCTGCTGCTGACGTCCTTTCATACTGAGGGGGGTTTGGGACTCAGCTGGAGCCAGGAGGTGATGATGTCACCTGGGCCCCTCTCTCTGGTGTGGTCAGGATACTTCTCAAGATGAGGATGATGAAGGCCCAAGGTCCCAGGTGGGGGCTGCATCTACAATGGTGACGCCCGCCTCAGGTGCCTCCCTCCGTTCTTTTCAATGTTCTTTATTTTGTTTTTGTTCTTTTGTACTTTCCCCACAAAAAAGTCCATCACCTCGTTATTTTGTCCAGCTATTAGGCCTAAAAGCCAACCTACCAATTTTGGCTCATTAACTTCTCGCTCCACATCTCCTGTTTTTAACAAGCATTATTTCAACACAGTCCTTGAAGCATATCAACTTGGCCTGTTTGTTCAGCCTAATTTATTATTCTGGCTTCCTTCTTGCCTTTTCTGCATCCGCACTGGTTGTTATAGGTTATTGTAACATCTTCTGAACTTTTACATACTGTTTAGAGTTGAGCTCACTATTTGGGTAAATGTGTAGGCCCAATTGTCACAACAGCTCCTGCGGGTGAATACCATCTGCTCCTAGTGATGTGTTACTGTTTTATTTATCAATTTGTTCCAGTACCTTTTCTATTGACACATCAGTGGGTGATAGTACTCCAGATTTGTCACTCAAAAGCATAGCTCTGATATGGGTATCTTACCCACTTCCTCTGCAGTGAATTTATTTAGCTTCCCTGCAATGGCCTGGTCTTCCTTTAGCACCTTGTTCATCTAGTGACCCGACTGCCTGTTTAGCGGGTTTCCTGCTTCTGATGTACTTAAAATCTTACTGTTAATCTCTGTATCTTTAGCTGGCTGCCTCTCAAATTCTTTCGTGCCTTATTATATTTTTACACTTAACCAGCCAGTGTTTGTCTACCTTCCTATGATCCTCACCAGGGTTTGTCTTCCAAATTTTAAAGGATGCCTTTTTGCCTCCAATGGCCTCCGTTACTCCATGTAGCGGGGTGGACACCCGCTCCTGCCTGGGAGGGCTGGAAAGCAGCCCTGGAGAGGGCTGCAGCTCTAAAAGCTGGGCTGATGGGGGAAGCAGCCGCAGCTGGGCCACGCCCCAATTTGGCCACAGCTGGCCTGTATAAAGAGGCTGTGAGCCAGGAGCTCAAACAGTTTCCCTCTGCCTGCAAAGGGAGAAGGGCCTGGCTGCAGGGAGCTAGAGACAGGGTACCTGAGTGGAGCAGGGCTGGGGAAAGGCAGAGTTGCTGGGGAGCTCTAGCCTGGAAAACCCCAGGCTGTGGCCTAGCAGAAGGCCAAGGGGTGCTGGGGGTTGCAGAGGGCAGCCCAGGGGTAGGCAAAGGCAGCAGGGGGGAGGGGTAGCTCAGTGGTTTGAGTATTGGCCTGCTAATCCCAGGGTTGTGAGCTCAATCCTTGAGGGGGGCCATCTGGGGCAAAAATCAGTACTTGGTCCTGCTAGTGAAGGCAGGTGGCTGGACTCAATGACCTTTCAAGGTCCCTTTCAGTTCTAGGAGATAGGATATCTCCATTTATTTAACCCAACCTTGCCAGTGATAAGTAGGCTGGTACTGCAGTCTGCCCCAGGGCATGGGGGCTAGACAATGACTGGCAGTAGCCTGATACTGAGGCGAGGTGAGGATAGTGGGTGGGAGATCCCTGGGGAGGGGAGACCCTGAGAGAAAGGGGTTACTGCCAGGGGGCAGCACCCCAGCTAGCAGGGCACTGGAGTCCAGAGAGGCACATGGGAGCCAAGTGGTAGTGGATCACCAGCCTGCAGAGGGCGCTCCAGGCTGGAAATCGAGCTAATTCCCTGAGAGACCAGCAGGAGGCGCCACAGGGGTGAGTCCACACGCTTACACTCCACTATTTAGCCATGGTGGCGTTCTTTGGATCCTCTTATTGTCTTTTCTGATTTAGAGCATTCATGGCGTGTGAGCCTCTAGTGGTGTTTTTAGGTAGTCCCCATGCTGCTCGCAGGCATTTAATCCTTGTGACAGCTCCTTTTAACTTCTGCCTAACAAATGTCCTCATTTCTCTTTAGTTCCCTTTTCAAAGTTAAATGTGGTGGGTTTGTTTGGCATTATCCCCTCTACCAGGATGTTAAATGTAATTACATTATGGTCACTATTACTGAGCAGTTCAGCTATAGCAGGGGTGGCCAACCTCTGGCTCTGGAGCCACATGCAGCTCTTCAGAAGTTAATATGTGGCTCCGGGGCTGGAGTTTCAGGTGCCAACTTTCCAATCTGCTGGGAGGTGCTCACTGCTCAACCCCTGGCTCTGCCCCAGGCCCTACCCCCAATCCACCCCTTCCTGCTCCCTCCCCCGAGCCTGCCATGCCCATGCTCCTCCCCTCCCCCCCCCAGCCTCCTGCATGCCACGAAACAGCTGATCAGGAGGTGCCCTGCTTTCCAGTCAGTGTTTTACCTGGTGCTCAGCTCTAAGTGATCAATCTGCAATACCTGCTTGTAAGTAGCTTTGTTCACGCTCTGCCCAGTTCACTATAACCTGCCTCTTAGTTCACGTTTGTTACAGATCACAGTGCTCAGGAACGGTGGGTGTCTCTTGATCCCCTGGAAGGAAATAAGGGGAGGCACTAGCATGTGCCAGGGAAGCACCATTTACCACTGTTGTTCCTGGTAGCTCAGGGTTTCGGGCTGCGCTCTAGCAGCTGCTAGATGGCACTTCGGTAGCCTCAGCTGCTAGGACTGGACTCCATTCTGGGCAACCTTAACTCTGTGTCAATGAAGTTTTTTTTGCCATTTAATTCAATGTTTTTTATTTTCAAAGTGACTAATTCAGGTTTTTGACCACTTTTGGTTTAATAACAGTTGATGTAAACACTAGGAAATTGATCATGAATGATCTTATGCATTTGTTCTACAGGCAGGCCTACTTACTTGACCCATTTCAACTTGAAAACATATAGTTCTTATGCAACTCAATTCCCAGCTCTCCACAGGCAGCTGTAGACATCTGTCACCCTGAGATGTCTAATAAAAACTGGTTCTTCTTCGAGTGATTGCTCCTATCCATTCCATGTAGGTGTGCGCGCCGCGCGTGCACGGCTCTTCGGAACATTTTTAGCCTAGCAACTCCGGCGCCTGAGGCGCCGCCATGGCGGCGTATATATACCCCAGCCGGCCCGTCCGCTCCTCAGTTCCTTCTTTCCGCCCGTGACGGCTAGTAGGAACAGTGGAGTGCTCTCCTGTCCTCCACAGCTTAGCGTTCTCCCTTAGTTACTGTATATAGTTATCATAGTTATTAAAGTTTCTTAATAGTTCTATAGTTAGTGATATATTTCATTAGGGAGTTAGAGGGGTTAGCCCTCTTCTTCCGGGCTTATGCCCGGACGGCGGGTTTCAAGCCCTTGCCAGCGGTCTATGCCGGTCAGTGACCGCCGACGCCTGCCTCCGCTGTCTCGGAGAGGCTCACCGGTCGGACAAGTGCCCCATTTGCGCCGCTTAAGCCTCGCACAAGGAAGGAGCGGACTCGCGATTGAAGCAACTCCTCATGGAGTCGGCCCTCCAACCTCCGGCACCAGCACCGGCGCCAAAGACTGCCTTGACTAGCCCGCCCCAGTGCCGAGGAGGCAGCTCGGCACCGGCACCCGCACCGCCCGCCTCCCCGAAAGAAGCGCGACAAGCAAAGAGACCGTTAGCCCAGCCGCCTCCGACCGTAACGGTGCAGGCTGAGGCTGTGCACAAAACGTGCACCGTGCGCGACCGGCGCCGCAAGGCCGTCCGACACCGCACAGCTCCCGGTGCCCACCAGCTGAGGCTGCCGCCCATTCGGCAAGACATTTAATCGAAGCACGCTGATGCAGCGCCAGCGGCGGTGCTACCGTGCGGACTCTCAAGTCCATTGGGAAGCCACTTCCACGCGACTTTCCCCCCGGCGCCCGAAGCGATCGCGCACCGCCGCCAGGTCGCGTCCCGTTTCGCCACGGCACCGCTCTCCACAGCACCGGCACGACGATCCACGCCACGGTCACAGTCCGCAACAGGTCCGCCCAGGCACCACGACAGGCGCCGTCGCTCCAGGCGCCGCCACGCGGTCCAGATCTGCATCCCGCACCGCTCGGTCGAGCTGATGCCCGCCCCTGGCCATCAAGAGAGCCCTCCGTCGCCTCCCTGGGGCAGCGCGCAGTTGACTTCCGGGGTCTCCTCGCCAGAACATGGACCACAGCAATGGGGATTCTGGGTCCCTTGGGCCAACATGAACAACCAGGCTCGGTGCGGTCGGTACCGTAGCCACTGTAAGCAGGCCACCTCCGTCCCCACTCCTCAGCTCGCCGATCACGGCACGGAGGAGGTGCTACCGGTCCGCCTCATCCTCCTCCCCGATGAGGCGGTGGCAGGGGCGGCACTGCCGAGCCCGCCGATCGACCTCAAGACTCACCAGGACCTTCTTAGAAGGGTAGCTAAGGCCATCAACTTACCCGTGGAAGAAGTCCAGGAGGTCGAGGACCCCATCACGGACGTGGTGGGGAGGCCCTTCATCCGAACAATACAGAAAAACAATGCCGCTATCTGGCAGTCCTCCTCCGTAGTCGAGAAAGTACTCGGTCCCCGAGGGGCTACACCTGTATGTTCACCCGCCGGACTCTCTAGTTGTCCAATCTGTCAATGACCGGGAGCGACACGGCCAGCCCGCTGCAGCGGAGTCCAAGCGCATGGACCTGTTAAAATTTACTCAGCGGGCGGCCTCCAACACCAAATGGCTTTGCTCTCCAGATATACATTCAACATCTTGGGCTGCCTAGCCAAATTGAAGCTTACCCGCAGGATTCCGCCGGGAGTTCTCGGCACTGCTGGAGGAAGGAAAGCTGGCTTGCAGCGGTAGACGCAGCGGACTCGGGGCCAGGACCATAGCGTCAGGGGTAACCATGAGACGCATTGCATGGCTCCAGTCCTCTACTCTGCCCGGAGGTCCAGTACACGCTCCAGGACCTTCCTTTGAGACGCAGGGTCTATTTTCAGAAAAGACTGATACCCGCATTCAAACCCTGAAAGACGGCAGAGTGGCGATCCGCACATTAGGGATGCATACGCCGGCCACCCAAAGGCGTCCTTTCCGACAGCAACCTTATCGCCCCTTCCAATACAACAGGCCTCGCCCGCCTAACAATCGGCGCTCCCTTCCGCCGCAGACCATCGGGCGGACGGCGGAACCAAAGCCAGGATCGTCCAAGGCCCCTCAGGGCCCAAAGTCGGCCTTTGGCGGGGCCGCAGGCCGCCACCTCTCTCCGATCAGGATCCACCCCTTCTGTTTTCCGATCGCCTTTCCGCTTCCTTCCGGCGTGGTCATCTGTAACTTCAGACAGCTGGGTCCTCAGCACGGTCCAGTACGCCTACAGTTCATTTCGCCTCCCTCCCACCCACCCTCCCTGTCCCTCCTCAGGGACCCCTCTCACGAGCAAGTCCTCTTGCAGGAGGTCCAGTCTCTGTTGAGCGTGGGTGCCATCGAGGAGGTGCCTCCCAGCAGACGAGGCAGGGGATTCTATTCCAGATACTTCCTCATCCCCAAGGCGAAAGGAGGCCTTCGTCCCATCTTAGACCTCCGCGAGCTCAACAGATACCTGTGCAAGCTCAAGTTTCGGATGGTGACCTTGGGGTCCATTATCCCTTCCCTGGATCCTGGAGACTGGTTTGCTGCCCTCGACATGAGGGATGCCTACTTTCATGTGGCAATCTACCCCCCCCACAGACGCTTCCTGCGCTTCCTGGTCAACGGAGCGCATTACCAGTTCGCAGTGCTCCCCTTCGGCCTCTCCACGCGCCGAGGGTATTCACCAAGTGCATGGTGGTCGTCGCGCAGCCCTCCGCCGTCGCCGCATCCACGTCTACCCATATCTCGACGACTGGCTGATTCGGGCGCTCCCAAGCACTGGTGGCGAATCAAGTAACCGAGATTCTACATCTGTTCCGGCTCGGCCTCCTTGTCAACACCGAGAAGTCCTCCTAGTTCCAGCACAAGAGTGGAGTTCATAGGAGCGGTCCTAGACTCCAATCTGGCCAGAGCGTGCCTACCTCGCACTCGGCACGAGACGTTGGCCTCCCTCATTCGGGCACTGCAGGCTTTTCCGACAACAACGGTGCGATCCTGCCTCCGCCTCCTCGGTCACATGGCAGCGTCCACATTCGTGACTGCGCACGCCAGACTCCGACCGTGCTCCAAATGTGGCTGGCGCCGTCGGTGTACCTCATCGCGACCCCCTAGACATGGTAGTGACGGTGGTAGAGCCCGCTCTCCAGAGTCTCACTTGGTGGCTGGACTCAGAAACGGTCTGCGAGGGAGTTCCGTTCCGCCCGCCTCGCCCATCAATCACCCTGACGACGGACGCCTCGGCGCTCGGCTGGGGGGCTCACGTAGGAGACCAACACACCCAGGGTCTCTGGTCACCCCAGGAGCTCTCCCTCCATATCAACGTCCGAGAGCTGAGAGCAATCCGCTTAGCTTGTCTCGCGGCTCACCTGCAGAACCGCCGTGTAGCGGTCTACACGGACAACACCACAGCCATGTTTTATGTCAACAGGCAGGGCGGAGCGCGGTCCTCTCCTCTTTGCAACGAGGCGTTGCTCCTCTGGGATTTCTGTGTAGCCCATTCGATTCGCCTTTTTCTGCCGGAGCGCAGAACACGTTGGGTCGACCGCTCAGCAGGTCCTTCGCCTCTTACGAGTGGTCCCTTCGCCCAGATGTGGCTTATTCCATCTTCCAGAGGTGGGGCTTTCCCAGATAGACCTCTTTGCTTCCCGGACCAACCGCAAATGCCACAGGTTCTGCTCCTTCCAAGGCCAAGCTCCAGGATCCCTCTCAGATGCGTTTCTCCGGTCATGGACGGAGCCTCTTCTCTCCGCCGTCCACCGAGTGTTGCTCAAGATCCGGAGAGACAGAGCCCGCATCATACTCCTGGCCGAGACAGCATTGGTATACCCTGCTGCTCGAGTTGTCGGCTCGGAACCCATTCCTCCCGCTGTGGCCGGACCTCATAACCCAGGACCTCGGCAGGCACCTGCAATCGCTGCATCTCACAGCTTGGTTCCTGAGTGGTTGACCGAGAGACATTGCTCCGCAGCGTGCAGCAAGTGCTGCTCAGCAGAAAACCTTCAACGCGAACTACTTACCTCGCCAAGTGGAAGCGCTTTGCTCTCTGGTGCGACCAGGAGATATCAACCCTTTCTCGGCCCCCATTCAGACTGTCCTCGACTACCTTTGGTACCTCAAAGGTCAAGGTCTTGCCATCTCGTCCCTCAGAGTGCAGCGCTGTCAGCATTTCGACCAGCTATAGGAGGTCGCCGATCTTCTCCAACCCGATGGTGTCACGATTCCTTAAGGGGTTAGAGCCTCCTGCTCCGACATGGGATCTTAACCTGGTCCTCGCCCAGCTCATGGGCCCACCCTTCGAGCCCCTTGCTACCTGCTCTCTCCTCCATCTTACCTGTAAGACGGCCTTCCTCGTGGCGATCACGGTCTCAGAGCCGGGCCCCATATACCGTTTTCACAAGGACAAGGTGCAGCCCGGCCTTCCTCCCAAGGTGGTTTCGCCCTTCCATCTCAACCAGGAGATCTTCCTCCGGTCTTCTTCCCAAAGCCGCATGCCTCACCTCGGGAACAGCAGCTACATACCAGCTCTTTGTGCTTTGTGGCGATATGACCGCATGAAAGGCGAGCCAGTCTCCTCACAGCGGATTTCCTCCTGGGTGACGTCCTGCATCAGAACGTGTTACGAGCTTGCTCGCACTCACTGCCCACTCCACGAGGGCACATGCCTCATCGGCCGCTTTCCTGGCTCATGTCCCCATCCAGGACATCTGTAGAGCGCCACCTGGTCTTCAGTCCATACCTGGTGCAGCAGTCTAGAGACGACGCAGCCTTATTACACTCCGCCACGTCTCATTCCGACCCCACCGCCTAGGTAAGGCTTGGGAATCACCTACATGGAATGGATAGGAGCAATCACTAAGAAAAATCACCTGTAGTAACTGGTGTTCTTCGAGATGTGTTGCTCCTATCCATTCCAAACCCGCCTCCTTCCCCACTGTCGGAATAGCCGGCAAGAAGGAACTGAGGAGCGGACGGCTGGGTATATATAGTTGCTAGGCTAAAATGCACCTACATGGAATGGATAGGAGCAACACATCTCGAAGAACACCAGTTACTACAGGTGAGTAACCGTCTTTTTTTGATGGTAAACAAGGGGTTCTTTGTGGTTCTTTGTTAAGCCATCAAGATTTCAGTAGTTCTTTATGGCTGTTTACTCTTTCACCAGGTTCACTGCTAGTTCTGTACAGAAGTTGTTTGAATTGCAAGTAAAAATATTGTATTACACTAACAAGGCAGTAGATGTGGGCTGATAGAAAAGTTGTGAAACTTTTTTTGCTCTGTACTTGTGTGTTAATGATACATTGTTTAAAATCAGAGCAAACAGTTGAAGTGAACAGACAAACGGCAATTCCAGAACTTTTGTGATACAGGCCTACTTTTGAAAATAAAGCTAGTTTATCACTTTCTTGTGTTCAAAATACAATTTAGGCCTCACTATATTCCACTGTTATGAAAAAGGAAAACAATGTTAAAAATGGTTTTGATTTAAAAAACAACAATTAGATTGTTGCATAGAACCTATATAATACGGTCTCCTATACAAAGAAAACAAAAATATATGTTTGAAATGCGTCCATCAGGAAAAGATTTCATATCTACACCAAGACCTAGGGTAAAGCCTTTTTAGCCCCACTTTTTTAGACAATATGGAAATATTGTATAAACTACTACTCTTACTACTACCAACAATAGGAATCATGTCAAAAACAATAGGCTAATACTTCTACAAATTGCAAATAATACGCAACATTTCATTTCACAGAAGGTGGTACAGCAATAAAAGTCGGTTTTAGCTGCGTTTTTCAAGAACCTTGGTTCTGTATTCTATAGACCTACACATTCTTTTTATTCTCCTTTCACTTCAGCTATATACAGTTCCAGATGTTTTGAATCAATTATACGTTACTTTATTGACTGGAACATGTAAAGAAAGGTTGATTTGGTCATTTTTTTTCTTCAATATATTATGCCATTCTTAACTGTATTACGTGCATCCTTTTGGTTCCTTGTGCTGCTTTGGAACAAAGTGTTCTGGGTGGTTCTGTTCATAAAGGGAATTAATTACACAGAATGGCCATTTGAAGGTGCATTCAGAGGAGGATTTCCATACTATAGCATTATTCTCAGTTGGTTGTATTATGTGTATCATTCTGGCCCCCTGTGCTATCTTGGAACAGAGTGTTCCAGGCACATCTATTCATAAAGGTATTATTTCCCATAACGGGCACTTGAAAGTATAGCATTATTCTCATTTGTATTATGTGAATCATTTTGGTCACCCTTAGCCACTTCAGAACCAACAGTCCTGGGTCCTTACTTGTGTTAAGAAGTGGATCTGGGTCAGGTTAATGACAGTGTGCTACTAATCAGTTCTCATTATTTAAATATCATCCACAAGGTATTGGTGTATAAGTACAAATTTAATCCTGAGGCACTTCAGAATCTGGTGTTCTGGATCCTTATTGGTCTCAAAAAGTAGTTCTGAGCTGGAACAGGTTAGCGGATCATTTTTTCATTGCTAAAATATGAAGGCAATAAGCCACGTGTACACATCTCATTGCGTGCGCCACTTTGGAACCGACTGTTCTGGGGTTTTTTGGTGTTAAAAAGTGGTTCTGGTCCAGAACAGGATAATGACAGTGTGCTACGAATGTATCGGGGGGAGCTGTATTAGTCTGTATCCACAAAAACGACGAGGAGTCCGGTGGTACCTTAAAGACTAACAGATTTATTTGGGCATAAGCTTTCGTGGGTAAAAACCCCACTTCTTCAGATGCATGGAGTGAAAATTACAGATAGATACAGGCATAAATGTACTGGCACATGAAGAGAAGGGAAGGGAGTTATCTTACTAACAGCTTCTCATTGCTAGGACACTACCCCCGTGGGAATGTGCTAGAGATGCACATCACATCCCCGGCCCATGCTGGAGCCCACTATCCCAGGCACTTTTGAGTTGTGCCGATCCCTGGGAAGGAGCCACTGAACATGCTCTCACCCTCTCCAGGGACGGGTCCTGTGGGCCCTGGGCTGGGGAGCCAACCCCATGCCCCATAGCTGTCCAGCGTGGTCCCCATGCTGCGCACCCGCTTCTGGAGCCGCATTGCTCAGCCCAGGCACCGGTAGGATCGCCTTGCCCTGCTCCGTGCGCACAGCATGCGGCCGGCACATGGGAACAGGAACGGACCCAAGAACGCAGCACAGCGCATGTGCCCCACCCACCACCACCATGCTGAGCACGTCCTTCCCCGGTGCATGTGCACTACAACCGCCCCCAGCCCCGAGCTGAGATCGTTCCCCCTATCACCCGTTTCCAAGTTGCCCGGGGCTCGGTCCTACCAGAGTCTGGGGCCAGCATCCCAACCTGCGCGCCCTGCTCCAGGCAGCCGCTGACAGACAGAGTGCCAGGGCCCCTCTGGCCCCTTTTATCGCCTGCGCTGGCCACATGACATAGATCCTGGTACTTCCAGTGCGGAGTCACTTCCGCGGCTGGCTCCGCCCAGCTGCGCCTGGGACCCCACCTTATAGCGGACTCGGCGGGAGGAGCCTGAGGCTTGCCTCTCCCCCCTGCGCGTGCCATGCTTATGTGTGGGAGTGGGGAGAGCGGAGCGATCCCACGGCAGGTCCCGCCCCGGCTCTAGGAGGCGAATCAGCCTGTGGATGAGGAGGGGTGGGAGGTGCGTGGCCCTGGGGTGGGATGTGGGGGGTGCATGGCCTAGGGTTGCCAACGTTCTAACTGCACAAAACCAAACACCCTGGCCCCGCCCCTTCCCCAAGGCCCCACCTCCACTCACTCCAGCCCCCCCTCCCTCACAGTCACTCGCTCTCTCCCACCCTCACTCACTTTCACTGGCCTGGGGCTGGGGGTTGGGGTGCAGGAAGGGGTGAGGGCTCCGGCTGGGGGTGCAGGCTCTGGCGTGGGGCTGGGGATGAGGGGTTTGGGGTACAGGCTCTGGGAGTGAGTTTGGGTATGGGAGGGGACTCAGGGCTGGGGCAGGGGTTTGGGGTTCAGGCTCTGGGAGTGAGTTTGGGTGTGGGAGGGGGCTCAGGGCTGGGGCAGGAGGTTGCGGTGGAGGAGGAGGTTTGGGATGTGGGTTCCGGTTGGAGGTGTGGGCTCTGGGGTGGGGCCAGGGATAAGGGTTTTGGGGTGCAGGCTCCAGGACGGGGCTCAGGGCTGGGACAGGGGTTTGGGGTTCAGGCTCCAGGAGGGAGTTTGGGTGTGGGAGGGGGCTCAGGGCTGGGGCAGGAGGTTGCGGTGGAGGAGGAGGTTTGGGGTGTGGGTTCCGGTTGGGGGTGTGGGCTCTGGGGTGGGGCCAGGGATAAGGGGTTTGGGGTGCAGGCTCCGGGACGGGGCTCAGGGCTGGGACAGGGGTTTGGGGTTCAGGCTCCAGGAGGGAGTTTGGGTGTGGGAGGGGGCTCAGGGCTGGGGCAGGAGGTTGCGGTGGAGGAGGAGGTTTGGGATGTGGGTTCCGGTTGGAGGGGTGGGCTCTGGAGTGGGGCCAGGGTTAAGGGGTTTGGGGTGCGGGCTCCGGGACGGGGCTCAGGGCTGGGACAGGGGTTTGGGGTACAGGCTCTGGGAGTGAGTTTGGGTGTGGGAGGGGGCTCAGGGCTGGGGCAGGAGGTTGCGGTGGAGGAGGAGGTTTGGGGTGTGGGTTCCGGTTGGAGGTGTGGGCTCTGGGGTGGGGCCAGGGATAAGGGGTTTGGGGTGCAGGCTCCGGGACGGGGCTCAGGGCTGGGACAGGGGTTTGGGGGACAGGCTCTGGGAGTGAGTTTGGGTGTGGGAGGGGGCTCAGGGCTGGGGCAGGAGGTTGCGGTGGAGGAGGAGGTTTGGGGTGTGGGTTCCGGTTGGGGGTGTGGGCTCTGGGGTGGGGCCAGGGATAAGGGGTTTGGGGTGCAGGCTCCAGGACGGGGCTCAGGGCTGGGACAGGGGTTTGGGGTTCAGGCTCTGGGAGGCTGTTTGGGTGTGGGAGGGGGCTCAGGGCTGGGGTTCGAGTGTGGGGTCTGGGAGGGAGTTAGGATGCGGGAGGGAGTTCTGACTTGGGGCAGGGGGTTGGGGCACAGGAGGGGGCTGGTGCCACTCCCGCAGCTCCCATTGGCCACGGTTCCCAGCCAATGGGAGCTGCAGAGCTGGTGCTGGGACAGCACGTGGAGCTTCCCTGATTGCCCCTGCACCTAGGGGCCGCAGGGCCATGCCGGCCACTTCTGGAAGCTGTGCAGAGCCAGGGCAGGCAGGGAATCTGCCTTAGCCCCGCTGTGCTGCCAACCGGACTTTTAACGGCTTGGTCAGTGGTGTTGACCGGAGCTGCCAGGGTCCCTTTTTGACCAGGCGTTCCAGTCAAAAACTGGATGGCTGGCAACCCTAGCGTGGCCTCATGGTGGAGGCAGGGTATGGGTGTGTGTGGCCCCGAGGCAGGGTGTGGGAGGTGCATGGGTGGCCCAGTGGTAGAGGTTGGGCATAGTAACCCCCTCCCCAGCTGCCACGTCCATAGTGGGGAATGCGCTCAGGTGAGGAAAGGACCCTTCCTACCACGGCTGAGCCATGGGAGCATCTTCTGGACCCTCCAATGGCTGGGCACAGCCCTTGCGTGCACTTGTTGCTAGCACTTGTCGTACCTGATGTTTTTCTGAGAGGCCTTTCTCTAGGAACCTCAGCCTCCACTGAAAATCAAATGTTCTAGCCCTTATGGTTGCAGAGAAAAGCTTTACGATGTGACACAAGTGTCCCCACAGGCTCAGAATCCAGCTGGCAAATGAAAAAGTGACTTAAAAATCGTAATTCTGTCTCATGAGTTTCTGAACACTTGGGGATATCAGTACTGCTGTATGTGCTGTATTAGAGAATTTTTAAAACCCTGGCTCAGTGATGAGCTGCCAAATTTTTAACAACCGGTTCCCTCCTCCCTCCAAATTTTTAACAACTGGTTCCCTCCTCCCCCCCCCACTCCTGTCCCATCCAATCCCCCCCCATGTTCCTTGACAGCCCCCACCCATGCCCTATCCACCCCCCCCTTCCCTGTCCCCTGACTGCCCCTTGCCACCCCATCCAACCCCTTCTCTCATTCCTGATGGCACCCCGGGATCCCTACCCCATCCAACCACCCCTTCTCTCTGTCCCTGACTGTCCCTGGAATCCCTACCCCTAACTGCCCCCCACCACCCCATCCAACCCCTGCTCCTTTCTGACTCCCCCCCCCGACCCTTACCCCCATTCAATCCCCCTGTTCCCTGCCCTCTGACTGCTCCAACACTAATCCACCCCCCCCCCCAACTCCCCTGCCCTCTATCCATCACGCCCTCCCTGCTCCCCTTACCTTGCTGCCTGGAGATGGGGTCCCAGCTGGGCTGGGGCTGGGACCCGGACACTGGGGCAGGAGCCGCGCCGCCCAGCCGGACCGGCCGCAGACGCCGGGACAGGAGCCCTGCTGCGCCGCCCAGCCGGACCCGGACCCGCCGCGGACCCCGGGACAGGAGCCGAGCCCCGCCCGCGCCCCACCCAGCCGCGGACCCGGGACAGGAGCCGAGCCCCGCCCGCGCCCCCCGCGGACCCAAGGGCAGGAGCCGAGCCCCGCCCGCCCCGCTTGCTTGCCTGCCTCCGTCCCTCCTGTTCAGGCTTCCCGCGAACATCTGATTCGCGGGAAGCAGGGGAGGGGGAGGAGAAGGGGGCGGAGCAGGAGAGGAGCGGGAGGTGAGCTTCAGCCGGAGCTTTTGTTAAATTTAGCAGCCCTTATAGAACTGGTTGTCCTGGAACAACCGGTTCTAAAATGGCTGCTAAATTTAACAACCGGATCGCGCGAACCGGTGCGAACCGGCTCCAGCTCACCCCTGCCCTGGCTAACGCAGGCCAGAGTGACTTCCGTCCTTGTGCAGAGACTCAGCATGCAGCCTGTGCATCACTTATACTGGACTTTACTGATGTACAGCATGGATTTCATGCATCACATAAGTCTCATGTGGTGCATTACTCAAGTGCAGAAGCTCTGCACAGGGCCAGTGTCACTCACTAGTGACTGGGCCACCTAGTGTTAATTACTGACTCGTGTGAGACAGAGAACACATAAGGGTTATCTGAAAAGGGTCAGGGGATGTGGCTGTTGTGTAGGAACCCATCAGTGCTCTCTCATACCACAGTATGTTGGGGTGGAGTCCATTTGCTCAGAATCTCTGCTTTGGTCAGAAGTGCAGTGAAAACACATTATTTCTGCTGCCCTTGGCAGAACTAGAGAATCACAGTGGTCCTTTCCGGCCTTGGAATCTAATGAATCACTGCTCCCTTCTCAGTAGACTGAGTACTGGGCTCATAAAATCAGGGCTACCCATATCTGTTTTGGACATTGGAAGCTATCCATTTCTGACTATAAATCTCTTCAAAACACGGTGTCCTAGTTAAAGTTATGTTCTAGTGACTGTATGCACCCAAAAGCAACAATTGCCAAAGCTCCATTAAACGTTCAGTTTTTTTTTTCATAAGAAGTGGCTTGCTTTAAAAATAAAGACAATTGTTATATTGCTGTGATTTGTCTTTCGGGCCAAGACTGACATGCAGAAATTACACTAAATGGTCTCTTCCATAATTGCCGCCCCCTACTGTTACAGTTGGGAGTGCCAATAAAAAGCAATGCCGAGACAGTATGTATCTTTAAAATGGCTTAAAAGAAAAGCGTTTTATTGCTCATTTTTTCCTGTTATAAACTACAGATTTTTAATATTAATCTAATTGATCTAAATAGGAAAATGTACAAAAAACATGTCATTAACCACGTAACAAGAATATTAATGCAGTTTCCTAATTCTATAATGTAAGATAGCCAAGGAAGCCACTAATTGACTTGTTTTTAGCCTGTGCTCGACAATCTTTGTTTCCCTGGAGTGAAGATTGAATCACTTCTCCCTAGAGGGGAAAAAAAGCACAGTTTGAGAGATTATTATCCAGGGATTTGTAATAACTTGTATAGAAAACTGAACTGTGATGGAGACATGGTCATGGCTGCAACTAGCACAAAATATATACCTTTGAATAATGTATTTGCTAAACTGGATGTATCTTTTTTCATAAAAACACTCTTTCAGCTAAAACATAGGGTCTCTCTCCCAGAAATAAGCATTAATTTTCCTGCACAGAGCTGCACAAGAAGACACTGATCACTGTTCACCCTTTTTGCTTCGCAGCCTCGCTTTGCTAGAGTCACGTACTGGGCACAATTCACCTCCACTATGTTACTCCAGTTATTCAAATGTTCACTGAAATCCATTGAGTCGCACCAGTGTAGAATTGGAGTAATGCAGTGGGGAATCAGGCCTTTAACACTTCTGGGGATGATGAAGCTATCAGCGGAAGGACGTTTTTGGTTGTTTTATTTAAATCACGACCACACACTTGTTTATCTTTTTGGTGTCTGCTCTCCTTTCTCTGGGTGAGATTCACCCTGAGGGTGCAAAAGAGTCAGCACAAAGCATATGCACCGCTTACATCCCATTTGGAGGACTTAAGTCGGATGAAAGTGTAGCACAGGTATTGTGCTGGCCTTCTGCCCTGGGGTGAATTGCATCTATTTACATGAGACGATATTACAGAGGAGAGGAGATGATTGAGAAGAACTGGTCAGAGATGAGGGAAGTCTGCTCTGTCTCCTTGGCATGTGACATTAGCATCATTTTTAGAATATGGTACCAAATGTTGGTTTTTGGTCTGAAGATGTCAAGCATTCTGATCATGTACAATATGTATTTACACTGCAGTCATTAAATGCTGATTAAAAACAGCAATTATATTTATAAGCGTATCTACCCAGAAATGTTCAGTGTAGCAGTATCTGCTTTTGAAAATCTAAGGTATTTAGCACACTGCAATGCCCTTCTTTTATCTGCCTACACGTCAGCATGGGTTTAGTAAGGTAGACAGAAGAAAATGACTTATTCAAGATAGTACTGAGCCAATGCTTCAACCTCTAACCATCTCCAGGCTCCTCCAGATTCCCTGTTCCTAGGCCATGCTGCTTCTACATCTGTATCTTTCGACCAACAAGAGTAGGTGAATGCAAAAAAAGGTAACAGGTTTCTGCGGTCCTGAAGTGGATTTGTAATGTTAAACTTACCCTGCTATATCATGTCATCTGGTTCTAGGAAGTTAGTCCTCTTACTTTTACTTTGCTCAGTGACTTTAATATTCCCTTCTGCCTGTGTTTCTCCAACCATGTTGGTAGCATGACATTGGTAAACACCCTCATCTTCCTTCATCAGCGGGTTAATCTGGCAAAACGAAAGAGGAGAACATCACACTATCAGCATGTGAACAGTAAGCACAAAAGGGAAGCCATAAATCAACTCTTGATAAGAATGAAAAATCGGAAGGATTTTAGATTTCCTCCTTCAAAACAAGGACTAAAATGTCTGGTTTAAATTCAGTCTGCTAGATTGTACGAACTTTCATTCTACTTTAAACTCTGCTCAATCTCTTAAAATGTCTCCCCTAGGAACTGTACCATCACATGCTTGCAATGTACTGTATTTTCTGTATGGAAAAACTTCCAAAATCAGCCTGCCCCTCTCTTTCCCCACCTCTGCCCTCAGTACAGTTTGCTTTGTTGGACTTACCAAAACCCACCCTGTGCTCTCATGTTTAGAAGGACCACCACGAACTTGGACAGCCATGTTTACTCTGTCTCCAGGCAATTCTTCCAGGAGTTTAATTCCCTTGGGTGACTCTGTGACCTGTGGGGTTTAATGACATTGGCATACTGTTAACGTAGATATGGAATACTTTAAAAGCATCATGCACTTCGGTGTGTTGCCTCTGCATTTGGCAGGTATGAGCTCAACAAGTTGCTGCCTCTACTAGTGTGACGCACTCTATATGATTTTATAAAAATATGCTAATGAGTATGTATATATTGTAACTGGAATATGCTTCATGCAAAAGGTCTCTTGTAAGGTATCATTACAAAGCTTATAATCTACTGAGTGTGGTCATCCTATTTGTATAAATGTACCACTCTTGTATCTGAAACTAGAAATATGAAACATAACTCTGAGGGCCTATTGTAGTTATGCAAAGTGTGGGCCATTAATGGTGGTTTGGAATCTTGATGGCTCTCATTAACCAGGACAATTGTCTGTAGATGGATGTTTTAGTGGTAAGTCTTCCTGTATCCGTGTGTGCTGGCAAGTGGTCAATGAAGTCTTACAGTGGCATGTGATCATGTCACCTGAACTGGAATCCATCTTTAACCCAGTGTTTTTCCATTGAGAAGGAGGGGGTGGGAACCAGAGAGGGACAAAGGATTCCCGCCTTATGCAAAAGATATATAAGTGGGTGGAACAGAACAAAGTGGGGCAGCCATCATGAGGAATCCCCTAACTACCACTTGAGCTGGAACAAGGGCTGTACCAGTGGAAAGGATTGTGCCCAGACTAGGAAGGCGCCAGTCTGTGAAAGAAACTTATTGAAACATCTCTGAGGGTGAAATTTTATCTGTATTCAGTTTTATTACTGTATTAGCCTTAGATTTGCATATTTTATTTTATTTTACTTGGTAATTCACTTTGTTCTGTCTGCTATTACTTGGAACCACTTAAACCCTAGTTTTTATATTTAATAAAATCACTTTTTACTTATTAATTAACCCAGAGTATGTATTAATACCCGGGGGGTGGGGAAACAGCTGTGCATCTCTCTCTATCAGTGTTATAGAGAGCAAACAATTTATGAGTTTACCCTGTCTAAGCTTTATACAGGGTAAAACCAATTTATTTGGGGTTTGGACCCCATTGGGAGTTGGGCATCTGAGTGTTAAAGACAGGAACACTTCTGTCAGCTGCTTTCAGCTAAGTCTGCAGCTTTGGGGCAAGTAATTCAGACCCTGGGTCTGTGTTGGAGCAGACGGGAGTGTCTGGCTCAGCAAGACAGGGTGCTGGAGTCTCAAGCTGGCAGGGAAAGCAGGGGCAGAAGTAGTCTAGGCACATCGGTTGGCAGTTCCCAAGGGGGTTTCTGTGATCCAACCCGTCACAACCAGCTTCTGCAATGTGCACCTGTGCTCCACAGAGAGATGCCTATAACAGAAGAACACATGCCATTATCTTCCCCCTCACTGAGGGGAAGGAGTATGGAGCGGAACCTCTTGCAGCTACTGTGAGGAGCGAGAGGCAGATCCTAGTCAAGGGCCAGGAGCCAATGTGAGGCAGTGCCACCCTCTTACACGGTGGTCTGCAGCTGGTTGTAGCCCTGCTTGCCCCAGCTTGCTGCAGGCAGATTCTGACTTTTCTCTTTGCACACATCCAGCCAGCGTCACAGCCTGGGGCTCCTCCTGGCCCTTCCATCTGGATCCGTCAGTAACTGGTGGGTGTGCAGGATGAGGGGTAGTGTCCCCATTCTCCCAACGTAGCCCTTGGGATAGGAATTGCTGGGTGCGCCACGCCCCTTCTGTTTAGGTGCCGAACTATAGGCACCCTAGTTTGAATGTTTTGGCAGAAGTGCCTAGCTGCCTTTGTTCAAAGTCTGTCCCTAGCTCCCAGGAGCGTAGCATCCCACTCCTCTGGCCATCCCCAAAGCCCTAGCTCTCTGACCACCCCCCTTTTAGCCTCAGAGCTGGTTCCTTGGAGGTGGGGGAGAGAGATTTCTGTCCCACAGCCAGAGTCCCTAGGCTGAGGCTCTTCTTTTCTGCCCCTGGTGCTGCTCTGAGGACTCCTTATACAGATGTCAGACCAGCCTTCAGCCCAGAATCACCCCCAGCCAAGCCAGTCCAATATTCAACCTGAGCACTGAGTGGGGTTTGGGTTATTAATTCCCTTCCTCCCCCGCAGGGATGTGCTGAGGCCAGGCCCTGGGCTGCTGTAAGTCAGAGATGCTCTCCTGAGCTCAGTGCTGCTCGAAACTGGGGAGACCAACACTTCAGCTCTCAAAGCCCCGCAGGGAGGCAGGTGTTCATAGCCCCTATTTGCAGACGGGGCATGCTAACGCGCTGAAGGAATGACTGCCCTCGAGTCTCATTTTTAAGTAATGCCATTTTATTTATGACTATAATAATCTGAAATCAGGTATGGCAACAGAGCAAAAGAAATGGGCCACATTCTCTCCCGGTGAAAACTGGTTCCACTGGCCGTTTACATTTAACAGCGGATTTGGCCCCATGTCAGTTTCTCTGTCTTACACACAGCAGACTCTGCGTAACCTCTTGGCTAAAATGGAATCTGCTTTTGGCATACCTTTCTCCATGTGATGATGGGAGTGGGAACTGCCTTCACTTCACAGGACAGGTACACCTGGGCACCAGTTAGATTATGGATCTTTTTTGGTGGTACAACAATCACAGGAGCTGGAAATAATAAGAACACTTCAATTTTAGTGCTTTTACATGGGACTACTAATAGTTCTCAATGTTATGTGCCCATTTTAAATGTAACAAACATACAGATTACCCCATCCAGCCAGAGATGATTCCATAGCAAAGGTTTGGATCTTTCTCTAAACCAGAGGCCACAGAAATGGTTCTGAGTTTTTATTTAAAAAAGCTTTTAGCCCTTCTACTTGGGAAGCTGGCTTCATTATAGAAATCAGTGCACTGTTGTCTTATTCCATCTGCCACCAGATAAACTGAAACAGAGATGGAATTTAGCTCACTCCTTTTAGCTACATAGAATCATAGATACGGCTACGTTTTAGTCACGGGTATTTTTAGTAAAAGTTATGGACAGGTCACGGGCAATCAACAAAATTCACAGCCCGTAACATGTTCATGACTTTTGCTATATATCCCTGACTAAAACTTGTGTATTGTGGTGGGGGAACTTGGGAGACTGACTGGGGGATGCTGCAGGTGCTGGGGATGGGGGGAGTGTTGTGGCCTGGGGGCTGCAGCCTGCAGGTGGAGCTGCGGGTGCTGGCAGGGGGCCCGCTACGGGTGCTCGGGTGGGGCAGGGGGAACATCGCGGGTGCTGGGGGGGAGGGTTGGTGGGGCTGGGGCAGGCTCCCTACCCGGTTCCTGAGCTGCACATGCTGCCTCCACTCTGCCCCAAGCCCTGGTTCTGCAGCTCCCATTGGCTGGGAACCATGGCCAATGGGAAATATGGGGGCGGTGCCTGCTGACAGTGGCAGCACATGGAGCTAGGAGCTCAGGGAGGGGAGCCCCCGTCCAGATAAGTGCCACCAGGTACCCAAATCCCTAGCTCTGGCTCCCACCCCCCACTCCCAAACTTCTGCTACTAGGGGCTAGGGGGTCCTGAGACTGCCCCAGCAGCAGCTGGTGCACCTGGCCCAGGGGCTGCCTGAGCTGCTCAGGCGGCCCCAGGGGGCAGACACACCAGCCGCCGCAGAAGCCATGGGATCCTTGGCCTCTGACAAACATGGAACCTTAATCATAGACTCATAGGAATTCCTAAGTGGAGCACTTTGCATTTGCCCTTATTGAATTTCATCCTATTTACTTCAGACCATTTCTCCAGTTTGTCCAGATCATTTTGAATTTTAATCCTATCCTCCAAAGCACTTGCAACCCCTCCCAGCTTGGTATTGTCCGCAAACTTTATAAGTGTCCTCTCTATACCATTAGCTAAACCACAGATGAAGATGTTGAACAGAAATGGACCCAGAACTGATCCCTGCAGGACCCCACTGGTTATGCCCATCCAGCATGACTGTGAACCATTGGTAACTACTCTCTGGGAACGGTTTTCTAACCAGTTTTGCAGCCACCTTATAGTAGCTCCATCTAGGTTGTATTTCCCTAGTTTATGTTCCAGTCCTGCAGTGAGGTGTGTGTGAGCGGAAGTCAATGGGATATACACCTCGCCTTAAGTGCCTAGTTGTGACCACTGAACAGCTCCTGTATTCCTAGGAAGGAAGTACACTGTGAGACAAACTACACCAAACCCTGAACTCAGTTACACATAATTTGGAAATGGAAAGATTGCATTTCGGATGTTAGGTTATCCTGGAGATGGCACAGTTAAGGCTGCATCCAGATTTCTCTTATTAGCCCATTTTCTACCCCTTTAATTGGAGCAACCGACTTGTTTGCAGATTGAATGCAGTGCCGTTGTAGCCATGTCAGTCCCAGGATATTAGAGAGACAAGGTAGGTGAGGGAATATCTTTTATGGGACCAACTTCTGCTGGTGAGAGAGAGAATTACCTCACCCACCTTGTTTGCAGATTGTATGCTTAAAACAGGCTAGAAGAATATAATGGATTTTGGTAAATTTAGGATTACAGGGTTTTATATGCGACATAATCCAAATTTACTTCGGTTTTCAAAATATTCCTGTTCAAAGTAATGGCCATCTCGCAGGAGAATTTGGCCCAGGTTTTCCGAGCACAGCAGCGATCGTACAGCGCCACATTTCAGGCAGGCCTATAGACACTCTCACACAGAACAATGCTCCCAGAGGGGGCGTTTGAAAAAAGAAGCTATTTCATGAATAGTTGTTGTTGTGGACTGTATCACTGATGCTGAAAGAGATCACTGTCGGTGCTCTCAGAGCTCTCAGTTACCTAACACTGTACTTTGATCCTGCAAAGACACAAGCTTAATTTTACACAAGTGAGTAGGCCCATTGAAACCAATGGGCTTACACAGGCGTAAAATTAAATATGCATGCAAATCTTTGCAGGATTATGACCTAAGGGCCGTACAGCCATTAGCAGTACAAACTTATTATTTTAGCTTTTTAAAACACAGTCATGACAAATCTCTTATCATGGGTAGCAGCATCTTAAACAAAAGCCATTGACAAAATATCGCAATGCCAACAAATGTGCAATATAAAGAATAGTATTTCAGGACTACATTTCTAATTAACGCTATCTAACAAGTCTTTTGAATGGCCACAGAACAAAGATTTACATCTGTTGAGAGAAGAGAGGAAGGGACTTACAACACAAGGCCTTAGTGAGGTTCAGGTGTTTTAGTTTTACCATATTTCCCATTTTTCTTTTAGTTTTATCAGTATCTATAGCAACATTCATGAACAATAGCAGTCGTCCTCAGAGGGTGCACCCTTGCCAAAGTAAGCCAATTTTCCACTAGCATTTACTGCCAGTATAAAGAAAGGTAATTTAGAAACAGTCACCCTGGATTCCCCACCAGGAGCACTCCTCCTCCTCAGAAGACAATTAGCCCAGGAGAAAATCTTTGAGCTCTGTCAATATCCAGGAACTCATTGTCACTCCAGTTATGATTTCTAGTATTGCCTGCCAAATTAAAGCTCAGATCTCCAGAGTTCACATCATGGGATCCCATTGTGTGGACCCATCACGCTTGGCACCTGATACTACTTTTGATCTCTATTCAGTACGTGGACGCATGCAGAATATTGAATACTGTGTGAACTCAGCTGGTATGAACATAGGCTATTTTTTCCCTTTGGCAGCTGGCATAGGACACATCACTCTTTGGAAAATAAAAGAAAAGGAAAAAAGACCATCTGTTACAAGGTACTCCATCTTTAAAATTACCATTGACAAATGAATCTATGCAGTAATGCTACTTAATTGAGTCTGTAAGAAGACAAAGCATCCTATACAGAATGTGGAGTAATTCCCTTTGGATTCAAAGATTAATACCTGCTGAGTCCCTTCTGCTTCCAAGCATTCTGATGCTCTAATAACTTAATGGCACACATCTGCTTTAAGATACTGTTATCCTTGCATGTAAATTGAAGCTTTTGGGGAGAAAAGTTGCACATTATGATAGATTGCAGAACTGAATCGGGAGTATTACGATAAGTGATTTCTGATACACTGGGGCTTTCAGGATGAATTGTCAGGAGTCCACTGCGTAGCTGACGTACTGCACCTAATGCCTGCTTTTAGTTCACCAATGTTTATAAAAGATTTTCAATATGCAAGTGTCAAGGCAGGAAAGGTTATGGTTTTAAAATCCTTCTCAGTGCAACACTTTAGTTGTTTCCTTATCAATGAGTTCTTATTTATGCCTCATGTAGGCAAGAAGAAAATAACCAAAAAGTAGCCACTAAATTATGTGCAAATTATGATCCAATATTCTAAAAACATGCCTGTGACAGGCTGGACCCCTCAACCAGGATGCCACCTGATGTGCTAGGGTTTCACTGGTTCTGCCCATTCCACTAGCCTGGGTTTCCTCACCCTGTCTTAGCTGTGCCAGGCCCTCAAGCCTTCTCCGGCACACGCACAGGTAGGGACACACCCAGCTGCAAATGGACAGAGAGACCCTGAGATCAGCTGTGTGGGAAGAATCAGCTCGGGGATTCACCCAGCACACACCTCCTTTGGGGTGTAAACCCAAAATAAGATTGTCCTGCACTGTAGAGAAATCTATACCAGCTAAGCTCATAAATTTGTCCCCTCCCTCAATGTGGAGGAAGATATGCACAACTTCTTGTCTCCCCCGCCCCCAGTTATAAATGGCACAAGCTGGGTTTTATAATAAACAAAACCAATCTTAATAACCACAAAAGGCAGATTTGAAGTGATGATAAGGGATAGCAAACAGAACAAAGCAGATTACTAAGCAAATAAAACACAACACACATACTAAGCTCAAGATTTTAAAGAGGCTGGTTTCAAAAAGTAATTTCTCACCCTAAATGTTGCTTTTGGGCAGGATGTAAAAATTCTTGAAGGTTAGCTACCCTGCTTGGAGCTTAAATCTTCAGACACCATATTCACAGACCAGATCCCTTTTCCAGCCTGGGCTCAACTCTTTCTTCCTAATGGCCCATCCAGGCTGATGGCCTGCTGCCTGGCGGGTGTTTCCCAGGTACACGCACAGTTGTAATTGTTACATAGCCAATATTCCTAACTTTAGATACAGAAATGATACAGGCCTACAAATTAGATAATCACATTCAGTAAATCATAACCTTTCCAATGATATCTCGCATGACCCATGTTGTATCAAACAGGGTCGGCTTTAGGACTTGCGGGGCCCAATTCGAAAGAGCTGCTGCCAAAATGCTGCCAAAGACAGCGGCAGCGATTTTTGCTGCCACAAAAGATAGCAGTGGAAATTCAGTGGCAGCTCAATCAGTTGCCGCTGTTTCCGGCAGCACTTCGCCGGAGGGTCCTTCCTCGGCAGCAGTTGTCTTCCGTGGCCTTACTTTGTGGGGCCCCTCTTCCAGACACTGCAGGGCCCTCTGAGGCGTGGGGCCCGATTCACAGGAATCGGGGAATCGGCCTAAAGCCATCTCTGGTACCAAACATATCTTAGTTATGCCATATTCATATCATAAGCATATTTCTATGAAGAATACAGGGTGTAAAGTCACAGCAAGAAAAAAAAATAACCAAAAAGTAGCCACTAAATCATGTGCAAATTATGATCCAATATTCTAAAAACATGGCAATGAACATATATTTAGGACATGCTGTTGTATCCTGTGCCTTTATTTAAACAAAAGAAAACAGATACAAACTCCCTGGATCATAGAAATGTAGGGCGGGAAGGGACTTCAAGAGGTCACCTGGGGCACACTGCCACGCTGGGCAGGATTTAAGTATGCATGTTGGTGGAAGACCAGTGATGTGTTTGGCTCCTTACAGGAACCTGGCTGTGCACTCGAGTGGCTCCCCATGCTGCCACGGCTTCACAGCCATTGTTATTTGCGCTAGCCAGATCAAAGGTAGCTGGGGTATGTCTACAGCTGGGGCATGTCTGACTGCAATGTAAAGATACTCTATCTTTCTGCCTCCAGCCCCAGCTGTAAAAAGGAAGGAAGATTTCCCCTCTGTTATGGGGTATTCACAAGGTACCCCAGGTTCTCAGGTATAGAAATGAGCACCATGGAAAGTCCTATACAACATTAAACACCAATGGCAGTTCAGCACCTGCACCTGAGGGCAGAATAAGGCCATCAGCTGATAGCAGAGAAAAGCTTTTCATGGGACTGGGAGGAGAATACTAAATACAGCTTGTTTGCACACTCAATTGTTTGAAAGACAGAATGAAAAATATTAAAAAATGGTACTGTCTTTGGGCATATCCAAGAGCTGTTTGTTGGGCAAAGCTTTTGACTGATGTTTTAATAGGGAAATGGTAAGCCCATTAGCAAGGGTTTTTAATGAATCCATAAACTCAGGGGTCGTATCCTATGCGTGGAGAATTGCAAATATAGTACAGTACCTATAGTTAAGGAAGGGGGAAAAAAATGATCCTGGAAACTACAGGCTCATTAATCTGACCTCAATTGTGCACAAGGTCAGAACAAATTTTGAAAGCGAGACTAATTAAAGACATAGAGGTAAACCGTAATTGGGATAAAATACAACATGGTTTTACAAAAGGTAGATTGTTCCAGACCAACTTGAGAGAAGATAACCAGTTTTCTAGACACAGAAAAAGCAGCAGATCTAATCTGCCTGGATTTCAGGAAGGCATTTGATACAGTTCCACATGGGAAATTATTAGTTAAATTGGAGAAGATGGGGATTAATATGAGACTCAAAAAGTGAATAAGGAACTGGTTGAAGGGGAGACTACAGTGGGTCATGCTGAAAGGTGAACTGTCCAGCTGGGCGGGGAGGTTACCAGTGGAGTTCCTCTGGGATCGGTCTTGGGACCAATCTTATTTAATGTTTTCATTCATGACCTTGGCACAAAAAGTGGGCATGTGCTAATAAAATCTGTGAATGACCCACTGCTGGGAGTTATTGCCAATATGGAGGCGGACTGGAATATTATACAAGATTATTTGGAAAATCTTGAAAAATGGATTGATAGAAATGGGATGAAATTGAACAGAGCATAGTGCAAGGTCATGCACTCAGGGACTAACAACAACAATTTTGTTGATACAATTTTGTTGAACAACTGATATAGTTGGAAGCAACAGAGGAGGAGAAAGACCTGGGTGTATTAGTTGATCACAGGATGACTATGAGCTGCCAATGAGATGTGGCCGTGAAAAAGGCTAATGCAGTCCTAGGATGCATCAGGCGAGGTATTTCCAGTAGAGAGAGGGAAGTGTACCATTGTACACGGCAGAGGTGAGACCTCATCTGGAACACTGTGTGCAGTTCTGGTCTCCAATGTTTAAGAAAGATGATTTCAAACTGGACCAAAACAGGTTGAGAAGGGCTACAAGGATGATCAGGGGAATGGAGAACCTACTTTACAAGAAGAGATTTAAGGAGCTTGGCTTGTTTAGTCTAACCAAAAGAAGCCTGAGAGGAGATATGATTGCGCTCTATAAATACATCACAGGGATAAATATCAGGCAGGGAGAAGAGTTATTTAAGTTAAAGGCCAATGTTGGCACTAGATCTAATGGATGTAAACTGGCCATCAACATGTTCAGGCTTGAAATTATATGAAAATTTCTAACCAGCAGAGGAGTGAAATTCTGGAACAGCCTTCCCAGGGGAGCTGTGGGGGGAAAAATTACAAGACTGAACTTGATAAGGGGATGGTACGATGAGGTTACCTACAATGGCATATGGCCCATCTGTGAATGCTTTTAGCAAATATCTCCAAAGGCTGGAGATAGGGCACTAAACTACAGAGAATTCATTGCCAAGCGTCTGGATGGTGGGTCTTGCCCACATACTCAGGGTCCAACTGATTGCTATATTGGGGGGTCAGGAAGAAATTTCCCCCAGGGTCAGATTGGCAGAGACCCTGGGGGGGGTTTCACCTTCCTCTGCAGCATGGGGCAGGGGTCACTTGCTCGTTTGAAGTAGAGTAAATGGTGGATTTTCTGTCACTTGAAGTCTTTAAATCAAGATTTGAGGACTTCAGTAACTCAGCCAGAGGTCAGGTGTCTGTTATAGGAGTGAGTGGATGAGGTTCTGTGGCCTGCGATGTGCAGGAGGTCAGACTAGATTATCATGATGGTCTCTTCTGGCCTTTAAGTCTATGAGGGAATTTTTAGGTTAATAGCAGCAGCTGCTATAATCTCCTAATATGGTGGTGATGGTTTTATCATGAAACATAACAAAAATAATTATGGGAAACCTCAGAGTTTTGTAAAGTTCAAGATATTGTTAACCTATAATATATACAATCTGGAAAAATAAACAGATTCTGTACATAATCAGACACATGAATAAAAAGGCAAATGCTAATGATCTGTGCTAATCAGTATTGAAATTACAGTTCTAATGCCAAACATGAAGTAACTTAATTCGGCTAACTGCAGTGCTGCATTTGAAACTGAATAGCATTTGAATTGCTCTCATGCGTGAAGGCTCTCTCTTTGTCTCTTTTATGCCCTTGTTACTTAAACTTCTGCAGTGACAAAACCTGAGCTGAAAGGCTTTGTTAGTGTCTTGGGGCAGCCTTCAGGTTCAGTCGGTTTGGAATCCCAAACACTTGGTAATTTTGTTTGGCCCAGTACCGTCACAGAGTTTGCCAAACACGACTCTCTCACTTATCCTTCAGTTAGGATTACTTCAGAGAGTCACTGCGGAGACAAGCCGGCTGGAAGAATGTAACCATACATGACATTAACCTGTCAGGAGCGCACACCTTATTGTCACGATGCCCCCAAGAAGCAGGTCCCAGAGGACGAGCATCTGGTTTAACTCAGCCTGGGCATAACTGCAGATGTGCTGGTTGGAAAGAGGGAAACGCTTTCAAGTAGCCAAGATGCTGTTCCCCTCTCCCACTGAACGTGGACAGACCATGGTCAACAATGTAGCGTGAGGGCTTGGGGTCCTATCTAACTCATCACTGAGCTCATGTGATCCGAGAGAATCTATGACTCAAAATGCCTTCTTCCATCTCCAGCTCGCTCAGAAACGTCACCTCTGCCTGCCAGACAAGGGCTCGCCCACGGCGATCCATCGCTGGCCACGCTGGGTGCCTGTAACTTGCTGTAGCTGGTGCTGACGACGAAAGCAATGCAAAGGCTCCAGCAGATTAAAATAATGCAGCTGTCCACCTCCTGCCTGGCCTAGGTCATTATGAGCCCTAAAGTGGCCTCACGTCGTTTCCACTACCAGCATGTCCTGAATGTCGGAGTCATTAGTGGACCAGGTCCCAGCTTCATTATCGAGGCTGCATTTCCATCTATGAAATGCCAAGACAGCGCCGCTCCTCCGGGAAAACGTGGCTCAGAGAACCCAGGATGACGCACATGAGAGCCAGAGATAGGGGGTTCAGAGCTGAGAGGATCTAGCTGTGACACCAACTTCAAAAGAGATTCGCTCAATGCAGAGTCTGGCCATGGTCAGGAAAAGCTGTCAGGCCTTCCCCTTTGATAAAGCCTTCACACCATAACCGGAACGACATTCACAATGCAACACAACCCCAAACAGTGCCCACATGAACAAAAGCAGACAGGCAGAAGGCTCCAGGAATTCCCCTTTGTCAACATAATTAAGGTGTGAGGGATGCCGATACTGTGCTGACGGGGGCAAGTGCAAAACCGTCTAAGAGAGAGATGGACTGAGATCTTTTCTGGAACGAGCAGCTTAATGCAGAAATAATCCCATACTACAAGCTACACTAAAACCCAAAGGTTATTTGGGCCTTGAGGATGAACCTCTAAATATTTTCAGTCAAAATAAAGCAATGTGGCATGTCCCATGATCCCTTGCAACACAGAATCTCAGCAGTTCAGAACAGAAAAGGAGGAGAAAAAGACAGACAAACCCAAAAGATATTTCCAGTTCACATTCAAACAGCTTCTTTAAAGGCAGTATTAAAATTCTTCGATACCAATATTTCCTATCTGATCCTTGCCTGAAACAGATTATTTCAAATAATTCTGACTCTCCCTAGCCCCTCTGCACATCTGGTAAATGAACATCTGGAAAGTGTTTAGCACCATCAGTACTATCCCATCTCAGTAGCAACTATGTAATTACGGATGAGCTGGCACTTCCATTTCTAACCCCTATTTTCATGCCAGAAAGAGCCATTGTTTTGAGCAGACAATGGAGATGAAGTTTGCAATACAGGCTTCCTTTCCCCAAGGGAGGCTGCTCAACTTGTGTTACACACCTGGAGGGGTCTTGTTGCTTCCTCAGCTGCTTCCAGACGTCCCGATAGCAACAGTGCTTTTATCATTCTGTGCTTGGCTAGCAGGCTGGAGCCATTCCTGGTGGACGTGAACCTTGCTATGCTTATCTAAACCTTTCTCATGTCCAGACTGAATTACTTCAATGCAGTATATTGGGGACTACACCTGAACCACTCAGAAACTTCAGGGAGTACAGAATGGAGTCTTTCGGTGGCTTACTGAGCAGTGCCTCTCTCAAGGAGCAGATTTAACGGTGTGTCACAGCCAGCCCTGAATGCAGTGCTGCAAACAATTCTAGGTGATGGTATTGACCTACTGTGACACTTCCCAGGGTACAATCTGGACTGTTGAACAGCAGTGTCCCCTTAAGCCACCAGCCTGGGGATGTCTTTTATACAGCTTTGCTGGTGAATAGCAAACCCCATGCAGCCCCTAGCTGAATACATGAACGCTAGGGGCTGCATCCAGGAACTATATACGGGGCTAGGGCCCAGCCATCCATGAACTATATACGGGGCGACACCCGCATGTCCCTCAGTCCCAGCCTGGCTCCCCAGAAATGTGCATCTTGTCCTGTTCAGCAGCCCCCTGGACCGTACAAACTCATAGTCAGTCAGCCATTCCAACAATGGGTAATGAATACGCACCCCTGCCTGTTTTCTGACACACTCTGTGGCCTTCATGACACAATGCTAAACCAGCCATTTCTCCAGGTGTCTGATGCAAAACACTGTCTGTTTCTCTAGGAGGAGGTGTGTGATTGGGGTTGAACTGACGGTGACACTTATTTTCAGGGCTTGAGAAGTCCTGTATCGTCAGATTGACCTGTGTGTGTGTGATATTTCTGGTGTTCTTTACAGATGGTGTCTTAGGTACGCCGGATATAATGAAATAAATGAATATTGCCATGGCCTGGGATCCTCCAACTTCTCAAACTGTGGGAACTGGGCAGGACCTAATAAAAGGCCTTCAAGCAAAAGAGGTGATGTAAGCAGAGGCGGCTCCAGGCCCCAGCACGCCAAGCGCATGCTTGGGGTGGCAAGCCGCGGGGGGTGCTCTGCCGGCGCTGCGAGGGTGGCAGGCAGGCTGCCTTCTGCGGCTTGCCTGCGGAGGGTCCGCTAGTCCCGCGGCTTCGGAGGACCATCCGCAGGCAAGCCGCGGAAGGCAGCCTGCCTGCTGTGCTTGGGGCGGCAAAATGTCTAGAGCCGCCCCTGGATGTAATACACGTTTTGTATGTCAGGCCGCAGTGGTGACTGTCTCCTACCACAGGCCCTGAAGTTCACAGTCACCAGGGGCTAGCAGGACACTTTCCTTGGCATATGGGAGGTGGCCCTAGGCTGTCAATTGGTGCAGCACTCTGATTTCTCCAACTAGCCACTATCCATCTGTTAGATCTTCGCAATGGAGATTAATGGGAGACTCCGATGTACACAAGCTGGGTGCATCTGTGCAGCACAGCAGGGGTTAATCAAGGTAATCAAATCAGGCATGTGTGGAAGGAGGAAAGGCAGGGTCTGAGGTGTCACCATCTTTCCGTGCTCCTAAACCCACAGTCTCTGCGTGAGACTCCGGGCAGAGCGCTATCTGCTAATTTTGCCACCTTGTTGCACGACCCTTCTTGCCAGCACGGATATTTGAAGCCAGCACAGTTGTCTCGGTGCCAGTCCTTGTGGCACTCCACTAGTATTTTACAAGACTGTGCCACAAGCTACTAACCCACCTGGGCCCCATTGCACATGAGAGATGCACAGAACTGGGCAAAAACATTTCAGCAAATAGTACATTTGCTAAATAATGCATTTTTCAGGGCCTCAAAACTATTTGTGAATTCAGGAACATTTTCAGCCAAAATAACTTGGAAAACCCTTATCTTTTGAAATGTCAGTTCATTCTGACATTGCATTTCAAATCAACATTTCGTTTCAAAGTGATGTTCAAAACATTTCATTTGACTTGAATAACCTTTTTGGTTTTTTGTTTCAGCAAGAAAAATTCAGTTTTGCTTTGAAACAAACCACACTGGGGGCCGGGAGGGGGGACGTTTTTCAGTCTGGCTACTGAACCAAACTATCAAGTATTTGCTCAGCTCTAGTGAAGACCCAACTACTTCAGCTATCTCTTCCATTGGCAGAATGTAGTGTGCAGCTACCAGTCTCCAGTGACCTAGATTTCCTCTCTGTTCCTCGATGGAAGAGTTCCATTATTTTCTCGTCAGTTGATAGTTCTCTCCTGTTCCATTTCCAGAGCAGCTTTAATTAAACTTGTTAAAGGCTCCTGTTCTTGTTCACTTCCTCAATGCCAGTCGTCAGTCTTCATATGTTCCAGTCATGGGTGGCAGATGAACCCCTCTCCCCCCCCGTTCAGGGAATCTAGCCCCCCGGACCTGCCCCTTCCACCTGAGGCCCTGCTCCCCTGCCTCCTGGAGGCCCGAACCCCTTCCCCCGGCTGGAGAAGCTCTGGCTGGCCCGTCCCAGCCATCCACCCCAGGCTGCCACTGGCTCAATCCAGCCCCTGGCCATCCACCTGAGCCCCAAGCTCCAGGCCACTGGCTGGAGCTGAGCCCCTGCCGGCCTCAAGGGAGAAGGGGAGCAAGGGCGGAGCCTCTGGGAGGAGTGTGCGTGGGGACATGGCCTGGATTAGGGGGAGACTTAGCCTCCCCCGGCCTTTAATGCCCCCCGCCCATGGTTCCAGTTTCTTGATCACTCGCTCCAGCATTATCCAGATTCCCTCTAATATTTCTCCTGTCTAGCAAGGGAGAATTTAGGTTTGGTTGTATCCTTTGCAGCCATCAGCCCAGATCCTCAGATGGTGTAAACAGGCATAGTTCTGTTAACTTAACTAGGCCATGACATTAGAATGATAGCAGCCTCCCTGGACCACCGAGCACCAAGTCACGGAATGGGTTTCATGTTTTACACTAGCTCTTTTCCCTGTTACCCGTACTTTAAAATATATTTATTTAACCTCTGAGGTCAAGTCCTTCCATTCCACACTTGTGTTCGTCCAGTAAAGCATTTATACTCTTCATTCTGCACATGGTTTTAGTCCTCACTTGTGTTTTCTTTCTAACCCAGATTCCTCTTTATTCATGTACGAATGATCCTTTCCCCCTCAGTGTAATTTTTTGCTGGAGGGCATGCATAATATTCATTCATTTCCCCTGTTTGGCTGTCAGGGCCTTTGCATTAAAAAGCACATGCACTTTCCTCATACACTCTGACACACCCTGCACGTCTCACTTATTTCCAAGGTGCACCATCACTGTTTAGTCCATTACAATTCTAACTACACAGACACCAAATAACTGAGAGCCAGCAACTTCAGAGTGCATTGTCATCTTTGCAGTGTGAAGGTGTAGTCCCATGACTCACATCGTTACTGGTGCAACGTAATGCACTGACATAATCACACATCAGGACCTTATTCTGTGGCTTTCTGTGACTGCATTGGACAAACTGGCTCTTCAGGATTGAAGCTGGATTGGAATTTCAACCACCCCAAAGCTAGATTTACAGCTGCTTTGCATTGTCAGAGTGGTGCAAAACTGCCAGGAGGTCATGGTGAATCGGGCTGCTTTCCCCCCCATCACTGTGACTTAGGGCTGGTTTACACTATGGGGGAGGGATGTCGATCTAAGTTATGCAACTTCAGCTATGTGAATAACGTAGCTGAAGTTAACGTACTTAGATCTACTTACCGCGGTGTCTTCACTGCGGTGTGTCAACAGGAGACGCTCTCCCACCGATTCCCCTTGCACTTTTCATTGAGGAGGAGTACCGGAGTCGACGCTAGAATGATTGGCAGTTGATTTACTGTGTCTATACTAGACACGATAAATCGACCCCCGCTGGATCGATCGCTGCCCATCGATCCGGCCGGTAGTGTAGACAAGCCCCTAGACTCTTTAAAATGACAAGTCTTCCGATTTTTGAGGTACTGCCATCATGAAACATTTGTGAAGACTTCACAGCCGGGTGGGAATACCTTGACTTTGTTTAAGCAAGTTAAACAGGCAGAATGTGAACCCCGATGCTCGTTATCAGAATAAAGAGGGATACAGAAAGAAACAAAATCCCGTATTTCTAAAAACATTTCAACACCAGTGCCGGTTTGCCTGTATCTTACAATAGCATTCCCTCTATTACACCACTAGAGTTCTGTCTTTAATGAAGTCTTTTGCATTAGGTCACAGGGAGTAGTTACAACTAACCTTACTTAACTACTCAACTGAATGAAAACAGATAGCTGTCCATCAAGATTGCCAGTTACTATAATGGCCAGCAAGGTTTGGGTTTAAGTTGTCTTTTCAAATGTCCATTTACAGGAAACTACCTTTGCAAAAATATTGACATTTCCCTGTCTTCAATTTAAGTTTACCTGACACTGCTTCCCTGTGACACCCTGTACCCCATATGACACCCTGTACCCCATGTTCACCACTTCTATATGGTTATGATATATTTTGTACAAAGTATGCCGTGTGAGGTATCATTTGAAAACTCATAATTTACTGAATGTTATTGTCCAGTTTAAATGTGTGTAACATCATTGCATGTAAAATTATGTGATTTTGCTCTATGATTATTACTGAAAGATGTTGTCATTCTGGGTAACACCCACAAACCATTTTCTCAGAGACAAAGGCACATTAGCATGCCAGCAACGTGCTAAGGAGCCAATACCTACTTAACTGGCCAACCACCAGGAGGGAGAATGGTATAAACAAAGAATTTACATTTAATCTCAGAAACGCTTCAAACCTCACACATACAGGAGACTGTTTGTCTGCACTCCAGTGGAGGGTAATCCTCAAAGAGGGGAGTGGGATATATAATGGGAGACAGTGATTTCCACCTCACCTTTCCCCCTCCATCTCTACTCACGGCAGCAAGATTCCCTTGAAAGACAAAAGAAGCATCACTGAACTGGGGGAGTGGTCCTAGCTTGGAGGTTTTTCAGACAGTACAAACTACTGTAGGCTTTTAGGCTTTTTTTGCTTTTCAACCTACTAGCCTTGGTAAAGTTTAGGAATTAACTTGTGTGTTTATCCTTTTATTTCTTTTGTAACGAATCCGGACTTATATGCATCTATACTTGCAATCACTTAAAATCTTTCTCCAGTTAATACACTTGTTTTATTGTTTTATGTAAACCAGTGTGTTTTAGTTGAAGTGTTTGGGAATCTCTGCTTAGGGCAACAGGGCTGATGCACAATCATTACCCAGTGTTGGAATGATGAACTATCTATGAGCTTGTACTGTCCAGTGGGCTACTGAGCAGTACAAGATGCACATTTCTGGGGGGAGGCAAGGCTGGCACTGAGGGATATGTGGGTGTCACCCTGTATCTATTCATGGCTGGCTGGGCATAGCACTGATGTACGCAGCTGGGAGTGACTTTATATGCTAGTGGCTGTGAGTGAGCAGAGCCTGGAGGGGTTGCTGTTCACCAGTAAAGCAGTGTAAAAGGGATGATTTAGTTGGGGTTGGTCCTGCTTTGAGCAGGGGGCTGGACTAGATGACCTCCTGAGGTCTCTTCCAACCCTGATATTCTATGATTCTATGAAAAGGCATCTCAGGCTGGAGAGCTAAGAGGACACAACATTCAATGTCACATTCCCAACTTAATGCAAATGGAAATATCAGATTTTACACACAGTAAGCTACAGCTACTCTGCTTAAAAATAGAACCATGAGCCGTTCCCGGTGTATTTATGGAAATGACAGCATTTAACAGTTTACAAGTCCTACAGGAGATGTGCAGAATAGTGCTCTGCTTTAACACCAGACCAAAAACAAGCTCTGTTACACACGTCTTCTGTGGGACCTGTTAGCCATGAAAAGCCCAAACCAATCAAAATTCAAACCAGCCAACGCAGGACACGTGGAAATTAAGGTCACTCACTCATCTCAGACCACAGCCATATCTGTGTGCAATGGAGAAACAAAGGATTGCGGGCCAGCGAGTTCAATCGATTCTTCTGAGCTCTGGAGAGTGGATGTCGTTCCCAAACACGAGCTAGCATGCCAGAGCTTAGCCTGGAGTCATTCCATGCAAACTGACACACTCTAAAACTAGGACGTTATAATGGAAACACGGCACAACCTCAGCTGCAGATGTTCTATGTGATGTGTAGTCACAAATAAGCTGTGAATATCAGCGCTGGATTCCATAGTATTATTTCCCCCCTGTTGCTTTGATTCCCCTTAATAAAAGGGCTGAGTTATAGAGAATTATACCCAAAGAAATGGAAGTCCTATAACAATGCACTATGTTACTGAGTGACAAAGGCACTCTTGATTTCTGCCAACTCCCAGCAGATCAAACCTGAGTAAGGAACAAATCTGCCCCATAGGCTATTTTTACATCTAGCTACTGTCAAATGTTTACTCCCAGTTGTGACCCTGGCACCGATTCCAGCTAGCAGTGTGTTCCGGGGCAGGTGGAAAATGTTGTCTATTTTGGGTAGCGGTGTCTCTTTAAGGATACACATGCAATACCAAAAGTGGCTATGAATAATGTTATTAAAGCATTGTTGAGCTGCCTCTACTAAGCAGGGATTATTATAACCGCTCCTGGGTGAACGTGAGCCCATGCTCACATCCACAACAATCCCTTCCTTAATTTCCATGCTATGAATGCTGGGATTTTGGGGGGTGGTGTGGGGGAGGGCAGTTCTCAAGCTCCCTGGGCGCATTGTTCTCTCTGCTTTATGTGACACATTCAAGAAGCTTTACATGCAGATGCCGAGATATGAAAGAATTTCTGTAGATTTTCATAGGCTGAATTGCCACGGAGCGCTTAGCATAACAAAACGCTCTTGTCTAGTAAACTCAGAAGCCAACACATTGATCTAATAAAGACTTTAGAATAAGAGTTTAAAGAAACACTCACAAATAGCTGAGAAATTATAAATCCTGAAAGACCTTAATGCGGCAGCCGAGTAATGCTGTGTGACAGCCGTAACGTTTCAAACACTAGCATCTAATCCACTTCCAACCTTTAAAAAAAATACGAGACAGTCAGGAAGTCCTGATCTGCAAAAGCACTGGGCACCTGAAGCTCCTACTGACTTCCCTGGGGCCGGCCTGTTCAGCACGCCTGATAACGCTTCATTTAGGGCCAGGTTTACTAAACCAGAGACCAATATTCCACGCCTGGGCCAAACCCTCGAAAGTATTTGGGCACCTAATTCCCATTGAAATCAATGGGCACCTCAATACTTTGGAAGATCTGGGCATGTTTCCATATTTAGGATCGTGAATACATGGCCTGATTTCATAGTTTAAAGCCAGAGGGGACCATTATGACCATCTAGCCTGACCTCCTGCTCAGCCCAGGCCAGAGAACCCCACCTAGAGATTCCTGGTTCAAGCCCATAGCTGGTGCCGGAGCTAGAGTCTCTTTTAGAAAGGCGCCCACACTTGATTTATTGTCAGAGGCAATGGGCCCCCACAGCTCCCAGTGATGCCAAAAGGATCCAATCACTCCCTCCCACAAGGAAATTCCTGCTGTAAACACTGAGATTCACCCCAGGGGTTACCCCCCATTCCCCACCCTGGAGGAGGAGTTTCAGACCTTGCCTGTGGGGAGGAGCGCGTGGGCTGTGGCTCAGAATTCTCACCGGGGTGAGGCTCCATGGGAAACCATTCTGTGCTGCCACGTACCCTGGAACCATGGTGTGGGGAGCAGTATGTGCTAACAGGGCTCCTCCCTCCAGCCGTCATTGGCTCCCCATTCCCTGCTTGGGCCTTCCCTTCCCCTCCCATTGCCCAGGAGAGTACAGGGCATGGAGGGGTACTGACGCTGCCTTTAGGAGTATTAACTCCAGCATGGATTTCCTAAGGGAAATCTCCCAGGTGAGGGGGAAGGGTCATGCCATGAACCACCAGCAAATTCCAAGAGCACTTCAGAGCCCAGGGCCCTGGAGTAACCTCCACTGCACCAGATCAGCCTCTCCACGTCTAGGTGACCCACATCAGTGGTGGCAGAGGGATCAGGAATAGCAGCCAAGCAAAATAACCTATCTTTGGATATCACTGTCAGTGGCTGCTTCCTTTCCACATGCTCGATTGGTCCTAGCACTGAGCCAAGCACTTTAAAGCAGCCTCTAGTTGCTTTGGTTTGCAGAGTCCTTTCGTTCGGAGCTAGGCATGGCTTGTGGGAGACCATGCCATGTTCGCCTGGATTCTGCAAACACACCTGCTTTGCCAGGGCTCACGCCCCCTTTTCCTTGGGTTCACACTTGTGCACAGCAGCTCAGTAAGGGTGAGGCGTGAGCAGGAGCACCCCAGGATTTCACTGTCACTTGCTACCATTTGGGGGGAATGTCATGGAAGCTGCCCGTTTTTGTACAGCTGCATTCCATGCTCTGCTTCCTGATGGCATGAGAGTCCCGGGACATCCCTGCTCCAAGCTCATGCCACTAGATAAAGCCAAAATGCTCCCTGTCCCCTTTCAGTCTGCACTCTCCAATCCCTAGCGCTGAGGGCTGGGCTATACAACGTCAGTATCTGCATTCATGTCAGATTTTGGCATGGAATTACCTAGTCTGAGTATTTTATTTTTAAGGGAAAAGTGCAAATGGAGCATGATCATTCCCAACTACAAAGTATCTGGCTTGGCCCCTCTCGACCCCAAGGCTTAGAGGCTATAACGTTGCCATGTCACACACTTTCAAAGCCCGCTTTGTAAAGCCCTCCAAGGAGCCCTGCTCCCCAGCTTACCCACACAGGACACGCAGAGCTTCCCGTCCGAAGGGCTTGCGTGGAAAACCAAATGGAGCTGTTTCTCTCTCCTGGAGACGTGTGGCTGAGCCCACCCTCTCTGGATGTGATCCTAGAGCCACGGAGACTAAACACCAAAGGTGATGCTTAGATCTCTAAAGCACCCCTGCCTGGTCGTTCCTAACCTAAACCAAGCCTGGTGTATGCTGCTCTGGGTACCTTCTCTTTCCCCAGGAGATGCCTCTACCAACCCGCCCCTAGCTCCCATAGTATGTTAGTTGATATACCCTGTGTGTGTCCCATGCCACTTCCAAGCTCTGTGTGAGGCTGCAGAGGTAGGCTAGAGAGCGGAATGTTTGTTCTGCTGTATGCAGTGATGTCGGATGCTGAGACAGGAGTGGTCTGGGCCTGGGACCAGAGCAGGGCCGGCTCCAGGCACCAGCAAAGGAAGCAGGTGCTTGGGGCGGCCAATGGGAAGGGGTGGCACGTCTGGGTTTTCAGTGGCAATTCGGCGGCGGGTCCCTCACTCCCTCTCGGAGTGAAGGACCCGCCACCGAAGAATGAAGCGGCGCGGTAGAGCTGCCGCCGAAGTGCCGCCGGTCGCGGCTTTATCTTTTTTTTTCTCCACTTCGCTGCTTGGGGCGGCAAAACAGCTGGAGCCGGCCCTGGTCCAGAGGAAGTTCATCCTTCCATGCTCCTCCTTGATGCCCAGAGATTTCCCCTCCCTCAGAGATGCCTTGGTGGGCAGGGGGGAAGAAGAGCACTGGAGCATCATGGCAAGGAAATGGATTCACTGGGGGGGGGGGGAAATAGTGTGGGCAGAAGGCATTTTTCCTGCAACGTTTCACAAATGACCCTTCCCCAGAGGGTGTTCCTCTGGGACTGCTAACTAACCTTTGCTTGTTTGTCCTTTGTGATATCCAGGTGAATTGCCATGTCACAAAAACTGAGACACCAACTTTCAACTCTCCGCCTCGGTTACCCATCTGGTAACTGGGGGCAAATAACTGCATCTGGGGCGGGAGGCTGAAATAAGGACTGTACAATGCTGTAGAAGTCCAGGGTATTAAGTTCAGTCAGCCGTTGAGGTGAGATGAGAACTCAGGGCCTAACAACTGGTTTGGTTTACAGCTTGTCAGTTCTTTGCTTTCTTCCCTTCTGTAGTCTTAAACTGCTGAAGTGGATGCTTGTCCTGGTTTCTTTAGATTCCTAAGTATTTTAGTGGCATTTCAGATTTTACAGATTTTCTACTGCTAAATTTCATCCTTAAAATGCTCATCTGTGCTAACCAGGACAAGCCCACAGGGGCCCCCACGAGAGTTTTTTGGGGCCCCTGGAGCGGGGTCCTTCACTCGCTCCGGGGGCCCCGGAAAACTCTCATGGGGCCGGGGCCCCCGGAGCTTCTTCCGCTCCGGGTCTTCGGCGGCAATTCCGGAGCGGAAGGACCCCCCGCCACCAAATTACCGCCAAAGCGAGACCCGCCGCTGAAGTGCTGGGTCTTGGGCGGTAATTCGGTGGCGGGGTCCCCTGCCGCGGGTCTTCGGGGCACTTCAGCAGCGGGTCCCGGAGCAGAAGGACCCCTCCGTCGCTGAATTACCACCGAAGTGGGGGCCCCCTGCCGCCGAAGACCCCAGACCCCCTGAATCCTCTGGGTGGCCCTGCAAGCCCAGGGCCTCAGTAACACCCTTAGCATAAGGCCAACTCAAAATTCTCACACAAAATTTACAGGCAAATAACTCATGCTGTAGTCGCAACTGACAGCACCTTCCCATATAACAAACTTCCACAAGTCAAGAAAGCTGAAATCAAGTTATAGTCCTCCATCAGGTTAGAAACACAAGTTGTTCTGACTCTGAACTGCAAACCCTGGTGGAGGAATATAGCCTGCACAAAGCATTTCAGCCTTTGTGGGGGAAAAAAGGGGCAGGGCCCATTTCGGAGTTTGCACTGAACAACCATGCAATCCCCTCCCCATCTTTATATAACTCAAAAATAGCCAGAGGGATTTTTCTCAGATACTTTTAAAACACTCTGAAACAAGTAAAATACTCACTTTCAGGCACAGACCTACCATGAAAAACATCCGCCCCAAAGTTGACTATTTTGTAAAAGTTTAAGTAACAAAGTTTTAATGGAATCTGATTTGCAACCTTAGCTACAGCAAGCGTGACCTGCACCTGTTATTGCATATTCCAGTACTAAAACAGATCACGAGGAAAGAATATTGTAGAGACAAAGCCAAGCTTACTGGGATCTACCGGTACAAGACTAATTTATGAATATCAAAATGTGCTCACATTGGCACTGAATTTAGCAGAGCTTTTGCCTAATCTCTCACTGGCTGAGTCAGCGAGAGGATTAAAGGGAGTATGAAAAGCGCTGGAAGAGATGAAAGGAGATCAGGCATTTATTCTTGATATATTCAGAGTATTGTAAAGAACACTCTGGGTGACAGTGGCTCAAAGGCTTCTTAGGACTGTTCCATCTGACAGGAGATTCCTTGCTGTAAAAGTGCAGCCTCCCCCGCAGGATTGTACAAGAACCTGGGCTTGTCTCTGGAAAAGGGGGTAAAGCCTTTTAATCAACGTGTTGGTTCCCAACTAAAGTGTTGATGAAAAGGCAGGCAGCGGAGTTAAGGAAGCACCGTTAGTGTACAGCCAGGGTCCAAACCTTCAATAATCCAGTGTTTCCCGCTACAGTTCAGGATGTTTAAAAGCCAGAGTGGGAAGTGTATTTTAAACCGATCTCCGTGCACACCATTCTGTCTCAGAAATGTGCCAGCTACACAATGAGAATCCAAATCACACTTAATTTAGGAGCCCTTTCCCTCTCTGGGCTTCAGGGACGCTCATTAAAAACTAAACAAACTCACAGGGATGGTTTGATTACAAATAGGAAAGGAAGCAGCTGGTACCCAGGCTTACCTAGTCTGCACACAACCCATCTCCCAGGGGGGACTGTTAAAAATGATCCCTCTGATTACAGCTGAATAAATTAGTGCCCTAGGGTCATACTATAATGAGGTGCTCACTTATACAGAAATGCCCCCTCCTTGTTGCATTTTCATCATTATGGAAACAAAAAGAGGAAGATGCAACAAAATGTTGCCTGATTCTAACAACCATTGTTCAGTAACGATGTGGTTGTGACACAAATCTGCCAGTGGCAGGAAGTGCAAAGACTGACAGTCCTCAGATCACACTGTTGCGGACAGGGAGACTGGCATAGCGTATGGGATGCTCAGAATTGCTTGGCTTTTGTCCTGCACATAGGTGCTGAAACTAAGGGTGCTGGGAGTGCTGCTGCACCCCCTGGCTTCAAGTGGTTTCCATCATATATAGGTTTTACAGTTTGGTGCAATGGCTCTCAGCGTCCGAACTACACAAATTGTTTCAGCACCCCTGGTCCTGCAATCAGATCCGCAGACAGACTCTGGCACCCACGCGGTGACCTTGCTTAAGATTTGCCCCTAAACTACAACAACATTAAGGCCCTGATCCTGCAGTTGGATCCTTGCAGGCAGGCCGGCCCCTTCAACTCCACATGGGCCACAGACAACCTTTCAGGGCCTTAATTTTATTATGTGGATAGGAGCAAATCCTGCATCTCGCCCCATCCTCTATCTGTCTGCAGGGCAGAAGGCTCAATATGCAGCAGGATGACATGTAGGGAGCCTGCAAAGGGAGTTCTGTAGCTCCTGGGTGCAGAATCCAAAGGGCTCCACCCCCAGCAATGGGCAGGGGTGTTTTGGGGGGCAGAAGGGGCACGCCCAGTGAGTCTGCAGCTACACAATATAGGGGAATTGCACTTGTCTCTGAGGTTAGTGCAACACTGGGGCTGCAGGAGCAGGTGGGGAGCAGTTTTCTTGGGGCTGTGGGGGTGGAGAGCAGAGTGCATTTCTGGCAGAGGTCCCCTGTGCTTTTGGCTTTGTGCAGGGTTTAGGATTTGACTCACTGGGGTGTATTTAGTTTTCTGGGAGAGGAAGGGAAAATTATCCTAGGCATTACTTTCATGGAAAGTTTTACGTTTTGAGTATCTACATATTTAACTGTACATTAAGAATCTGCTAAGAAAAGATTCCCTTGTGTCAAATTTTAAGGACTGAAATCTCCTGGTCAATCTAAACTCCTTTTTGAAATACCGAACGTGATTAGAGCTTCATAAGATTAGTAACCAACCGCAGTTCATTTAAATCAAATTTTCCGGTTACTCAAGTGCAAAAAAAAGTCTCTAAACCTGGTAAACTTCTATTGTTTTTTCTTAAAACACTAAAGGAACTTTGAAGTGGCCAAAATGGTTCTGTTTTATTTTTAAATCCATGGCAATTTTGTTTTTAGCATGCCAAGAATTTGTATGCCAAATTCCAGTTCCAAGTCAATTTTTATTACCAAGTTATCAACTCTGAAAATGCAGGTTAATTACCGAAACATTAACAGAGTTAACTGTCCAAACAAGCTGATTATATGAAGGCAGAGAGCCATTTTTTAAAAAATATTAAAAGCGAGCATGTCTAATCTGGAATTCCATTCTCTAATGCTCTAGGTAATGTCTCTACAATTCTCATCACTTAAAGGCTCAAAACCCAACCTTTGCCTTTCGGAGGCATTAGTTGTATTATTAGTTTATTTGAAGAGTAAGTTACAGTCAAGGAACAGAATAATCCTGCATGCGCATTTGGAGAAAAGGATTTTGAGAAATGTGCTTATATCCCTCCGGTGAACCATTTAAAAAAGAAACCCAGAAAATTACTTTTTAGGAATGCAAAACAGACCAGAGAATTAGCACTAGAGGTACAGAACTTCAAACTTTTGGATTGTGACATTGTCACAGAATGAACCAGCACCTAATCTTAACTCATTCATTGCCAGACCATATAACTGATACTTCAAGATCATATAGTCTCAGTTGGCCTTTTCAGTATTATTTTCTCACTCTGGCCCCGATTCAGAAAAGCACTTACGCATATGCTTAGCTTTGAGTACATGAGTAAGTCCCATTTTATGTGCTTAAAGTTAAGCACGTGGTGAAGCGGGCCATGAGTGCTCAGCACCTTGCAGGATCTAACCCAGAACACTGAACTGACAAGCAGCATTATTATTTTTTGGTAAATGTCTCTGGCCAGTTCAGAAGCGCAGTGCTGCCTTTCTCTCCGTTAATGGCTCTGGGAAGGGAGGGGGATGAAAACACAAAGGGTGAATGGGCTCCGCTCACCAATGCAGAATTCCTGCTCTGGGCTCCCTATGTTGGAAACACCTTCCAGAGCAGAGGCTGCTCTGGCCTGTGCCATCTGTAACTCTCACTCCACTGTGGGGGACCCAGAGCAGGCTGGCACAGCCCGGGCAGTGAGAGTGGCTGACTAGCAAGGGCTCTGGCCTGGGAGGGGCAACAGGATCCCAATGCTTCAGAGCCAGCGGCTGGAGCTTTATGGCGGGATTTAAAGCTGCTCCCCTCCGGCAGGACCTCAGAGGCCCTTGGCCGCAGGGGAAAACACAATGCACTCCCTGCAGCCACAGGGTGAATCAAGCCCCCTGCCCATCAGTTCATAAGACTGTATCCATAACCACTTCTCCCACCACGAGCCCCGTGGAGCATTGTCACAGCGGTCCCTGGCCCATCCAGCCTCAATCTGCCCACCTCAATCTCCCCTCAAACTATTACTCCCTGGGGAGGAAGCCTTCTCCTGCTCCCCCATGGGTATCTTGAGGAGAGGAGCACAGCCCCCTTGCTGACCCACCAAACCCATCCACAGCCTGCAGCTCTTGTCCCGCTCCCCCTAGCGTGCTGCAGGGCCAATCCGTGCCACCACCTACAGAGCTAAAGTACAATTAAAACAACTCCTTCAAGGGAGACTGGAACCTGCAACCTCCACAGCCTCAGACAAATCCACAGCACCCTGGCCCTCACACACAGCTCACGTTGGGGGCCAGAAGTGCATGTGACGGGGATGAGTGAGCCGGCCAGCTGCTGTAACGCTCACCCCATGCTGTGTTGCTGTGTGGCATCGCAATGGTGACAGTCAATTCTTAAGAACACATTAGTACATGTGAGGCATCCTGCCCAGCTCACCTTGACAAGAGGCCGCACAAACACGGCCAAATTCTCCCCCCAGACTCCACCTGACCTCCTGTGCAAGACTGGGCTCACACACATGTGCCCCCGCTGAGGACAACACGTCGACCACTCGCACAGGGGCAGAAAAGTGTATCTGCAAAACCCCCTTGTCCTAATGGGTTTTTGTGAGTAAAATCTTGTTCAAACGCACGTGCAGTCGTTTTACCTCCAGTGCACACAGGCTGGGGGCTGAAATGGTACTCAAAGGACAATCCGGTTTAAACCTACACTAAATCATACGGAAACCATTCAAACATTAAACAAACAGCCACGGGAATGAACCTTCGTTTGCAAAGTGCCTAGAGCTCGGTGCTGAAAGTGTCACTGTTCTCGTTAGAAACACAAAGGGAGCCGGGTCCTGCACAAGGGCTGAAAGACACCCCTGAGCCCGAGGGTTTCCAGGCGCTGTCCAGGAGAGGAGCAGGGCACAGAGGCCTGGACAGCCGGCGCATCTGCTCCCCACCCCATGCCCCGGTCGGTCCAAGCCCGCTCCGCGCGCTGCACCTGGCAGCCCCGCTAGCGACAGGCAGCGGGACCCTGCTCGGAGCGCAGCAGTCCCGGGGTCCGCCCGTCCCCTCCAGCTGGACACAGCCCGGCCCGTCAGCCCGCCAGCCCGCGCCCGGCCCCGTCTCACCCAGCCGGCACTCGCCGTCGTGCGCCTTGCGGACGCGCCGGGGCCCGGCGAGCAGGTGCAGGGCGCAGGCGCTGGGGTAGGAGCGCCCGTCGGAGCCGCACACCGCCCCGTCCTCCTTGCACACGCAGCGGCCGGTGCCCTCGGGCGCCCCCGCGCCCCGCGCCTGGCTCACGCACACCAGCCCCGGGCCGCAGCGGGGCCCCCGCGGGCCCCCGGCGCCCCGCCCGCCGCAGCGCTCGCCCTCGGCGCCCAGGCAGCGCTCGCAGCAGCCGCACTCGTCCCGCGCAGCCAGCTCGGGCGCCGGGCAGCGCGTCGGGGGGCAGCGCTCGGGCCGGCAGGGCCCGCACCCGCCGCCCGCGCCCCGCCGCGCCGCCAGCAGCAGCAGCAGCAGCACCAGCAGCAGCCGGGCCATGGCGCTGGGCAGGGAGCGCGCGGCACCGGCTGCAGCCGCTGGACAGCGCCGCCAGGCAGGAGCCGGGGCGGCCCCAGCCCGGCTGGGACAGCCCACAGCCCAGCCCCTCACAGCCCAGCCCCTGCTCCCCGCCCCACAGCCCAGCCCCTCCCCACCCCGGCTGGGACAGCCACAGCCCAGCCCCTGCTCCCCACCCCACAGCCCAGCCCCTGCTCCCCACGCCCCGGCTGGGACAGCCCACAGCCCAGCCCCCTCACAGCCCAGCCCCTGCTCCCCAGCCCACAGCCCAGCCCCTGCTACCTCCACCCCACAGCCCACCCCTGCTCCCCGCCCCGGCTGGGACAGCCCACAGCCCAGCCCCCTCACAGCCCAGCCCTGCCCCACAGCCCAGCCCCTCCCGCCCCACAGCCCAGCCCCTGCTCCCCACCACGGCTGGGACAGTCCCCTCCCCACAGCCCAGGGACAGTCCCCTGTCCTCCCACCCTGCCTGTGACAGCCCCGCCCCTGCTCCCCCCACCTGGCCGGGACAGCCTGTCCCCTGCCCACCCTACAGCCCAGCCCTTGCCTTCCCCACAGCTCAGCCCCTGTCACTCCCTAACCGGGGCAGAGACAGACTGCCCCCAAACCTCCCCAACAGCCCAGCCCACCCCCTCTAACTGGCAGGGACAGCCCACCCTGCCCCCCCCCCAGCCCCCCCCCAGCCCAGTCCCCCCCCACCACACACCCCCTGGGCAGGGACAGCAGCCCCTCCCCCCCCACACACATCCCTGGTCCTCCCCTACAGCCCAGCCCACCCCCTCTAACTCTGGCAGGGACAGCCCACCTCCTGTCCCCCCCCTACAGCCCAGCCCCCCCGAGCCCAGTCCCCTGCCACCCACCCCTAACCCTGGGCAGGGACAGCCCAGCCCCCACACACATCCTGGTCCCTCCCCCCCCACCACAGCCCAGCCCTCCACCCCAGGCAGGACAGCCTGCCCCCTGTGTTTCTGTGTGTTCCCTGTCTTCCTGTTCTTGTTGGCCCTTCTACAGCACTTCACAGGCACGGCTGTGGTCGAACAGGAGTGGACTGATGTACGGGGTACATAGAATCATAGACCTGGAAGGGACCTCGAGAGGCCATCTAGACCAGTCCCCTGCACTCAAGGCAGGACTGAGTATTATCTAGACCATCCCTGACAGGTGTTTGTCTAACCTGCTCTTAAAAATCCTCAATGATGGAGATTCCACAACCTCCCATGGCAACTTATTCCAGTGCTTAGCCACCCAGACAGGAAGTTTTTCCTAATGTCCAACCTAAACCTCCCTTGCTGCAGTTTAAGCCCATTGCTTCTTGTCCTATTCTCAGAGGTTAAGAAGAACATGAGTTTGCTTGTTCTGCATACCATTCGTTGCTTGGGCCATGGCGTCCATATGCAGTCCCAGGGCTGCACAGGCTGCAGCACAGTGGCAGCTGCAGCTATATGCACGTTACACACGATGTGAACTATAGGCAGGGCAGGTGCCAAATCATCAGCACTGGGCCCTCCTCACAGCCGTGGCAAGGAGCAGCAGTGCCGGCTGCCCCAGTACGACACAGCTGCAGCCTTGCAGCCCCTCTGCCAGGATGGGGGCAGGCAGCATAGGACCTACTGTCAGTGAGTGGCATTGCAGCCTGGTGCACAGGGGGAGGGATCAGTCCCTCTCAGCTTTGGCCCAGCAGCCCTGCTGTCATGATGGGGTAGCCCCAGGATCCAACCTGACCGGGCAATGGGACAGGCAATCAGGCTGCTGCCATGGGGCTGGCTCCTGCACCAGGCTCCCCCCAGGAGGCCTGCCTGGCCTCACTCACTTCCAGCAGCCTGTCTTCCCTCCGCTCTGCCATACCGGGACTCGCTCAGCAACAGCTGGAAGTACAGGGAGCTGCAGCAAGCTGGCCGGGAGAAGGGCGGCAGGGAGCCCTGGGGTGCACCCTGAGAAATACTTCTGGGGGAGTCCCTGCTGCAGGACACGGTAGCATGGAGGGGACGCAGCGTTTGGAGCTGGAGCCTGGTGTGCATGAGAGCTAGCTGCTTCTGCTGTGCTCTGTCCTCCTCCCTCAACCTGCCGTCTGCCCCAGGAGCGGCGCCACCAATCTCACCTCATGCTGGGGGGGCTCCTTGGCTCTCTGACACCTCCTCCTCAGCCTTGGCCAAAATGTCCTGCATCATTTCGGCCCTGATTCTCTCCCTTCTCCCACGCTGGGTGACAGTCCACTCCCCCCGGCTCCTGTCTCAGCCCAGTGGAGAGGGGTGGGCCTGCCGTGGTCCTTGTCGGACCAGGAGGAAAAAGGATTTCTCTCCTTTTCCAGGGGCTGTCTCTCTTCAAGGTCACAGGATGAGACTTTTTGTGATTAATTTTGTTTTATTCAGACTTTATCCACTGGCCTCTTCAGAAGCTCCAGCAAGCCAAGGCACATAATTTTAATTTGGGTATGTCAGTTTTCTCATACTTCATCAATCTCATTTCCCCTCTTTCCTCAAGGCCCCTCTTACTAACTTTGGCTTTACAATCCCTTCAGGCAGGACAAGCTCTGGAAGCATTGTTATCCGCAGGGCACCTGAGTGGGTATGAGAACTTCTGTTCCAGGCTAATGGAGGACAACCATCCACCTGTGCTCAGGAGATTTTTTGGTGTCTGGTATCTGACCAGCACATCTCTGTATGCAGTGGGGTCGTGGGCTAGAGAGGCAGATGTAATCAGTATGCCCTGCCCTGGAATTTAACTGACCATCTAGAGTTCCTATCCCAGGTGAAGTTCACATACATCACCAGCCAGAAACTCGAGACAAAAGTCAATAAGATGCGGATGTAGGATGGAGACACATTCTTTACAATCACCCTGCATTTCTGCACAGCCCAGACTGGTAGCCCTGGACTGAAAACATCCGCTGCTACCATTTGAACTGACAAAACAGGCAGCCTGGGACATTTCAGGTGAGCCAGGAAGACAGTCCGGGGTGGCCGGCTGTACTTGCAGAAAAAAGAATGTGTTATAAGACAAATACCCCATGTGACACTACGCCCCATGTTCTTCAGAGAGATATTGTTATGATATTATTATGGCATAACTAAGATGTGTTTTATGCAAGATGGGTCATGTGAGATGTCATTGGAGAGGTCATGATTTACTGAATTTGATTATCCTATTTGTATGAATGTATCGTTTTTGTATCTGAAGTTAGGAATATTGTTTATGCATCCGTTACAAATGTGTTTACACCTGGGGAACGCCCACTAGACAGAATGCAATCAGTCTGGATGGCCGGTTGGAAAGGGCCATTAGGGAAAAACAATAGGTCTTTGAAGATGCTAATTTTTCACCTTCCTGGGGATGCTGCAAACAGCCTCTGAGTTGTGGCTGCAGGGACATGTGACCAAGTCACCTGGTTCTGGACTCCATGACAATACTAGTATTTTTCCATTGACTGGGGGTGGGGATCAAACTGGGAGACAAAGAATTCCTGCCATATGCAAAAACTATTAAAGGCAGGGGAGTGACATCATTGTGGTTCATTCTTCACTCCCCGCCCAAGAAAGAGGACCCCTGGAAACACCTGGGAACAAAGAGACTGGACTAGGGGAGAAGGACTGAGCCTATGCCGGAGGATGTCTGGCCTGTGAAAGGAATAACTGGAGTTTTAAACTGCAAGCAAGTGCAGCTTGCCTTCAGAAATCTCTGCAGTCTGCCTAAATCGACATTTAGGGTGAGAATCTGCTATTTATAACCAGTTTCTTTAGTATATTGTGCTTAGATTGTGCATTTGTTTTTTTTGCTGGGTAATCTGCTTTGATCTATTTGCTATCCCTTATAATCACTTAAAATCTCTCTTTTGTAGTTAATACACTTGTTTTTGTTTTGTCCAATCCAGTGTGCGTGGAATCATAACTCAGGGCAGAAAGCTGTGTGTATTCCTCTCCACACTGAGGGAGGAGGCAAATTTTATGGGCTTACACTGTACAGATCTCTGGGCAGCGCAAGACAGTAAAATGTTTGGGTTTATCCTAAGCAAGTCCTGGGGGGAAAGATAGGTCAGTGGTTTGTACATTGGTCTGCTTAAACTCAGGGCTAAGAGTTCAATTCTTGAAGGGTCCATTTAGGGATCTAGGGCAAAAATCTGCCTGGGGACTAGTCCTGCTTTAAGCAGGGGGTTGGACTAGATGCTTCCTAAGATCCCTTCCAACCCTGTCATTCTATGACTCCTTAACTGAGTTTTAATTGCACTGTTAAACAATAGAATACCATTAATTTTAATATTTTTGGATGTTTTCTATATTTTCAAATATATTGATTTCAGTTACAACACAGAATACAAAGTGTACAGTGCTCACTTTGTTAGTTTTGATTACAAATATTTGTACTGTAAAAAAGATAAAGAAATAGTATTTTAATTCAGCTCAGACAAGGACTGTAGTGCAATCTCTTTATCATGAAAGTTGAACTTACAAATGTAGAATTATTATTTGTCTAATAATTGTATAATAATGAAGATGGATTTTACCTCAGGGACTTGGTGTGTGGCAGGGGAGGAGAGGCTAGTGCAGGGCGGTCTGAGCTTGCCAGGCGTCCATTCTCTATGGCAGTGTTTCTCAAACATTTTGTGCTGGCAACCCCATTTTGACTTTAAAAAAATTGTGACCTCCTCCCCCCACTAGAAAAAATTGTGACCCCTCTACCCTCAGGGTGGGGGGCTCCAGCCCTGCTTGGGGCACCCATGGAGCTGTGGGCTGGGACTTTAGCCCCCTACCGCCAATGCCTCCCTCCCCCCCAGAGGTATGCAATTAATATTTTTATATTAACATGTTTATTTTGTTTTCTCTTAATCACAGGTGTTAGCTGCAATTAATTGATACCCTATTCCATACCATTCATGATTTTATAGATCTCTGTCATATCCCTTCTCTCTTATCCTATGACTGCTTAGTTTGCTTAAGAGCCTTTGAAGGACCTTGTCAAAGGCTTTCTGAAAGTCCAAGTACACTGTATCATCCTTGTCCACATTTGTTGACCCCCGGAGAGACTTCTAATGGAAATCATGCCTCACCGATCTATTTACAAAAGCTGTGTTGACTCTTCCCCAACAAATTGTGTTCATCTGTGTGTCAGATAATTCTGTTCTTCATTATCATTTCCACCAGTTTGCCCAGTGCTGAAGTCAGGCTTACTGGCCTGTAATTGCCATGATCTCCTCTGGAGCCTTTTCAAAAATTGGCATCACATTAGCTGTCCTCCAGTCATCTGGGACAGAGGCCGATTTAAATGATAGGTTACCTACCACAGTTAGTAGTTCTGCAATTTCACATTTGAGTTCCTTCAGAACTTGTGGGTGAATACTATCTGATCCCGGTGACTTCTTACTGTTTAATTTATCAATTTGTTCCCAAACCTCCTCTATTGACACCTCAATCTGGGACAGTTCCACAGATTTGTCACCTAAAACGAACAGCTCACAGACCATTGTGATCATCTAGTCTGACCTCCTGCATAACAGACCCTATGGAGCTACCCCAAAATTATTTCTACAGTATATCATTTAGAAAGCCATCCAATCTTGATTAAAAAATTGTCAGTGATGGAGAATCCACCATGACCCTGGGCAAGTTGCTCCAGTGGTTTATTACTCTCATCATTAAAGATTTACATCTCATTTCCGGCATCAATTTATCTAGCTTCATCTTCCAGCCATTGGATCACATTACACCTTTCTCTGCTAGATTGAAGAGCCCTGTAACCACATGTCCTCACCTCTACCATGCCCCATCAGGCCTGGACACATTGCAGGGGGCTTCCCTTCTCACACCCCCTGTCGTGGCCACTTTCTCAGCCACAGTGACCACTCCCAGTTGGTTTCTTCCCCAGACTCACTCACTGGGTGTTCTGTGGCTCAGCCCTCTGGCCCCCACACACAGTGGTTTGATCCCTTTCTCAGGATACCAAAGGTCTAACTCAAAGTCCAAATAAAATACCCAAACTAATAATCCTTCTGCCCCTCATGGGCTTCCCTAAAGTCCCCTCTTTCTTGGCCCCTGCAGTTTCTCCCAGCTTGTGTGTTCTTCAACAGGATTCTCCTTCCGCGGGGATTCCAACAGCTTCCCCGGGGGGGGGGGTGTCTCCCTGCTGCAGAGCCCCTTTGTTTTCAGTTTACACCGATTTTTACCAAAAAATTCCCTGGGTTTTACAAAAAGTATTATTCAGTTTTTTTCTGATTTTTCCTCTACTTTTGTATCAGTCAAATATATAAGAATAACTTGTTTTATTAGGAAAATACAGTACATGGCATGAGATATATGTTTTACGATAACACATTAGTCTGTGTGGATATGCAAAGCTGCCTGTTGAAGTCAGGCTCTGTGTTAATCTAGAAGATACATCCAATAAAACAGGCAGCACGCAAGCTCTGAACTGTGCGTGCATCTGAACGTACTGATGAATCTCACGCCCACCACGGGCACGTTTCAAGCTGTTAGCAGATAACCGTTTAAAGATTTGACACAGTAAAATGGGAAGAAAATGAAAATCTGTGTCAGAATTTGTTTCAGAACACAAGGAAGTCAAAATTTAAAAAACAACAACAGGAGAAAAGGATGAAGTTGAGTGCATGTGCTGCAAATGGGGTGATCCAATTATTACAGGCAAATATTTATAGGCTAATAGTTCTAAGCCTACAACAGTAAACTGTTTTTTAAAATGAAAAGTTGTATTTGGGGATTAGAGATGTATTATGTTCTTAAACTCAGCGGTGGCGTTGTATTTTGAGTTCTGTTCTAGTTCTGCGGCAACCCACATTGATTAACAGAATTCAAAGCATAAATCTACTGAATACTCTCCCCCGTCTTTCCGTCCACCAAAATAAACCCTGATATTTACCCAGAAAAATTAATAAAATAGCTTTTTGCACTGATTTTCACCAGTTTTTGTTGTCGTGGCAATAAACACTGATAAATTCCCTGGAAAAATGAAATAAAATAAAATAAAAATTGAAAACAAAGGGCCCTACTTATAATGAATAGCTCTTCTACCCTTCCCCAGCCTCTTCTAGTCCCTTAGTCAGGAGTCTGCTCTGCTCTGCTCTCTGTGGGTACCTCAGTGGTTTGAGTATTGGCCCTGCTAAACCCATGATTGTGAGTTCAATCCTTGAGGGGGCCACTTAGGGAGCTGGGGCAAAAATCAGTATTTGGTCCCACTAGCGAAGGCTGGACTCAATGACCTTTCAAGGTCCCTTCCAGTTCTAGGAGATTGGTACATCTCCAATTACTACTTACTAAAAATGCTTTGATCCATTTTCTTTGAATTTTGCAGAAACTTTCCCCTCTGTATTCAGAGTAAATGCAATAATCCTCTGGACAATTCAATGCTCTGATGCAAAGTTATAGTGGGATGAAGGTCGAGCTTTTTACGGGAAGCTGGTGGCCTATTTAAATAGGAAGAAGTCTCCTTCTCAATTGCATTATGGTTCCACTCCTTGTCCCACTGAATCAATGAGACTTGGAGGCACAGAAGGAATCCAGGGTCAAGCCACAAATGGGATGGGGAGGAGGAGTGGAAGTGGAAGCTACAGACACAGATGCTGCAGCACCGAGCTTGGATGTCTGTGGATTTCTGGTAACGGTTTTGCATATCTATTCAAAACTATCTCTCAGTCCTACTGCAAGAAACACCGTCCAAAATACCCTTTCTTATTTCTGAATTTCTCTTTGCTTAATTCAAGTCATGGCAGATACTGCCTGCTTGGCACATTAGCGAATGAAAAATACACGAGTCACTCACCCTGGCACCTTTGCTGCAGTATCTTTTCCACAGCCCCATCTGAGTTGTACACCAGCCCTGGCTATGCTACTGCAGGTCTGACCCCAGTGCAACTGTGCTACCCACTCTACTCATCTGTTGAGAATGAGTTTGCTAATCCAGTGGCAGGGGATTGTTTATAGTGATGGATTTCAAGGCAGCAGACTTTAGCAAACTCAGGGAGTTGGTAGGTAAGATCCCGTGGGAAGCAAGTCTAAGGGAAAAACAATAGAAGACAGTTGGCAGTTTTTCAAAGAGACATTATTAAGGGCACAAGAGGAAACTATCTCACTGCATAGGAAAGATAGGAAGTATGGCAAGAGGCCACCCTGGCTTAACTGGGACATCTTCAATGATCTAAAAATCAAAAAAGACTCCTACAAAAAATGGAAACTAGGTCAAATTACAAAGGATGAATATAAACAAATAACACAAGTCTGCAGGGACAAAAATAAAAAGGCCAAGGCACAAAACGAGATCAAACTAGCTAGAGACATAAAGGGTAATAAGAAAATGTTCTACTAATACATTAGAAGCAAGAGGAAGACCAAGCACAGAGTAGGCCCGTTATTCAATGAGAGGGAGGGGGAGATAATAGAAAATGTGGAAATGGCAGAGGTGCTTAATGACGTCTTTGTTTTGGTTTTCACCAAGAAGGTTGGTGGCGATTGGATGTCTAACATATAGTGAATTCCAGTGAAAATGAGGTAGGATCAGAAGAGATTAAAATAGGGAAAGAACAAGTTAAAAATTACTTGGACAAATTAGATGTCTTCAAGGCACCAGGGCCTGATGGAATGCATCCTAGAATATTCAAGGAGCTGACTGAGGAGATATCTGAGCCATTAGCGATTATCTTTCAAAAGTCATGGAAGATGGGAGAGATTCCAGAAGACTGGAAAAGGGCAAATCTAGTGCCCATCTATAAAAAGGGAAATAAGGACAACCTAGGGAATTACAGACCGGCCAGCTTAACTTCTATACCTGGAAAGATAATGGAGCAAATAATTAAGCAATCAAGTTGCAAACATCTAGAAGATAATAAGGTGATAAGTAACAGTCAGCATGGATTTGTCAAAAACAAATTGTGTCAAACCAACCTGATAGCTTTCTTTGACAGGGTAACAAGCCTTGTGAACAGGGGGGAAGCGGTAGACATGGTATATCTTGACTTTAGTAAAACTTTTGATACTGTCTCACATGACTTTCTCATAAACAAACTAGGGAAATACAACCTAGATGGAGCTACTATAAGGTGGTTGCAAAACTGATTGGAAAACGGTTCCCAGAGAGTAGTTATCAGTGGTTCAGTCATGCTGGAAGGGCATAATGAATGGGGTCCTGCAGGGATCAGTTTTAGGGTTACCAGACAGCAAGTGTGAAAAATCGGGACAGGGGGTGGAGGGTAATAGGAGCCTACATAAGATAAAGCCCCAAATATCAGGACTGTCCCTATAAAATCGGGACATCTGGTCACCCTAATGAGCTCTGGGTCTGGTTCTGTTCAATATCTTCATCAATGATTTAGATAATGGCATAGACAGTACACTTATAAAGTTTGTGGATGATACCAAGCTGGGAGGGGTTGCAAGTGCTTTGGAGGATAGGATTATAATTCAAAATAATCTGGGCAAACTGGAGAAATGTTCTGAAGTACATAGGATGAAATTCAATAAGGACAAATGCAAAGTACTCCATTTAGGAAGGAACTCCCAGCCCCCCAAGTTTCAAAGGTAATAACTCTAAGAGAGGAGTAGGTTTTTCTCTGAAACCAGGGCAGCGATTGCACAAATGCTTTCCAGTTAAGGAGACTTACAGATGACTTCTTTGACCATTTCAAAGTGTCTGTTTCTCGGTGTCCCTGAGTACAGAAAAGTGACACAAATTCCATATGTCACTGTTCACTTGGGGTAAATTCACTTTCTGCAGACAGCTGGGAAAGTCAGTGCATCACATAAGCCACATTTAAACCCTCAAAACAGGATTTATATGGTGCTTGGGTCTCATGCAGCCCCTGCAAAGGTGGTTGTTTCACTCTGGGGAAATAACTTCCATTACAAGCTTCTGCACAGGCTAGTTTTTTGGGGAAAAGCTATTTTGGGCTCTAGTCTACATTACACCCCCTGCTCCTGCCAGGAGCTATTACTTACACAAACAGTCTCTCTGAAATCAATGGGATTACTCCAGTATGTCAGTGCTCACCAGCAAGAGTGAGGAATGCACAGTCTCCTGCTAAACACTTCTGTATACTGAAAGTGAGGTTTGAGCCTTAGCCAGCGAAGGCCACAGAAAGCAAAACAGACCAATCGACACAATTTGTGGAGACAGCAATTCACACACTCACATTACTTATATACACCCCTCACTACCCCTTTAAAAATAAATAAATAAAACTATGTGAAAAGAACATTACGGTGAAAAGCCAAGCACTCAAATATTAAACAATGCCAAGAACTAAGGTTTCCTACATCCCCCCACACGCATCTCCATTATGATACAGTCTTAATTCCTTGATCCTATACTGTACTGCTTTTCCCCCAGGAGCCTTGTGTCAGGGCTGGGTTGTGGGGGGCCTGTGGGCATAGGGTGCGCTGCTCCGCATCTGGGCCAAGGAGTCAAAGATCAGTCTGGGCCCAGTCCAGGTCTAAACCGCAGAGTCCAAGGCTGTTACCAAATTAAGAGTGCGAGGCAAGATTCAGCATCAGGTCAGGACAGGACCTTGCCCCGGGGTCAGCAATGGTCCTAAGCCGAAGACGCTAAACTCGGGATGAGTATCAGGAGCGGGGCCATGGTGGAGAGCCTGGGATCCAGGTGTATCATACAAGCAGGGTCTGAGGCAGAAGGACACTAGAGGTCTTCATTGCTCAGACAGCTCCCAGAAATGGCTTCCTGGTTTATATGGACAGTGCCAGCCAATCAGGGAATCAGAGCTGTCACTCATGTGCCCCTTCGGGTGGGACTTACTGCAGAGTTTAGCCTCTCAGTACTTCTCAGCAGCAGTCCTGGCTGGCCCCTGGTGACGATGAGGAAGCAGCACCTGCCTCAGTCCCCGGTTCTAGGCCCAGGGGTTCTTACACCCTGCCTCATTCAGTGCAGTGGCTTGCAGCGGTGGCTCCAGGCACCAGCCCTCCAAGCACATGCCTGGGGTGGCAAGCTGCGGGGGGTGCCCTGCCGGTCCCCGCGAGGGCGGCAGTCAGGCAGCCTTCGGCGGCTTGCCTGCGGGAGGTCCGCCAGTCCCATGGATTCGGTGGCAATTTGGTGATGGGTACGCCAAATCCGTGTGACTGGCAGACCACCTGCAGGCAAGCCACCGAATCTGCGGGACCAGGGACCTCCCGGAGGCAAGCCAGTACATGTTAGTTATTTAGAACTCACTACTCAAGAATCAAAGAATCAAAACAAATTTAAGAATAAGAAAAATAAAACTATGAAATGCACAACCCATCAGAAAACTAAAACTGCAGCAGTGGAATCTCTAATGAACTTTGAAAGAATAAAATTTACCGAAAAGATAATATATGTGCATTGCGCATTTTGACAGGAAATACCGAGAAGTAATAACAGTGTGTATGTTGGGGAGTGTGTGAGGGGGGGAGAGAGAGAGAGAGTGTGTGTGTGTGTGTGCGCGCGTTGGGGAGTGTGTGAGGGGGATAGAGTGTGTGTGTGTGTGTGTGTGTGTGTGTGTGTGTGTGTGTGTGTTGGAGGAGTCTGTGAGGGCAGTGATGCTGGAACAGATTTTATAGTGGGATGCTGAAGGCTGAAACTATTCATTTGGGTTGTTACTACTTCAAGTAGTTCTAGCATCTAGGTGTGAGGGAGACTGTGTATGTGTGTGTGTGTGTGAGCACGCTGCCTCTTTAAGCTGAGCACTCAGGAGCCTGAATGCCCCCTACAGCAGCAGCCGCAGCTCCCACTGCTGAGCCAGAGCCAGCAGCACAGACAGGCTCCCTGCCTCCCTCCCCCCCGCCCTGCCCTGCCCCACCAGATACATGGCTGGGGAGAGGAGGACCCCCTGACATCAGCCCCCTCCCCACCAGCTGGCTCTGCACAGCAGATCAGGAGGCTCCCAGTCCCCAGCAGCTTGGCCAGTGGTGGGGGACAGGGGCAGCGCTGTGGCTGCAGAGGGCAGTGGAGCAGGGCGGGGGGTGAGTGGAGGCGAAGAGGGGCAGCATCTTCCCTTCTACTGCAAACTTCACCCAAATGTGGTACAAAACTTGGGGGAGGGGCAGGTGCCCCCCGGCCCTCCCTAAATCGAGCAATTTGTCAGAGCAGCTGTTTTCTTTGGGGCCTGCCCCAGAGCCTACGGAAGGCAATGGAAAGACTCGGGGAGCAGGACCTTAAAGAGTGAGCACGTTTCTATGAAGCAGAGTTTTGTGAAATTTAGTCAGGTGGCTTTGCTGACAAACCGAATGCTCCTCCCCAGCCACGCACGCAATGGCTGGAGTGTGTGTGTGCGTGCGCAGCAGTAACGGGTGGGCAGAGGCTGTTGTGACGCACGCCTACGCCAGCCTCTGGGGTGTAACACTTTAACCTGTGCGGTTATCGGTGGCATTCTGTGTTCACGCTACATAGGACAGATTTACTCTCCTGGGGCCTGGTTCCCCATGCCTGGCTCTTAGAGTAGTCACAGCTGTGCAGAGTGCAAGCACAGCCATTCAGAGCAGGCTCAGGGGTGGGGGGGGGGGGAGAAGAGGGACACTCACGTAGCTGGGTGTAAATGTCGAGACAAGGTGCCAGGCCGGGGGCCACAGGCCCCAATCTCTCCTCACTGGACCCGGGGGGGAGGAGTGACCGCCGTGTAGCGGGGAGCATTCGGCCACAGTGCACACTCCAGGGGAGAGAAGGCTTTTAGCTAACACTTCCCAGTGCCTGTGCTGGCATCAAAAAGGGGACCGCTCCTGAGACCATCTTCACTGCTGGATGGCTCCTAAATTCCCTCGCTGGTGGCTGGCTGTTGCAGAAGGGTCTCTTCTGGGGAGTTCTGCTAGGCTTGCTGAGGATTTCCAGAGCCAGTCCCACTGCAGGAGAACGGGCAGTGCTGTGTTGGGTACTGCACATGGTCCCCGCCTGGCCAGGCCTTCCTCTGACTCACAGAAAGCCCCATTACCTGTGACGTCCGAGGGCTCAGACTCCTTTCTGCAGCAGAGGTGCCTCTTTCATTCCTATGGCACTTACAGCCCCTCAGCCTCGTGTCGTGTTGGTGAGACACTGTCACTCCAGCATCTGAGTAGGCTCCGAAACCCAGGCTGGGGAACCACCAGAGTTAGGCGTATATTTCGGTGAGCATGTGCTGGGCCTGACCGTTACAAATGCACACAAGTTCTTATCTAGTGTGCAGAGTGTTGCCAATTCAGTCACATCCTGCCTCGGCACACCTCCTGCACACTGACCGCCAGGGCGTGGGGGGCACTCGGCGCTCATGCTGAGATGCTGGGTAGCCAGGACGAGGGCACTGCACTGCGACGAGGCTTGGCAGCAGACTCGCTGCGTGACCTCACCCAGATGACTGACCCTACCCTGTGCCTCCGTTCCCCATGTGTAAAATGGGGCGAAGCCTTAACCAGGAATGACGTGAGGGGCTCAGAGACTGCGGTGCTGGGGGCCGGCGAAGAGGAGTCTAGTGGGGCAGGAGCCTCCCCAGTCGGGACTGAAATAGCCTTGGATTAGCTTTTCCCCAGCCATAATTGTAGTTTATAAAGGGCAGCTGTTCTTTTCATCTTCATTTCCTAGTGCTCAGCCCTTCCCCTGATCTCTGTACTGGCACTGGCCGGGGTCTCGGGGTCGAATGTCCCTGTTGCACATGGTGGGGGCAGACAATCAGGGCCAGAAAAGGCTGTGGATGCTGGGGATTGAATGCAGGGCCTCAAACGTGCAAAGCACATGCACTACTACAAAACGACACTCCCTCTCTGTAGGCAGCTCTGCCCGGTGGCAGGAGAATGCTGCATTAGACAGAACTTCCTCACGGCCCCTGGGTCTCTGCTCCTGCGCTTGCGGCAGCCCCAGTGGAGGAGAGCAGGCTGGAGATGCGGCTGAAGCTCTGCGCTCTGGAGGCAGCTCACAGCAGGGTCCCATAGCCCATACAGGGTCAGTGACACGTGTGAGTAGGAGCAGTGGGTCTGTATTGTGCTCTAGCATCAGGAGGGGCTTGTGGGTAAGGAGTGGAGTGGAGCATCACCAGCAGGGAGGGGCTGGTTGGGGGTGTGGAGGGCTGTGGCTTGGCACTGCAGCATATCACCAGCAGTGTGGGGCCAGGTTATGGAACATTACCAGGAGCAGGAGGATGCTGGCAGCCAGGTATATTTCACCTTGATTGGGAGCCTTAAAATTAGCTATTAAAAGGACACTTCAGGGGACCAATACTAAAAGTAACCAAGAGCTTACAGCAGAAGGTTTTATTATTATTCCAGTAGTGCTTGGAGGCCCAGCCATGACTGGGTCCATGGGGATGGGCCCTGTCCCAACATACCTTAGAATCATAGAATCTCAGGGTTGGAAGAGACCTCAGGAGGTCATCTAGTCCAAACCCCTGCTCAAAGCAGGACCAGCAATACCTTCTGGATTTCCCCCATAGACTACTTTTCCAAGCTGAATATTGCTGCCACTAGCAAATCAGTATCAGAGCTGGCCCTGTATAGTACAGATTAGACATCTTAGTTGGTGTCCTCCCAGCTACACAGGATATAGGGCATATTCTAGATTTTTTGGGACAATTTTCTAGCAATGGCAATGCTGGGTGACATAAAAAATAGAATAGAAAAGATCAGGAAGGTGGCATTAGCAGGCCTAAAAACAGACATGTTCCCAGTCCATTGTCATCACTGCATTTTTGTGTGTGGGCAAAGTTCGATTTTAAAAGGCAATGCCACTAGATGGCACTCATATCCCAGGTTTGTAACCCGCCTCTCACCACACCAAAACTTCTTGTAACGACTCATTTCACTGTTCCCTAGTAGCCCAGAACATCTGTAGACCCACTGCTTATGGTGGGACTCAGGCAGCTCCTTGCTCCTGGTGAGCTCAGGGAAGGTGTCTGAACCCAGACTCGGAGGGTGGTCACCAGAGCTGGTGGAAATTATTCACCCGAAATAGTTTTTCTGCCAAAAAAATGGAGTTTAGTTGAAACTAAACATTTTCACATGAAAATGTCACTTTGATTACGCTTGTTGTGGGGACATTTCAAAATGGAAAAATGAAGGGAGAATTTCTAAAAACAAACGCTGTTTGCGGTGTTGGATTTTTGCTTTTACTGCTCCTGCTGCTCCGTTCCTCCCTGCTTTCATTGGAATGCCGCTGAGCCCAACAGAAAGGGGTCTAGGTTCAGTCTTTCCTTTTCTTCACTCTTTCCTTTTCCTTCCTTTCTCTTTTGTCCACTCTGTCGCTTTTCACAACATCTCCAACTCTGGAAAAGTGACCACGTGGAAAAAGGAAAAATAATGGGTGGGGGTCATAGGGAGCCCAGCCCTCCTGGATGTTGTTCATTTTATTTAGGGTGACCAGATGTCCCATTTTTAATGGAACAGTCCTGTTTTGAGGGACTTTTTCTTATATAGGTGCCTATTCCCTCCCCCTCGTCCTGTTTTTTCACAGTTGCTATCTGATCACCCTAATTCCATTCCCCCAAAAACTCTGTGGAAATACATTCCAAATGTCCAGTGGCTTTATGACATTTGTAACTTTCTTTTCCCCAATCAGCTGCAATCAACAAGCAGTGTGATTGTTCTGCTGCAGAGCTGGGCAGGTTTGCAGGGCTCATGGCTGGTGTCTTTCATTCTTTCTCAGAGCCAAGCCTGACTTTCATCCCCTTTGCCTGCATGAGGCTAACCTCGATCTCTGTCCCCCATGTATTCTCTTTCTTATGTGAAAGACTCTCAATCTTCTGCATCCAGCTCATGCTGAAATAAATTTGTTAGTCTCTTTTTTTTTTTCTCAATCTTCTGCCTCTTTCAGTGCTTGCCACACCACGCTATACTGCTGTTACAGGCTGTGTCAGAATGTACATGTCATGGGCTGGCCCTTTAATGGGAGCAGGGACCAGCCTACCTGTGACAGGCTCCTGCGAGGGAGAATGAGCTAACTCAAACCCACATGGAAGTAATTATATTTGTAGGTGGCTGGTTGGCAGCTAACTAGTTAATGAGCCTGATAAAGGGTTCTCTGGGCTCAGCTGAAGGAGATTCTAGAGGCAGGAAATTCTTGAGGAGAAATGCTCCCTAGACCAAGGACTGTAGGAGGTGTGCTCCTGGTGGGAGGATCTCCCCCAGAGGACAGCAGCAGCTGCAGGTGAGTGTTACAGGGAATAAAGGCAGAGGTTGCACCTAACCCAGGGGGTGGTGGCTGGATGAGGACTCTGCTCTCAAGTAGAGTGAGCAGCTTGAGTGACTGCAAGAGGCTGGGGACAAGAGCAGGAATGGACTTGCTGGTTTTTAGTTTATTTGGGCTCAAATAAGATAGACCCCGGGGGGGACTTTTGTCTCATGCCTGGTTGGAGTGTGCAGAGTTACCTAGGAGGGCCTGCAGGGCCGCCATAAGGGAGCGGGGTGAGGGTGCTGCCCTAGGACAGTAGCATTTTTCCATTTTACATGAAAAGCTGACAGAGGCAAGAGCCGCTGCTGAGGCTGCGGTTGGCTGGCTGGCTGCTCGGGAGGCAGCCATGCTTGTTTCATTGCTCTTCACCAGAGAGAAAACCAGGAAGGATTTAATGCTCCTACCCTTGGACAAATGCACAGCGTGTGCAGGCAGAGCAGCTTGGAGAGAGTCCGCCAAACGCGGTTCTTACCACTGACCCGTGCTGCCGCGGTCTCTAATGGCCTTGGCTTGGCCGTAGCTAGGCCAGCAGAGAACGTGGCCCAGGCTAACTAATTTTGCTGCTCTGTAGAACCTCAACAGGACAAGCGTGACCCATTTTAAGGTTGAGCCTGTACAGGGAAGGAGAGACCGGAGCCCTCCGCGTAGTAACTCTGTGGCTGTGGAGGGCCCGGCTGACTCCATTAGTGTCTGTCAGATCTAGTATGTCAGCTCCACTTGTCTCTGAACCTAACCACCTCTGTTCCCTGGCAGTGGGAATCTATCACCTGTTACACTGGCTGGTACAGCTTCTTCCGCTGCTTTCTTGGCCAGTGCTGCTCTAGGGATTTAAAAAATCTAGTTCAAAGGGGCCCTGATCCTGCCTAGCACGTAACACTTGTATGTGCTCAAGGGCCTCTCGAGACCAGGGCCCTTTCCCCTGAGTGATTAGCATGTTAAAACTGACACAGACTCCTCGGGTGCCCATCAAAACCGGACTCCACCGAATTACTGCTCGGGAGAGAAACGCCCCAATCCCATGGAATGTCATAGTGGCCCATCCTTACAGATAGTCTTCAGCGGCTCTCAAACTGTGAGTCACGACCCTGTTTTATTAGGGTCACTAGGGCTGGCTTAGATTTGCTGGGCCCCGGGGCCGAAGAGGGCGGAGGGACGAGTTTCCATTTGGTACACTGAAAATTCTAGTCCTAGAAGAAAACTTCCTCCTCTGATGTCAAACCTCCCCCAAACAGCCAGGTCCACGGAAAGTTCTGAGAATCTGCTGGAACACTTGGGTCAATGTTGGATGCTCAGCGCTGTCTGAGTGCAGTGGAGTTACGCTGTCTGATACCAGCTGAGGATCTGGTTGCACGGTGTCCCGTTTTGCCTCCCGTGAGGAGGCTCTTAGGGGAAGAGTTCTTTATCTTTCCAAGGCTCAGGTTTATAGTCTGCTGGAGAACAGCTCCTAGCGATGCCTCTCTCCAGAGATCCCTAGCAACTGCCCTAATAGGGTCGGGTTTCGCTCAGGAAGAGGATGAGTGAGTAACCCACTAATGCCCAGCTTGGGTTACTCGGTGCACAGGAGTTACTTGGCATATTTATTACACATCCAGGCTTAAGTTGTAACCTCAGCCAGGCGCTGTAAAGACTGTTATTTAATACCCCACAGGAAATCTGCCTGCTTACTTACGCAGCAGCAGTTCACTCCATAGTATAACTTTGGGACTTGCTTCCTGACTGGTAGAGCCTTAAAGCAGCAGGGTGGCAGAAAAGAGGACCGTGGATCTGTTCGGTGACTCTGCTTGCCCATCCGTAAAATGGGGACACATCTTCAGTACCTCTCGGGAGTGTTGTGAGAAGGAAAGGCTGTTTAGCATTTGTATTGCAGTGACACCCAGAGGCTCCAACTGAGGTCAGGACCCCTTGTGCTTGGGGCTGCACATACACATAATAAGAGACTGCTTTGAAATCTCCAATTACAGGGCTTGCAGAATTCTGCAGGAAGGCCTGCAGTCAGAGGTGAAAGTAAGTTGGTACAGGCCGGTACAGAGGACCGGTAAGAAAAGGAGACTGACTGAGGGAGGGAGAGAAGCCTGCTCCCTGCATAAGAATAGTTTAAACTCAGCTGTTCCCTGATGGTTCAGCCCCCAGGGCTAGGTTTCTGGCATCCTTGTTAATTTCACTCACAGTAGCTGGGGGGAGGGGGTCAAAGGGAGGGTGTGTTTGACCATGGCAGGGGCAGTCCTTTTCTGCCCCCGGGATGAGGGGATCTCTCCAATACTAATATACACAACAAATACAAGCATTTGGCTGCACAGCTTAAATCCAGAGCTAATAAAAGCAGGTGGAAGGGGAAAACTCACTGTCACATTGGTTTCTCGGCTCCTCCCTCCCTCTCCTCCAGCCAGGCTGCAGGCAAGGCTCTGCATTCCCCCCACCCCCAGCAGGGGTTCTCCTCTAGGCTCTAGCTTGCAATAGGGACACTGGCTGAGATGCCTGCTGCTGCCTGCAAAAGAACAGTTTAAACTCAGCTGTTCCCTATGCAGTTCAGTGCCCAGAGTTAGGAGCCGTTTCTGGCATCCTTGTTAATTTCACTCCCAGTTGTTGTTGGGTGTGTGTGACCATGGCAGGGGCAGTTCTTTTCTGCCCCCGGGATGAGGGGATCTCCTAAACACAATCAAAATCAGGAACCATTCCCAAGTTCAAATCTATCCCATTCCCTCCCTAGCAGAGGATCATGGTTGTGATGTCCAAACTGCTTGCAGATCCTCTTTGAAATGTTACTGTTTAAAAAAAACACAAAAAACATGGAGAACATGGTGGAAAGATGTCATGATTAGGGTTTATTTTGGGCAAAGCAATTTTGCTAAAGCAACTAAAGATTCACAGGGAAAGCAAATAGCCCCCATAGACAAAACCACAAAGGGATTGGAGGGGAAAACCTGAATATTCAGGGAAATTATTGTGCCTCCTTTGAAATAAATAGTAGTTTTCATTCAAATCCACCCTCTTTATATATTGATTTAAACACCTGAAATGTCCTTAGGACCAGGGGCGGCTCTAGGGATTTCGCCACCCCAAGCACGGCAGGCAGGCTGCCTCCGACGGTTTGTCTGCAGAGGGTCTGAAGCAGCGGACCCTCCACAGGCAAACCGTCGGAGGCAGCCTGCCTGCCGCCCTTGCGGTGCCGGCAGAGCACCCCACTGCAGCTTGCTGCCCCAAGCACGTGCTTGGTGTGCTGGGGCCTGGAGCCGCCCCTGCTTAGGACATTGGGTGCAATCTCAGATCTCTTCTTGTTTTGTCCTGCCTGCAAAGTGCAGAGGCTGAAATTGACAAAACATTCTCTAAATATCTTGTATATTTCATGAAGGCTATTCCAGTTGTCCTTCATTCACCCCTGACTCTCTCTCCCCCCCCCCCCGGCTGGCTGGCTGTGGTTTTTGCCTTGGTTACTTACTCCTTGGCAGACCCAGCCCAGCGGCATCTGCTGGCTCTCTGCAGGCAGCAGCGCTGGGGTCGCTGCTGGTCGGTGGCAGGCTGCAGCTGCATTGTTTGTGACACATTCATACACATACATACAATCAGAGGTGAAAGTAAGCCGGTCCCATCCGGTCCGGCATACCAGCAAGAGCCAGTACGCCGTGCTGGACCCCCTTGACTTCCATGGCGGGGACTGAAAGGGCTCTGGGCTGCCCACAGCTGCAGGCAGCCCTGAGCCCTTTAAATCCTGGCCACGGCTCCGGTGGCTGGGCTGGGGCCAGGATTTAAAGGGCTCTGGGCTTCCCTCAGTGACAGGAGCTCTGGGCCCTTTAAATCCCTGCCCCAGCCCCGCAAAGCTCGGGGTTCCCCCTGGCAGCCTGGGCCCTTTAATTCGCCCCTGAGCCCCAGGGGGCTCCCAGCCACCTCTTCAGCTGGGAGCCCCTGGTTGATTTAAAAGCCCTGGGTCTCCCAGCCACAGCTGGTGCCCCAGGGCTTTTAAATCTTGAGAGGCCACGCCTCTTCTGGATGAGGCCACACCCCCTCAGGACTCCAGCAGTACCTGTAAGTCCTGTAAGTTACTTTCACCCCTGCCTGCAGTGTTTCTTGGCATGTGGCGTGTCCCTCGGGGACACTGAAGACTCACTGCCAGCTGCCTGTTTGGCTGTGCCATGGACTGACCAGCACGTGGCATGCCTTTGACTTCAGAAGGACATGTCACAGGTGCATCAAGTCCCCAGATGTTGTCTGCCCACATAATGCTCCAGCAGATCAATGCGAAGAATGAAAGCAATACGACGTTTGTCACAGAGCAGAAACCTGTGTACCCCGTCTGTCTGGGAGCGCTCTCGCTCATTCCTACCAGTGTTTCTTCCTGGCTGTAAGGGTTGTACAAATCCACAGGCTGCTCCGCTGTGTGGCGTTGGCACTGAGCCGAAAACCATTCAGCAGGGATCTCTCAGGCTGTCCAAAGAGGCCCTTGCACAGCACTGTTTGTTCCAGAAGTTGAGCCTTTACAAAATACCTCGCACCCTGGAAAGGGGCCATGGCAATGCTTCTGTTCAATATAATGATTTGAGCAATTGATGTGCGGGTCTGGAATTGCCCAGATCAGAGGCACCTACTTTCTAATGTGCCGTGTGGGGGGTGCTGGACCCCTGCTTTGCCCCAGGCCCCGCCCCCACTCCAAACTTTCCCCTAAGGCCCTGCCTCTTCCTGCCCCACCTCTTTCTGCCCTGCTCTGTCCCCTCCCCTGAGCGTGCCCTGGCCTCACTCTCCCCCCCACCCCCTTTCCCCTCAGTGCCTCCTGCACACCTTGGAACAGCTGATCGCAGCGAGTGGGCGGTGCTGGGGGGAGAGGTGTTGCTGATTGGTGGGCTGCCAATGGGTGCTCAGAACCAACGTTTCTTTTTTCCCTTGGGTGCGCCAGCCCCTGAGCACCCCTGAGTCGGCTCCTATGGCCTAGATGTGGGGGAGCTAGGCCCCTGTGTGGAGGTGTCTGAGCAAAGACTAGATGGGCGCTGCTCTTCTTCCTCGGGGAGAACAGGAATATCCTGGAGCGGATAGCTGCTTTAGCAGAGATGGGAAGCAGTGTGGCCTAGCAGATAAAGCACTGGACTGAGACTCTTGAGGTCTGGGGTCCATTCCTGACTCAGCTCGTGTCCAGTTGTGTGACCTTGGGTAAATTGCTTTCCCTCTTTGTGCCTCAGTGTCCCCCATCTGTAAGTGCTTTGTAAAGCCTTCGTAAAGTGCTTTCCCATCTGCTGATGGAAAGTTCTCCAGGGGAGCGAGGTGCATTTACTGCTGCTAGTACTCGTGGGTGGATTCCGGCACAGAATATGGCCCTTGACTCTGAAGTGGCACCGTCACCGTTTTAAGAGTCGGACCTGACAAAGAGCTCAGTAGCGTGAAAGCTCGTCTCTCTCGCCAGCAGAAGTGGTCCAATAAGATACTACCTCAGCTCCCTTGTCTCTCACATTTAAAACAAATGCGGCTTGGGTGCTGCCCCCCCCCCCCCCCGCTCAGTGTGAGTTGATGATCATCTTCCTATACTATGAAATTCTTCTCTGTTGCTGTTGTGTGAAAGATCCACATGGGCAGAATCTAATGGATAGGCCTGGATCTGTAGCCAGATCTGTTGTCTATGGCAACCATCTCAGTGGTGCAAGGTGCCTGATTTGGGGAAAAGTGCAACTGGCTTTGGCAAAGGTTGGGATTTTCAAAGGAGACTAGGGGAGTTAGGTGCTTTTGAAAAAATACTATGTGATTTAGGCTCCTAAGTCTCATTTTCAAAAATGACTTAGGCACTTAGCAGCTGGAGTGTAATCCTAAATCCAAAGGGCTTAGGCTTCTAAGTCACCTAGGCCCAGATCCTCTGAGGTATTTAGGTGCTGAAATCTGTGGGAGTTGGGGTTTTAGGTACCATGGAGCAGTGGGACCTTAGCTGCCCCTGAAAATATTATGCTTAGTTACCCAAATCCCCTTTGAAAATCTGTACACGAAGTGCAGCCACATGTGCAAAATAAACAAAGTGAAAACAGGGGGAAGATACTAACTCCCAGATCTGTCACTCTGATGTTACAGCTGTAACAGTGAAATGCTTTTCAGAAGTGACTTTTTTTTGTTCACAATGTCCTTTAATTTAGCTAGGATCAAGCGACTTTTCCTAAAATGACCGCTAGAGGGCAGCATGGTATTTAGAGGTGTATATACACAGCTACATACAGGTTGACAGAATTCAGTGTTTTCTTTTTGAGAGATAATATCAATGTTCGGCTTCTAAGCATTTCATTTTTATTTTTATCAATGTAAATTTTTACAGTTGTGGGAAATGATGTGGGTCAGACAATTTTTCATGGCAGGAGATGTTGAGATTCAGAAAGTTATAAAGCTTTATAACTGTTAAACACAAATTGTCAATGTACACAAAGTAAATATCAGACTATAATACGCTTCCAAGCAGCGCTTCTTTTTCTGCCTATCTGTAAATTTCAATCACTTTTTAATGGAAATACTTTTGTCTGTTTGTGTGTTAGGTGACATCAACATTTATTGACTCCTATTAATCTGATCCTATCAAACCTACTTCTCTAGAGTGGCACGAATCCATTCACAGAAACACAGTGGAAACTTGAACTTTCAAACTGAGGCAGCCTCTCATGAAGGCGCCGTTCCAGCTCCATTGTTAAGACTGCGCTGAGTTGTGCAATTAAAACAGGGAATCAAACCGTTTGGTGATAAACAAACAAATAATACTCATCATGGTTTTCAGAAACCGGTGCCGAAGCTTAGGCTCCTCAATATATCTTCAGGCATGGGTGTGACGTGCAAAAGTGCACTCACCTGACGGTGCCTATTAAGCTCAATGGGAACTCACCTGTTTAAAGCTAAGCACCTGGTTTAAAAACTCTGCGGGGTTGGGGTCAGAGTGCTGCATTCCTGCAGGAGTGAGTCCAGGCTCAGGAGGAACTTTCTGAGGCTACATCTGCACGACCGCACTAGAGCTGTGCCACCGCAGTGCTTGTGGTGGAGACACTCTAGCTGATGGGAGAGAGCTCTCCTGTTGGCTTAACTCCTGCCTCCGCAAGAGGCGGTAGGAGAAACTCTCCCACCAACACAGCACTGTTCACACCTGACCTTAGCGCTGGGTAACTTCTGTCGTTCGGGGGGGGCGGTTTTTTTCACACCACGACCACGGAACACTTTATGGACAAAGGTTGTGGCCACACTAGCACAACTTGCACCGACAGTTTCCATTACAGGTCTCTCCTGTGACACAGCCATGGTCGGCTTTACCTGCAGCTGAGCTATTGTTTGGAATGTCCCTCCTGCTTGTAGCCTGTCCTTAAATCGGTGTATTTTTTACTTGCCGCTGCCATGTTTTTGAGGCTCTTTTGCTGCCAAATATAAAAGGGGAGCGTACAGCAACCAGCCCTCTGGCTCCTTTGCAATAGGAGAGACTGGAACAAATGCAAAGGTACCAATAACCTTCTGAACTGTGATCTAGAGCAGTGATGGCACATCAGGACGGGGAAGAGAATCCCTCGGAAGGGACGGCAGGCTGGATTTCGTGTCGGGAATTAGCTTGCCTGTCAAACACATCCCTCCTGCTGGCAAACGAACATGGTGCTGCGACGGTGTGGGGCTGTGCCCTGGCTACACATGTCTGGGTTTCATGTTAGTGGGAGGTCAGCGGGAGCCTCTCGGAGGCTCTGGGTCAGTCCCTCGGAGAAGGCAGGAAGGAAGTGGTGTTCTCCATCACCCAGCTTGGTGCTGTAGTGACTTTTTGGTTTCAAATTGGCCCTCAAGGGGGAGGGGAGAAGTCTGTTTTCAGACACGCAGAGTCTTAGAGATTAAGAGACTTAACTCCCTTTGGTCGCTATCCCATGTGGCTGCTCATGCCGGCCAGGGGCACTGGATGATGGGATGCTGTGCTGACCCTCCATTAGCGTGCCATCCTGGGACTGGCGCTCTGTGGGGGGGAGCTGGGAGACATGGGAGGGAAAAGCCCATCAGGCCTATATCTGAACGAACAATTGGGTTTTCACTGGGGCCCTGGCCCTGAAGTCAGCTGGACAGCCCCTCTTTGCTCGAGCTCGCACGGGGGAGAAGGAGTTGGGGGAAGGTCTCTGTGTCCCAACTGAAAGCTGAGGTTTGAGGAACTGTAGCTGTGCTCCAGCTCCTCCTGGGCATGAGACACCAGCTCCCCGTGGGGTCAATGGGAGGTAGATGCCTCGGTACCTTTGAGGAGCCGGGCCTGAGCTCTCTGGCTGTGACAGGAGTTTGGGGTGTCTGCGTCAGGGCACGTCCCACTAGGCAATCAGAGTTTAGCCGGGGAGGGAGACCCCAGCCTGGCCCGAGGGAAGCAGTGGGAGGAGACCCTCAGCAGATAACACCTGTTCTCTCCATCCCAAACTGAGGCAAAGCCATGGAGGGGGTGGAGCTCCAGGGGACTCGCGTGGGCCCCGAATTGTCTTCCTCTGTGTTTCCACACCTGCTGCTGGCAGCACTGACCCAGTCACTGCCTCACTGCTCTGCCGGGCTCTGCGTCACAGCCGCCTCGCTGCGTGGTGTGGACACCTGGCCTGCCACCCTGGGCGTTACGCCCGGCACAACAGGCAGACGTTGCTGATTGCATGGTCGTGATGTGGCAATTTCCATCCTGCCGGAACCCTGCGAAGGCATGAAGATCCCTGACACTCTGCCCACCTCGGTCACTCGTCCCTGCAACACTCGGCGTTGCCATGTACAGCTCCAGCACAACCACACCTACCACCGCCTTCCCAGCCCCACCTGAACTGGGCTGAGGTGCAGTGGGGTGTTTCCCGGAGGGATTATAATGCCATCCGTGGGAGTCTCCGGGAACTGAAGATTGTCACGTGTTGACACCTCAAGGACTATATCCAACCAGCGTTGGCCACCCTGCCCCGGTCACCAGAACAACTCTCTCCCAGCCATCTGCAGTTGTGGGCACAGGTGCTGGAACTAGAGGTGTGGGGAGGGAGAGGCTGTAGCACCCGCTGGCTTGAAGTGGTTTCCATTATATACTGGATTTACAGTTTGGTTCAATGGCTTTCAGCACCCCCACTATACAAATTGTTCCAGCACCCTTGGTTGTGGGCCTGGAGCTCCACCAGTCAACTTAATCTAGCAGCAGTGCATGGAGCCCCGTACACCAGGGCAGGTGAAGGAGGAGGTGAGCCTCACAGCATGAATTCCATGCACTGCTGGGCCTATTCTCTGGCTGGCACCTTCCACCACTGCCTCCCGAGACACTCAGATTATGTTTTAGGAGCTCCCAGAGCCCCCCTGTCTGCCTGCTCAAAACAAGCTCTAAGCAGGCCTGCTGGCCTCTGGTTTGAGGCAATGCCATGGAAATAGCTGTTTCTCAAGGAGCTAAGAGTCTGACTCCTTCTCCTACAGGTTTGAAGGTCTCCCAGGAGGTCTTTTGAGACCTCCCTCAAGCCACTGCTGTGTCAGGAAGCATGAGATCAGTCCAAGAGGTCAGTGCAGTGCACTCGCTGGCTCGAGGACAGAGCCACCACACCCAAAAGGGAATGCTAGTGGGTGTGTACTATGGCAGGCCTGCACAACATGCGGCCCGGGGGCCACATGCAGCCCACGTGGACTCACTGTGCGGCCCGCGGGGGGTGAGTAGGCAAGCGGTGGGTGAGGGAGGGGGGTTGAAGAGGCGGGTTGAGGGTGAGGAGGTGAGCTGGGGGAGTGAGGGACTGAGGAGGCGAGCGGGCGGGCAGTGGTGTGGGGTGAGGAGGCGAGCCGGCGGGGTGGGGGAATGAGGAGGCGAGCGAGGAGTCAGTGGCTGACCTGTTCTACTGATCTGGTCTGGCTCCCATCCCCTCTCCAAGAGTTTCAGCTGTCTGGAGGTGCTGCCTTCCTCAGTCATTCAACAGGGCAATTGATTACAACATTGGGGGAAGATCTTTTTGTTAGAAGTAGAATAAGTTTTTCTTTTACCTTAATTTTACTACCTTAGGGGCCCGCTATAACATATTACCAAGGTTCAATACCGCTGTTTCAGGGGGGCAGCGCTGGGGAAGGAGGGTTTGTTTCGCGGGGCGGGCAGTGTCGGGGGGGTTCGGCCCTCAGCTGTTTTCTTTGGAGTAATATGGCCCTCGCCGCTTTACGAGTTGTGCAGGCCTGGGCTATGGCATTGCTGTTCACAGACGGGCACCAGCTAAGTTACCAGTGACTGGTTCAGTTTGCTGCTGCAGATCTGGCCCAATGTTAGCTCGTTAGGCCAAGACTTTCGAAGAGAGGGAGCCTACCGATCAGATTTAGGTGCCTAAATAAGTTGCCTGATTTTTTTTTTTCCCATATGGTCTGAGCCCAGACGCTCCAATAGGTATCAGCAGGAGCAATTGGGTATGCACCATTTCTGGAAATCTGGACATGGCGGAGGATACGTTACCTACCCCTGCTTTCAGTCTGGGATAGGATGTTGTCTAATGCCCCCATGCACACCCTTGACTAGCTTTGCATAGCAACTGAGGGATCTCACCAGCGGTGTGAAACTCTGCAGCTGTCTCTTGTTCATATTAGATTCCTGGTTAGAAGAGGTAAAAGGAGAAAAACACAACACGGGAGGATCCTTTAAAGAATCGTGTTTATATTGCATTTATGCTTGTGTTTATTACAAGCTTGCAGCTGAGGCCTACGAACAAAGACACACTTGGGGGGAGTTTACCATTTTGATGGCATTGTTTAATGTTGGGTGCTTTCATTTACATGACAAAATCTGTCTCCAGGGAAGAACTTGCCACATGAGCACATCACCTAGTGTAAAATGTTTAATAAACCCTCTCCATGGCATGGTATCTGGCTGCAGTGCCCTGACCTTTCCTGGGATCAGGCACAGCATGGTGGTGTATTACCATAGAAATGATTCGAGTTCAAACGGATGCCCAGCTGGAATTCCACTTAGTTGGAAAAATAAAATGAAAAGTAACTTCAAATATTACATCTGCCCTGTCTCTCCCTGCCAGCTTGGGGGTGGTTGCAATCACATTCTTTTTTTTATTTGCAATATTTTCCTCTGCACTGTTTGCTGTTGTGTGACAGACCCACAATGATGAAAACTGACCATTCCAGGGAATGAGTGAAATTGACTACACAAAATGCTCTCACCTGCCCAAAGTGGACACACGCTTTCCACTTCTTTCATAGAACCATAGCATACCAGGCTTGGAAGGGACCTCAGGAGGTATCTAGTCCAACCCCCTGCTCACAGCAGAACCAACAGTGATCTGAGGTGCTAGTTGTAACAGTAACTGGTATAAAAACAAACAACCCCCAACACCTTTCAGATGTTTGACTTTTAAAATGAATGTGTCCCTTTAGGTAATTAAAACACACTGACTCTATTTCAAAGCCACCACGTAATCACCAACATCATTGCAATAATACTTCTCTCATTCACAGCTACCAACTGGTGCACTCGGTATCCTTTTCAAGGGGTTTTCATGCTTAACAGCTTGCAAAAGAAATAAAATAAATGATGCATAACACTCTCTCCACCTAACACTGAACATGATCTCAGCTCTTTGTGGTTCCGAGCTTTACGTATTTTCTAGCATCCGCCTATTCAACTTTTTTTTTTTTTTAAACTTTTTTTTTAATCTGGGTAAAATCTTTGTTTAGGGTTTTTTTTTTTAAATGAAATGTATACAGCATTTATTCATCATCATCATCATCAGTACTCCCTTGATTTGAGGATAATCTCTACTATAGATTTACATAGGGGTCCTGAGATGACTCAAGAGTCTGACCCTGGAACCACAGATCCGCCAGCAGTAAGTACAGACGTTTCCTGGCAGGTCAGCTGCCTGCGGGGCAAAACTTCTTTCTTTTTCCTTCCTTCTCTCTTTTTAGCTGTGAGGGCAGGGCCGGCTCCAGGCACCAGCATTCCAAGCAGGTGCTTGGGGCGGCAATCTGCAAGGGGCGGCAGTCCGTGTGTTTTTGCCCCCAAGCAGTGTGTCGAATTGCCGCCAAGGATGGCGGGGACAGTCCCTGTGCCATTAGGGTAGCACGCGCGTTTCCGTGGCGGTGGTAATTCGGCGGCAGCTTCTATGTTTAGCTGTCTCTGTGGTGGTGCAGCTTCTGTCTTCCGGCTGAAGACGGAAGCTGCCTCCGAATTGCCGCTGCTGCGGAAACGCATGTGATGCCCTAACGGCACACGACTGCCCCCGCCCTCAGTAGCGGCAATTCAGCGCGCTGCTTGGGGCAGCGAAAACAGTAGAGCCAGCCCCGTGTGAAGGTAAGGCTCTTCTCCTGCAAACAGCCCACTGCCTGATGGAGAATGCGGCACCCAAGCTTGTGATGTCCCCATCAATTTTCTTAAGATAGGCTTTCGGTGTGTCTCTGTAGCGTTTCCTCTGACCACCACGGGATCTCTGACCATGGGTGAGCTGAGAGGAGAGGACTTGTTTTTGGAAGGTGAGAGTCTGGCATCCGCACACAGTGTCCAGCCCAGCAGAGTTGGTGCATGAGGATCATTGCGTCAAACACATTTATACATGGAAATGCTGTAAGCAGGAAATAACCCAGGGATGTGGCATTCATAGCTGCCCTCGTGGTAGGAAGTCAAGCCAGGACTTGATGCAGCAAATCAACATGTAAACAAGGATAGCAGACATGACTTGGAATGTCTGTAGCCAGCCTTGGTGTGGCATTGTTATACATGAGTATGCACTACACATTTCCTGGTACATCATGCCTCCCTGGAGGACCAGAATCACTATTGCTTAGTTCAGGGCCAAGACTGTGCCTGTTGTGTTGTGTTCTTTTGTATGTTGCCAGTAGTGGCTTTGTTAAAATCCAACTTGACTTAAACCAGGCCTGGGATTTGTGATTCAGGGTGCAATCTCTACCACAACTCCATATGCTTTATCTAGCCATGGCCTAATAAAAGGATTTGCTTTTGTGAGTCATGGCCACCGTTGGCTGACTTTGCTTTGTGTTACTTTGCTTTGTGCGGCAGGGTGTGATGGGGCATTTCTCAGAATATCCTAACCCGGATTGTTATCCGGGTATGTGGAAGGCATTTGGCAGGCTGGTGTGAACACATGAGCAGAAATCCTGGATCCAAGCACAGCCAGAGAGAACCTGAGTGTGTGGGCACAGATCTGCTTGCAGATTGGGGTTCATTTGTTAGTGACAAATAACTGGTGCACAGAAGAAGTATAACTGATTTACCATGTGTCTTCTCCACAAGAGGGAGGAAATGGGGCATAAGCTGTTCTGATGTCCGTCCAGCTGTCACCTTCTCTCGGGCTACAGAATTCAAACTCCCATTTCTGGGATTTGTTGGCAGCACAAATTCAGTCTGTTAGTCCTTTACCGGCTCTTAGCCCTGCCTGTCTGTTTGAGCAGTCTCAATTTAGTTTCAAACTTGGATCTGGTTGGCATGTTTTCCAGCTCCGAGGTGGTGTGGATGTTGGGTGGCAGCCGGGGATATTTATGAAAACCTGACCCTTCTGACTTGTGTGTGGCTGGGTTGGGGCAGCTGTGGGAATCTGGAGGGAACTCCAGTGGAGTTGATGGAGTTAATCCTGAATAGCATGATCACCAAAAAAGCAAATGATCACCTAGCCTCTAGATGGGTCGGTCCAGTATTGCAGCCATCTGGAGAGTGTTCTCAACCAGCCTACGCTCCGGTCCCGTGGACACTGACTGGCATGGTGCTCAGGGGAGCCTTCATACCTGTACCCTCATTGCTCTATAAGTCCCTCTGGTTTCTCAGAGAGCAAACAGTAGCCCTCAACAGGCCCGATTCTCACTTACACTAGGGCCATTTTACCTGTCTCTGGCAGTGTTAATAATAATGGATAGTTCTTATCTAGCACTGTCATCAGCAGCTCTCACGATCCATGCTGTGCATATCCTTATGCATGTTGGTGCCAGGATTAACTCCATTAACTCCGCTGGAGTTCCCTCCAGATTCCCACAGCTGCCCCAACCCAGCCACACACAAGTCCCTTTTACAGCTGGGACCTGAGGCACAGAGAGGCCAAGTGAGTTGCTCAAGGTCACACACACAGAGTCTTTGGCAGAGTCTTGAACCTGGGACTGCCAAGTTCTAGGGCTGTGCCCTAGCCAATGAGTCGGGAGAAATTATAGTGGCCCCTTTGTGCTGCTGGAGTGATGTGACGGGGCTTTGGTGTCCGTGAGATCTGGGCCTATCCCAGTACCCAAACCTACCCCTCAGTTTTCAGGTCAGTCACTTCCAGGGGACTCAGACAGAGCCATTGCACAGTCCTTCATGGGGGCGGGGGAGAGACCATATCCATCTCGTTGCAAATGTTTCCCGGGAATACGTACAATGCTGCCCAGAGAAGCTGTTGTTGAATTGAGCTTCTAGTTGCATTTTAAAGCCGGCTTGACTTCAGCTGCGCAGATGGCTGTCACTTATTAAACTGCATCCGCAGCCACGTGTTCATTCGCAGGACGATGCTCGGCATTCAAGGGAATGCAGACCACAGAGTGGTGACAGTCATGTGCTCTTCCCCTTCAAAACCCGGGCAAGCCAGTCTTGTTGTGGTCGTTGTGTCTGTAATGCTCGGAATGGGGCCATTTTCCAGGCTGGCAGACAAATGAATGCTTTAGGAGGGTGCATTTGTGTGTGGCATCGGGAATCCGCTCAGTAAATGTGCACTGAGGTATGGCTGTGCCGTGAGAGCCTGAAAAGTGCCCTGACTTTTTAGTCATGTGCACATGGGTCAAACTCCCCTGACCTAGGGAATAGTAACCCCCTGCGGCTATTGGGCCTGCTCCTGCAGCCAGCACTCGTCTCCATTCCACGGAGTGCCTGAAAAACAACCCCCCAACCAGAAAACCTTTCCTAGGCCTTGATCCAAAGCTGGAAATGACTCTGGCTGGCTGGCAGACACATAAAGACCATGCTGGGTTGATAGCTGGGGCATAGTGCTAGTGGTACAGACCTGGGTCTGAATCTGCTGGCCGGTGTTCAGGATTTTGGCACCAGCAGGCTGCAAGTGTTGGAGTGGAGAGGGAGTTCATGCAGGGGACTAGACTAGAAGGCCTCTCGAAGTCCCCTGCACGTCCTGTGATTCCAGGTTACTCAGCAGTGACCTACTTGCTCCTCAGGAGACACACATGGAGCACCGAAGGGGACGCATTTTGGCTCCTTCAGGAGATGGCGATGGTGAGACAAGGCTGGATGCAGGAGAAATCCTACACCGAGGGTGGAAATGAGGTGAAGATTTCTAGCCATCATGGGAGTGAGGCTCTAGAACAGGGAGCAGCGGGGGCAAACAACCTACACAGTTTTAAGAGAGCACTTGATGAACTTATGAGTAGCTGTATGATGGGGCTGCTTGTGGCAGTAGGGGGCTGGGCTTGGTTGCCCCGGTGGTCCCTCCCATTTCATGTCTTATTCCTAATAATGTGATGCTTCAAGGCTTCAGCTGGTCACCTACAGTGGTCAGGAAGGGATTATTTACTCCTCCCCCTCCCCCTGCCAAATGTATTCTGGTGGGGTATGTTTTTATTTTTTTGGTGGGGGTGTGTGTCTGGCCTTCTTCCTTTGAAGCATCAGGGTTGGCTCTGGTTGGAGATAGAGCACTGGCCACCCTGTCCAGTGGACTGAGATGGCCCTGAACCTAAGAACGGCCATACTGCATCAGACCAAAGGTCTGTCTAGCCCAGTATCCTGTCTACCGACAGTGACCAATGCCAGGTGCCCCAGAGGGAGTGAACAGAACAGGGAATCATCAAGTGATCCATCCCCTGTCGCCCATTCCCAGCTTCTGGCAAACAGAGGCTAGGGACACCATCCCTGCCCATCCTGGCTAATAGCCATTGATGGACCTATCCTCCATTAACTTCTCGAGTTATTTTTTGAACCCTGTTATACTCTTGGCCTTCACAACATCCTCTGGCAAGGAGTTCCACAGGTTGACTGTGCATTGTGAGAAAAATACTTTTTTTTTTTTTTGTTTTTAAATGTGCTGCCTGTTAATTTCATGTGGTGGCCCCTGGTTCTTGTGTTATGAGAAGGAGTAAAGAACACTTCCTTGTTTACTTTCTTCACACCAGTCATGATTTTATAGATCTCTATCATATCCTCCCTTAGCCATCTCTTTTTCCAAGCTGAAAAGTCCCAGTCTTATTAATCTCTCCTCATACGACAGCTGTTCCATGCCCTTAATCATTTTTGTTGCCCTTCTCTGAACCTTTTCCAATTCCAATATATCTTTTTTGAGCTGGGGCAACCAGATCTGCACACAGTATTCAAGGTGTGGTCGTACCATGGATTTATATAGAGGTAATATGATATTTTCTGTCTTATTATCTATCCCTTTCCTAATGATTCCCAACATTCTGTTGGCTTTTTTGACTGCCGCTGCACATTGAGTGACTGTTTTCAGAGAACTATCTACAACGATGCCAAAATCTTTCCTGAGCATTTTCTCTCTCTCTCAGGATCTTGGCTGGCTGGTTCTTGCTCACGTGCTTGGGGTCTAATTGATCACTACATGTGGGCTCAGGAAGGAATTTTCACCCAGACCAGATTGGCAGTTTGGAGCATGGATCTGGTGTATCTCACTAAACAATTCCCTTCCAATGCAGGGCTTTGGGCACTGGTGGACCTTGGTCCCTCCTCTTCTCTGCCTGTGGCATACAACAGTCTAGTCTCCCGAGGGCTGAAATACTTTGGTCTCATTCCAGTTGTTGGGCTTAGAGTGCGGGTGTGAGGTGTTGGTGGCCTGTGAGATACAGGTCAGACCAGATGATCTGGTGGGCCCTTCTGCCCTGATGCTGACTCTGAGATGGGTAAAATTCCTTGCTAAAAGTCCATCCCTGCTTATTCAGGATAGCTACTCTACGTCAGTAACTCCTCTCCCTCCTTCATTAGATGCGTGTTTACACCTTCCAACACTTGTAGGTGGCTATAATCTCTACCTGCCCCCCACCCCAAGTGCTGGGTGCTTCTTAGCCAAGCTGTACAATAGCCCTTTCTCTGTGAGTGGTCATGGATCATGTTGTTCTCTGAACGTTCCTCACTTTGTCTATACCTCTCTGTTAACGAGGTACCTAGAATGGAAGGTGGTAACCAGGGACAAATGACCCACAGCACGGTGACTGCTACCCGCACACACTAGGGCCTGCCACCTTTACCCTTGCATGGGCTCAAGGCGTAACCTTGTTAATTTAGGCATCTCCACCCGTACCAAGTTCCTAGGGCTCAGGGTGTAATCGTCTGCAGGTTTGTGGGGCCTTTTACCAGTGAAAGGGCCTTACACAGCAATATCCTTAACCTCTAGTTATTAATGAACAGTTACCAAAACGGAATACACATGCTACGCAGACAATGCTCACCACTCCCAGTAAGGCAGATGAACTTTTCCTGGTGGCCAGTCAGGATCTGGTTGTCCGGGGCTCCTCCAGCTTCTGCACAGTGCCATTGGCAGAGTGAGGTCTGGCAGCTCTGATCTTGGGCTGTGTCCTGGAGTTGGTTCCAAAGAACTTCCTTCTGGACCCCAGTTTATATCGTGAGTGGAACTTGGGTCCTGCTTAGCTGTGCCGTAACAAGTCATTTAAAACTGTTAAGTTCTACAAAACCGTATTTTTCACCCATCCTAGCCCATTATGAAACAATTCTTTAGCCAATCCTATCCTTAGTTGATTTAAATCTTGTAAAATTAGTTATGCAACAGACAAACAATCAACGAATCAGACAGACCCTACAGATAAACAATAGAGAAGTGGAGAACATAAAGGCAAAACAATAGAAGCATAGATTTCACACTCATCGCTGTTAAGTGGTTTCTTGCCCGACACAATGCAGTCATATAAAGTTTGCTTTAAAGATCTTAAGATCTGTTCCTTTAGCTGGTCATGGCGGGTACTGTTAGGTCAAGAGCCTTCTTACCAGCCTGGTATCACATTTTGTTTTGATGTAATTTAGATGGAATGTGAGGATGTGACTTTCTGCTTCCTAGCTCTTGGCTGCTGCTGTCCTAATGTGGCGGCTGCTGCTGCTTACTAAAGAAAAAGGCCTCAGACCTTACAGTGACTTTCTTGTCCTGTGCTGTTTGTAGCCCAAACCTGAGATGAAACCAAAGGACACGCTCCCCTGATCCGTGTGGCCCAAATGGGAACATGGATGCTCCCTACCTCACACGTTAGTTGTGGGAGAGCACTAGCACTCTTGGTCGTGTGGTGAGTGGTAGGGAACTGAAGCTTTGCCTTCCCAAGTGCTGAATGATGCTCTCTTTAAAACAAGCTTCCGGGGGCCCGTTGCTAATAGACTGGTGTGTCAGTGAGAGCGACTGAAAATTGTCAGCCAAAGCAGCAGCTCCCAGCGATGCTAGCAAGGCTGATGGAGACTGAATAATAGATCCAGGAAGTCACTGATACAGACAGCGTACAGCAGGTCCTTCAAGGGCTTACTGCCACCAGAGCATCCGATTGAAAATACCTCAGAAAATAAAAACTGCAAACAACAAAATGGAAAATCGGAGGGTAAATAAACTGCAAGCAGAGGCTGAGACTGGTGGTCGTGCAGGCAGGGCTGGTGCTACACCAAATGGCACCTCTCCCCCCACCCCATTTAAAAACAACAAACTTTTGAATACCTTACTCTTTATTGCATTTGTAGCCCATCCCGGCATGGGGGCCCTGTGGGGCTGGGCGGATGGGCCAGGAGAGCACTACACTGGCTATGCCTGGCTGCTGGAATGCTCCTGGGGTAGAGCAGAGACCAGCTGGGGCCCTTGATCCCAGGTGCAAGGAAGCACAGAGGTGACCTGAAGCTACCTTTGGCCCCACTCCTGGTCCTGCACCAGGTACAGCTCAGCTGGATCTGGGAATCTGGCCTTTTCTTTTTAAGGAAAATACAAATCCAGCTGTGGAGTTACTGATCCTGGGGCTAGAAAGGCCGTGTAACCTGACCTCCTCCATGGCAGAGGCCAGGGAATTTCTCCACGTGAAGCACAGCGATATGTAGCGACCTAAGCTAACCCTCCCTTGGCTTTTGCTGTCCCTGAGCGACGTCTTTTACGTAGGTCATAGACTCATAGACTCTAAGGTCAGAAGGGATCATTATGATCATCTAAAAACTAGGAGAAAAATTCCAATCAAACCTGCTCAGTGCCAGGGAGTAACGCAGCATGCGGCTACGGAAACTGCCCTCCGGTCTGATTCAAAAGGCAGCCAAAGCCTCTGACTCAGCCCCTGCTGCTGCCAGAACCCTCCAGGCTACTAGGGATGTGGGAGAGGCAGGTGCAACTCCCTGCTTCCTGGCACGGAGACCCCAGTTCAAACCTTTTCTCCCCCTATGGAAGAGGTGGGAATTGCTCAGCTGGGATGTGGGATGTTCACCAGCCTCAAAGTTATAAGGAAGGAGCTGCCGCCTCCTCACCCAGCTCTTGTGTGTGGAGTTGGCACTTGCCTAACTCACTCCTGCAAGTAATGCCTTAGGTGCCTATGCCGCCTGGCTGCAGGGGGTGGGACCTGCTCATGGACCGCTAACAGGGAGAGGTGTCTCTTTGCATCCTGGACTCAGGAGCCTCTCTCTGAGGAGGTGGGGCTTAGCATCCCCCCCACATTGGCCTCTCCCATTGGCTAGCTGAGGCAGCTCCCTTTTGCGAATCGCAGTCTAAGTCTTGGTCTGGACGTAAGAAGCTGGTCGATCTAGCTGTGTTGCTCAGAGGTTTGAAAAATTCTCACCCGTGAGAGGAATAGGTAAGCTGACCCAAGCCCCGGTGTAGACACTACTAGGTTGACAGGAGACGTTTTCCATCGACCTAGCTACAGCGAGAGGAAACCGCCTTCTGTCCCTGTAGAATCATAGAAGTGTAGGTTTGGAAGGGACCTCGATAGGTCATCTAGTCCCGTCCTTGGCACGACACTGGGGCCAAGTCTTACCTGGAGGTGAAGGTGTCTGTCTAACCCGTTCCTAAAAACCTCCAATGATGGGGATCCCACAACCTCCCGAGGTAACTTGTTCCAGTGCTTAACCACTCTGATAGTCAGGAAGTATTTTTCCTAAGGTCCAACCTAAACCTCCCTTGCTGCAATTTAAGCCCATTGCTTCTTGTCCTGTCCTCCGTGGATAAGGAGAACAACATCTCCTCCTCCTCCTCCTCCTCCTCCTCCTCTTTATAACAATCTTTGATGTACTTGAAGACTGTTATGCCCCTGCCCTCTTCTCCAGACTAAACAAACCCAATTTTTTTCAATCTGCCCCCAGCGGTCATGTTTTCTAGACGTTTAATCATTTTGTTGTTCTCTGGACTTTCTCCAATTTGTCCACCCAGCAGGTGCCTACACCGCAGTGGGGAAGTGCTTCTAGTGCAGACCTAACCTAAGGTATCTCTCTCCCCCCATTCATTGCATAGGGAGTGTAGGCACCTAACTCCACTTTGTGGATCACAGTATTGTTCCAGGGATTTTCTAGCATCCTAAAAGTTAGGCATTGCAATGCTGAGCATCATGGTGCCCAAGTGCCGTCATGGATGCCGTCTTAGTGTTACTGGAATAGAATCAGTAACCATTCTTATCGCTCCGTTACAAACCTTTGAAAATAGAAACCAGAACGCACTCTACTGGAAACGCTGACAAAACCTTAAATGTTGCAATAGCTCTACTTTCGTTTTATCTCAGCTGCTTATCCAGAGTGCACCACCTCTATAATGGATCTTTAATAACTTCCCTTTTGCAGAAAACCATGTTAGATGCAGTATCACTTAGCTTGTTGCCCTCCGCTCCCAAGCGGGTGCCTATTCTAATCTCATTTCAGCTTCCTCTAAAGCAGTATTAGTTGCTAGATAAGGTATTTCATAAACTAAATCTCATGTGATGTTTCAGATGCCCCACTGAATTGCTTCCCAGGCCTGTACTGGTGGCGAGAGTGTCCGCAGTTCCAGACTGCTCAGACAGGAGCTGATTGACTGGCAGAGTGGTAGCAGATGCCTGCATTTCACAACTTAAACGTGTGTTGGTGTTAATGGAACGATCAGTTGTGCTCATCTTTACTGCTTCACTGGAGACAGCACTTTGTAGTCAATCACCAAACACGCACACATGAGCATGCCCTGCATAGTCAGTAATATTCATGCATTCAGTCCCTCGGAGTCATTCTGAGCCCTGCTTTAAGCTTCCATGGAGGCACAATGGGATAATGCTCAGGGAATACGTTTTTCTTGTCTCTGCACCTCAAGATGAACCCGCGATTAGGCTAAAAGCAAACACCCCTAATGCGGTGCCTCCAGGTCTCTGCCCCAAGCTGTGTCCCAGCAGCGCAGGATGCATGCTTGGACAAGCAGCATGAACCCCAGGTTAACACTGAAGCCACTGAGTTGTGAGGTTTTCACTTTCTTCTGCAAGGTTGGAGCTATGAAAACAACTAGGTGATCACAAGAAATTCTTGCGCCACATGTCTGAAAACCCATGGTGCTCAGCCAATCTGAATCAGCAGCCTCGGCATCTGAAATGGTGCCGTTTCTTTCCCAGGACTCTCTGTCTGAGTGACTTGCTGGCTACAACCACAGTAGGGAATGTGGGGGTGTGAGGTGAGACTTAGTGATCTCCTCCTCCAAAATGTGATTGATGTTAGACTGCCAGAGGAAGCAGATGGTTTTAACACCCACACCACAGATAGATATAGGGCAGGGGTCGTCAACCTTTCAGAAGTGCTGTGCCGAGTCTTCATTTATTCACTCTGATTTAAGGTTTGGCGTGCCAGTAATACATTTTAATGTTTTTAGAAGGTCTCTTTCTCTAAGTCTATAATATAGAACTAAACTATTGTTGTATGTAAAGAAGGTTTTAAAAATGTTTAAGAAGCTTCATTTAAAATTAAATTAAAATGCAAAGCCCCCCAGACCGGTGGCCAGGACCCGGGCAGCATGAGTGCCACTGAAAATCAGCTCACGTGCCACCTTTGGCACACGTGCCATAGGTTGGCTACCCCTGATATAGGGTATGTCTACACAGCAATGTAAGCCTAGGGTTAGTGGGACTCAAGTCAGCTGACCCGACCCATGTCAGGGAACCCGGGCTGAGCGTCTACATTGCATTTTAACCCTAGGTTAAAAATTTTCTGACGCAGGCTCAAACCTAGGGCTCTGGCGTCCACACTGCAGTGCATGGACCTGAGTCAAAGTAAACACTTCCCAAAGTGCCTGGTGCATGCCCCCTCCCCCCATGTCTACGCTCTCGCCCTAGGAACATGGTGGGAAAACTTTCCCGCCCACCCCGTGCTGTTGATGGGACTCAGGTGCCCATAAGGAGCCCAGGAGCACACAAACGGCACGATTAGCTCCTCTGGTGGCCGTCCCAGCAGAATGGCGGCTGTTGGAGAAGGCTTTGTTCTGAACTCCCATCTAACCTGGGAATTGGGCTCTGCACCTCTCGCCTGAGTCACTGTGGCAGGAAAATGCCCACGTGCTAATTATCCCCAGATCGGGTGCACACCGGTCTCCAGGGCTGTCAGACTATTCCAATGAAACTCTGCAGTTCTTAGTTTGTAGCAGGGGCTGTTCAGTGAAGGTGGGGGTGGGTGGGTGGTTTGTTGTTCATTTGTCCGTTTTTGAAGTTTGACATAAAACGGAGGTTTCGGAGGAAGAACACCCCACCCCCCCCCAGCCTGGCTGCTGCTGACTGCAGAGTGGTGAAGTGCATCCCCAAGGCTTGGGGTGCAGGGTGCTCTGGGAGAAGGGGTCCCTGGGAGGCTGTGGGGAAGCGTTAGGGCTGGCTCCACTAACTGTTCTCACAGTACATGGAGCCTGGGCACCCCTGCACACTCAGTCCCGGGCAGGCCAGGAGCAAGAGACAGTGGAGAGGAGGCCAAGGGCTGCGCTGCAGGGAGGGGGAGTAGCAGAGCTGGGGGAGGGATGACCCCCCCCTGCCCCAACATCCCAGCGGCTGGGAGCCACCTCCCGCTTGTCAGCTTTGCTCCCTGCTCTGTGCAGCAGCGAGGAGGAGCCAGAGCAGGCAGTGGGAGCGCACTCAGCCAGGCTGTGAGGGCACTTCCAGACGCTGTGCTGGCTGCCTGCAGCGCCGCTCCTCTGCTGCTGGGAACTCGGGGATACCCCTGGAGGGCTTCTGGGACCTGAGCCAAGCCGGGGCCACATGCACACAGGAAAGCAATAGGGTTTCTTTAGGCCCTAGGTCCCAGCTTAATGCAGACTTGGACCCTCTGGCTGTGCAGGATTCTGGGACCCCAGGTGCGTTAGCACAACTAGCGTGTGGATGCAAGGGGACTCGGGCTCAAGCCCGGGGTTCCATTGCTGTGTAGATGCACCCACAGTCAAAAGCCCTGAGGTGGGAGCTCTGAGACCAGAAAAGTCTAGTACTGTAACGGTGACGATTATGTTTCATTCATGGTGGAGAAATAAATGTTGTTAATTAAATAGGCAGGTTCTGCAAAGAAAGTTGTTCTGCTTTTTCTATGATTTGCATCTTTTATTGCCCTCAAGTCAAAACTGCATTTAATTTATTATTTCAATATAGCTGAATATACTGCTCCGCCTTTAATAGCAATGGCAAGAGATGAGTAAGGAGGAGAATTACACAAGTGGGGATGAGGCAATCCTGTGCGTGCCAAAGGTAACTTGTGGGAGGCTTTAGCAGAGAACCTTAGAAGTTTGTGTTTTGATGCATGAAAGCCCACCTTTCATTGTTTGTATTTCAACAGTCTAGAGACGCTCTGTGTTAATTCCAGTGGAATATATGGGCCCTGGGAGTCAGTTCATTTTAAAACTATGTAATGGTTTTAAACAAGACTTGAGGGGGTTGGGATACAGAGACCTTGGTTTGCTGAGTTCCTTGGGTGAGTAACCATGGGAACAACTTGCCAGTGATGAAGAACGTACCCCAACACTTGGTATTAGATTAGATTAAAAAAAAACTAGAATCCTCTAGTTCAAATAGGAATTAATTCAGGGAAGCCTCTGGCTTGTGTTATGCGGGAAGTCAGATTAGCTGATCACTGTGGTCCTTTTCTGGCGTTATAATCTATGTATCTATACTGTCTGGGGCCTGATCTTTGTCTGGTGTAAACCGGCGTAGGCTGATTTACACCAGCTGAGGATATGGCTCAGAGTTTTGTTTTCTTAAGGGTTTGCTGTTGCAATGATACCTTGAGGTGAGCGATGAAAGAAGTGTGCTTATTTTGGGTCACCTTTAAGGTGTGTTGTGATTAGACACTTCCTAATATTTGATAACAATAACGTGTTACTTCCTTTGGGGATTTTTTGCAGTGTGTAGATACACCCATGTCAGTGAGTCACAGGACTCGGGCTCGCAGGACTCCTGCCAGAGCACCAAAAATAGCCATGTAGGTGGTCTGGACTGGGCTCTGGAGCCCAGGGAGGAGGGTGGACTTCAGAGCCTAGTCTCCAGCTTGCGTCCAAACGTCTACACAGCTGTCTTGAGTCCTGTAGCTTGAGCCCTGCCAGTCTGCGGACCCGGCCTCTGAGACTTGCTGCTGGCATTTTTGCCGTGTAGACCTACGCAGTGTGGGCGGTGTAAGATTTGTGAGCTCCTTGCCTATTTCACGTGTTTGTAAGTGACGTGCTAGGGAAGTATGCTACGCTAAAGGGCTCTTCGGAAACTAGGTTTTGGGTTCTGGGATTATCCAGGTTTATGCTTTTAGACTTTCTTTTGTGCCGTATAAATCAGGTTTAATACAAAATTCTGAAAGTCATACGTTCAGCTACTGCTCTCCATCAAAATGCATCTTGAGACACGACTTTGTGCTGCATCTGGACCTTCTCCCGTGACTGTAACGAAGTGGTGTCTATAATCACCTAATTCCAGTGTGTGTCTTGCAGTTCTGCAAAGCCCATGTGCAGTTCTTCCTTATCAAGCTGTTTCTGTCATTTCACTGGATGCTCATTTGTTCTTTCTAAGCAAAACTAAATACACACAGTGGCATGATTGTGAACTGTCTGGAGTATGTTCAGATAAGACCATCTGCAAAAACGCATCGGCCAAATTCTGTCATACTTGCTGTGTGTGCTGTCAAATGTCCTGCCTTCCCCCCTCCAGCAGCTGGAGCCTGTCACTATCTGACACCATGGCAAGAGTTGTATACAGTTTTTTTTTTTTAAATTCAGTTGCTGCTTGAGTGCAGATTATGTGCCTTACCTATTTCCATGGGGATGGCGAATGAACAAATTTAATCCTCTAGCTAGTCACATGGCGCCATCAGCCAAGCAGCTGAACTCCTCACATATACCTAATAACTTTTCCTTCACAACCCTGTATGAAGCTGGGAAGTCCTACCCCATTTTGCATATAAGGAACTGAGGCACAGAGAGATGAGCTGACTTGCCCAGCGCTGTGGCAGTGCTGGGAACTGATGGTTTAAAAGTGAAAGGATTTCAAGCCAGGATAGATTTCACCAGTGCAAATCACCGCTCTCCTCCCCCAGGTTGGAGGATTGCTGTGGGACAATGGAGGAAATCCGAGCTAGCCCCCAGCACAGGCAGGCCCTAGATCCCAATGAAGCCAGGTTGAAGGAGGGAAGCGGTAAGAGCTGTCATGAGGATCATCTCACAAAACAGACTGAGAGCTGCACTGAATTACACCTTTTTGTCTAACCAATACAAATTTGTGGGCAACTACCCATGAATGTTGGGCTCTCTGGTGGGGCCTTAATATCTTTGAGGATTTGGGCCAGAAACTTCTCTCTCCTCTTCACTAAGGATTTTATCTTATAACCTCCCGGAAGAGACTGGGGAACCCATTCCATGTGCTTGTACAAGGAGGGGGCTGTGTTTTGGGTAACTGGGATTTTAGCCGATGTTCCTGTCCCGTAGCTATAGGTGCAGTAGGGACGTAGCATATAGCAACCCATATGAGATTCTTTAGCAGGCGATGCTAGAGAGAAGGAGACACCATGAACCGGGTGGCAGGTGGAGCTGTTCATGGCCCAAGGTTTCATCTGAGGGGATTTTAAGCTCTAAAATCTGACCCAAGCTTCATAACTAAGTGGCTGGAGCGATCAGTGCAGTTGCTGGCCTTGTGCCTTGGGACAGATCTAAAGCAGTTACTCCTCTCAATTGCAGACAGCACTGCTGGTCCCTCAGCTGGTCAATGCAATAGCCTTTGATGGCCAGTAGCAGAGAGGGATGGAAAGAGTCACGGTTACTTTTTCAGCCTCGTCCCTCTTCTCAGTTATTTTCTCCAGTGGCCCAAGCTCGAGCCCCACTCGGAAACCATCTTTCAGCACCGTGGAGCTGGGCTGTTGCATGAACAGCCTGGGTTCATCCCGGCCTCCCTTTGGGCCGCTGTTCTGGGCTCTTCCCTAACGATTGCTGCCTGTGTTTAGCATACCGGGCTGTGACGGTTGAAATGCAGGGCTCTGATCACACAGACGGTTGAAGATAAAACCCAGTGAACTCCTTCCCTCCGCCTCCCTGGGCCACTGCTATTATTGCTGCTCCGAGCTGTTGGAAACTAGGGCAACTGGGAACACTTTAAGATGTCAGCTTCTTCCTCATGCCCTCCTTGGGTTATCCTAGCTGTGCACTAACCTCAGTAGGAACCTGCGCCTCCAAACTATCCTCTTCCCTCTCCTGCGCTGGCATTGCTGCAGGCCCAAAGCACTCCCCTGCATCCCAGCCCGGGACGTAGCTCCTCCTCGGAGGCTGCTCGCACTTCAGCTCAGCTCTTCTCCCCAGCCTGGCCCAGGGGCAGCAGGAGGGGCTTGGTACAGATCCTTGTGCCTCTTCTGGAGATAAAACCAGAGACCACGGGGCAGGTCTTGGCGACCAGCCTTTCTGTGCTTGGTGTGGCTTCAGGGAGGGGCTGCAAAGGTGGGAGTCCTCGGGCTGTGAACCAGCGGGTGTTGCTCTGATCCTGAGCCTCGGTGAGAGGAATGCTAAGCTGAACCAGCTGCAATGGTCCCAAGGTCAGCCAGGGTCACCGCAATGGAAGGAAGTTGTGGGCACTCTGCACTTCTCCTGGCTGTGCCTCCTACACTAGGAAAGTCTGGGGCGGGGGTATGGTCAGGCTGGCTGTGCCAGCTTTATGCCACTCAGGGATTTCCCTGTCAGGAGAATCCTCAGGTAAACCATTACAATGTCTTTGCAATACCACAAACAGTGCTGGACAGGGGCTAAGGTCTGGCCTGGTACATCCCTGTCCTTTCTCAGGCTGTCTGGCAATGTGGGCTTGTGAAGAGACAAAGATGGCTACCATGGCAGTACTGTGCAGAAGTCCCAATCCACATAGTCAGGGAAACCAGGAGCTAGACGTAACCTTCAGAAGTCAGTTTTGGGGAAAAGCCGCCTGGGCCCTCAACTTGTCTGCAAACGAAGATGCTGAGGGTCTGGCCCTATAATATGTTGGTGGAAGACTAACAAAGATGTGCCACCAGCTGCAAACCCTGCAGATGTGAAGCTGAAAAGTTCAAACAGACTCCAGT